>NC_138033.1:57266443-57958943 GCF_964106645.2 Podarcis pityusensis | reverse complement strand
GCACGCAACAAGGGGCAGATTAGGTGAGAGAAAGAGAAGCTTGCCCAAGGCCAGGTCAAGATATAGAGAAAGAAACAGCAAAACAGGCCCCATGTTGTACTAAATGTGGGCTTTGGAACTGGGAAGGCTGAAGGCCATTATACCAAACTAAGGTTGCATACACTCCATCCATTAAAAGCACATGCCCACTTCCTTGGTCTCATTGGGGGAAGTCATGTGCTGGAAATGTCCAGTGTGGATGCAGTCTAAGAAAACAGGGCACTGAAGCTTCAGAGTTGCTGTCGTGTACTTTGCAGCAATTTATGAACTGTCTTGCTAGACAATCCAAAGAAGAACACCTGCCACCACCTATTTCTTTTATTTCCTCTTTCCTCCTTGGGAAAAAACCCTGGAATATTCACTCAGGTATAATTTCCAAACCCTGCACCAGGACACACTTGTGCAATGGGAGAAATTATGTGAGCCCAAATGATCAATCCACAGAGGAGGCTGCCTTCAGAAACTCTGGAAGAGACAGTACTTCAGGCCTGACCCCTTACAAATCAACATTCCACTGCAAAGGTGCATTTAACCACATCTCTGTCCTGGATGTAGCAAAATGAGCCAATCAATGCAGAGTTGCAATAGAAATATCTGTCCTCAGACAAAGCTGCCTGTTGCTTCTCAGCAGGAGTTGCAACTCAGGTGGGTTGGAGAATTGGCAAAGTATGATGGGCAAGGATGACTGGAAGAAGCGTCATGACTGACATACCAACACACAATATTTTAATCATGACTTTTTGGAACAGAATTTTCTACACTTTACCAGCCTGGAGCCTACCCCTCTACATTCAAAGACCATAAGGGCAAGCAATGCTTGAGCAGTTCAAGTCCTATCTAGTTCAGCTTTCTGGGACCTACAGTGGCCAATCAGATACCCCATGAAGTCCAGAGGAGAATGAGGCAATGTTGCTCCCCAGCAAGTGATAATCAGTGGCCCTTTTAACCTGGAAATAACTTCTAGCTATAATTATCTCAAGGATTAATACCAAGTTCATTCAACAAGTGTGGGCCCATATGTAGCCAAAATACCATGACTCCCTGCAAAGAGATTCAGCAGACTTGGGGGAGCACCAAAGTCTGCGGAAGTACACCCAAATAAAGTTTTTATTATTATATTTCTAAAGCAGGAATCTGAAGAACAGTCCACCAAGAACCAAGCATGATCGGGGACATGGAAGGTGGACTCTGTGTTGAGAGGTGAAAAGGAGAAAATAAGGGAGATGGCATGGCATGCTGACACCCTGACACTACACTGCAACATTTTGTTGCAGATCCTATTTGTCTGGCTACCAGTCACTGACTTCTCTATACAATATCCTGAGTTACAGGAGGGGTCCACCAGATGGGTGTTTATTCTATTTATGTGCATATGGGAGAAGGATAAATAAACAGAAATTGAGGGTGCAAATAATCACCTCACTATACATAGATATAGGTAGGTAGCCGTGTTGGTCTGCCGTAGTCAAAACAAAATAATAATAATAATAAAAATTCCTTCCAGTAGCACCTTAGAGACCAACTAAGTTTGTTATTGGTATGCGCTTTCGTGTGCATTATTATTATTATTATATTATATATAGATGTATAATTTTGGACAGAATAAATCATGAGCTAATGGCAGAAGCAAAACCACACCATAACTTTGCTTGGTTTACACATTGCATGATATCCACCCTTCAGTGATCATTGCAAAAGTCTCAAAATACCCAATGAAGGCCACACGCTTCCTTTAATAAGTTCACAGTTAAAACATGATGCATAGAATTATTACACAGTGTCAACTATTTGCATACCCTTCCCCATTAGTCCCAGTCTGGGCAAAAACTGGAATTTAAGATGAATCATAGTTGTGACTTTCATTTTACATCACTATTTTCTGAGCTTTTTGAAGAACTAAGAAATTGTTCACATCAGCGGATTTTTAATGCACCCCTCCCCCTTTGTAATAGCAGTTTATTCTGGAGTCTAGTGATTTCACAATGGTGCATTTTCAACACCCCCATATTACAGGCTGCCCCCTCCCTGCAATATCACAACTGAAAATTGCTCCCCCTGTTCAGCTTAAAAAGCAGTATGGTGAGGCACTACAGCCTTGGCAACATGTGCTGAGAGCACACAGGCTACCTTATTTAGTCCAAGAGTGGCCAGCAAACTCTAACTCCCCTCAGCCCCAGCCAGCATGGCCAAGGATTGTGGGAGCTGGAATCCAACAACATTGGGAGAGCCCCATACTGACTACCCTAACTTGGCTCTTTAGCTTTTTGGATAGTGAACTTGGTGGTGTTAATATCCCATCAACTATTCCACACCACACTGACAAATTTACACTTATCAGTATGCTCCTGTGCACAATTCAGGGAGATGGCCTTATCTTTGTAGGGAATGAAGAAGAGCACCATGGATGTAATCCCTGAGAAACCTGGCCTTTCAGGGATAACCCAGGCCCTGCCTGAATATTCGTCTTTCAACTATGGGTATACTCTCTCCATTGATCTCAATGAATCTACTCAATCATTGATGAGTCTCATCCCTGCAATTCAACCATGGCCACTACCCAGCAGTTTTGTGGAGGGGCAGGGCCATGGCCCCATTTGCAGCCCTGCACAGCAGCAAACCGGGGGGGGGGGGCAGGTAGAGGGGGAGAAGAAAAGGATGATTGCTGCTACAATCAGGAGCTGGCATAGCAGTCAGGCCTGATGCCCCAATGCACTGGTAGCGTGACTGGCATCATATTCAACAGACCCTGGGCCAGACCAGCCTTTTCTTCATCCAAACACTTCCACTGGCTGCCACCAGCACTTTCGCCTGCCTCTTTGGTGGGCTGAAAGGGAAGCTCCACATCACTGGCAGTGGACAGTTTGATTGGCTGGGCAGAAGGACATGTCCACCCAAGCCACTGGCCCTGCTCTCAGATACAGCCCTATGGCTCCAAACCTCTTTTCTGGTCCTGAAAACATGGAGGCAAAAGTCTACCCAATTACACACTAACAAGTAAATTTGTTCTAGCCGATTACTACAAGGGCCTTGGAATAACAGGGAAGTATTGATTCCTTCCTTTTCCTTTTACAAACTCTAGTCTATATTGGTATTTAATACAGATTTAAACATATTGGGCTACCTGTATTTAGGTTTCATCTGTTCTACAATACCTCCCCTCTCTGGCTTCCTCAGCATGTTTCTAACTACAGACCTGAGGCATACTATGGGCATCTTCCTAATGTGGAGATCATCCAGAGAGGCCCTGATCCAAAGGCCTAACATAGATGATACGTGTAACAAAACCCAAACCACTGCTCCCCTACAGTAGGATAAATCTACAGCATCATCTTCATCACAAAAGCAGAGCAGCAGAGAGAAGGGTGCTAGCTTTGCTCCCCCCCATTGCTGTTCCAGGTGCTTTCCATGAGATGGAGGGTGATCTTCTGAAATGCAAAGCCTACTCTTCTCAATGAGAGGCCAGAGAAATCCCCACTTCAGAACTTCATCCTCCACCTGGTGAAGGGCAATTAGAGTAGCCAATGGGGAGGCAGAGCCAACACATTAGTCTCCAATGTGTATTTATTGTACTTGGATGTAGAATGCCTGAAAAGGGCTCTTGCCACTTGAAAATTCATTTAGAAGAATATGATTTGTATTTCTTCTCAGAGAGGAAGAAAACTCCCAGAAAATGTTTTTCTTTCAATGGGAGAGGGATTTGCAAAAGAAAAAAAAATAACTGGGGAATAGCGTACTTAATTTCTCCTCTCTCTCGTGTTCCAAGCATTTGCTTGGTTCTCTCCAAATGAATCCCTGGACTTCAAAACGACCTTGACAGATTAGAGAACTGAGCCAAAACAAACAAGATGAATTTTAAGAGGGAGAAATGTAAAGTATTGCACTTGGGCAAAAAAAAATGAGAGGCACAAATACAAGATGGGTGACACCTGGCTTGAGAGCAGTACATGTGAAAAGGATCTAGGAGTCTTGGTTGACCACAAACCTGACATGAGCCAACAGTGTGACGCAGCAGCTAAAAAAGCCAATGCAATTCTGGGCTGCATCAATAGGAGTATAGCATCTAGATCAAGGGAAGTAATAGTGCCACTGTATTCTGCTCTGGTCAGACCTCACCTGGAGTACTGTGTCCAGTTCTGGGCACCACAGTTCAAGAAGGACACTGACAAACTGGAACGTGTCCAGAGGAGGGCAACCAAAATGGTCAAAGGCCTGGAAACGATGCCTTATGAGGAACGGCTAAGGGAGCTGGGCATGTTTAGCCTGGAGAAGAGGAGGTTAAGGGGTGATATGATAGCCATGTTCAAATATATAAAAGGATGTCACATAGAGGAGGGAGAAAGGTTGTTTTCTGCTGCTCCAGAGAAGCGGACACGGAGCAATGGATCCAAACTACAAGAAAGAAGATTCCACCTAAACATTAGGAAGAACTTCCTGACAGTAAGAGCTGTTCGACAGTGGAATTTGCTGCCAAGGAGTGTGGTGGAGTCTCCTCCTTTGGAGGTCTTTAAGCAGAGGCTTGACAACCATATGTCAGGAGTGCTCTGATGGTGTTTCCTGCTTGGCAGGGGGTTGGACTCGATGGCCCTTGTGGTCTCTTCCAACTCTATGATTCTATGAATGAAGAAACAAGTCTCCGGAAGTTCTCTGGAATGAGGAAAGGCAGCTTGAGTTGGGAAAACAATTTGGAGTTGAAGGTATGGACAGGATTCAGGATGTACACCCAGAATTTCTCTACTCAAAATTTCCCTTCCCTAGGAAATTCAGCAATCAGGGCGGGTTTTTTTGGTTACTGTACACATATATTCATGCAATGGGTAGTTCCACCCTGAAGGCCACTGCCTTCAGGGGTGAGGTTGACATCTAGTGAGGTCACAGTGAACTCATGTAACACCTTCCTTCTGAAATTACCTGCCTGTTAGTCTGGATGTAAAAGGTCTGTTGTGGTTTTCTGGAGTAGTCAATACCTCTCTCTTTCTCTCAGGAAGCTTTTGGGCTGCAAGTTAGCGGCTAGATCTGATCTCTGTTAAGATGCTCACAGGTTCTTAATTTTGGAATTACTGCATGGCTTAGTTTTAATTTTAACTCTGTAATTTCACTGAAAGATGATGCAGGGATCCTACAGTTAAAAAGGAGCTCCTTGGGGAGGAAGGGCAGGATATAAATACAATAAATGATAATAATTCTGCTGCATCATTTCCTTGTGCCAACACAATCAAAAGAAATAGGTTTGCCCAACAGTAAGTGTGGTGTTGTGTAACATCTATTTGTTTCAATAGCCAATGGCTTGGGTCAAAATTTGGAGCAACTGTTACAGTGAACCTAAAAGAGGCTCTCCAGTGTTAACCAAAGATTATTTACATTCTGTGTTTTGGTAGGTAAGCAAATCCCCACTGCTAAGATTTACGAACAAAACAAAACTATCCTGCAATAACCTGTTCTAAAGTCAGTTACAGAAAAGTGGCATACAGTAGAAGAGAAAATTAGGTCTTACAAGTGCTGCAATATTCTGATTAAATTAGACCAGGAATGTGTCCTGATTAGTTAAGTAGCAGCTTCTGCATGTATTCATATAACTAGGATAATATGGAAGCTTATACCATCATCAATTTGCTAGTCTTTAGGGCGCTACAAGACTCTTTAAAAACAACAACAACGTATATTATTTAACACAAGTACTGTACTTATAAAAAACTGCCAACCATAAACAAAAGAAGTATTCCCACATTTCCACTGAACAAAATGGAATGGCTCTAAGGTGGTGTCCTTGACACATGCATGCATCATCTATACATGCACTGTGTTTTAGAATTATTATTTTTTTACTAGCTGAACAGAAATTGAATCCACCAATCAACTAAAACCCATCTAATTAATATTTCTTTAACTGGGTAACACCCTAGTTTTAAGAGGGAGGGGCAAGTGTGTACATGATCTTGATTTATTATTCTAGACTATTGTTGGCATTGCTTGGTGGAGTGCTTAGTTTTACTTCATGCCTTTAGTTCAATACTACAGGCAAGAGGAAAGAAGGCTCCATACTACAAAAGAAGCTGCTACACGATGGCATGTGTTGAGGTGGAGACAATATTTTCTTTCTCTCCTGTAAAACTAGAACTCAAGGTCATGAAATGCAAGCGAATGACAGTAGACTCAGCAATTCAAGGTCGAAGAGCCCTAAGAGCAGCAGAGGATATCTGCCAAGCCCCAAGACCAATAGTGCCCACTCTTTCATTCACACAGCAATCCTCACTTTGTACAGGACAGCTAGAAAGGTGGGAACACTGAGGGGGAATTTTCTGCCTCGTCTTGTTTAACAGTTGGCAATTGAAGGTGTCTTGCTCAAAGTCCCCCCAAAATCTTGAAGCCAGCAATGTGGAGAAGGGCTCTCAATTGTAAGACAGCCCTTATCATATGGGGCCTTAAATAAATGTAACATGTAAAAAAACCAAAAGAAATCCAGCTCCAAAACATTTCAGGTTTTCCCAGCCATGTCTAGAATGCTACCAATAACCCTTCCTCTTCACACTTTTCACAAAAGACAAATAGTCTGACTATTTTTATTTACCCTGCTACTGGATTCCACCCTTCCTACAAGGAACTTTTCATGCAGGTAAGGCTAAGAGATGGTGACTTTTCAGAGGTTAATCAGAAAGCTTCAGAAACATGAACATGTATCACAAATATGACAGAGCCCATGAAGCATAGCAACAATGAATGTAAGCTGTTTGCTTGGAAGTCCCCAGCGCAAATCTTGTTTCAAAGGTGAACTTACTGGGTGGCCTCAGCAACCTACTCACACCCTCACCTGAGCTGTGACTAATAAAATTATGACCTTCCTTCTAGTGCTGTTGTAAGGATGATTAAGCTAACATATATGAAGCACAAAGAACGATCTCAATCGTTATGTAGCTTTCATTCACACAAGTGGGATGATTTGAACCTGCAATATATTCCTCAGTGAAGCTTAAGCATGCATGATGGTTGTGAAAAGAGGCAAGTCCAAAACAGGGTAAAGAACTGGCCAAGGACACATAACTCAAGCACCATAAAGAAAGCACGAGTGACAACTGAAGTGCATGTCTTAAGAGTGTGCTACAGCTGGCTTGCTCAGAAATCAAACAGGATACTCCAGACTGGCACATGCTGCGGGAACTTTTGGTTATATTGCCAATGTTTTTCTGGTTAAGAAATTCATGTCTGGCCATCTCACTGGCCAAGCTTCATGTAACTATTGGTGTACAAAACAAGAGGTTTTCTTTACTTTAGATATCTGGATATTATTCATTGCTACAGAACATTTAAATGGTCCAACATGTCAAAAGGAGAGAGAAAAGAGTCTGATCTAAATTTCCCACACCTCTCACCAGGAAAAGCTATGCGTTCGTTTTTTCCACAATTTGTATACAGTGTCTGTTTGATAATGTGTGGTTTGCTATGCCTAATAAAGGATCTTGATTGAAAAGCTATGCTAGTCCTGGTAAAATCTGCTTCCCCACCCCACCCTGGCTCTAAATACATGCACTTGTTTGTAATTCAGCCCCCCTCCCACATCTGGTTTCACTCTGAAATGCTACTGAAACCCAACAGTCATCAATACTCACGCAATTGCAACATTGCTGCCATCTATTACTATGTACTTTAAGTGGTCTTTCCCTGGCTCATTTTTCAATTCCAACTTGTATGGTGTTTTCAAAGATTCTTTAAACCTCTGAATCCCAGTGACTGAAGGGTCAGCATGATGACTGTATGACCCTCCTTTTCTCCTTTCTGAGGAAGGGGCAGTCATTTGCAGATGCTCTACGAGATGATTTGTTTTTGGGGGTGGGAACTGCCTGGCTCCAAGCTGCAAAGGATTACATCGTCCATGCTGATCATGCTTCGCAGATGAGGGGTCTGGACATGCCTGAAGAACCATAGTTTCTTTCTCAACTGGTGGGTGTGGAGTCTCCGAGCCACCCCTTGCTACCAAGCCGGGCTCTTTTGGTTTCCTGCCTTTCACTACCCTTTGCATACTATCACAAGCATTCACATGACCGTCACTTTCTATATCATTTGTTTGGGAAATACGAGACTGTTCATAATAATAGTTTGAGACTGCTTTACTGCAGCCTTTGTATTGTGGATTTTGGCTTCCAGAAAGAGGAGTCTGGTTTTCACTGTTTGATATATGCGGTTTGCCTTCAACTCTGCACTGTGCTCGTGGAGCAGAGGTCATGTTTTGTTCTGCATTCTTTGGCTGCTTTAATTTCAGACCACGGTCCTGCTGGCCTTTACTGCTGGAGCTACCTTTATCTTTCTCTGCCCAAGTCCCAGCAGTCCAATGTAGGTCATCAACCTGGTCTTTCTCTTCAGGGACCTTTTTGCTCTCTCTTTCAATTTCTTCCAAAAGCAGTAGAGGCTCAGCCAACTGTCCGAGGTCTCCAATCACCTTCTCCACAATCTGTTGTGAGTAGCCCATGCTTTTGAAGAAGTTAACCAAAATGTTGTATTCCATTTCCTCACTTATCTCATCGCCTTCTTTAGTGTTCAAACCCGGACCATCTATCTCGCTGCTTTCATCAGTGACCAGATCAACCACTACTACATTGTTTTCTAAAGAAAACTGTTTCTTTGGTAGCCTTTCCTCAGCATCTGATGACCTCCTTTTACATGACTGCCTCTCTTTGCACGCAGATGTCTCTAAGGAATTCAGTCCATTTATAGGTAAGAAATGTCTTTCTGGAGCATCAGGGAAGAGTGTGTCCATTTGCTTTGCTAACTCAGTGACTGGGGTACCTGCATTGTTTCTTGCTTCCTCATGACCTGTTCTGCAGTCATTGTTCATTGCAGACCGTTTCTGTATTTCATTGGGAAGAAGTTCTGGAGTCCCATCAAAATTGGCAGGGTCCACATTTTTACCTTCTGCTTTCTGGCTTTCGCACTGTGCAAGGCTAAGTAGTTCTCTCTTCAGTGAGCTTGGTAAGATCAACAAGTCCATTGTATATTTATCCGCATGGGCTTCAACAAGTTGTTTAAACTGTTTTTTCACTTCTGACTCTCTGCTGTTCAGCAGACTTGTGTTGTTTCTGAAGAGACTCACAAACTGTTGAACGTGGCTTCTGGCCATGACAACAGGTTCAGCACCACCCTTAATGTTCAGGGTCCCTATCTCCACAACAGTAATATCAGCACAGGTCCCCTGAATAAGGCAGTTCAAGAAGAGGCTCTGGGCTCCTACAAAAATACAGTGCATGTCTTTGGGATAATGCTCCCTCTCTTCTAATTCAGGTTCACAAATTCCTTTAATATATTCCTACAACAAAAAGGAAAGAAAAATTAGAGAAACTGGCATCTTTTAATTTAGATATCTACTTGCAACACAATTCACTTCCCTCACTCCTTGAAATGAACATCACTCAAAGCAAATCTGTCAATCAAGGATCTGAAGGGTCACCTAATATACTGGAATCACTGGCAGTCACCTCCTGGTTATATACACGTATGCACCACCACCATTTTATTTTATTTGTTATTTAAAGATAAGAAAGGGAGAAAAAATGAAGTAGGCAAGCAGAAATTCAGAAACTGGAAGTGTGTCCTGGATCTAAAAGGTTGACAGCTCCTGTTCTAAGGTTAACTTCACCACATTGGTTAGAACAAGCCTGTCAGAGATGAGGATTGAACTCAAAGGATGCACTTCCTCCAAACCTAATTATAATCATCCACCAACAGGTGAATTTCAGGGTCCCAATGTGTACACATGTACCATATTTTTCACTCTATAGGATGCACTTTTTCCCCTCCAAAAATTGAGGGGAAATTTGTGTGCATCCTATGGAGTGAATGCAGGCTCCTTGGCTTTAGCGACAGCAATGCTAAGCCTCCGAAGGGCAGAGGGAGCACTCCCTCCGTGCCCCAAAGCTTTCGCGTTGCTTTCGCTGAAGCCTGGAGAGCGAGAGGCGTCGGTGTGCACCGACCCCTCTCGCTCTCCAGGCTTCAGGGATAGCCGTGCGCAGCCCCTCCGGCAGGGAGAGGCTGCACGGGGCTAAAGAGGAAGCCAAAACAGCGAGTGGGATCCATCCCGCTGGCTGCCTTGGCTTGTCACATAGCCGCGCGCAACCCCTCCGGCAGGGAGAGGCTACACAGGGCTATGGCTTCTTTAGCCTCGCACAACCTCTCCCGGCAAGGCGAGGTTGTGCGGGGCTAAAGAGGAAGCCAAAACAGCAAGCGGTATCCATCCCGCTGGCTGCCTTGGCTTGTGACATAGCCGCGCGCAACCCCTCCGGCAGGGAGAGGTTGCGCGCAGCCTGTACACTGCTCTTTGAGGCTGGGGGGGAAATAAGATTTTTTTTCTTGATTCCCCCCCCCTAAAAACTAGGTGCGCCCTATGGTCCGGTGCGCCCTATGGAGTGAAAAATACGGTAATTCCTGACCGTGACATGCAACAGCAGCCTTGCAAGGGCCTTCCCTCTTGCTTATTATTATGCACCAGCTTCCTGGCCCTGAAGATGGATGGGTTTACACATTTTTACGAAATGATGCAGGGGTGCCTTAGGCCACACTGGAACCCTTAAAAGGGCCTTTATTTTGGGTCAACCCTGTTTCGCCACCAGCAAATAGAAAAGGGCCAGAAAAGCAGAAACTGCTCAACAACAGCAATGACGCTGCCAAGTTCTGCCACCAATTTAAGAACAGCAACATTACACAATGAGCCAGCTGGGGTCTTGTGAATAAGAATTTGTTACTGGCACAATGAACGTTCAGTTATTTCCCCATCTTTTTGCTCTGCACAGGAGCTACTGCTGGGCCTGAGGAACATGAACTATTTTCCAAGGCTCTCTGAAACCTGTGCTCCAGCTCCCTGGAGGGTACAGTGAACTACAGCACCACAGCAACTTGGTGCCTTGATGCTGTAGAAGTCTTTTCACACTAAAGCACCTGCAGAGACACCAAAACACACTGCAGAGGAATCTGGGTCACACTGTTCACATTGGGAACTTGCGAGGCCTTGAACACTCTGAGAACTGTACAAGGCTGCACACTGCATGGAAAGACTGATAATGCGAGACAAGTTGTATTTACGGAAGCTTGTATATCATTACAGATCTCTGTTAATAACATTTTCTCATGGTCCACTCCTACACTTTGGTCTAACCCCCAGCCCCCCAAAAACGCATGACAAATGGTAAACAAGTTAATTTTATGGCAAACCAAGTTATGCATTTAAGTTCCTGAAAGTAACAAAGTGACTTTCCATTTGTACAGTGTGCTGAAAAAGAAAAGTTTTGCATATTTTCCCATTTCCTCCAAAAGTTTCATGCCCCCTCCCCTGAAAAAAACAAAACAATTCCCATCAAGCCTTCAAAATTCTTGGAAATTTTACATTGCTACTGATAGCCTTATCCTCCAAGAATATATCTCATCCCCCCCAATTTACAGCTGTTCAGCTCTGAAATCACTTACTCTTTTAGAACATTACACAACCTGCAAGATATGAACTACTCATTGAGAAATCCCCATGACCTTTTTGGCCTTCCTGAAACAGGTGGAAAACAGGTATTCCATGGAAGATCTCATTCTATGTCCACTTTTCAAGAGAGCTTTTCCTCTTTCTTAAAAAAGCAGCCCTGTCGTGACCACTTTATTGAGGAAGGTGCAAGAGACTTATTAAAACAAACCAACCAAAAAACCCAAGGGCATTTCCATTCAGGAACCGAACTTTCTTTGCACATGCAATCTCCAAGAGCACATACCCTACCCAACAGAAACATAGGAAGCTGCCTTACATCAAGTCAAACCATAGGCCTGTCTGTTAGTAGTTAATACTCACTAGTACTGTGGCTTTCCATAGTTTCCAATAGGAGTCTTTTCCAGTCCTATCAGTAGATGCCAGGGACTGAACCTGGCAAAACATGTGCTCTGCCACTGAGCTAAGGCCCTCAGCCTCTACAGAATTCCTAAATCTAAAATATGAACATGTTTAGAAGAAGCCTATGTAAGAATCATTCTTCCTCCCTCTCCCAACGAAGTCCAATGACATGTTACCAAATATGCCATTTTCTCCTTGTCACACCTATCCCTAGTTTGCAACTATGAGTCCTAGGAGAGCGAGAGAGAAGAAGAAGACAAGCATGCCCTAGTACCATTTCAACATAACAGTATATTTCAGATTATGAGAACAAAAAGTTTAATATAAACTCCAGAAATAAAGTCCAGCAGCATATATTCAAATCATGAGCACATACTACTGTATTGTATTGTATTGTATTGTATTGTATTGTATTGTATTGTATTGTATTGTATTGTACTGCATTCAGACAGAGTTGTACAGGGTGAGTCTTTTAAAAGAGGCTTCATGGAACATGTGTACAGTCATACCTCGGGTTACACATGCTTCAGGTTGTGGTTTTTTTGGGTTATGGACTGCTGAAACCCGGAAGTACTGGAACGCGTTACTTCCGGGTTTCGGCAGTCGCGCACACTGAAGGTAGCGAACGTGCATGCCGCACGGATCACGTTCGCAACCCGAGCGTCCACTGTACTCTGTATCCATGGGGCATCTTTTAAAGGACCTATCCTGTACTTCTCATACTAATATCCCCAACACAAATTTTAACAGCTTTGAAGAGGTTACTTATAAACAACAGAAACAATACAAATTGCAACATTATGGTTTTACCCCTTAAAAAAAATTAGCATGGTATATTTCTTAGTAATAAACCCACAATTGGGCAACTGCTTGAGGCAAAAAGAAAAGATCCCGTGCTCTTTTGCATTGCTGTTCTTGTGCCTACATCCAAGAGAGTACTGAGAAGGGAAACCAGAAATGCGTGTTTTACTGTAAGGTAACTTGCACAGAGAAATGTGCGTGTCACTGCAATGCATCATACAAACAACTGTATTTGATGACTGTCTATTCAGAAACTTTGTTTGGTTCAGAATGCTGTGGTGAGGTCATAAATGAGTTTTTGCCAGATGATCATGATATGCTGGCATTTCAGGATCTTTCACAAGCCCCCAATTCATTTCTGGATGCAATTCAGAAAGCTGCTTTTTAAACATACAGTCATACCTTGGAAGTCGAACAGCCTAGTTCTTGAACGTTCTGGCTCCTGAACGATCAAAACCCGGAAGTGACTGTTCTGGTTTTCGAATGTTCTTTTGGAAGCAGAACGTCTGATGGGGCTTCTGCAACTGCGCTTTGGTTTTCAAACATTTTGGAAATTTAACGGACTTCCGGAACGGCTTCCGTTTGACTTCCAAGGTACGGCTGTATAAAGTTTTAAGTGGCTGAGGTATCTGAAGGACAGTATCCTTGCATGAATCTGCTGGGCTTAAAACTTAATTCGTCCGAGTGCTCTAGTGCCTCTGCCTTTGGGTACTAGGTTGGTGCATATGGATAGAAAGAGGACCCTTTTTTTGCAACAATATCTCATTTTCAGAATACCCTGTAAATAACCTTCCTAACTATATTCAACTGTGCCAACTAAATCTAACCACCCTGTGAGCAAAATATGTCAGGGAGACTGTCATGGCCATCTTCACAGCTGCTGCTCCACCATCTCCCTTCTGTCACAGACACCATTACAACCAACTTCCCTGTGAACATAAGGAGGAGCCGCCAGCAAGGCAACTGTCAGCACCTCCACCTCTTCAGATGGGCTATTTAAATACCACACACAAGTTTTACTGCTCTTAAATGTATGCCACTGCTCTTATTTTACCTTAGGTTGGGATTGCCAAATGGTGCCTGCGGGCACCATGCATCCTCGAGTACTTTCCTGGTGCCCACAAAACCTCAGTGCCTGCTCCATTCACCAGCCTCTTTATGATGAGGTGGCAAGGCGCCTTTCCTTCAAAGCACAAAAAGGTGCCAGAGGAAGTAGGGTAAGCAATACTATTTGCCACTTCCTCTTTTAGCTCTGTGTGCTTCTCAAGGCTCAGATAGGCACCTAAGAAACTGAGCAGAAAGGGGAGTGACTGAAAGGATAAGAGGGAAATAGGAGCTGAAGGGAAAAGGGAATAATCAGGGAGGAGTGGAATGCTTGCTGGATTCAAAAGGGAGAGTGCAAGAATAATAACATAGTGCCGGAGAGAAAGAAATGTGACTCGGAGAGAAAGGAGGGGGTGAATCCAGATCTAGTAAAACAGATTATATTGAAATTACATCATTTTTTCACAGTCCCCTCACTCCACTCCAAATCACAGATCTCATTAACTGAACCATAAAAGTCACAGATCCAGTTCTTTTCAGTTCTGTCATGGTGCTTCCTCATAATTTTACAAGGAATTCTCTCAAACCACAGGTCACCTCTGTGTTTATATATGCATTTTTTAGTTTGCCATTGGTTTGTTGTCATCTTCTCTAAAAACCATGATGATCCATGTTGTAGTGGTGCTAGCAAGCAGTGAATCTGTGGGGTTTTTTTTACAGTGTAGTCTACTAATGTGAGTTTTAATTTGATGGTGGTGAGGGCCCTGTGTAAAATCATGCATATTCAAGTGAAAATGTTTTAATTCTACTGGATCCAGCTTTTACCCAACCTCCATGGAAACACAAATAATTTATATATTCATTCGAGTGGGAATGGGAGAAGCTATCACAGCAGTCGCTCAAAATGCCAAATGTACCCATGGGTCTCAAAAGGTTAGTGATCCAAAACATTATGTATGCTGTTCTGCGTGCCTTATTAGCTTGAGTGTGGGGTTAACATAATTAAAACCAACTTATTTTCCATTGCATTTGATTTTATTGTTACCTCTTCTAATGGTGCTATTTAGTTATCAGTTTTATGTTTTAATATTGCTAATGAGGATTTTATTGTCTAAGTGTTTTGTCTTGTAAGCTACCGTGGGGGCTGAATTCAGAAAGGCAGGGTAGAGATATTTTGAAACAAACCATCCAATAACCTAACTCTTTAGAATTTTTCATATTACCACAGAACAACCTACACATGAGCAAAAATTCCTTTGAACATGCAGTGAATCTCTCCCCAATCCAGTCTTAAGGCCATTTCCTGTAACACATTTATGTTGATTTACAAACTAACCGTGTAAAGTGTAAGCATGAAAAACTGCTTGTAAATTTGTACTACACAGCTATGCTTATCAACACATTAAGGTATATTTCTGTGGCATTCCTGTGTTTGCCTCTCCTTAATGTGTGAAAGGGCCCCTTCCTGAAGATCTGAGCAGCTCTTCTGCTGATCTAGAATGAGCCTGGGTTTGAACTCAAACTTACATACAGCCGTACCTTGGTTTTTGAACAGCTTAGTTCTTGAATGTTTTGGCTCCCGAACACCGCAAACCCAGAAGTAACTGTTCTGGTTTGCAAACTATTTTTGGAAGCCGAATGTTCGATGGGGCTTGCACGGCTTCCGATTGACTGCAGGAGTTTCCTGCAGCCAATCAGAAGCCGCTCTTTGGTTTTCAAACGTTTTGGAAGTCGAACGGACTTCCGGAACGGATTCCGTTCGACTTCCAAGGTACAGCTGTAATTGGCAAAAACAGCACAAGCCTCAGACACATTGAATATTTTTAAGGAGTAAAGCAAGTGTCATTCTGTGGGTTTTGAAAGAAGTTGCATGTGACTATAAATATATCCTGTGTAAGACTTATTTGTGGCTTAGCCATGTCATAACTTTGTGGGCTGATCACCTTTCCTATTTCCCACAATCTAGAGACATTACAATAGCCCACACTGAAAGAGAATTGCTTAACTCTGTGGTAGCAAAGCAATTCTCACACTTTGGTCCAGGGCTGGAAAAGTATTTCCAAACTAAGAATGGACAGTTATGTAGCCAGGCCTGAGGATTATAAATTCAAACTTATGGGGTCTACCTGCCTCCCTGTCCCTCCATCTGAACAATAAAACACACAATTCTATGTCAAAAAGTATTTTTTAATCCTCACTTGACACAAGGAAGGGGAGAAATATTCATGTCACCTTATTTTTGGTAGGTAGAAGGATTGTAGTTCAGTGATTTTGCATGCAGAAAGCCCAGGTTCAATTACCTGCCTGAAACCCCAGGAAGCCACTGGAGTCAGTGCAGAACAACCTTTAGCAACCTAGAGCCCTCCAGATGACTTAGACACCTGCTGTTCTTGACTACTGACTATGCTTGTCTATGCTTTGTGCCTATGCTGAGTGGTAGAGGGGTGTGTGGGGGGGGGGGAAACTGCTGTTTAGGGAAACAGATTCCCATTTCAGGGTACATGCAACTATTTTTATAATGCTTTGTATGCCAAATGCTTAGGCTCTTAGGCAAACCAGGGGTCTAACAACTGTCAAAACCTGATCCCAAAGGCAAACACGAATGGGTTTTTTTGGCGGGGGCTTCCCCCGACCCCAGCCCCCAGAACAGGCAACTCTCCGCAAGCCGCAGGAGCCCAGCGCCAGGCTCCCGCGCTTTGCGGAGAGCTGCGTGAAGTCTCCGGAAGCCCGGCGCGGGCTCCCACAGCTTGTGGAGAGCTGCGCGAAGCCTGGAGAGCGAGAGGGGTCGGTGCGCACCAACCCCTCTCGCTCTCCAGGCTTCAGCGAAAGCCTGCATTCGCCCCATAGGACGCACACACATTTCCCCTTCATTTTTGGAGGGGAAAAAGTGCGTCCTATAGGGCGAAAAATACGGTACTTGCCTGATAGGAAAGCAAGACACACTCATAAGGATGTATGGCCAAGTATATCCCCTATATAAAGCACTAAGCGGCTTCTCTATAATTCTTTTATTTTTTAAAGGGATATATAAGTATATCTCTTTCCATACATTCAAGAACAGTACCATTTAAGGAAAATCTTTTATTTGGCTGAAGCAAAAAAAAAATCTTATTCCATGCATAAAAACATATAACAATTTTGCAAACCGATGGGTGGCCCAAATTTCAAGCCCCTCCAACCTAACAACTGGCAATCACTCCAAAGCTTTTCCTGTCTCCCTCGCCTCCTTCATTTTGGGCACTGTGTGTTGGCAGTTCTCTCTTTTCTTATTGGGCTGGCACCATTTCCACAACCCACAAATTGCTACTAACAAGGTTCTACAACTAATTGGCAAGTGCTGGCCCCATGTCTTTGGAAATTCGTAATGGGCCAGGATTTGCCAGTTAATTGTGGAACTAGAAATGAGTATGCAATACTGCTGAAGGGCAGCACCATCAAGGCCACATGTTTCTCTCCTTCCATCTGTCACCCACATGCTTATTTTTTTGTGATAGTGGCACCCTAAGTACTTGCTGGCCAGCCACCAGCTCAGGCTCCTGTTCCACTGCATTTTTTTTTAGAAATCTCTTCCTCCTCCCTCTACACAGTATACTCAAATATTTGTGTAACTGAGAAGTACAAACAGGTATCAAGAAACGTACACTGAGTCCCCAGACTGATGGTCAGCGTCTTGCTAGTATCAGCACATCATATGCCCAGAGGGATACAGTCCTGGTTGAGGGCAACCTTATAAATCTCAAAAAGTCCAGCAGAAGAAAAGAGTCTTTTGCTGATTTTGAAGATTACAATAGAGAAGGCTTGGCAGTTCCCCTGAAAGCAACTCCCACTACAGCAAGCTTTAGTTCAGGTGGCAGGAGCTGCATTTGTAGATCATGCTGTTGAGGACCCCAGAAAAGGAGATAGAAGAGTTTGGATTTGATATACCACTTTATCACTACCCGAAGGAGTCTCAAAGCGGCTAACATTCTCCCTTCCCTTCCTCCCCCACAACAAACACTCTGTGAGGTGAGTGGGGCCGAGAGACTTCAGAGAAGTGTGACTGGCCCAAGGTCACCCAGCAGCTGCATGTGGAGGAGCGGAGACTGAACCCGGTTCACCAGATTACAAGACTACCGCTCTTAACCACAACACCACACTGGCTCTCCATAAGATAAGTTAACATGGTGCCAACTGAGTGTTAACATTTAAAAATTGTTAAAATTGATGGGATGCTGCCAAGGCAGATTCATGACCTTTGTCCATTACAAAATTTTACATAGCAACAGCTCATCCTGAAACAGCAGGCTTCTCACACTTGTTGAGTGGCTCTAACTCACCCTGAGCCCTCAGAATAAGGCATGCTATAAAGCAAATATATCCCTCTTGTGCTTATTTTCTACACACTCAAATACATATAGTTCGCCTTAACTAAAGAGCCTCGTTTTGTGTGGGGATCATGCTCCTGACCCCCTTGCGTGTCAGCGGAGCATGCATCAGTTGGCCCCGTCGCCACGCAGATTGGATAAACATAAAACAATTGTTGCCTGTATTTTTAGATACACACAATAAGATGCATGTGCATTTTGTTGACATACATTGTACACAAGAGAAATACTCTATCTCAAGGCCTTAAGGCCACTGAGTTATAATCAGGTTCTATTGTACCTGAAGCTATTAACCTCCTTGAGCCCTTATGGTAAGGGTGGGCAAAAACCATTCTCTTGTCAGGTGTAAAATATATACAGCTCACCCTTATGATAGGGTGTTCTATAAATCCCTTTTCCGCATGTCTATATGTGCAAGCACGTATGCACACACATACTTGAATGAGGAAGAAGGAAACTCATTTACACCCCACCCTATCTCATGGACTCAAAATGAGTAATATACACACTAAATTCTATTATTTGTGTGTGCACAGACAGAACAGATCTGAACGTGTATGTGGGTGCTACATGAAAGGAAATGAATGACCCAATGAAAATTGGCTTGTTAAACCTTACTTTCATATATTGTAAACCAGTGTAAGATAGTATCCCACTAGGACAGGCATAGGCAAACTTGGCCCTCCAGATGTTTTGGGACTACAACTCCCATCATCCCTAGCTAACAGGTCCAGTGGTCAGGGATGATAGGAGTTGTAGTCCCAAAACATCTGGAAGGCTGAGTTTGCCTATGCCTGCACTGGGATCATAACCTACTTGTTAGCAGAGCTGTTTGGTTGCTTTAATGCTATGATATAATAACAGGTGTTACATCACACACACACACACACACACACACACACAGTAAGGCTATCAACAACTACTAGTCAAAATGGCTATGTGTAGCCTCCAGGTTCAGATATCATAATGTCTCTATTTTTTTCCAGGAAACTTTTGGATCATCCCCCTATACTATACCTTAATGTAACCAAGCCAACGCACATGCTGTTGAAATATCACAATCTTCCCCAGCCTTCATTCCTCCCTATCCTCCATTCCCTGTGTATAGTTTAGATTTTAAGCCCTCAGAGAGGAAGCTGTCATATCCGTTTTTTAAAAAAAAAGAACCATTTGCACACATGGTGCCATAACAATATCAATTGCTGGGGAGCAACAACAGGAAAGGGTTCCTGCCTTCATCTATAAGGAGAAGGGATGTAGCTCAGTGGTACACCATCTGCTTTGCACGCAGAAGGTCATAAGTCCTGCTTGTAGGCTTCTCAGAGACAAGGCGGGGAATACTGGACTAGAGAGACATTTGATCTTACCCAGCATGACTTGGGCTTTCTCTCTCTATTTTACACACAATATACTAAGGACGGGGGAGCCTGTGACTGTCCTTATGTTGTTGGACCCCAACTCCCATCAGCCTAGTCAACACGGACAACAGCCAGGGATTGTGGGAGCTGTAGTGCAACAAGGCTACAGCCTCCCTACCTCAGCTATATACAAATACACAAATACAGGAAGCTGCCTTATACTGAGGCAGATCATTCATCCATCTGGTTCTGTATTGTCAACACTGACTGTTAGTACCACGGTTTCAGTTGGAGGTCTTTCCCACCCCTGCTTTGTGATGGAAGGGTTTGAAGATGGGAGCTTTTACATGAAGGCAAATGTTCTGCCACTGAATCAAAATCATTTCCCTATATACAGAAATATATCACAGCCTTATTAAAACAGAAGCCGTCCAGAGTTGTTGTGGTGCAGTGCTGGACTAAGAGCTGGGAGGCCAATTTTCCCACTCAGTTATGAAGCTCTCACTAAGTGACCTCCTGCGAGTCACTCACTCTCAGCCCAACCTAACTCACAGGATTATTGGGGAGGAAGTAAAGTGTATTTGCCACCTTTAGCTCCTTGGAGGAAAGGTGGGATATTCATGTAAAATTTAAATACACATACACCCTCCCTTGCCTGCCTACTACTATGCGCTGCGTGAAGAAGCCCTTTATTTCATCTGCCCTGAACCCTCCGACATTCATCTGCACTGGATGTCCTCTGCTTCTACAACCTCACAGGGTTGTGGTGAGGACAAAGAGCAGGAGGTGCAGTGGTGTGTCAGGCAGAAGCCTGGAAGAGACCAGGATTCAAACCCCCCGACTGGGCCATGAAGCTCACTGGGTGACTTGGGGACACGGTCACTTCCTCTCAGCCTAACCTACCTCCCGGGGTTGTTGCTATGGGGATTAGAGGGGGGGGGGGAGAAGAACAACTGAGCTCCTTGGGAGTAGAAAAAGGTGGTATGTAAAGGCAATAAAGGAAATAAACAAACTAACGAACAATGGATAAGCTATCTTGAACTGCTTTGGAGAGATGATAAGGTATGAATGCATTAAAACAAATAAGAGATTAACATACCTTGGCGGCCCGAACGTCCTCCCGCTGGCCTCGGAGGCTCAGCCAGATCCTGCGCCCGGCGGCGGCGCTTTGCTGCTGCCCGAGATCTAGAGCGGCCCAACCGCCGCTGCTCAGCGACCCCAGGATGGCCAGGCGGACCCGGAACAGGCGCTCGATGCTGGCGCGGCTCCGCTCTAGGGAGCCGCTCTTCTCCGCCGGGGCCGTGAACTCGTCCAGCACCGGCTCGGCTCCGAGACCTTCCGGCGGCAGCGCGCCTGCGGCAGCAGCGGCTTCGTTGCTGGTCGTAGTGAAGGTCGCCATTACAGCGGCGAGGAGCGGTCGGAGGAGCGGAGGCGGCGGCGTGAGCGTTGCTGGCGGCGGCCGCCCCTGCCGCTTCCCATCGCTTCGGGCCTTGCGAGGGAGTCAGGACAACAACCCCATCGGGGAAACTCCCCCCGCCGCCCTGCCCCACACCCCGGAAGCGCTAATGCCTCATCGCTATGCAACGGCGACGTCACCATGAGGCGCCGGCGCGACACACAGAGCTGTGGCGCGCGGGGGGGAGGGGGGAAGGAGGCGGCGGTGCGTGTTTCTCAGTTACTCCTCTGTGATGGCTAAGGGCTGGCTGGGTGCAGCGGGGCTCCGTCGCTCTGCCCATACGCGATGCCTCCGGCCGCCATTTTGGGTGTGGGCGAAGTGACTCTTGGGAGAGCCGCAATCTGGCGCCCTGTTTGAAGCAGGCGGTATTATTTGGGTGGATGAGAATGGTGGCGGTGATTAAGTTTAAAGTAATCTAATATGCTACAGCTGTTTCTTCCCCAGCCCTGTCCGCCATTTTCCATATATTTACTTTGTTATTTTTATTTATTTATTTATCTATCTATTTATTTATTTCTATCCCTACTTTGTTGTTTCGTCGTGTCGGACTCTTCGTGACCCCATGGACCAGAGCACGCCAGGCACTCCTGTCTTCCTACTACTATTTATTAAATTTGAATACCACCTGCTGGTTTGGGGCGGTTACAACATAAAACCACAACATAAAACCACAAAATACATAATAAAAACAAGAACAACCCAAGAACTCCTCCCTAACACATTTTAAACTGGATATCAATCAGCCAAAGGCATGCTTAAAGAGTAACGTTTTTGCCTGGCACGTAAAGGTGTGTAATGAAGGCGCCCGCCGAACCTACCCGGGAAGAGCATTCCACAAATGGAGCCACTGCAGAAAAGGCCCATTTATTATTATTATTATTATTATTATTATTATTATTACAATTCATTATCCACCCTTCCCCCAAGGTATTCTTTTGATTTATTATTATTATCATTGATATGGAGCCATTGTTGTAAACGTCAGCTTTGTACAGTAGGCAAGTTGACGCACCCCTCTGTATCTTCCATCCAGGCAAGCAAGAAACATTATCAGAATTTCAAGGCACCTTGCATCCAGGTAAAAACATTCAAGATGGGGGCAAACCACAGTTGGTGAGGGCGCAGTCTGTGAAGAAAAAGTGGCATCTTGGGGAGAAAGAGTGAGGGCTAAGTAGAGAGACCTGAAGGGCTGTGTTTCAGCCCAATGCTGCAGTTCCCCAGCCACTAATTTCCTGTTGTAAAAGTAAGCACCAGCACTTTGGACTGAGCCAGGAAATGAATAGACAGGCAGTCATGCTTTGTGCATGCGCAGAAGTGCTGAATCGCATCACGTGCATGCGCAGACGCAGCACTGCGGGTTGCGAATGTGCCTCCTGCACGGATCACGTTCGCAACCTGAGGTTCTACTGTATTGGCATACACCAATGGTTCCCAATGGCATACACCAATGGTACTGCTGCCCCTGGCAGGGGGATGATCTGGGGGGGCCCTAAGAGGCAAGGGGGCGGCGGGAGGGGGGAATGGAGGTGCATATAACTACCAGACTTTGAAAAGCTGGTTTCACTGTGTTATGTACTGAGTTGAATAGGATCCAAACTGTAGCAGTCTGATTGGTCCTAGAACAATAGGATCCAAAAGGCAGCAGTCTGATTGGTCCTAGAACAATAGGATTCAGAATGCTGCAGTCTGATTGGTCCTAGAACAATGCAGCAGTATGATTGGTTGGCAGGAACCACCCAATCCTGCTCCAGATAGAAGTGAATCCACAACCTGATTGGCTTACAGTAGAATTCCAGAATTAGCCAATCATGTGCAGCCCATTGTGTAAATAATGTATATAAAGCAGATACTGTGAGGGGACATTCATTCATTCCTCCTCACCACTATGAGCTGAATAAAGAGCATGAAATCACTTTGCGACTCTGAGTATATTTCACTGGCGACGAAGGTGGGATCCCGCTGAGCTGACTGCCACACACAGCACCGCAGCACCGCCAACTGCCGCACCGCTGCCTCGCACCGTGTATCCAGGCTTCAGCTCCGGGGCACAAGGAACTCAGAATGGCAGCCAACAGCAGCTTCTCGCCATTCAACCCAGCATCTGGAGACTGGGAAGCGTACGCCTCCCGTTTCACCTTCCTCCTAGAAGCCAAAGGGGTCACCGACGAAGAAGACGCCAAGAAGAGGGCGATATTCTTCAGCGTCTGCGGAGAGGAGACGTTTGAAATCGCCCGGGCTCTCCTTGCGCCTGAAGACGTCGCTACTGTTCCATACAAAACAATAATGGAACAGCTGAAGGGGCACTTTTCGCCGCAGCCCTCAGTGGTGGCTCGTCGAAATGCCTTCTACGCAAAGCGGCAAGCCCCTGGGGAAACCATAACTGGGTTTGTGACCTCTCTCCGCCAAGCCGCCTGGTTCTGCAACTTCTCAGAGCTGGAGAACATGCTTCGTGACCGCCTCGTCGGTGGCCTGAAGGATGAGAAGCTGCAACGGCGCCTCTACGCTAAGAAGGACCTAACGTTCCAGGTCGCTCTGGAGGAGGCCCTGGCAACAGAAGCTGCCGAGAGGTCGACCCAAGAGGCACGGCCGAGCCTGCCATCCCAACCGAGGGTCCACCATGAAGACCTCACCGACGACTCAGGATCCGACAGGGAGGAGGTGCACCGAGTACAGCAGCGCACTCAAGCAGCGCACAGACCACAGCTGCCTCGACGAGAAGGAGGGAACTGCGCAAGCTGCGGGGAGAGTCACGAGAGGAGGACCTGCCGTTTCCGCAACGCAGAGTGCAGGCAGTGCAGAAAATCGGGACACATCGCCCGGGTGTGTCGGGCTCGGCCCACCCGACACCAGGCATCAGATGACCAATCCAAGAGCCCCAGGTCCCGGGGCCCAACGCACCAAGGCAACTCGACGGAGCTCACGGACTTCCAGGTATACCAGTTGCCCCACCCCAACGTAGAGAAAATTTATGTAGAGGTACAGATAGAGGGGGCCCCATGCCGCATGGAGCTTGACACGGGTTCAACTCTATCCATAATCTCGGCAAGGACCTTAAGGAAACTGTGTCCCACTGGGGGTCCCAAACTCAGGCCGGCCCCATTCACCCTCCGGGACTTCCAGAAACGTAAGGTCCCCACAATGGGGGTGGGGACCTTCAGGGTGCAATACCGAGGGCGGACGCGGCAACTGGACTTGCTTGTGGTCAAGGGCCCCTACATTAGCTTACTGGGATTGGCATGGTTTGGACCACTGGGGCTAGCTGTCACCGGGGTGAACCACACTAGCTTACAAGTGGACGTGGACGCCATATGCAAGGAATTTCCAGGGGTTTTCGATGGGAAATTGGGACAGTATACGGGCCCCCCCATTGCGCTACAGCTTGACCCCGCAGTACGACCGGTCAGGCTCAAGGCCCGCCGGGTCCCGTTCGCCTTGAAACCCCGTATAGACGAGGAATTGGACCGACTCGTAGAGCAAGGAGTGCTGGAGCCGGTGCCTAATGCTCCCTGGGAAACCCCAATCGTCACACCCGTCAAGCCTAATGGTTCGGTCCGCATCTGCGCAGACTACAAATGTACCATAAACAAGGCCCTCACGGCCCACGCATACCCAGTGCCAGTGGTCAGCCATGTCCTTGCCACCCTGGCTGGGTCGAAAATTTTTGGCAAGCTGGACTTGGCCCAAGCATATCAACAGCTGCCAGTAGATGAGGCCACAGCAGAGGCACAGACGATTGTGACGCACAGAGGAGCGTTCAGGGTAAAGCGGCTGCAATTCGGTGTCAGCGTGGCACCAGGCATATTCCAGAATATAATGGACTCTCTCCTTAAAGGGATTCCTGGCGTCACCCCCTTCTTCGATGATGTGTTGATTGCCGGCCCCACACCAGAGGAGTTTGAGGACCGCCTCCGCACCGTTCTGCACCGTTTCCAGACGGCGGGTCTCAAGGTGAAGCGGGAAAAATGTCTACTAGGAGTGCCTCAGGTGGACTTTCTGGGATTTATGGTGGACGCAGAAGGGGTCCACCCGACTGGGGACAAGGTACGGGCCATTTGTGATGCCCCAGCGCCCAAGAGCAAGACTGAACTTCAGGCCTTCTTGGGACTATTGAACTTTTACCATTCCTTCCTTCCCCACAAGGCGGCGGTAGCGGAGCCCCTACACAGACTCCTGGACAAGCGGGCCCCTTGGGTGTGGGGCCAGCGCCAGGAGGCCGCATTCCAGGCAGTCAAGGACTTGCTTGTCTCAAACTCGGTCTTGGCACACTTCGACGAGAGGCTGCCGGTGGTGCTAGCATGCGACGCCTCACCCTATGGCATTGGAGCTGTCCTGGGGCACCAACTCCCGGATGGAAGAGAGGTACCGGTGGCGTACTTTTCCCAGACACTCAACACAACCGAGCGGAACTACTCGCAAATCGACAAGGAGGGTCTGGCAATCGTAAAGGGAGTAAAAAAATTCCATGATTTCTTGTACGGGCGGCCCTTCACCGTGGTGACTGACCACAAGCCGTTGCTTGGCTTGTTTGCCCCCGAAAAGCAGACCCCCCAAGTGCTGTCTCCTCGCGTCCTCAGGTGGTCAATTTTCCTTGCCAGCTACCAGTATGCACTGATTCACCGACCTGGGAAGGCGATGGGCCATGCGGACGCCCTCAGCAG
This sequence comes from Podarcis pityusensis, assembly GCF_964106645.2. Lineage (NCBI taxonomy): Eukaryota > Metazoa > Chordata > Lepidosauria > Squamata > Lacertidae > Podarcis > Podarcis pityusensis. Next base: position 57,933,375 of record NC_138033.1, on the reverse strand, counting down.
GCTACCACTACCGGAAACAGGCCCTGACCCAGCACCTGCACAAGAGGTTATGAGCCTGGAGCTGCTTCCCGACCGCCCCATTCAGGCACAAGAAGTTGCACACCATTCCAAGAAAGATAGGGTCATCTCCCGGGTCCTGGACTGGGTGTGGAGGGGATGGCCCAGCAGCAGCCCCGGGCCAGAATTCGCCGGCTACACAACCCGCAAACATGAACTGTCGGCCCACAAGGGGTGCCTGTTATGGGGAAGCAGAGTCGTTGTTCCCCAGCCCCTCTGCAAAAGGGTCCTCACAGCCCTACACGAGACACATCCAGGGGTAGTAAGAATGAAGGCCCTTGCCAGGAGTTATGTGTGGTGGCCGGGGATCGATGGAGAGATAGAGGCCTGGGTCAAACACTGCCAGGCCTGCCAAGAATCCCGCCCAGATCCCCCAAGGGCCCCAGTCCAGTCCTGGGAGTCCGCCCGAGCACCATGGTCACGCCTGCATGTGGATTTCGCTGGCCCCTTTCAGGGGAAAACATTCTTCATAGTGGTGGACTCCTACACCAAATGGCTGGAAGTCGCACTGGTACCGTCCACTTCCACGTCCGCAGCCATCCGGGTACTACGCAGGCTGTTTGCAACCCACGGGCTCCCTGACACTCTCGTCTCAGACAACGGGACTGCATTTACGTCAGGAGAATTCCAAACCTTCACAGCGCAGAACGCCATCCGCCACATCCGTTCGGCGCCGTTCCACCCTGCCACCAATGGCCAAGCAGAACGCATGGTGCGGACCACCAAGGACACCCTTCGCCGCATGACGCAAGGGGACTGGGAGTACCGCCTTGCCACATTCCTTCTAGCACAGCACAGCACCCCCAGCTCAACGACTGGCCGGAGCCCCGCTGAACTACTAATGGGTCGGCGCCTTGCAATCAGATTGGACCGCCTTCACCCCGATAGAGCTCAGGATGAGGTAGTGGTGGGGGAAGGCAGGAACCCCCGGACCTTCGAGGCCCAGGACCCAGTGTACGCAAAGAATTTTGGGGCAGGCCCAGCATGGGTACCCGCCACAATCACCAGGGTCACTGGCCCCGTGTCGTACGAGGTGCTAACGGATGGGGGGCAATGCTGGCGCCGCCACTGCGACCAGATACGGCGACGATTCCCGGGAGAAAACCAGGAGGAGGACAGGTCAGAGGAGTCCCAAGGGAACAGCGGGGCAGTGAGGCCCATAGAGCAGGAGGGGCCAGCAGGAGAGGCAGAATCAGTAAATACAGAGAGGACCCGTGAGGCCGAAAGGACACCGGAACCAGAACCACGACTGAGCGAGCCGGTTGCACCAGACCAAACAGCCGCATCACAGCCAGCATCCTTGGAACACGAGCCAGAACCCGGAGCCCGGACCAGGGAACACCCCAGGCCACAACGCACACGTAGGCCGCCGGCATACCTTGAGGACTATGAATGCGACCTCCCGGGCAGGACTGGAACTTAGAGGGGAGGGGTGTTATGTACTGAGTTGAATAGGATCCAAACTGTAGCAGTCTGATTGGTCCTAGAACAATAGGATCCAAAAGGCAGCAGTCTGATTGGTCCTAGAACAATAGGATTCAGAATGCTGCAGTCTGATTGGTCCTAGAACAATGCAGCAGTATGATTGGTTGGCAGGAACCACCCAATCCTGCTCCAGATAGAAGTGAATCCACAACCTGATTGGCTTACAGTAGAATTCCAGAATTAGCCAATCATGTGCAGCCCATTGTGTAAATAATGTATATAAAGCAGATACTGTGAGGGGACATTCATTCATTCCTCCTCACCACTATGAGCTGAATAAAGAGCATGAAATCACTTTGCGACTCTGAGTATATTTCACACTGGATCAAGTTCATCAGCTTTGTTGACTTAATTAAACTGACTAGTTTTAATTGGATTTTGAATCCGATAATTAATGAATTGTTACTGTTTTTCAATTTTATTGTGTTATTATCTTCCTTAGTGAGTTGTGCAAACTGCTATTCTGAGTAGTGCTTTTTATAGGGTGGGGTAAGGTGCACTGGGGATGAGCTTATGCAACCATGGTGGTCCAAACTTTTTTTTGGGGGGGGGGGAAACCACTAGTATACACAATCTTTTGCTTCCTCAGCAATGCACAATTGTTTGTAAATAAGCAGGTAAATGGCACGACTCTTATTTCTTGATTGTTTTACAGTCCACGTGCATCTCCCTTTAAAAACAAAACCCTACACACTTTTCCTTGTTGGATATCTTGAGGTTATTGGTGCCATCAGCTGGTTGAATGAAGCCAGTGCAACTTTTAGAAGTAAAACAGAGCCACGCTATACAATACGTTAAAAACATACTCAATTCATGTTTAAAGCACATGGTTCCCCTCCCTTGCCCAAAAAGAATTATGGGGACGGTAGTTTGTTAAGGGTGTTGGAAATGGTAGCTCTGTGAGTGGGAAACCACAGGCCCCAGGATTCGGGGGGGGGGGAGTCATATGCTGTAAATGTGCTTTGAGCATGCTTTAAATGTATAGTGTGGGAAATAACATGCTTTTTAGTGTGAGGGTGATTCCTGACGGGAGCTTAAGATAGTGAATGGGCCGTTCAGATATCACCAATGAGTCGTTCGCAACAGGTTTTTGTTAAATTATTGTATTTTTCCTAGAAAGGAGAAATTCAGATTAAGCGGGCGGGAAATGAGCTGGCATTTTGATGCCATTGACCATGTGTGGATGCTGTGGACCCAAAATACACACCCATGTGGAAGCAATCAGAGACTGTAGCACTGTAAGAATCAGAAACCACACATTTAGGGATTTAGACACACAGTTTGTGTTCTGGAGAATAACTACTTGCTCAAATTAGGGACATTATAAGTGCATGTATTCTTCTGAGGTGTATTAATTCCAAGCATCACATTGTTATAAACTTTTCTGTTATAAATCCTTCACCCTTCAAAATTTAGGAAATACTTCCTTAGGAAATTGCACTTTATTTTAGCACATGGAACAATCCCAAAAGCCACATTAGCTCTCCTAATGATTAAATATTTCTTCTGCAGAAGGAAATATCTTGGAAAAACTTTTCCCAGTAGTTCTTTTCACTTACAAATTCTACCAATCCTGTCTTAAGGATATATTTTGTGTATGAATAGGGTAGGCCTGTGACCTGGGTTCAAGAATTAAGATATTTACCATCTCAAAAGACTGGCCCAGATTGACCAGGTAATGCAATCAGTGACCATTAACAGGTATCTTGTCAGACAGGAAACAACCCAAGCCCTCAAATTTCTGCTTTAGACTGCCTCATTCTGTGCCGGGTATGATGTTTTTTGGGTGGTCTTTGGCTAAGAGGCTGGGCAGTTTCTAAAGTTTCTTTAAAGTTCTTGCACACCTTTGTTCTGGGTCCTCACCTCCTTGCAGAGGTGGGAGGTGAACTCTGTTGCAACAGGAAATTAAATATATTCCTTGCTTTCCTTCTACTGGTCCCTGGCTCTATCCATTCTCCTCTGACATGGACATAGGGGACTCAGAGTCCCTTAGCGAGTTGGGCTGCAAAAGCAAACTCCATTTTTTTCTACAACAACATCTACTGACATCTAAAAACATACAAAATTGGGATGCCAGCCCTTCCTGCTGCCTCTGGACTCCCCCCACTCTATATTGGGTTGCCAACTGTTTTTTCTAACTGGCACCCTGTGCCTTTAACAGCTGCCAATCAAACTAAAATTCAGCAGGGGAAGTTTTTTTCTGGCAGGAGGATACGCTCATGGGAAATGCTTCACTGCCAATTTTTTGCCCATTGAGAATTGGTTAAAGGCGGAGGAGCCCCACCAGCAAAAGGATTAGTTGGCAACCTTCACATAGAAAGTCCCTAAACTTTTAGTCTCACTGCTTGACTCATGCTTTACAGTAAAGCCGATACTTAGATATTTCAGAAAACTGAACTGTTTTGGAGCGTCACATATGTGCCACATTTGTGTGTACAATTCAAAAGCGATATGGAACTAAAAACCCTTGCCGGGTTGTAGTTTCTCATCCTGCGGTTTGAATCTTTGCTCAGCTTGTGCTCTGATTCATTTAGTATATGTGAGCCCTCTTCAGGCTATATCACGAGCAGAAAGTATAAAAAGGATGGTGGCTGAGTCACACTGCCTCATAGTAGGGTTGATGCTGATCTAAGTAAAAAAAATGGGTTGGGGGGTGGTGAGATACTTTTATGCTCTGATTTTCCAATATTATACTTCCAATTTATCACACTGCATTTATCCGATTTTATTGTGCTTTATTGCCCTGAGGCCATTTTATAGCAAAAAGGTGGTGTAGAATTTTTATAAAAATAACTTTTTATTGGGGGGTGGGTTTAATTTTGGATTGGAGAAGCAGGGAAGGACAATGTGCTTTAACCTTTTGATCCCTGCCATTCCTCTGCCCCCACCTATCCACAAGATCTCAGAAGCATGCTTGCCTTGTGGCTGAGAGATGCACCTAACTTGGCTGAACTAAAATAGGCGAGATGGAGTGCAGCCTAACAGTAGAACCCACACCCCGATAAATTCAGTGGCAGTACTTCATTTATTATTACATTTGTAGACCATATTTTCCTCATAAGGAGGAGCTCAAGGAGGATTAAGACCACCGAACCCAGTGGGACACACACCTTTTTCATGTGCTCAAAAGAGCAGCCTTGAGCATAAAGTATTAAAATTGTTGGTTGGTAAAATCAAAAACGTATTGGGAGAGATTTTGACTACCAAGGGGCCTCCACAGGGTTTAATCTGGCACTGGGGCTAGTTTCTGCACACACAGAGACTCTCTTCTCTATGCTCCATCCAAACCACCGAGAGTAGAGAACGGTATTCTCCAGCTACCAAATGCTTAGGTAACCATGAATGTTTTCAAATTCCTCCTGTGCAGGTGCACCTCACCAGGGTGGGCCTTCCACAACTGGGAAACCCACCACTGAAAAGCCATGTGCCAACCGGTGGCGACACCACCAAGCCCTCATCTTTTTTTTTTTTAAAAAAATATTTTTTATTAACAGGCCAATCAAATCACATTAATTCCAAATCACATTAGTTCCAAATTATACAACCAGATTTTTTGTTGGGGATACCCATACTTCAAGCTCCGAAAGGGATCCAAACTTCACTCTTGCTGCTGCTGCTTTAATTAAACAGTTCTATCCAGTTCTGTCCAGATAGTCTCTTTGTTATTTTCCTCATCTTCTTGTTGTTATCATATATTCCTTTCTTTGTGATCTCTGACAATCTTCACAAGCGGGTTGCAAACAAACATATTCTGTGTGGATTTTACACTCCAAGAGTCATATCACATAAAGGACAGACGCCATTTCCACACCTCCGTAAAAAACATTCCCACAGTCTGTCTGTTGATTTCCACAGGCTTGCCAATCTATATCTCAGGGGGACCTGCCAGGTCAAGATCACATTCCGATAACCATACATTCACATTCCAATGACCTTGGTCCTCCTCCCCCTCATCCTCCTATGGGCAAGCCTGTCTTAATGAAAGTCCATTTGTAACTGCGTCATAAAACTTTCTTTCCATTCCCCGATGTTTCCACCAGTCCTCTCTTTGATCAGTAATTCATTTCCACACAGTTCTTAGCTCCTGCTTGTGATTAGTAATTAGCAACGATTCTTCTCTCTGGAGGGGAGGGTTATTGGTACTCACATAAGACAAAATAAGAAAAGTTTTTTCCTCCCCCCTTTCCGTTTCACTCCAACATACCAGTCTTTTAATGATGATTCTTCACTTGATTTATTTGTCCTGCCCGTCACTCCGCTCGCAAAGATCCCATTAATCAGCAGTCTTTACTCTCGATCTTCACTTGATGTATATGCATTAGCTTCTTTCCAATTATATATTTCCAATTATATATTTCGAGCTAATGTGAACCAGTGCGCGATTAGAGACAGCATCAGGGAGAGCCGACCTCACCCGAGGGCTTCGTGCCAAGTGTCCTCACCCCTTTTTTCGAATCCGGGGGTGAATTATGGACACAGCTGGCAAGGTAGTCCCCCCCATTCCCTTGGGGGGACAAGGGAGGCTGCATACTCCCATCACAGCCTCTTAATTACCTCGTGTGGGTTTGAGAGATGTTATTGTCGGCCATCTTCCAATGCGCCCCCTGGTGGCCCCCGACCAAGCCCTCATCAAGATGGTTGGCAATGAGGAAGGTGCTCTTTTAAGTACAATGGTACCTCGGGTTACATACACTTCAGGCTACATATGCTTCAGGTTACAGACTCCGCTAACCCAGAAATAGTACCTCGGGTTAAGAACTTTGCTTCAGGATGAGAACAGAAATCGTGCAGCGGCGGCGCAGTGGCAGCAGGAGGCCCCGTTAGCTAAAGTGGTGCTTCAGGTTAAGAACAGTTTCAGGTTAAGAACGGACCTCCGGAATGAATTAAGTACGTAACCAGAGGTAACACTGTACTTGGGTTCCAAGCCATTTAGGGCTTTATATGCTAGTACTAACACTTGGAATGTGGGCCAGTAGCCGACTGGCAGCCAAAGCAGTGCTTTCAGGACCAGTGTCACATGGTCCCACCGGGCTGCCCCACTTATCAACCTAGCAGCCACGTTCTGCACCAGCTGCAGCCCCCAGAGCATCTTCAAGGGCAGTCCCACATAGAGAATAGTCCAAGCAGAAGGTCACTAGATTGTGGATAACTGAGGCTAGGCTAACTTGGTCCAGGAATGGTCGTAACTGGTGAACCTGCCTAAGCTAGGCATAAGCACTCCTAGCCACAGAAGCAACCTGGGACTCCAGTTGGACAAGTTGGAGTCCAGAAATCCTCCCAAAGTATGAACCTGATCCTTGGCAGAATCTTTCATCCCCATCCCTTCTGGCAGGACTACCTTTGCTGCTACCCCATTGCTAATAAATCATTCTTTTTTTTTTAAAAAAAGTACAAAATATAACTGAAACAAGACAGAAGCCAGACATTTCTCAATTACAGTCTCAGTGGCCACAGAAGCAGGGTGCTTTGAATTTTAATTAATGGGCTCTGCATTTGTTTTTGAAGCCCCCATTTTGAGTGTTTGCTAGAATCCCTTAATTAGTTCCAAAAAACCCGCAGGTGTACTGGCATGGGTTTGTTTGGCTGTGAGAGAGTCAAGCAGATTTTTTTTTTTTTTAAAAAAAGAGAATATCAATATTTTGTTGTATGATAATGAGTCGTATTCAATTTCCCGGCGATCATATTTGCAGTGAAAACGTTCTGGCTTCCAAATGGAACGAAGACGCAGAAGGGGGATTGCTTCCATTAGGGGAGAGAGAGAGAGTTTTAAACACTGTTAGAGTACTAGCATGAACGACAACTGGTGGTGCCATTGTAAAGCAGATGTCATTTAGGAACCGTTGCCCCAAATACAGCTGAAATGTTGCATGCAAAATGTGCTGGGTTCTTAATTGCTGCACTCCAAACAGAGATGAAAAGAGAGTTGCATGGTTCAGAAACTCTGCCAGGAAAGGAAATAGCCTTGGATGTGTGGATGGTGGAGGAAATGTTGGCTGGGAACTAAAGAGATGTTTAGACTTCTCCAAGGGCTTTGAGCAAGGCTGGGGGAATTTTTTGACTTTTGTCCTTTTGAACAGCTAAGCTCCCTCCCCTATTCATTGCAAATGGCTTTCCAAACTTAATAATAATAATAATAATAATAATAATAATAATAATAATAACAACAACAACAACAACAACAACAATAAACAGTTTACCACATACATTTTTTTTTAAAAAGGAGATTATATAGGGAAAGATTCAGTATTATCCAAATGGAGCCACTGGCAGTGGCAGAGCAAGCCGATTGGGTGTGCCCAGGGGTGGGGCTAGCCACCTACGGGGCGGGGCAAGCCGGGGCAGGATGCTCCGCAGGACCTCCGAGGAGTCTGCCTGCCTCCTCCCACTCAGCCACCCTACAGCTGAGGGGGAGGCGGCGGACAGACCGTATGGGGCAGCACGGAGCCTGTGGGCGCCCAAGCCACTGCGCCACTTCCAGGAGAGATGCGTGGCTCGGGCGAGCCACTGAAGGTCAGTGCAGACAATACTGAGCTAGGTGGGCCAACAGTCTGACTCAGTATAAGGCAGATTCCTGCGTGAATTTATGAGGAACCTCAAAAACAGGGTAACATTAAGTAAATAAAAACCTAGAATAAGGCACTTCCTTGTCTTCTTCTGGCCTGTGTTAAGTTCTGAGACTCAGCAAGCTTGGCACACAGGAAACTGTCTTATACTGATTCAGCTTATTGGTCCATCTAGCTCAGTATTGCATACACTGACTGGCAGTGATTTCTAGGGTTTGAGGCAGAGAACATTCCCAGCCCTTCCTGGAAATTCCAGGGAACCTGAGACCTGCCTTATGCAAAACTGATGCTCTGCCAGCCACTGAGCTACAGCCTTTCCTTACATTTAAGATGACATCACCTAGAGCGCTGATCAGAACAGAGGAAGTTCCGGTATCTAGCTCAGTATTGTCTGCACAGAGTGGCAGCAGCTCTCCAGTGTTTCAGACAGAGACTTTTCCCCTTCCCAGCCCTGCCCTGCCTGGAGATGCCAGGGATTGAACCTGGGACTTTCTGCATGCAAAGCAGATTCTTCAACACTGAGCTGTGGTCCTTCCCCGTAATTAGGATTCGCAGCAGTTGACATAATTGCTTTGTTCACACTATGATTAGCGACGTTCCTGTAATTAAGGCAGGAGTTCACAACATCCATGGTTTAGAAAAGGAGAGCGCTGCTTTCAAAATGACAAGTCCTCTAAATCCCACATTAGCGAGCGCGCAGAACCTTTCAAAGCATTGAAGGAGGGAAAGCATGCTCTGCTTCACATATTCCTGCTTCAGATAACTTTGCAAAATTACATTTTGTTTAGAAAAAGGAGTGGAGAGCTAGACCTTCCTTCGGACAAATAATAAACATGGACATCTTAGGAAATGGTCTGGGTGTTTTGATGCATGGATTTTAGTTTTTTAAAAGATCAATCGGACTGATAGAGTGTAAAGAAAAAAAATACCATTAGGGGGCATCCTTTCACTTTTGTAATCCTTTGGAGACATTTTGTATTGTGGCTGCAACCTGCATTTTTTTGTTTTTGTTTACGGCATTAATTCTGAGGTTAAGGTTGGCCTGCGGTGGGCAATTATAAGTTTAACCTTTGACTTAATACAATAAGACGTAATTTATCATTTCTTGGCTCTTTTGTAAGTGTGTTGCTACCCTCAACTCCACTTACGATAAATAAAGGGACACGAACACGTGATACATGTTTGTGTGTGTGTGTGTGCAAAACAAAATCTAGATTGAGAAGGCTCTTAAAAATCCATACGTATTTTAAGATATCCAAACATTCTGCTTTTGCTACAAAAATGAATCAATGCACTAGTTCAGTAAAAAATGTAGCCCTTGCTCATAGGGTGCCAGCAATCAAATGAATATTAAAATAAGAATTCAGTTTAGAGGTAAGTTTGTCAAAAACACAAGGCAACTAGATCAGCGTTTTTGGCTAGGTACCAGGAAAGGGCAAGAAAACATTTCTGTGGGGTTCCCCACCCCCACTTTAGTCTTTTTATCTTTTTTTAAAAAATAGTGGTGCATCTTAGATAAATATTTATTTATACTTGTATCCTACCTTTCTAAGGAACTCTAGGCAGCATAAGTTCCCTGCCCTCAATTTGGTTTTCACAACAGCCCTGTGAGGTCGGTCCGGCCAAGAGATGAGCCCAACGTGACTGTGAGGATCCCTACCTTTCCGCCTTGGGGATCCCAAGTGCCTTCACAGATCCAGCCAATCTCTTCTCTATTCACTCATCTATTGCATTTACAACCTAACTTTTTCTCCAAGGAGCTCAAAGTGGTGTACATGGTAAATGTGAATTGGCTGTAACCCATAATAGATATTATCCCTTATTGACAGAGGATGCCATCCTCTTCAACCTCAATAATACCTGCATTGTTTCCCCCACCCCATTTTCTTCTGTGTTAATTCTCTTTCAGATTTAAGCCTCTCTTCTTTTGCGGAAGAAAATATGTCTCCTGGGGGTGGGGTGTTGACAAGGAACGGGAGCTCAAAGATTATGTAATTGCAGGTAAGATTATGTAATTGCAGATTAATGCAAGCTCCAGGAAGTGCACACCATAACAAATATCACAAAAGTTTCGATATTCCTTCAAGATATAAATAGGATTTTTCAGGGGTGGGTGGTCATTGGTCATTTCCTCTTTAAGCTTTTCAAGGATACTTCGGCTAAATGAGCCATCATTCCAACTTCTTATGGCAGTTCTTACAGAAGTCCTTACAGAATCCAACCCTGCAGCCGTGTTGTCTTTTCAAAGATCCTGTATCCTTCCTTTAAAAATTTGTGGGGGTCTGAATGACAGCTGGATGTTTTAAGCCACTCTGGGGTCATTTGAGGGTAACTGTGATGACTTCAAGAGTCGGGGAGATTCTGATCATGCTGTCCTAGTCTCTCTTTCCGTTCTTGGGAAATGGCACACCCAAACCCCACCCTTCCAATGCATTTTGCAGAGTTCAGGACGGACTGCAAGAGTAAAACGAAACCACCCCTTACAAGTGGTAAAAGCAAGACAGAAATAGAGGAGTGATGGGGAATCCCCGGCATGTAAGGCTAGGAACGTCCCATTCCTGAAACCCTGGAAAGACTTTGCTGGTCAACGCAGGCAATACCGAACTAGATGGAACAACAGCCTAGCATCCTGAGATAACTGTCCTAAGCCAAGTTGCCTACAGAATAGGTGTGACAGTAACCTATAAAAGGCATAGGAAGGGTGTGTTGGAGGAGGGGAGGAGGGCCATAGCTCAGTGGCAGAGTACATACTTTGCATGCAGAATTGGGAACATCCCCTGCCTCAAACCCTGGAGAGCTTCTGTAAGTCAGTGTTAACAATATTGAGCTCAATGGACCAATGGTCTGGCTTGAGAGAAGGCAGCTTCTGATGTTCCTACTTTCTTGCCTAGTAGACAAACTCTCTCTCTCTCTCTCCATATATATATGGATTTTAAAAATCCCCTCTCTTGATATTTGCCAGGAACACAGCCCATCTCTTTCTCAGCTGTCAATAGAGCTGACAGCATACGGCTGTGCCGTGAATAAATTATTCAGAGGCTCACACCTAAAACAAAAGCAGCTTTGCTTGGTGTGTGTGTGTGTGTGTGTGTGTGTGTTTAAAGCTGACATTTTACATTTATATTGAGGCTAATATCACCTTGATGCACACCATGAAGAAGCAGACTGCTCAGAATAAATTATTAACTCTCAGCGATTACCCTTTCTCAAGATATCCTGAAATTGCTGGATAGGCTAGCGGGAGGATAGCATCAGATGGAGTGTGTGCATACTATAGCCACAAGATCCAACCTAAATCTATCTGTAGTTTTGGGAAGCAGTTCAGTCTCTTTAGGAGATGCTCCAACCCAGCTGGTCATTCAGGACCAAATGAGATGTGTTATAAACAAATCCTTGTGCGCCCCTTCCCCATTCACTATAATGGTGAATCTAAAAACAGCCATAGCTCCCCCCCTTTTTTTCACAGAAGTGGATGAAATTTGCAGGTGTAGCTGTCGATAAGCTTACAAAAATGTGGGCCGATACACCCTGGGGTTTTCGTGTAAGGAACATTTAAAGTTTGGGGGTTTTTTTTTAAGTGTATTTCATTTTGTACCAGAATTGGATGTGATTTGCCAGCATGGTCAAATCCTGACAGATTTCAGAATGATAGCTGTGGCAGTTCTCTTGCAAAGGCAGGCCATACTGCTTTAGGGTGGGTAAAAGAGGGGCAATAGAGGGGTTGGATAGTGGGGGGGATCTTGTGGCTATAGTATGCACACACTCCATCCGACGCTATCCTCCCGCTAGCCTATCCAGCAATTTCAGGATATCTAGAGAAATGGTAATCGCTGAGAGTTAATAATTTATTCTGAGCTGTTTGGCTCCGAAGCGCCCTCTCCGATTGCATGGAGCCCGGACAGCCCCGTGGTTTTCCACGGATCTGAGGGCAATGAAACAATCGTTGAGACGGCTAGAGCGCCGGTGGCAGATGACCCATTCTGAAGCTGACCGGACACAGGTTAGAGCTCAATGTCGAGCCTACCGAGTGGTGGTTACGACGGCGAATAAGATTTTCTTCACCGCCTCTATTGCATCCGCAGAAAACAACAGCAGGCGACTTTTTCAGGTGGTTCGCAATTTAGCGGAACCACCTGCTACATTGGGGCCCAGTATGGGCCACATGATCTCCTGCAATGATTTTGCAGTTTTTTGCAGATAAAGTCGCTCAGATTCGGGAAGAGGTAGACGCCACCGTGGGAGCAGGGCCGGGGCGGGAGAGTGCTAGGGTCCTGTCTAGTCAAGTTGTATGGGATCAATTCCAATCTGTTGCCTCCGAGGATGTGGACAGGCTGCTTGGACAAGTGAAACCAACCACCTGTCTTCTTGATCCTTGCCCATCCTGGCTTATAAAAGCTAGCCGGGAAGGGCTGGGCGATGGGCTTCGTGGGGTGGTGAATGCTTCCCTCCGTAAGGGAGCCTTCCCAGACCTGCTGAAAGAGGAGGTTATTAAACCGCTTCTTAAAAAACTATCTTTAGATGCGGCCACGATGGCCAACTATCGCCCAGTCTCAAATCTTCCATTCTTGGGCAAGGTGATTGAGCGAGTGGTTGCTGAACAACTCCAGGCATGCCTGGAAGAAGCGGACCATTTGGATCCCTTCCAGTCGGGATTCAGCCTCATCACGGGACTGAAACTGCCTTGGTCGCACTGGTTGATGATCTCCAGCGGGCTAGGGACAAAGGTGAGAGCTGTTTCCTAGTTCTGCTGGATCTCTCAGCGGCGTTTGATACCATTGACCATAACATCCTTCTGGACCGTCTTGAGGGGCTGGAAGTTGGGGCCACTGTCATACAGTGGTTCCGCTCCTTCCTCCTGGGCCGTGTTCAGAAAGTGGTGGTGGGGGGATGAGTGTTCAGACCCCTGGGCTCTCACTTGTGGGGTGCCTCAGGGTTCTGTCCTCTCCCCCATGCTTTTCAACATCTACATGCAGCTGCTGGGAGAGATCATCAGGGGGTTTGGGCTGGGTGTTCATCAGTATGTGGATGATACCCAGCTCTACCTCTCTTTTAAATAAGAACCAGTGAAGGTGGTGACGGTCCTGTGTGAGTGTCTGGAGGCGGTTGGAGGATGGATGGCGGCTAACAGATTGAGATTGAATCCTGACAAGACAGAAGTACTGTTTTTGGCAGACAGGAGGCGGGCAGGTGTGGAGGATTCCCTGGTCCTGAATGGGGTAACTGTGCCCCTGAAGGACCAGGTGCGCAGCCTGGGAGTCATTTTGGACTCACAGCTGTCCATGGAGGCACAGGTCAAATCCGTGTCCAGGGCAGCTGTGTACCAGCTCCATCTGGTACGCAGGCTGAGACCCTATCTGCCTGCCGACTGCCTCGCCAGAGTGGTGCATGCTCTGGTTATCTCCCGCTTGGACTACTGCAATGCGCTCTACATGGGGCTACCTTTGAAGTTGACCCGGAAACCACAACTAATCCAGAACGCGGCAGCCAGACTGGTGATTGGGAGCGGCCGCCAAGACCATATAACACCCGTCTTGAAAGACCTACATTGGCTCCCAGTATGTTTCCGAGCACAATTCAAAGTGTTGGTGCTGACCTTTAAAGCCCTAAACGGCCTCGGTCCAGTATATCTGAAGGAGTGTTCTACCCGGACACTGAGGTCCAGCGCCGAGGGCCTTCTGGCGGTTCCCTCACTGCGAGAAGCCAAGTTACAGGGAACCAGGCAGAGGGCCTTCTCGGTAGTGGCGCCCTCCCTGTGGAATGCCCTCCCACCAGATGTCAAAGAGAATAACAACTACCAGACTTTTAGAAGACATCTGAAGGCAGCCCTGTTTAGGGAAGCTTTTAATGTTTGATGTATCACAGTATTTTAATATTCTTTTGGAAGCCGCCCAGAGTGGCTGGGAAAGCCCAGCCAGATGGGTGGGGTATAAATAATAAATTATTATTATTATTATTATTATTATTATTATTATTTTTATTATTCCCTAAAAAATGCAGGACTGAGGGGCAGCTGAGTTGACAGAGTGGCTCAGAATTTCATGGAGTCCCTGGGCCAACTCGAGATACTTAGTTAAAGGTGTGCTCTGACTCCATCATGTGGAAACCTCATCCAAAACACCTGCATCTGTATGTAAATTGGGAAGAGCACAGAGGCGATGTACAACCCTAGGGTTTACTGAGGCCTGTTTAGTCATCTCAAATAAAGGGTTGTATCTGACTAATGGTCCTACTCAGATCAGACTTTCAGCTTCATTAATTTCATTGATCTACTGTGATTATGATGTAGGTCATAGCCATACCATGCATTTAAAGTACTATGATCCCACTTAAAACCATCACAGCTTCCCCAAAATTATTCTGGGAACTGTAGTTTGTTAAGGGTGCTGAGAGTTATTAGGAGACCCCCAATTCCCCTCACAGGGCTACAGTTCCCAGAGTGGTTTAACAGTCAATCCCTCTTCCTGGGGAACTCTGGGAATCGTAGTTTTGTGAGGGGAATAGGCACCCCCTAACAACTCTCTCAGCACCCTTAACAAACTACAGCTCCCAGAACACTGTTGGGGGAGCCATTACTGTTTAAAATGGCATTAGAGTGTTTTAAATGTATAGTGTGAATGTGGCCTTAGATACAACTATGAGAGCCATTACTGATAAAAAGTAATAAATACATGCAGTAAATAATAGCCACCATCCTAATCATCAATAAATTTATCTGGAGTGTTCCTTTAATTAAGGGCCATTTTTTTCCTTTTGTCTCCATGTCTGAGATGCCCCTCAGGCAGCAGGAAGTATCGTGATCCCACCCTGCCTTCCAGTTTTTACATAGCAGATTGGTTCATCGCTATACTTGCCATCCACAACTTGTTATTTCAATAGAAAACAGCCCTTCCCTCAATCTCTGGCTTGAAGGGCTTGCTTGCTATGACATCCCACCACCAAATATGCAAAATTATTTTTAGAATACCCCCCAAATGCGGGGCTGTTCTAACCTTTTGGGCGTTTGAAGTACCCATCATTCACAACGCTCCATTTCCAACAGTCAAGTGCATATCATTTGAAAGGGGTGGGTGTGGTTAGAGCGATGAAAATATACCACTCCACAAGCTTCCAAGGACATGGACATTCGGAAGAACAATGCAAAACCACAGCTGCTGCAGGAACCTTTTAGGGATGAAATATGGCTAGGTCCTCCTTTTTTTTTAGATGCTTCTGTAAATGAGCCCTTAGTTGGTCAGGATGGCAGTTTGGCACACTGCATGTGATCCTGAAAGCCTGCCAGAGTTGTGATTTGCTCCTCGCAATGTTGGTGGTGGGAAAACTGGCTGCTGTTTCCCCCAGTTATATAAATGTACGAGAAGCGACTGACACAGAACAGCCTCTCCAATCTTTTTCCACCTGCATTTCTTTTTCTTTTGGCTTTCAAGGAAATGCAATCTGTGTCATGCACAATATCCCCATGTGCTTTAAGGGATGCACCAATATGCTTTCCGTTGTATTCTCATGGAGGTGTTCGTGGTGTTCTGTTTGTTATCTGTGGTTCATAATTCCACATGTAATTGTGGCCAAGTGAGAAATGGGTTATTAAAGATAGTTAGGGGGAGCTGTAGTCGCTTACTTCTGCTGTCCAACCATAAATAAATTATATCTGCGGCCACCTATATTTCTGATCAGTTTGCTGGTTCTACATAACTACCAACAACTAACAACTGGTGTGTGTCTACTATATATTGTGTGTGTTTGTATGTGTGTGTGTGTGTGTGTGTGTGCTCAATGCCACCCACTTCACCAATGAAAAGCCATAGCTAAGGCAAAAAAGGCCTACATTTCCCAGAGTGGGTTAGCAATCAATCCTTCTTCCCAGGGAACTCTGGGAATTGTAGCTCTGTGAGGGAAAAAGGGGTCTCCTAACAACTCTCGGCATCCTTAATGACTACAACTCCCAGGATTCTTTGCGGGAAGCCATGACTATTAAAGTGGTATAAGAGTGTTTTAAATGTCAGGTGACCTAAATAATCTTTAGCTAAGGGCCAGCTTGTTCTCACATCCTGTTTGTGGGCTATGAAGTGGTACAATAACGCTTCTAAAATGCACAGCACAAATGGAGCCTAGATTTCTGAAGCCCAAACGATGTTGATGCTTGGAGTAGACTTTGGACCACATTGGTTCAAATCCAACGTTTATTTCTTTTATGTTCAAGGCATATATGCTGATTATTTGCTTATGTTACAAATAATAATTTTAAAATAGGGATCAGGCTTTGAAACAACAGATCTAACTATAAAGTGTTCACACACACACACACACACACAGAGAGAGAGAGAGAGAGAGTAGAGAACATGCTGGAACAGAGATCCAAGAATTCCCCCGTGTTACCTCTCCATTTTCATATTATTGCCAGTTCCACATTTTCAAGTACTTATTATAGCACATCTTTGTTTATTTTCCCTGGCTCAATTAGGTCCTCCCTGGATTGCGAAACTGGCAAATGATAAGAGAGGGAGAGTGTGTGTGTGTTTGTGTGTGTTTGTGTATTCACTCTCTCACACACTTTTTTGTCTGCCAAGCTGGTTTCCTCCAAGTTTGCTTAGATCTGTCTTTATTTACTTTTGAAAGGACAAAGGCCATGGGTGTGTGGTAGCCTCAGGAGCGATCAAAAGGCAGGATCTGACACCTCTAGCTAATTAAGGGAAGGGATGGAGGAGATTCACCAGGGATATTGGGGAGGGAGGGGTGCCAAGACGCTGCTGTCAGATATTGATTGGATGCTGAACAGATGCTTCATCTTGGCATCCCACGAAGCCTCTTGTCGGTGTGACTTTTCAAAAGGATGGTTTGCTAAATATTACTTGTGTTTTCATAAATAGCTGAAGAGCGCGGCTTGTTCTGCGGAGTGTGGGCAGAAAGCCTTGCCGTAAATCTTACTGGAGAGAGGGAAAGGGCAGGTTTGCTGTTTCAACTGGGGATTCCTTTAAGTCAAAACCCACCCCATTATAGGAATAGAAGAGAAAATCGTCAACAGCGTGAGATTGGGGATTCATAGGAAATTTCAGCTGCTTGCTTTTGGATATGCTCAGTATTACCATATTTTTCGCTCCATAGGGCGCACCGGCCCATAGGGTGCACCTAGTTTTTTTGGGGGGGGGGGAAATAAAGGGAAAAAAATTATTTCCCCCCCAGGCGCGGGGCTGGGGAAGCCTGAGCTTTCCCTGACCCCCGACCCCAGCCCCCAGAACAGGCTGCTATCCGCAAGCCTGGGGAGACCGGCGCGACTTCCCGCTGGGCTCCCCAGGCTTGCGGATATCTGCCCGAAGCCCGGGGCGCGCTGGCTTCGGGATGCAGGCTGCTATCCGCAAGCCTAGGGAGCCCGGCAGGAACTTCCGCCGGGCTCCCCAGGCTTGCGGAGAGCTGCCCGAAGCCCGGGGTGCGCTCTGCTGCGCTCCCCAGGTTTTGGGCTGCAGGCTGCTGTCCGCAAGCCTTGGGAGCTTGGCGGGAACTCCCGCGGGCTCCCAAGGCTTGTGGATAGCTTCCTGAAGCCTGGAGAGCGAGAGGGGTCGGTGCGCACCGACCCCTCTCGCTCTCCAGGCTTCAGCGAAAGCCTGCATTTGCCCCATAGGACGCACACACATTTCCCTTTCACTTTTGGAGGGGAGAAAGTGTGTCCTATAGGGCGAAAAATATGGTAAATGGAGGGAAACACAGAATGCCATACATGCCAAACATGCTTAAAAGTCCCCTTTCTGACCGTGGAGGTAGGTCGAGGAAGGAGTGGGCTTCAGCAGCAGGCATGGGGATGTTGAGGATGGGGGCAGTGTGCATGTGCCTTCCCCATTTATACTCATGAATAGGGCTAATGCATCCCTAGAAATGATGCAAGGTAAGCGAGAAACCCACTTTCCCAGAGAAAGCCACAGCCAAGGCAAAGAGAGCTACAATTCACAGAGTGGTTCAACAACCACTCCTTCTTCCTAGAGAATCCTGGGGATGGTACTACTGAGGGAGGGATCTCCTTCAGCTCGTCCCACCAGTCCCTGTAGCATGAGGCATGGGTTCCATTTCTGTTACCAGAGTTGCTGGATGATTTTTCTGGCACATCCCCTTTGTCTGTTGTGTCATCAACTCTACCTCCCGAGTTGTCAGAAACCATATCCAGTCCCGCCTTGGTGGGGTGTGTGTGTGTTGCTATCCTGCCTGTCCCAGCTGCCTCTGAGGAGGCAGTAATGCCTCCCCTGTAACCCAGTTTAGAGAGATGCTAATGCAGGTGTGAGCAAATGGAATGGGCTCAGCCTTCTCGGAGAAGTACCAAGTTGCTTGCCCAGTCGTAAGGATTGGAACTGTGTCCTGCGCTAAGTTGTTGTTAAGGATAATGGTTTAAATTCCTGAAAAGCGAATGTTTACTTATGTTAAATTACTGTGTATTTCTTAACATGAGGGTTTTCCTTTGGCAGTAGCTCTCATGTGATTGGGTGACTGTGAGTCACATAAGAGAGGTGTTTCATTCTGTTGTGATTGTTATTCCAGTAACTGTTGTTTTTAACTGCTTTCTTCTTCTTCTTCTTCTCTCTCTCTCTCTCTCTCTGTGTGTGTGTGTGTGTGTGAGAGAGAGAGAGAGAGAGAGAGAGAGAGAGTGACTGAGAGAGAGAGGCTTCTCAGGATACAGCTGTGGACAGTGTGTGTCAGTGTGATCTGTCTGAAGTGAAACAGACAGAGGAAGATCCCTAAACCTTAATAGGGAGAAACCTGTGTAGAAGCTCTCTATAAAGAACAGAGAGAATACTGTTGAAGTGAAAGTAAAAACCTTTCATAAGACCTATTCAAGTAAGAATGTACCCATGCTTGAATAAGCATGAGATTCTAAATACATTCTTCTTAGTTATATGTTTATGACATCGCCTTGCCTTCTGCTGAAACAGACCATTGGTCCATGTCACCAAGAACTGCCTGACTGGCTGTGGCTCTTCCCCAGTTCCGCTGATCCTTTTAACTGGAGGTGCTTGGGCTGAACCGGAAACTTTTATGCTTGCAAACCATGCGTTCTGTTGCAGGGTTTTGCATCCATTAAGGGCAGTTAACCATTCCCCCTGCCTCTGCCAAACACAGAGCTTATGGTTCGTTAAAAATATATATATTAAATAAGAATCACCACAGAGAGGAAGGGGGAATAAGCTCATCTCTCCTCTTTTTGCTTCTGTTGCTTTATATTTAGATTACAGTAGCTAGGAGTTAATTATCCTAACTTGCCTTTTTCTTTCAGGCTAATTAGGAAGAAAAGTGAATATAAAGAAAGCTGCAGCTATTTCAAGATGGGGAGGGTGAGGCAGGGGGGAGCGAAGGTCTGTAATATTTTTCTGCATTAACAGCCCCTTTGGAGGATATTATCTCCGTAATGACCATAAGGCCCTTTTTCCCTTTTGGAGAGAATGCAGTTCTGCTGTCTCGGGCCTCAATTAAGCCCCATCGAAGGCAACAACACGCTCAGGACTAGCTGCTCTTGCGGCAGCCAGATGAAGCCACCTGATGCACTGTTTAATTATGCAGCGATCGGCAGCCTTTTACGTTTTAATTAGGGTGCCGCGTAAAATGGCGCTCACCCACTCCTCGTGTGCTGGAGGGGGAAAAGGGCTGAAAGGTTGTCCGTATTAATTGGTTGTTTGGAAATGCTGAGCAAGATGTAGCTATGAAGGCGGTTAGCTTCCTCCATAACACATTTGCTGGTCTTTTTGTTGTTGTTGATCTGGCTAATTAGTGCAAATGATTTAAAAGCTGCACATCAATCCATAGCTCCTGCTGTTTGCTATACATATTGCCTTTTCATTAATGGATCTAAAGTGCCCCCGTTACGGGGTGATGTACTGTTCACAACTGGCCACATTCATCATCCCCATGACCGCCACCACTGCCACCAAATTGGGAGAGGGCCATATCGATTATTCCTGCATTTCTCCATCAAGTCACGTGAACAAAAATGGAGTAAAACATCATCAAAGCAGAGAGAAAACATGGATGAAACATTCATGGATTGGGGCTCAGGGGGTTTGTTGTGCCCAGTCTTCTTTTGAGGCAACAGAGGGGTGTTTATGGGTGCCCTTCCTTTCATTAACAACATTATCTCAATGGTTGCTGGTACTCTGCAGCCTCCCTGGGTGCCTGTGCTCCAGTTAAAGCTCAAGGGAAGATAACTTTAGGTAACCTCTCCTATGGGACTTTATCAGGTTAGGGCATGGGGGATATTGCGTTCGTTTTCCTTATTACAGTGCTAGCACTTCTGTCCCATTTTCTAATCTTTCACACAGCAGGACCTGTTGCTCAAGGCAAGTGTGGTTCGTTGACCAATATACTGGCATATCACGCTACATTTCATTCACACCGGTGGGCATGGTGTGACACAACAGCGTCAATGTCATTGGACAGCATTACTACTTCCTTTCCCTTTCTGCACACGGATGCTACTGTTCCCGCATGAAAACGGCAGGGAAGAACCGTATGCCATCATACTGCCCCAAAGTTCATTACTTTACTCCCACGATTTTCCAGGTTAAGGGAAACAGATGTTTTCCTGGGATCCAATAACATGGAAACGGATGATAAACATGCACCATATTCC
This sequence comes from Podarcis pityusensis, assembly GCF_964106645.2. Taxonomy (NCBI): domain Eukaryota; kingdom Metazoa; phylum Chordata; class Lepidosauria; order Squamata; family Lacertidae; genus Podarcis; species Podarcis pityusensis. The sequence continues at coordinate 57,912,669 of NC_138033.1, read as the reverse complement.
ATTAGTTTTCTGGAAGTGGCTTTTATGTCACGTGAAAGCTCAAATAAAATGTGGAAACTAACACTTAGGGAAATGTCGGGGAAACTGAATACAATGTTGTGTGAATGCAGCCCTGAACTGGGCTTAGGAGGCATCTTGCTGCAGTGGTTCTGGTGCTGGGGGGATGTTTGCACTCCTCCATGGTCATCAGGGATCTGTTTTCTTCCCTATGGTGTTCAGCGTTTACATGAAACCTATGGAATAATTCATCTGAAAACTTGGGAGACAATGTCATCAGCATGCTAATTGCGCTCCATCTTTGCCATTCAGCTCCATCCTCAGATGCCAGGGTATTAATAACAACGGGCCGTCCACCTTGATGAACTAGGGGTTGGGCACACCAGGCAAGCATCCAAAGGAAATCTTAAGGTGTGGGCACAAATAGTCCAACAAAGGGCTTCTTATATCTATCACACAGGTCAGCAGTTCATTTTGGACATAGTTTAAAGGACCAATTTTGACCTTTAAAGCCCTGCATTTTATTTACAATATTTACTTGACAGGATCTATATACCACTTAATTGACACAAACCACTAAGCAATTTAACCCTCCTTTCCTGGGTGTAAACCCCATTGAACTCAATGGGATTTGCTTCTGAGTAGACATGTGTAGGACTGCGCTGTTCTTCCCCTCGTTTTTAGGCTGAGCTGCTTGTCTAGTTTAATTTACCGTATTGTTTTCTTGATATTTAGCTGTTTCTCGTTTCTCTCAGCTATAATACGCAACAGTACACTTTAGGTAATTTTAGACTGTAGACTTAATGCTGTCCGCACAACCGTCCTCTTTAGACAGTAATGTGCATTACTTCACTTACTCCAAATGTTTTTTTTGTGGGCCCCTCTCTTCAGCCAATGCATATGACCTCACTTATTCCACAGCGTGCTGAGTCAGCTCTGCTCGCTTTGTTGAGTGGCGCCCTGGACTTCTGCCCTAAAGTCCTGTGTTGGTGGCAGCACTGGTAACAAGCCCCGCCCACCCACTCTCCCATGGGACTGAAAAGCATGAGCATGAAATAATGATGACCAATGAATCAATAAAACGGATGAACATCCCTCTCCAGAGTGTGCTGATACTCCTCTCAATAGGCGATATATTGATATATTGTTCAAAACAGGTCTGAAGTCCATATTGTGGTATCGGTTTATATTTTTTTTGACCTGGCAATATATCACAAATCATGATGCGTGTGTGCTATGCAAAAATCACAATGTGGGGAAAACTGTGAAGCCAGCCAATGCTTCCCTCGATTCCTGCAGCCCCTGTTAACTCTGCCAGCTCAGCTCTCCCCTGCAGGGGGCAGCAAATCACAAGAGCAGGTGCCAGCAAAAAGCACGATTCAGGAAAAACCGTGAAGCCAGCCAATGCCTCTACATAGCTCCATCCTTATTTCAGTCATAAATAGGTATGTGTGATATATAGGTATATTGCCATGTTTAGCTGGTGATATTGAAACCAGATACTGTATTGCTCAATGTGTGAAGAGGGCAGAGGAACAGGATCACCTGCACTGCTTCTGTGATTGAGCTCCAGGGGTTCTTTCCCATACTGTACCCCATGCACAGACTCCCCTGCACTGTACGCCATGCACAGACTCCTATGCATGATGAAGGATTAGGCTGTCAGCATAGGGAACAGGGCTAGTGGTGCCTTCCAGCCACGAGGGCTATGTTTTACCTCCACTGATGGAGGCAGTATAACCCTAAAAAACAATGGGTGGGAATTGCAAGCAGTAAGAGGGTTGTTGCATTCAGCTTCCCATGGACTAGATGAGCCACTGGCCTGATCCAAGAGGGATCTTCCCATATTCTTTCTGCAGGTGACCAAAAGGCAGCCCTACCTAGGGATGTCTGAGAATTCTGATGGAACAGGGGAAAGAAGTGGAAATTGCTGCAGTTTGCATGTTTGTCTGTGGTCAGGAATGGAAATCAGTCAAAGGAATGCAATTGATATTTGTTCACGTTATGGTTGGGTTTTTATTGTAGGTTTGCAACTTTTGTGGGATTATTCCTTTTCTTCATTGCTTTGATGTTTCATTTTCGTTGACATGAATGTAAGTTACATAAATAGTTCTACAACACACACATTAAATTGCAGCCGGTGAGACAAATAGCATAGTATTTGGTGGAAACTGAACTGCAGAAGAGCGGAAGCAGCGCTGATTGTGAGGAATGCAGGTCAGAATGGATATTGCTACTTTTTTCCACCCCTTGTCCAACATGCATGTAATTATGCAGTCATAGGAATCTATGTAGATCATAAATGGACCTCTCAGGAGAGGGGAGAGTACATGTAATTCTGCTCCCTCTCCATTCAATCCCATTTCCTTCTAAGTCCAATGCTCAGGCTGTGAGTGCCATCACTTATATTGTCAAAAAGCATCATGCATGCAAAAGAGGGAGGTTCTCAACAGGTTCTGGGGAACTCCCAGTTTTGCAGAAGTACAAAAATAGAAACCCAAGGGTTTTTTTTTGGGGGGGGGAGACACACCTCAACCCAGCTTAATGTGGACTGCTTATGCTCAATAGTCGCAAGACAGTGACTGGGTGTGAACAGGATGGTGGTGGAAAAACTGGGAGGGAGGAGAATGGAACAATGCCATGGAAGATGGGAAGGGCTATAGCTCATTGGTAGAGCATCTGCTTCACATGCAGAAGGTCCCAGGTTCAATCCTCAGTGGCATAAGAATGTAAGGATCAATAGCCCTCTCCTCCATGGCTGGGAGAGACCCCTGGCTGAAATCCTGAAGAGCCTCTGCTTGTCGGTGTAGACAATGATGATCAGTTTAAGTACAAGGCATCTTCCTATGTTCCTAAGATAGCATGATTGGCTGACTGGAACTCTGAACAGGAGCACTCCACACTGCAAGATTTTGTGTGTTCAGAAATCACATCTTTGCACTCCCCTTCAGTCATTGTATAAAGGACTCTTTAGTCCAAGGGAACCTCATACCGCAGCGAGCCATTTAGTCCTCAGTGCCATGAAACATCTCTGCTTTCTGATCCACATGCAAGACCTTTCAGAATGCTGACTATTAATAACCATTTGTGACCCTCTTTTTGTCATGTCAGCACCGAAAAGAGCTCTGTTTATTTTTGCACTTAAGGTTTCTCCATGATTAATTCATGAACTGAACCACAAAGTATACCAAGGTCCCCCCATTTAATGAAAACCTATCCTTTGGTGCTCACTGTCTGTTTTTAACATTTTGCATCAAAGCTATCTGTCTTGTTTAAAGTGGGGAGGGGGGAAGAATTAGACTGCTCCTTCCTCTAGAATCTTGATAGCACTTTGACAAGTAAACAAGTTAATTTGCATCCAGCCAGCCAACTAGAGAAGGATTCCATTTTTCTTCTTTGCTCTGCGATGATTTCAAAGGCAACCAACCGGTCTTATATGAACCTCGTTCACATGTTATGTAGGCGTCAAATTCTCTCCCCCCCCCCCCAGAAGTTCAATCCCTTCTGCTCCATTTCTTCTGTACTGTCACTGGAAACTGAACGGACAATAGATTAGGGGTGTTTTGGGGTATAATACAGATAAAATGCTGGGCTTGGAGATGAGAGGTTCAGATCCCCATGTAAAGATCTTGGCTTGCCTTTGAGCATGTGTCTCCCTCTTTCAGTCATAAGAACTTAAGAAGAGTCTGCTGGATCAAGCCAGTGGCCCATCTAGTCCAGCATCCTCTTCTCACAGTGGCTGAATGGTTGCCTCTGGGAAACCAGCAAGCAGGATTTGAGCATAGGAGCCCTCTCCCCTCCTGCACTTTTCAGCAACTGGTATTCAGAGCCGTTGCTGCCTCCAGTTGTGGAGGTGCAGGATAGCCATCACACCTAGTAGCCATTGATTTCCACTGCTCTTTTAAAGCCATCTAGGTTGGTGGCCATCTCTGCCTCCCATGGGAGCGAGTTTTATAGTTTAGCTTTTTAAAAAATTCATCCTGAACCTTCCAAGGCTCAAATTCATCGGATGTCCAATAGTTCTTGTGTTAGGAGAGAGGGAGAATTTTGTTGTTTGTCCTTAATAGTAATTTCTCCACAATATTAAGCGCGCGCGCACACACACACACACACACAGAGAGAGAGAGTCATTCATGAACTCTTCATTTAAACGAATGGAAGGGCACTGCCTTAGTTTCAAAGGGATCAAACAAGTCTTGAAGAAACCTCATGTCTTTAAGCAGCTGAGCTTGGCCATGGAAGCCGAGCCTGACAACGTCCTTGTCAAGACAAAAGCTTTGTGCAAGGGGGAAGAACATGGCGAGATGTCATTGGTATGAGATAAATGCTTCGCATGCTGCAGATGTTGCTTATTGATGTGCTATTGTTCATCGGTACCGCGTCAAACACCATAAGCTGTTGCCTTGGATCTCCTGCCCTTGAATCCTTGACGTTTCCAAGGTACCCCTCTTCTCTCGCTTTCCACTGGGAGCACATCCCCCAGCACGGCAGCAGCTACACACTCAACTTCTCATTGTCTCTGGACCCACACCGAGCAAATCACTCCAACATATTTCACATTTCGAACACAAAGGAGAAGTGGGTCATTTCCCACATCCCTGTTAATATTGCCATTGGTATAGAACTGATGGCTTCCTTATTTATCTGTAGATGTGATCACCAACAACATTTTAGGGCTGGAGTTTAATACCTGGAGCTAAAGGAGCCAGCCTAAAAACATACTATTTGAGGGGTTTCCCCACCCCCTTAAAAAAAAAGTATATTGTTTTATATGTGAATGTGTATTTTATTTCACCAGAATGTTTGATATTAGATAGATAGATAGATAGATAGATAGATAGATAGATAGATAGATATTAGGTTGGATCCAAACACTGATTTCCTCTGTAGGAAAGATTTTTTTTCCGGGTCAAGGGTCACATCCCCTTCTGGGCAGAACCACCCCACCCACCCATGTGGTGCGATGAGGCAGTTGCCTCAGGTAGCAGAGCTGGGGACACTGGGAAGGGCAGCAGACCCACACCCTGAAGAGCTCGCTGCTTGCCACCTCCTGCACTTGTCTTCCTCCTCTTACTCCGCTGCCCCCCCTCCACTGTCCCCCGCTCCACTCTGGCCTCCATCAGCACTCCAGGACTTCCCTGAGCAACCCCAACCTCCTTCTCTGCCACCACCCGAAGTGGCTGAAGGAGGCTGGAGAGGAGCAGGTGGCAGTGGGAGTGGCAGCAGGGCGCCATTTTCTGTTTTGCCTCAAGCAGCAAAACATCCTGGGCCGGCCCTGCTTCTGGGCAACCTTCCAGGGGCCACATGCCAGTCACGGGTGGGCAGAACAATGTATGTAAATTTTAACTTTGTACAGTTGGTCACCTCCCTTGGGAGGTGGTGGGTTCTCCTTCCTTGGAAGTTTTAAAGCGGAGGTTGGATGGCCATCTGTCGTGGATGCTTTAGCTGAGATTCCTGCATTGCACGGGGGTTGGGCTAGATGACCCTTGGGGTATCGTCCAACTCTATGATTCACACATGCACCCCTTTCTATCCTCCATCCAGGCAAGAAAAATTCATCAAATCTCAAGGACAAATCCCAGCCAGGCAAAAACACTCAAGGAGAATGTGAATCAGTGAGGGGGGGCCTGGGGGAGTGTCTCAAGGGCCAGAGAGCTGTGGGGGGGGGGCTGCATTTGGCCCCTGGGGCTGAGGTTCCACACCCCCTGCTTAAACGTGTGCTATGACCAGTGCCTGTGCCCCTCCAACATGTATCCACCGGATGTCCAAAATGGGTCTATGTGCAGAATGTCCAACTGGAATGGAACACCAATCGTAATGGGAAAGTGTGGGGAGATCTTTTACTGCTTGTAATAAATGCAGGATCTGAACCCAGCCATAGGAAGGATGGCTTGAATGATTGCACCATTTATTTATTTAAAGAACCTTTCCAGTTCTCTCTCAAAGTGTTTTTATTTTTATTTTTTTAAGCATTAACATGAGAATCTGGCATCATTTTGTTTGCATGGAATGCTGAATGCCAGACATAAATAATAGCTGCATCTCTCAGTAATGGAAGTTCTGTGGAGAGTGACCTTTGGAGCACGGAGTAGTCTTTGCAGAAGTGCCCTCAAGGTCTTTGGAAATGGTAGGAGGCAGTCATTTGTGTTAGGGAGAGAGGGCCATTCTAATCAGAATCCTATCAGCCTCGTGCCACCTCACAGAGGAGCAGCGAATGGGGAGCGCATCTCTTTCCAAAGAGGAAATGCTGAAGTAACATATTTGTGAAGGAGAAGGCTATCCATGGCTGCATTCTACCTCCAGTGTCAGAGGTAGTATGCCTCTGAGTGCCAGTTTCTGGGATTCAAAAGTGAGGAAAGTTGGTGTTGTGCTCAGGACCTGCTTGTGGGCTTCCCCAAAGAGGCACCTGGTCGGCCACTGCGATAGCAGGATGCTTGACTAGATGGGCATTTGCTTGATCCACCAGGGTTATTCTTGTGCTCTTATGGGTATGTATAGCCTGAGAAGGGAAGACTGAAGACATAGCACTCTTAAGAGCATAAGAATTGCCATGCGTGAGGCACATGGTGTGGAGGCCTGGGAAATGGCCTTTTCAGTGGTGGCTCCTCATATGCAGAATTAAATGTTTGCCAGGTGCCTGCACATTTTGCACTGGCTATCAGCCACTTGGAACCAAGTGAAGATACCTGGGTGGGTGCCAGGATGGCACCTGCCGTCTCCACCATCTGGAGGTGCATGCCTGGAGATCCTTGGATCTTGACTGTTTTTGCGCACTAGCAACACATCCTGTAGAATTTCATCCATTATATTTTATCTGCACAATCAGAATGGATTTCAAGAACCAAAAAGTCACATTGAAAAATCCAACTTTCAAGCCGTCGGGTCCCCAAAATGGCAATTAGGCGTTCTATTTTGATGACTGTAACCCTGGTTTAAGGAGCCATTTGGTGCCTAGCTTATGTACCTGAATTTCTAACACTGGTAGAACTCTCTACAAGGTGTGTCTGGCCCCATCTCTCTGTAGTTGTTAGTTAAGGAGATGAATCTTTTCCAGTCAGTTGTTGGAGAAAGAGATTGGTGATTGCTGCTGCAATCATCTAAACAAACATCCCCAATGTTACTTTCAGGGACTGCCATTGCCAGTTTGCTGCACGGTACACTTGTTATGACTTGGGATATCAATGAGATCAGGATATCCCATCTTTTTCTACCCACACACGCCTCCCAAGATTCATTTCAGAGTAGCGAAAGCTTCTGACACTTCCTGAAATAGCAGTCGACATAAAGAAATTGATGTGAAGCCACTACAGTGCCAAGCTGTGTTTATGTGCGAATCTTTGAAGCAAAGATTTTGCTTGGATAGGGATTTCCACTTGTTTTTAAACACGTCTTTGTATTTTTCTGTGTCATGTTTTTAGAATCGAGTGCACACACAGCCTCTCCTTCCCTGTCTCTAAAGACAAAAGCATCTTTGCTTGGTGGTTTGATGGCTAGAACAAATGTACATATTTTAAAATGCAATTTTGATGTCGGGCTAAAAGGTGCTGAATTCTAAACAGATTATATCCCCCCCCCCCAAAGAGGACCTGACTGAGATGAAAAACAATCTTGCTTCTGCTCTTATTATATTGGATTTGATTGATAAACAGGCCGTCATTTATTCTATTGTTACGTTTAGATTTTAAAATCAATTTACAACCCTTGTTAATAATGGCCTTTCCACGTCCATTTGAGGCTATCTTCTCATCAGGTGTACGACAGCCAGTGTGGTGTAGTGGTTAGAGTGATGGACTAGGACCTGGGAGACCAGGGTTCGAAGCTCACTTGGGTGACCTTGGGCCAATCACCCACTCTCAGCCTAACCTCCTTCCCAGGGTGGTTGTGAGGATAAGAATGGAGATGAGGAAGAGCTCCTTGGAGTAAAGATGGAATATAAATGCAGTATTGGTAATGCTCTGGCGTGCTCTGGTCCATGGGGTCACGAAGAGTCGGACACGACTAAACGACTAAACAACAACAACATTGGTAATACAGAACTTCCTCTCTCATAATATAAGAACGAGGGGTCAGCTAATGATACTGAATAGTGAGATGTTGTGAGAACAGAGCCTGCAGGGCAGCAGCTGAAGAAGGAGCAAAAAGGGTTTTCTTGTGTGTGTGTGTTTCTTTGTGGCTGATTAGCTGTTCTCCCTGTGCAAAGGTCAGAGGGGGCAGGGTTTCTGTTGAGGCAGGTGATTAACTGTGGGAGGAGCTTATCAGAGCCTGCAGGGCAGCGGCGCGCGCCTAGCGGTGCGCGCAGTTTGATCCATCTTTTAGATTTAGGGGAGCTAGTCTCAAACCTTTGTTGGGGGAGACCTAGGTTTTTTTGTGGGGGGGAGTTATTTGTCCTGTCTTCACGCTTTTTATGATGGAGGACCGCTGTAGCCACCCCCAACGACACATTATCAAGATGGAGGGGGAGGGAACAGCTGCAGTCGCCTGCGGTTCCTGCACAATGTTTGCCATCTTGCCAAAGGTTGCAGGCAGCTTTACCTGCAGCAATTGCATGTTGATTGCCCTCTTAAAAGACAAAGTCCAGCAACTGGAGGAACGTGTAGCTACGCTCCAAAGAATTAGGGAGCTGGAGCTTTTCTTGGAAGCAACAGAGCACAACGTCTCCACCAAGGAGGAGACAGGGGACTCCCCTGACAAGGAGGCTAGTACACCAACACAGGAGCCAGATATATGGAGAAACGTGACTCAAAGAAGTAGGAGGCCCAGGGTTCGCTCTGATTGTTTAGAAATACACAATCGCTTTGAGGTCCTCTCCCCTAGCATGGAAGACGAAGAGCAGACTCCATTTGAGGATCTCTCCCTCATTACAGTCGATCAGGTATATGAAGACGAGCAGCAAAGTCAGTCCTCAGGGAATGTGCAGGTGACCTTGGAACGGACAGCTCACGGAAGAACCCCGACCAAACCTAAGAGGAGGCGTGTAGTGGTGATAGGGGATTCCCTACTGAGGGGAACAGAAGCAGTGATCTGTGGGCCTGACAAGATGTCTCGGGAAGTGTGCTGTCTCCCCGGGCCTAAGATCCAAGATGTAACTGAACGACTGCAAGGAATCATAAAACCCACTGACAAATACCCCTTCCTCTTGGTTCATGTGGGAACCAATGACACTGCAAGCAATAGCCTCCAGAAGATCAAAAGAGACTACGAGGCTCTGGGTAGGAAGTTGAAGCAATTAAATGCACAAATTGTCATCTCATCTGTCCTCCCAGTTGAACGACGTGGCCCAGGGAGAGAGGGAAAAATAGCGGAAGTGAACAGCTGGCTTCGCAAATGGTGTAAACAGGAACGGTTTGGATTCTTAGATCACGGACTGCAGTTTCTTAAAGATGGACTTCTGGCAAGCGATGGGCTGCACCTCACAACGGTTGGGAGAAATGTTTTTGCCAAAAATCTCAGAAACCTCATCAGGAGGGCTTTAAACTGACAAATGTGGGGGAGGGAGACAGTGCTCCTGAAGGTAGGAGTCTATCAATTGATGAAGATGATCATCCAAATGTCATAGACCAAATGGAGCAAACAGCACGCAGACCTAGTGGTGGGAGGAAAAAATCCTTAAATAAGAGACACGGGGGAATGATTAATGGACTTCAATGTCTGTACACTAATGCGCAAAGCATGGGAAATAAACAAGATGAGCTTGAGCTCTTGGTACAGCAAACTAAATATGACATAATAGGCATCACTGAAACCTGGTGGGATAAGTCCCACGATTGGAATGTAATAATGGGGGGATACAATCTATTTCAGAGAAACAGACCAGACAAGAAAGGAGGAGGTGTGGCGTTATATGTCAGGGATGTGTATACCTGTGAAGAGATCCAAGATTTAGAACCTCAAAGCCAAAGTGAGAGCATTTGGGTCAAAATTAAGGGAGAGAAGAATAACAGTGACCTCATTGTGGGAGTTTACTATAGATCCCCAAGCCAAACGGAGGACATAGATGAAGCCTTCCTGGAACAGATGGCCAAGCATGCAAAAGGAAGGGAGATAGTAGTAATGGGGGACTTCAATTACCCGGATATTTGTTGGATGTCAAACTCAGCCAAGAGCATAAGGTCAAACAGATTCCTCACTGGCCTTGCAGACAACTTCATTGTCCAGAAAGTGGGAGAAGCAACAAGAGGAACAGCCATTTTAGATCTGGTCCTAACCAATGTTGATGACCTGGTTAGTGGGGTAGAAGTGGAAGGATCATTAGGCGCGAGTGATCATGCTCTTCTGAAGTTTACTATACAGCGGAAAGAAGCAGCCAAGCATACTAGGACTCAATTTCTTGACTTTAAGAAAGCCGACTTCATAAAACTTAGGGAAGTGCTGGGTGAGATCCCATGGACAGTAATACTAAAAGGAAAGGGAGTTCATGATGGCTGGGAGTTTGTTAAGAGGGAGATACTAAAAGCACAACGTCAGGCAACACCAATGAGACGGAAACATGGAAGGTGCCTAGAAGCCAGGGTGGCTATCTAAAGAACTTTTAACTGAGTTAAGATTAAAAAAGGATGTGTACAAAAAATGGAAAAGGGGGGAAACCACCAAAGAGGAATTCAAACAAATAGCCAGCACATGTAGACACAAAGTCAGAAAAGCTAAAGCACAGAATGAACTCAGGCTTGCTAGAGAGGTTAAAAGCAACAAAAAAGGCTTTTATGGGTATGTTCGTAGCAAAAGGAAGAACAAAGAAACAGTGGGGTCACCCAGAGGAGAAGATGGTGAAATGCAAACAGGGGACACAGAAAGGGCTGAACTCCTCAATGCCTTCTTTGCCTTAGTCTTCTCCGATAAAGAAAACAATGCCCGACCTGAAGAATTTGGAGCAAATGATTCAGCAAAGGAAACACAGCCCAGAATAACAAAGGAGATAGTACAAGAATACTTGGCTAGTTTAGATGTATTCAAGTCTCCAGGGCCAGATGAACTGCATCCAAGAGTATTAAAAGAACTGGCGGATGTGATCTCAGAACCACTGGCAGTCATCTTTGAGAATTCCTGGAGAACAGGCGAAGTCCTGGCAGACTGGAGGAGGGCAAATGTTGTCCCTATTTTCAAAAAGGGGAAAAGAGAGGACCCAAATAATTACCGCCCAGTCAGTCTGACATCAATACCAGGGAAGATTCTGGAGCAGATCATTAAGCAAACAGTCTGTGAGCACCTAGAAAGGAATGCTGTGATCACCAATAGTCAGCATGGATTTCTGAAAAATAAGTCATGTCAGACTAACCTGATCTCGTTTTTTGACAGAATTACAAGCCTGGTAGATGAAGGGAACGCAGTGGATGTAGCCTACCTTGATTTCAGGAAGGCATTTGACAAGGTGCCCCATGATATTCTTGTAAAGAAGCTGGTAAAATGCGGTCTTGACTATGCTACCACTCAGTGGATTTGTAACTGGCTGACTGACCGAACCCAAAGGGTGCTCATCAATGGTTCCTCTTCATCCTGGAGAAGAGTGACTAGTGGGGTGCCCCAGGGTTCTGTCTTGGGCCCGGTCTTATTCAACATCTTTATCAACGACTTGGATGATGGACTCAAGGGCATCCTGATCAAATTTGCAGATGACACCAAACTGGGAGGGGTGGCTAACACCCCAGAGGACAGGATCACACTTCAAAACGACCTTGACAGATTAGAGAACTGGGCCAAAACAAACAAGATGAATTTTAACAGGGAGAAATGTAAAGTATTGCACTTGGGCAAAAAAAATGAGAGGCACAAATACAAGATGGGGGACACCTGGCTTGAGAGCAGTACATGTGAAAAGGATCTAGGAGTCTTGGTTGACCACAAACTTGACATGAGCCAACAGTGTGACGCGGCAGCTAAAAAAGCCAATGCAATTCTGGGCTGCATCAATAGGAGTATAGCATCTAGATCAAGGGAAGTAATAGTGCCATTGTATTCTGCTCTGGTCAGACCTCACCTGGAGTACTGTGTCCAGTTCTGGGCACCACAGTTCAAGAAGGACACTGACAAACTGGAACGTGTTCAGAGGAGGGCAACCAAAATGGTCAAAGGCCTGGAAACGATGCCTTATGAGGAACGGCTAAGGGAGCTGGGCATGTTTAGCCTGGAGAAGAGGAGGTTAAGGGGTGATATGATAGCCATGTTCAAATATATAAAAGGATGTCACATAGAGGAGGGAGAAAGGTTGTTTTCTGCTGCTCCAGAGAAGCGGACACGGAGCAATGGATCCAAACTACAAGAAAGAAGATTCCACCTAAACATTAGGAAGAACTTCCTGACAGTAAGAGCTGTTTGACAGTGGAATTTGCTGCCAAGGAGTGTGGTGGAGTCTCCTCCTTTGGAGGTCTTTAAGCAGAGGCTTGACAACCATATGTCAGGAGTGCTCTGATGGTGTTTCCTGCTTGGCAGGGGGTTGGACTCGATGGCCCTTGTGGTCTCTTCCAACTCTATGATTCTATGATTCTAAGGTCTTGAGTTGATCCTGGAGTTATTACCAATTGCCAGACAAAAGGAAGTACTTCTTTGCACAATGAGAAATGTGGTGGCCACTAGTGTAGTTTGTTTCTGAGTAAACATGCCTTTGGAGTTTTCCACCAGTCCCTTCCAGCCATACAGTTTTTGCTGTGGCCTAGGCGGCAGGTGAAGTGGCCACCATTCCTGCATTGAAGATCTACTCCGCCACCATAATTGATTTACACCGGATGCATTTGGAATTCAAAGCAAGAACTCACTCGAAAACAGTGCACTGAAATTTTAGTGGTTGCATTAGAATTTTTATGGCCCTGAATTTTAATTATGCTACCTCAGCAGAGCTGGTGAAGGAACCACAGAAAACGGGGTGGGGAGAGGAGGGCAGGTTGGAATCATTATTTCCCATGGCTAGTTTACAACGCAGCAAGTGTTTCATTCGATAGCGTAGTTATTTCGTAGCAGCACAGGGGAACAAAATTAGTGAATCCCGTGCCTAACGCTTGTACGGTTTATTAGTTTTAGAGAATGTTGAGCCTGAAATGAAAGACTTGGTGTGCAGAAGAAGAAGAAGGAGCTGTGAGATTTGCTGTGAGATATATGTGCTTTGTTATATATTTATTACAGACAAAACAGAAATTTTACATTCCTATAGAAAAACGTTTAATCTTCTGCCTTCATCAGTTGCTCTGATAAAAACGATGCTGTTTCCAAGGTGGCAGATCCTAGAGCTTTGAGGCTGGGATGTTCAGAATGGCTTCATTCGCTGAAGCAGAGGGATGCTGGGACTGCCCTCCAGTTTGAGGTCAGGCGGTGTTTTTGTCCAGTGTTAACATTCAGAAATCCTACTTTTTTGCTAACATGGTTGGATCTGCTAAAAGATGTGGAAAAAAGTGGGACAACCTGCTAACACGGCAGGTCTTTCCACTCTTTTGTCATACATGTTACATATGATATGCATGCATAGTGTACGTATTTAATCCAAAGCAATCAGCAGAATCACTTGATCAAAGCTATCCTGAATTGTGCCCCCTAAGGTTGCAGGAGGGTAATAGGAAATTCCCCGGGGGCAGGAAGTTAGCATCTCAGGCAGAAGGCTTCAGCTTAGCCTTCTCCTTGGCATGATGGCTTTCTTTATCTTCCAAGTAAGCCTTAAGGTAAAGGTAAAGGGACCCCTGACCATTAGGTCCAGTCGTGACCGACTCTGGGATTGCAGCACTCATCTCACTTTATTGGCCGAGGGAGCCGGCGTACAGCTTCCAGGTCATGTGGCCAGCCAGTGACGAACCAGAGCAGCGCACAGAAATTCCATTTACCTTCCCGCTGGAGCGGTACCTATTTATCTACTTGCACTTTGATGTGCATTCGAACTGCTAGGTTGGCAGGAGCAGGGACCGAGCAATGGGAGCTCACCCCATCGCGGGGATTCAAACCACTGACCTTCTGATCGGCAAGTCCTAGGCTCTGTGGTTTAACCCACAGTGCCACTCGCGTTAAGGGGGCTATCAAAAGAGGAGGGGTCCTACCAGAGGTCACCTGGAACTGACCCTGCAGGGAAGATTTCTCTTGATTCTGATGAATGCAATGGTGGCTGGTCCATTAGGGCAAATGGGGCACTGCCCCACCCACCTCAGTCTGATCCCACCCATCAGCCTGCACCTACCTGCCTTCTTCTGACTTGTAACAAGCAGGCAGGCAGCATGGACTGTCATCTTCCTCCTCCTAAATCTCAGTGTTGCTGCCCTTGTAGAACTCAAGACAAAGGAGGACAGGGGCGGAACTAGAATGTCTTAGCTCTGTGGGTCTCCCTGCCTTCCACCCCATCAATTTCAATGCACACGGGCTGAATGTGTAATTGAGCACAATATTCCATTTAGGAGTGAGCTTTAGGTGGGCAAATATTTCTGCTGGGTTTTTACCTTTAGTCTCAGAGTGGTCTATCAGTTGCTGAGCCATCTAGTTGTGGCTTTAGTGTCCTTATTTTATAATGGCATGTTTCCGACTTCATCTGCTGATGTGTTTGTTTGTTTATATTGATGTGTTTTCGATATTCTATTAAGCTCCATTGAATGTCAAATATGGCAGAACTGGGTCCCCCCTTTAAACAAAAGAACCCGCATAAACACAAAAAACTATGTTATTTTATGCTCACAACAATCCTGCAAAGCGGGTTAGGCTGAGAATTAGTGATGATTTAAGGTCTGTAGCTGAACAGGGATACAAAGTCAGGTCTTGCTGGGAAAAATCTAGCGCTTGATCTGCACCAACACACTCTCAAGCAAGCCTGCTTTTTGCAGGAAGGAAGGAACACACACTTATGGTTATTTAGAAAAATGGCGGCTAATTTGATATTGGCATTCCATGGGGAAATTTTAATTGGATAATTGAAGAAATGCTTTTTAAATGAAACCAATTTAGCCTTTAGGTCTCTTCCCGCACCCTTCCCCCCACCCTCCAGAAAGTTACAAAGAGAACAAGAGGAGAAGGATTTTTTCTCACTGGCTCCAAGCTTATCACTGCTATGGCAATGGAAGTATTTGGTGTGTTTTGTGACACTGTGCGAAACAAAGACGCTATAAAAGGAAAATGACACCTTTTCCAGAAGTGATAATGGGAGGAAGAATGCAGGGTCAGAGAACTGCTACAGCAGTCTTTAGCTAAATCACCAATTAGGAATGCTTGATTTAGCAGCTGTTATACACTTGTTAGGGGAAAAAGAAAGGAGAAAGGATTTCTCTCTCTCTCATTCGCACTTGCAGCTTTAGCCTTAATAATGAAATTGTCTGTTCTTCAGTTATTTGTTTATTTCCAAAAGCAGGGGGGTGGGGATACTATGGGAGGATGTTGTCAACGTCTCTTGCTCCCAAGAAAGACAAAAACTGGGGAGGAAACAACAGCCTGATTTACATAGGAAGAAGAAGAAGAATGTATTTTGCATGTATTCTGTTTATTACATTTATATACCTCCTTTTCTTCCAAGGAGCTCAAGGTGATGTGCATGGGGTTGCATAATGCTTTGTCTGTACATAGTGTATAAATAAATATGTAGATTAGCTCTACGATGTCTCACACGTCTTCCTTGCCTCCAAGCCCTCTGCAGACTGTCTCGCCAGAGTGGTGCATGCTCTGGTTATCTCCCACTTGGACAACTGCAATGCGTTCTACGTGGGGCTACCTTTGAAGGTGACCTGGAAACAGTAACTAATCTAGAATGTGGCAGCTAGAGTGGCGACTGGGAGCAAATGGCCCTAAGCGTCCACCATAAGGTGGGCGGTGCTGTTGACGATTGATGAGAGAAGAAGGGTGGAGATTACTCAGAGCAATGCCATTACTCCAAGAGGCTACATTTCTAAGCTGCTCTCTGTGAATGTTGAATATAAGACATTGGTAAGAGCTTTCCTTGTCTATCTAATCCTGGCAGCCTACCATGGGGGGGGGGATTGGATTCCTTGACGCCTGGCACCTATACTGTCACTGCTTCCCTAGCAGAGGTGGGGGTGTGGCACTCACTCCAAACTAGGTAAGGATTTGGAGTGAAGCATATTGAAAAGCATTCAAAGTACTCAATTATTTGAGGTTCTGCCCCCGCCTCAGAAACCCATTCCCTGCAATGTCCTATTTATGGGGTATTTTTACCTGTGACTTCCATAGGAAAGCTCAACAACTTGATTCCCTAAAAGAGGCTCAACAACTTGGGGTGCCCCCCCCAACAAAAACCCTGGCTATGCCCATGCCTGTACCTGCAAGGGAAACTTTTTATTTTTAATAAAACAAATACCTGATGAGACTCCCGCAGACCAGAGGTGTTCCATCCCTATGAGAATTTAGCTGAACTAGGAGGTTTGTGTGTGGCTTCATAGTGTTACAGCCAGCATCCCTTCTATTTCTGAAGTTCAGAGGTGAGTGCCGATTCAAACATAGCTAATTCAGCATCGATGCAATCTCACATTTTACAGAAGTACAGTCCCACCATTAGGGGGGGAAAGCAGTGGTGAGTGGGAGCAGTCCCGCTTGCTCTGTTATCACAGAATACTGGTTGAGTGATGGGAGCAGTGGTAGAGGAAACTGGGTAAGCAGACCTTCCTGGGATCTGAATCTCACAACTTTGAGTCTTAATATTAATGGGTAAACTGACAACCCTTGTCCAAGAGAGCTGAATGGACAGGAAAATCACTACTTTACAATCAAACTGGCATACTTTTATGACACAGGCACCCCTGAGATCACATGACAACTTATGGAATGAGACCTTTGTTTAAAAACTAAAACAGTTTAGAAGTAAAATGTAATTCAACATACATTTGGTGCTTCTGTGGGTCATGAGGGATTGTTGCATACTGATTGTTGCTTCTTGAAGAGAAAGGTGAAAGCCATAAAAGAAAACTGGGTGGGTGGGGGAAGAGCATGGGATGTTTGGCGGAAGAAGGCATGGCTGATGGTGAGGCGCATGGAACAGGAGCACTCAGCGCTGCAGCTTTGAGTTGCAGGTCCCATTTGTTATGCTTAAAGAATCCCCGGCAGTCTTCAGATTTGTCCCGCTTCACTTTCTTTCTTTTTTTTAAAAAAAATAATCTTTATTAATGTAAATTACCCACTTATACAAAGAATTTACAATCTCATACTACAAAAAAAATTAAAGAAAAAACAAAAAAGAAAAAAGAAAAGAAGACAATACAGAAAGAAGAAAAAGCAAATTTATGTACATAAAAAAACCCACTCACTGTCCTGTCTCACTTTCTGATCTGCAAAATGGAAAGAATAACAGGTGAACGAGAGGTGCTTTTTGCCTGTAAAGCTTCAGAAATCAGTGACGTGACAATACAATGTAGGGGAAAGTGTGAAAAGAACCCTCGGAAAAAGCATTGTGGTTGCATCTTTAGTTAGTTAATTTACACGTTTTGAGGGAGTGGAGCAGAGCTTAACCCTGCCACCATATTGGCAGTTCTTCAGCAAATGGTCTTGTCTCGCTCCCCCACTCCCCTTTTTACATTGGGGTGGGGGGAGGAGGAGAGTGCCTCCTATTATATATCATTGGCCTTGAGATGCTTTTCTGCAAGCTGTTGTGGGGGCCATTTGTAGTGATAAAGCTTCGGGGTCATGGGGGGGGGGAATATCAGAGCAAAAGGAAATGCTTTGTTAGAGAGTCCTTGCACCGAAAGATGTACGTAGTGTTTTGAAAATCTAAATTCCGTGGCCGCTTATTCATCCTTATGTCAGAATTAGCCATCGGCGGTTACAGGAGAGGGAGTGTGTGTGTTTCTTTGTCTTTTTGCACAGGCTATGACAGGTGAGGGAGAACAAAGTCCTTCCCTCTACCCCTTGCATTATCTGATCCCTCCAACTCTTGAAAAGCACCAGCTGGTCTAAAAATTGCATTTTTAAAAAAACACAACTGACTTGGGTCTGGTTAAAAAGGATGGGAGAGAAAACATGCTCAACTAACATGTGGCGGATAAAACTTCTTTTTATTGTCTCAAGCTGTAAGACGCACAGTTAATTATACTGTAGCCATTTAGATGGTTCACTTCATGTTAATCCAATTATAATTTTTTAAAGAGTGACTTATTAAAATACTGTTTCCCTTCCAGCACAGCTGCCCTGTGGCGCGGTGCAGTTATTCTGTTGCCGCCGGGAGCGTTGTTTGTATACAAAGGCAGCTCAGCTGCAGCTTTAGCCTGTCCATACCTTTTCCTTATTTCTTTTTTGCACGATTTCTGGGCATCCGTTTCACATGCTACAGGGAGATTTCTTCCTATGTGGTAATATGGAGAGTTGCCTGGGAAAAGACATGAAATATCTCGAGCTGGCTAAGGGTGTGATCCAGAAGAGACTCGATTCAAAGGCTCCCACACTATGAACTCCGTACACAGCGTTATTAGGGATGGGCGAATTTAGTCAATTTCTGTTTTGCTCCATTTCTCATTCCGCTCCCCCAATCTTCAATTAAACTCTCTGCATTCTCAGTTCATGTCCCCCCCGTCCCCTCACCAAGAAAAGTGCTCATCATGGAAATGCACCTGTGGGTTTCAGCCAATATACACAGGTTTCTATGGAATTTTGCCTGATATACTCATTTCTGTATACAATTTTGCCTAATATGCTAATTTTTGCAAAGCCATCTTCCCTTCTGCAATGCTATTCTGTATATGCTGTTTCCACAAATATATGCACCCGTATACACATTATAAGGGAACCGGGTGGTGCTGTGGTCTAAACCACTGAGCCTAGGGCTTGCCGATTGGAAGGTTGGCGGTTCGAATCCCCACGATGGGGTGAGCTCCTGTTGCTCTGTCCCAGCTCCTGCCAACCTAGCAGTTTGAAAGCACATCAAAGTGCAAGTAGATAAATAGGTACAGCTCCAGGGGGAAAGGTACATGGCGTTTCAGTGCACTGCTCTGGTTTCGCCAGAAGCGGCTTAGTCATTCTGGCTACATGACCCGGAAAAACTGTCTGCGGACAAACCGTTGGCTCCCTCGGCCAGTAAAGCGAGATGAGCTTGCAACCCCAGAGTCGTTCATGACTGGACTTAAATGTCAGGGGTCTCTTTACCTTTACCTTTATGCACATTATATCTCAGTACATGCATTGCTGTAGACATGACTTGGCTGGACTACTGTATTGAAATATGCAGAGAAACACAAATTTCAACAGACAGCTATGTTTCAGCTTGCACATTATTTATGAGAGTATGAATTAGCCATTTCCTCTCCCTGAGTGCTCACTGGAAGGACAGATCCTGAAGCTGAGGCTCTAATACTTTGGCCACATCTTGAGAAGAGAAGACTCCCTGGAAAATACCCTGATGTTGGGAAAGATGGAGGGCACAAGGAGAAGGGGACGACAGAGGACAAGATAGTTAGACAGTGTTCTCGAAACTACCAACATGAATTTGACGAAACTGCGGGAGGCGGTGGAAGACAGGAGTGCCTGGCGTGCTCTGGTCCATGGGGTCACAAAGAGTCAGGCACGAATAAACAACTAAACAACAACAACTAATTTACTGCATTATTTGCACACCATTTCCACAAAGTTATCAATCATTTGTTTATTTCTTTGCTTTTTCCACCTTAAGCTGGAGAAACGCATTTCAGAATGTCAAAGTCAGCAGATTGTGGAAAAAACAGCCATGGCTTTTGGTTCAGGTATGGTTTCGGGAAGGGCAATTTTGGTAGGTTCACCTTTCAAGGTGGATTGAATTCACATTCTCCTGCAATCCTTGATATTTCAGCCAGGCTATCGCTTCCCAGGAGGAAAACACCAATAAACCCGTTGCTTTTGAAGGCTAGCATTTTAAAGGGGGGTAGGGGAGGAGGGGAAAAGCATGTCTCCCCTTTCCTCCTTGGCATTATTGCCACCGAATAAGGCTCACCCGCCTCCCGCGGTCTTCAAAAGACTGTCTTCGCCAGGCTGGCTGAGCACATCTTTGATCCGCAAACAAGCACATTGGGCATGGTCTTTGATGAACTTTGGGTGATTTAAACACTCTCCGTTAATTACCTCTCCTTTTATCTGCTGTTGCAGTAAAGGTGGACCTGCTGCTTCCCTAAATCAAGGAATTGTGACTGAAGGCCTCCTGATGCAATTGTTCTCATTTAGACCAAGTCCTCGCAAACACGCCTCTAAAATATTATCGCGGCTTTGGCTGACATGAAACACCATTGTCGTCAATCAAACACACACACACACTCACACGAGGAAAGGAAAAGGAAGGGGGGAAGAGGGAGCCATTGCAAGTGTGAGAATCGATCCATAATACACGCATGGAGCCTGCAACCACTTAATCATCAATTGCACACGTACCGCAGTGGCACTCTCGCCAGGTTCTCCCCCACCTTCCTCTCAACACTTGTCATTCTGCTATCTGCCGAGATTTAGCAGCTGCGGAGATGGATGGATCAATATTGCCCAGCCTCAGAAAGGCACAGTTTTTCTCTCAATCTAACCAGAAGACTAAAAACAACACACCCAGGCTCCCGTGTCTGATTTAGCTAATCAGTGATTAAAAGAAGGAGAAGGGGGGCAGGGGGAGAAAGTAATGTGATACCATATTTGGCCTCAAACCCCCCACCCCCACCCCCGCTGATCAAATTATGCACAATATATCGAGCGTGGTTACGATGCTGTCGCTTGATGGCCTTCCGTGGTCTCTGCCAAAGACCCTGGTATGTATAAAACACATTCGGAGCAGTGAGGCGGGTTTAATGGGCAAGTTGGATGAAGAGGAGGGCAGCTGGTATCAGCTGCCTCTAACTACAATAATGTGTATCAATCACTCGGCATGGGACTTTTTGGTGCGAGGTGTGTGTGTGTGTGTATCTAATGCTTCCATCCAATAAAAGCAGGTTCAGTGTGTTTTAAAGAGGCAGCCCTTTAAAAAAAAAACCTTGTGGAAGAAAAGGAAGAAAATGATGTTCCTGAAGGTTTATTAAAGCAGTACTGAAGGGTGAAGAAAGCCGTTACCATAATTAGGATTTTGTTTTTACTTTTCCGCCCTTCATACCAAGGTTCCCAGGACAGTTTACAACATTAAAACACAATATTAAAAACAGTTTAAAACAACTTGCATTCACAGAAATAAGGTGGGTCCTGAAAATACGGTATTTTTTGCTCTATAAGACTCACTTTTTCCCTCCCAAAAAGTAAGGGGAAATGTGTGTGTGTGTCTTATGGAACGAATGCAGGCTGCGCAGCTATCCCAGAAGCCAGAACAGCAAGAGGGATTGCTGCTTTCACTGCGCAGTGATCCCTCTTGCTGTTCTGGCTTCTGAGATTCAGAATATTTTTTTTCTTGTTTTCCTCCTCCAAAAACTAGGTGCGTCTTATGGTCTGGTGCGTCTTATAGAGCGAAAAATACGGTATATATCTCTCAAGTGTCAAACACCAGGAAAAAGAGGTGCGTCATCACAACCAACAGAAACAAAAGGGGCTTATTCAGAGAGGCTTCGGCCATGCTTGTTTTAATGGATGTACAGTCGGCTCAACTCCGATTCCAGTGTGAACTCATCTGATTGGATCCGGGCCACATCCATTTAAAGTGCTATGATATCACTTGAATCAGTCATGGCTTCCCCTAAAGAATTCTGGGAGCTTCAGTTTGTCCTGGCTCCTGCCTGTTGGCCAACTCAAACTCAGGTGATGGTTTCTCCCAGACAATGCTCAGATCAGTGTGATACATATGCAAACCACTGTTCAAAGGCACAGCAGGTGCTGCGCATGGCTACACACAGGCACAGCTACACACAGACATGGCAGGTGATATGGCTACTCAAGTGAAGGCATTGATCCAACAACGACATGCCCCCTGCAATGCTGTCATAAAGAAAAGGCAGAGCTTAGCGCGGCAAGTGGTTTTGACCCTCTAACTGGGCACACAACCTAGTTGTCAGGGACTGGGCAGAGGAGGAATGGTGGAGACCACCTCCCCAGCCTGACCCTTCCAGAGAAGAGGAGGACAATTCAGAATTACAACAGGGGCTTGAGGGAAGTCAAAGCTCAGAGGCAGATGAGGAGAAAAGCTGGGAAATAATGGGAGAGGAGGAGGAAGAGGAGGAAGAAGCGGAAGCATGGGGGGTGACAGCTGATGGACACAGTGTCTCTAGAAAGCATTCCAGACCCCTCCCCCTTTCCCAGAACCTGCCGAGCCTTGAAAGTAGGAGAGCAAAGAACTTGGAGACAGAGAGCACTAAGCTGCACCCAGGACAATGCCATTATCCAAGAGGCTGTGTTCTAAGCCTCTCTCTGTAAATATTGAATAAAAAGCGGGTGGTAAGAAACTTTGCCTTGTCATTGAACGTTCCTGGCAAACAGCCGTGGGAGTTATTTATAGCCACCTGACACTAGTACTTCTCCAAGAAGGCTGAACCAACCTCAGTTGTTGAAGCCTGCGTTGGTGTCTCAATGACCTCAGTGATGGAGGAGGTGCTACTGCCTCATCGGAGGCAGTTAATAATTATTACCCACCCTTCATCTGCAGGCCCCTGGGTGGGATATAACAATTTAAAACTCAGTATTGAAAAGAGTAGTAAAGCAAATCACAATCACAGGAACTGGTTGGCTCCTTAGAGCACATTTCACGTGTCAAACCCCAGGGTTAAGAAATGCGTTTTCAAGATCTACAGGTTTTAGATGGACAGCCCACCCAGGCAAATGGTGACATCTCTAAGGCTATTCCAGAGTCTTTATAGGATCTGTGTGTGCTCAAATGACAGCCAGGGTCTGACCTTCAAAAGCAGCAAATGTGAGTAAAAAATTGAAATTCCATTCTTAGTATCTCGTATGTAATGTGCTAGGTATTACCAGAGAGAGAGACTTGGATCAGCCACTCCTAGGAGACATTTGCAATTCCTAGGTGCCTCAAGAGGGAACAAGAATGGGATTTCAGCCTGCTAATTCTTAATATCACTGACATGTTCCTAATATAGGATTTACTTTGGTGGATGTGTTTTTTACTAAGCTGAAAAGTGGTTCAGTGTCTCCTTAGTGGAGATTTTAGACTTGGGAACGATATGAACTGTCCTTGGAAAGCAGCGCAAATTGATGTGATGAGCTGCAGCCTCTTTTAATTATGTAGTCAAATGTAGAACGACAGAGTTGGAAGGGATCTCAATGATCATCTAGTCAACCCCTCTACTGATGCAGGAAATCCAAAGCATCCCTGATAGGTGGCCATCAAGGTAAAGGTAAAAAGGTAAGGGACCCCTGGGTGGTTGAGTCCAGTCAAAGGTGACCATGGGGTACGGCGCTCATCTCACTTCAGGCCAGGAGAACCTCCATTTGTTCGCAGCTTTCCGAGTCATGTGGCCTGCATGACTAAACCACAAGAAGACACAGAATTCCAGAGTGCATGGAAACACCATTTACTTTCCCACAACAGCAGTACCTATTTATCTACTCATGCTGGTATACTTTTGAACTGCTAGGTTGGCAGGAGCTGGGACAGAGCAATGGGAGCTCACCCCGTTGTGCAGAATCAAACCACCAAACTTACAACTGGCAAGCCCAAGGGGCTCAGTGGTTTAGACCACAGTGCCATTTGTGTCCTTGGTACTTTGTTCTGGCTCATCCTGTGTTTCTATGGTTCTTTATTAATGTAAAATCAAAAGCACAGACAAAAAAACTCACCCACAATCAAAGTTACAAAACATAGGAGCAGTACAGAGGTTGTATTTTCCAAACAGACAGAAAACAGATAATGTAGATGAATAAAACCAGCAAATCACATCATGGAAGCCAAATTTCATGATTTGCTGGAGGAAAATGTTTTTGTTTATCTGAATTTAACACATAAGAAATGAAATCCTACCTGTCAGGGGTTCAGGGACAGAGGCACAGGGTAGGCAGGAGATGGAGAGCGATGGGGATGAATCCCAGGACAGCGAGGAAGAGGATGACAATGACTCTAGAGATTCCATGAGTCTTTCCAGCGAATCAGAGGATTCCCAGAAGGGGGCGCCGGTGGTCAAGGCCAGGGGAGCCCCAGGGGGGACGTGTCAGGAGCAGGGGGCCAGCGGGGGATCCCAAAGTGGCAGCTGGGCGTCAGGACCAGCCTCCCCGCCAGAGTGCAGCGAAGGGGGTGGAGGTTCCAGTGTATCAGGGGAGGCGGCTCCGGCAGTAGAGAAAGGAGGGAGGTCGGAGCAAGCCACCCTCCCGGAAGGGGAGGGGAGTAGTGAAGGGAGTAGCGTAGCTGTCAAAAGGAAAGTTAGAGGATGGGCGCGCGCGCCAAGTTCAAATGTAGAGGTGCGCGGAAGTACAGGGAGCCCGGAGGAGGGGCCAGGTCCCAAAGCCCGCAGGAGGGGGCAAGAGCAGTCTGATTCCGCGTCGGAGGAATCCAGGAGGGGCGAAACCCCAGCGGGCAGAAAGACCCTGCGGAAAAGGAAAGAGAGAAAGAGGTGGAGCAGCGCAAGCCTCTTAAACTGGTGCAGGGGAGGGACGGATTCAGAAGGGACTTCAGCGGTCTAAGCCTAGCAGACGTAGGGCTGCGCGCCTCGGATCTTAAGCAAACAATGAACTGCAATAAACACTTTTGTATATAAGAAAAGAAAGGTGTTGGTCTTTTGTGAGCTGAGACTTGAGGCAGCCCTGACAGTAAGTCCCTTCTCAAAAACTGCAAAAAAATTTTTTTTGCAAAGCTCACGAAGTTTGGCAGACATGACTACTGAGGAGCAGATAACGACCCTGCAAAACGCAGTCGCTGAACTCTCCGTTGCAGTACGGGTCTCTCAGAAGACAGTTGCCGAAGCAGAAGCGCGATGCCAGGATCTGCAAGCCAGGTGGGATCAGGCGTGCAAAGAGGGGTTCCCGGGGTCCAGATCAGAGGGAATCGGTCTCGGACGGAGGGGGGGCAATTTAGTAGCCCACTTCGATGGGAACCTGAAGCATTATCCCAATTTCAGAGCAGACGTCCTATATGCGCTGCATTTGCTTCGAAAAGACTTCAAAGATGAGGAGGAGAAAGTAGGCTTTATTGTGTCCCATTTGCATGGGGAAGCTAGAACCTGGTTACGCAATTTGTGGCGCGAAGATGGTCTTGCCCGCAGGGACTCTGACGAATTTATCAAAGCCATGGACGCTTGCTTCCAATCTACCGTTGACGTTGATGTGGCGCGCCAGGAGATGCATGGATTGCGGCAGGGCAAGGCTACAGTGCGTCAGTACCATTCTCGCTTTTTTGCATTGCTGAATGTGCTGGGCTGGGAAAAGGACTCCCTGGCAGTGAGAGACTTGTTCTGGGAGGGGCTTCATGGCTCAGTAAAAGATGAGCTGGCTAGGGGAGACAGACCTCAAACCCTAGCAGACGTCGTGCAGAGGGCACTCACGATAGGGGTGCGCCACGAAGAACGCCCTTGGCACAGTGAGGAGGGGCGTCACGTCCGCCCACCAGCTAGAGCGCCTCCTTTTCTTCTTCCCAGGGACCTGGGATGTACAAATCCCTCGCCTATGCTGAAGGGAGGGGAGGAACCAATGGATCTGGGTGCTGCAAAGGCTCAGCCAGCTGCCGGAGCCTCAGCGTCCGGAGCAGTCAAGGCGAAGCCTCCTAGAGGGACCAGGAAGTGTTACATCTGTGACAGTGCACAGCACATGGCTAAAGAGTGTCCCCAGAGGCTCCAGAAGCACACTGCAGCCTTAGCAACAGTAACAGGGGAAGCGTTTCAAGGAGAACAGTTTCAGGGAAACGAGAATGCCTGGCTGGAAGCAGAGATGCTGGGGCTCCGCCAGGCAAGTCAGTGAAGCAGTCCCCAGCGCTTTTGCAGCCTACAGACCCCTTACCACCCAAGCCAGTGGTGCAGCTCACTGCTACTCTCCAGCTACCTAATGGACTCACCCTGGAAGTCCCCATTACGATTGACTCAGGGAGCAACGCAGACTTCGTGGGGATGCAGTTCATCAAGCAGCATCGCATAGCGCTACTACCAGCCACGCTGCCTCTGAACGTCGTCACGGTAGATGGCAGAAAGTTGCTGGGTGGGCAAGTGGTACAACAGACGCCACCCATGCTGCTGAAAATTGGGAATCATCGCGAGGTCATCAGTTTCAATGTCACCCAACTGTCAGACACGCCTATAGTGTTAGGCATGAGTTGGCTGGATAGACACAGCCCATCATTAGCGTGGTACCAGCGGCAGCTCACCTTTGGTTCGTCCTACTGCGCACAACATTGCATCCAGACCGGCCAGGAGGAGGAGGGCCAGGAGGAAGGGCAACAGTTGCATCTAGGCATGGTGCAGGCAGTGCCCCACAAGTACAAGGGGTTGTTGGAGGTCTTCTGTGAAAAGGAAGCTGACCAATTACCACCCCACCGGCCCTACGACTGTGCAATTGACCTCTTACCAGGGGCGACGCTGCCGACTGCGAAGCTGTATTCCATGTCTGAAGATGAGATGCAGGAACTCCGGGAGTTCATAGATCACAATTTGAAGCGGGGATTCATCCGAGAATCCAAGGCCGTGGGGGGCAGTCCTGTGTTTTTCGTGAAGAAGAAGGACACGCCCCCAAAAAAGGCTCATTGTGGACTATAGGGCCATCAACTCGATGACAAAGCCCAAGGCCTTCCCCATGCCCAAGATTGACGACCTGCTCGCGACGGTGAGGAAGGGGAGGATCTTCACCAAGTTGGATCTACGCGGAGCATACAATCTAATACGCATGACGGAAGGTGACGAGTGGAAGACGGCCATGTTCACGCCGCTGGGCACCTATGAATACAGAGTTATGCCGTTTGGTCTCCAAAATGGCTCCCACTGTTTCCAAGCATTCATGCACCACGTGCTAGCAGGACTCCTCTACAAGAAGTGCGTATGCTTCCTCGACGACATTCTGATCTTCTCAGAATCGCGGGAGACTCACGAGAGAGACGTAAAGGAGGTCCTGCAGAGGCTACGGGAGCACAGACTCTACGCCAAACTGGAGAAGTGCCAGTTCGACGTGACGGAGGTGGATTTCCTGGGCTACCGGCTGTCCGACAAGGGACTAGCCATGGACAGCGCCAAAGTCCGTGCGGTGTTGGACTGGAATAGCCCGCGCAATCGGAAGGAGGTCCAGAGGTTCGTCGGTTTCGCCAACTTTTACCGCAAGTTCATCAGGGGTTTCGCGAAAGAGACGGCAGCTATCACGGACACCCTCAGTTCCAAGAAGAAAAAGTTCACCTGGACGGACCAGGCAGAGCAGTCCTTCAGGAGACTTAAGAGTCTCTTCGCGTCCGAAGACCAGCTGCTACACGTGAATCCCAGCAGGCCCATGCGGGTTGAGACTGACGCATCTGACAGAGCAGTGGGGGCCGTCCTTTTGCAGGAAGATCCGCAAGGGAACTGGAGGCCCTGCGCTTTCTATTCCCGGAAGCTCAGCAAGTCGGAACAGAACTACACCATCTGGGACAGGGAGTTGTTGGCCATCCACGCGGCTTTCAAGGCGTGGCGGCACTTCCTTATCGGAGCCAAGCACACCGTGCAGGTCCGCACGGACCACAAGAACCTAGAGTATTGGCGCACGGCGAAGCTCCAGAGCCAGAGGCACATGAGATGGGCGGAGTTCTTTGCGGATTTCGATTTCCGGATAGAGTATATCCCGGGAGACAACAACGTCATAGCGGATGCGCTCTCCAGGAAACCGCAGTATCTCGAGGAAGCGGCACCAGTGGCAGCCAGGCACATTTTCGCACCGCAAGCGTGGGCGTGCGCTTCCGCCGCCGTGGACCTGGACGCGGTACGACGCGCGCTACAGACGGATCCGTTCGCACAATCCAAGATGGAGGAGGTGCGAAGAGGGACAGCAAAGGACGGCGAATTCCAGATACGCGACGGCCTGCTGACCCGCAAAGGTGCTCTCTACGTGCCGGGAGACGATCTCCGCGCGAAGGTTTTACAGCAGTTACACGACGCACCCAGCGCGGGTCACTTCGGCAAAGAAAAGACGGCGGACTTAGTAGCCAGAGACTTTTGGTGGCCCCAGATGCGGGGAGAGGTCGCGGATTACGTCGCCAGGTGTGACACTTGTCAGAGGTCCAAGCCAGTGCACAAGAAGCCAGCGGGATTGCTGGAACCGCTGGAGACGCCACTACAGCCGTGGGAAAGGGTGGCGCTGGACTTTGTTACTGATCTGCCCAGTTCGCGGGGCAAGACGGCGGTGCTTGTGGTTGTAGACCTGTTCACCAAGATGGCGCACTTCATTCCTTGCGCGAAGGTGGCAACAGCGGAACAGACCGCCAAGCTGTTCATAGACCACGTGTTCCGGGTGCACGGCTTACCGCGGTCCATCCTGTCCGACCGGGGTCGCCAATTCATTTCCAGTTTCTGGCAGAAGCTCCTGGGCATCCTGAATGTCAAGATCAACTTAGCGTCGGCGAGACACCCGCAAACCAACGGCCAAGCGGAGAGGGTCAACGCCATCATGCAGCAGTACCTGCGATGTTACGCCAATCAAAAGCCTGCAACTTGGGTGGACTACTTACCGATGGCCGAGTTTGCCTACAACAACACGAAGCACGCGTCAACGGGGGTGACACCGTTCTTCGCCAACAATGGGCGACATCCCAGAACCTTCCCGGCGTTGGAGACAACGACGCAGGGGGAGTCGCAGGGAGCTGAGCATTTAGCAGCAGAATTGCAGGAGGTCCACGAGGAGCTACGACGGCACTTGGAACTAGCTAAACACGCCTACAAAGTGCAGGCAGACAGGCACAGGAGGGCAGGAGAAGACATCCAGGTGGGGGACTGGGTATGGTTAGCAGCCCAGGCGGTGCCGGCCAAGTCGTTAGCTAAGAAGAAGCTAGGACACAAACAGCTAGGGCCATACCAAGTTGAGGGCAGGATCAATCCCGTAGCTTTTCGGTTGACCCTCCCAGAAGGTTCCCGAATGCACCCGGTCTTTCATAGGTCGGTGCTTACACCCTACAAGGCCCCACACAGATTTCAGGAGCCAGGGACGGCACCAGACCCACGTAGAGAGTCACCGGGGGGGGGGAAGTCACCGAGGACCCCGACACTCAACGAGGTCACGGAAATTCTGGACTCGAGATGGGGGGAGGAGGGAGTGGAATACCACCTCGCCAGGGAAGGTACCCCGGCCAGCGCCAACAGTTGGGTGCCAGATTATGCTCTGGAGGAACCTCTTCTTAAAGACGAGTTCCATGCACTCTTCCCACACAGGCCCATGCCAGAGGAGTATTTTGACGACTGGCTTTTTACGCCCACACTTTCAGGCAGCACCTTCCGGGGGTTCTCCTCCGCAGAGGAGACCACGCCGGAATCGAGCCCTCCAAGGGGATCGTGCTCGGGGGTGGACACGGACCGCTCTTATTGGTGGGACGATCAACCAGAAGTGGGGTGGCGAAGGGGGCCTTGGCAAGCAGCATCGCCTGAAGTAACAGGGGGAGGGAAGGGTTTGGATGTGTTGGGGGAGGACCCCGGTTTCGAGCACGCATACACTGAACTGGAAGCAGAGGAGATCGACGTCGATGAACTGTATCCAGCATCTACCCCCGCTACAACGGAGCTCCCGGAACCTGCGCCCGAGCAGCGGGAGGGGGGAAGGGGGGGCTTCGAGGGGGGGATGGATGTCAGGGGTTCAGGGACAGAGGCACAGGGTAGGCAGGAGATGGAGAGCGATGGGGATGAATCCCAGGACAGCGAGGAAGAGGATGACAATGACTCTAGAGATTCCATGAGTCTTTCCAGCGAATCAGAGGATTCCCAGAAGGGGGCGCCGGTGGTCAAGGCCAGGGGAGCCCCAGGGGGGACGTGTCAGGAGCAGGGGGCCAGCGGGGGATCCCAAAGTGGCAGCTGGGCGTCAGGACCAGCCTCCCCGCCAGAGTGCAGCGAAGGGGGTGGAGGTTCCAGTGTATCAGGGGAGGCGGCTCCGGCAGTAGAGAAAGGAGGGAGGTCGGAGCAAGCCACCCTCCCGGAAGGGGAGGGGAGTAGTGAAGGGAGTAGCGTAGCTGTCAAAAGGAAAGTTAGAGGATGGGCGCGCGCGCCAAGTTCAAATGTAGAGGCGCGCGGAAGTACAGGGAGCCCGGAGGAGGGGCCAGGTCCCAAAGCCCGCAGGAGGGGGCAAGAGCAGTCTGATTCCGCGTCGGAGGAATCCAGGAGGGGCGAAACCCCAGCGGGCAGAAAGACCCTGCGGAAAAGGAAAGAGAGAAAGAGGTGGAGCAGCGCAAGCCTCTTAAACTGGTGCAGGGGAGGGACGGATTCAGAAGGGACTTCAGCGGTCTAAGCCTAGCAGATGTAGGGCTGCGCGCCTCGGATCTTAAGCAAACAATGAACTGCAATAAACACTTTTGTATATAAGAAAAGAAAGGCGTTGGTCTTTTGTGAGCTGAGACTTGAGGCAGCCCTGACACTACCAAATGGCAATGAAATGCTCTGGGTTTTCCTTACCCTTAGAAGTGTGTAATTTATGAGTTATTTTCCCTGCAGTAGTCAGAGTCCACACATTCTTGTAGCGCAATGAGAGGTTTTAAGCCCTGCAGTGTCCATTTCCATTTCTGGGCCAAAGAAGTTCATAAAATTGCTGTTTGATCATCCTACGAATACAAAAGGGCTAGTTGCGGGGATGTTTGGATGGGGGCATTTAACACTTTTTGATATTTATTCAAAAACATCAGTACAATATTTGGGTGCCAGAGGGTATTCCTGCCATGAGTGGGAAAATGTCCCCCTTCTACCGAAACCAAATGAGTGGAATTTTCCTACAGTGATACCAACCACATCTGAGCATAAGCCGAGGATACAAATCTAGCCTTCTGACTTTGACCTGTATACTTAATAAAAGTATTATTATTATTATTAATATTTATTAAATTTGTATACTGCCCCTTCATCTGCAGGTCTCAGGGTGTTTCACAGCATAAAAATACAGGATAAAAACACAAAATACATAATTAGAACAAGAACAAAACAAACCAATAGCAGGACCAAATGCGTCTTTCCTCACTTTTTAGCCTTCTCTTTTCAGTCATTCCCCCCACCCACAAGAGTCCCCTGCCACACTTGGGAACACCTGAACCCCCTTTCCTCACAATTTGACCTTGTTGACTCTGCTCCTATCATCTAGAGGAATGGAAATTGGGTTTGCTCTGTCCTGCATGTGACAGCCTTCAAATATTCACACTGAACATACTATTTTTTCCCCACCCCTGAAATGGCATGAGGCATGTGACAGAAAAACAATACAAGCCTTGTGGTTCCTCTGAATCGGAAACCGCTGTGACAGCAGCCATGCCTTTGTTGCATTAAGCAATTGAACTGTACTTATGTAGTTATTTATAATAGTGCTCTGGTGGTTTGTCAGGGATAACCAATCTGACTTCCTTCTCAGGCGAGGGCTGGAGCTCTATTGCCATCTTTGCTGACTGGCTGGTTGTATGTATGTGTTTCTGTGTTTTCAGGGCAGCAAAATGGTTCGGTGGGCAGAAATCAAGCATCCCCAAAGTACCGTTGCTTGTTCCCTTTTTTCTTTGGTTCTGCTGCTGTCTGTCAAAAGGAGTGTCAGTCTTGTAGTGGCAAGTGGGATTCTTTCGGATATTAATGTCTGCAGCCCAACCAGCACGTTCGACCGAATAAGACAGGGCAGCTAGGCTGTATTATTTCAAACTGAAGAGTGATGTCAAGACTGGGCTGCAGGGCATCATTCTGGAGTGATCCAGGAAGTTGAGAACTGGGGGAGAAACCTGGAATCCAGGACCAAAAAGCAAGTCAGGACTGAGCTAGAAGGCAGAAAGGGAGAGGAGAAGGAATACGAGACTTGAGCAACAGTTTTCTTCCTGATGTGTTTTGATTCGTGCTTGGCTCTGAATCATAGCTGTCAACTTTTCCCTTTTCTTGTGAGGAATCCTATTTGGAATAAGGGAATTTCCCTTTAAAAAAGGGAAAAAGTTGACAGCTATGCTCTGAATCTGGGCTTTGGCTTTTAATTCCTGGCTCCAGTCAGACAGGTGATTATGCCTCACCTTTAACATTTAAATGGGGGAGCCTCTGTGATGCAGTTGGTTAGTGTCACATTATGACCTGGGAGACCAGGGCTCAAATCCCTGCTCAGTCATGAAGCATACTTGGTCACTTTGGGCCAGGCATGGTCACTCAGTCTGACCTACCTCACAGGGTTGTTGTGGAAGATTAAATGAGGAAGGGGAGAACTATGTATGCCACCTTGAACTCCTTGACTGCAGAGTCAAAAGACAACACACTCTGGCCTCTGCCTGTACAGGGAAGTGGGGTAGCTCAGTGGTGGAACATCTGCCTTCCATGCAGGTGGTCCCAGGTTCAATCACCAATGGCATCTCCAGGTAGAGCCAGAAAAGGCACCTTCTTGAATCCCTGGAAAGCTACTGCTGGTCAGTGTAGACCAGGCATGGCCAAACTTGGCGCTCCAGCTGTTTTGGGACTACAGTTCCCATCACTCCTGACCACTGGTCCTGTTAGCTAGGGATGATGGGAGTTGTAGTCCCAAAACAGCTGGAGGGCCAAGTTTGGTCATGCCTGGTGTAGACAGTGTACCATCAAGCCTGGGCAGTGTGTATGGAGGTCCAGGGCTGCTCAAATGACAAAAAACTCCTCTCAGCCTCGCTGATGTGGTACAAAGCAAAGCAAAGCAATACCTTTGGCACTTGCTTGGCTGCAGGAGTTTCTGGAAGGAGGCGTACAAGACACCATCCAACTGCCTTAGGGATCCATTGGCTCCCCTCACCTGGTTTAGCCAGCCAGTCAAAGCTGTTCCTGGCGTGTGTCTGCTGTTGCAAGCTGACGGCTTCTGGGAGCCACAGGTGAGAGCTGAGTATGGCGATGTGGGCAGGGGGAGACACAAACTACCCAAAAGGAGCATGGCGTGTCCACCTACCAGAGATACTGCCCCTTCCTTAACAGTGTTGAATTGTGTGGGTTTGTGTAGTCAAGAAATTGTGCAGTCAAGAAATTAAAAGACGCCTGCTCCTTGGGAGAAAGGCGATGGCAAACCTAGACAGCATCTTAAAAAGCAGAGACATCACCTTGCCAACAAAGGTCCGTATAGTTAAAGCCATGGTTTTCCCAGTAGTGATGTATGGAAGTGAGAGCTGGACCATAAAGAAGGCTGATCGCTGAAGAATTGATGCTTTTGAATTATGGTGCTGGAGGAGACTCTTGAGAGTCCCATGGACCGCAAGAAGATCAAACGTATCCATTCTTAAGGAAATCAGCCCTGAGTGCTCACTTGAAAGACAGATCGTGAAGCTGAGGCTCCAATACTTTGGCCACCTCATGAGAAGAGGAGACTCCCTGGAAAAGACCCTGATGTTGGGAAAGGTTGAGTGCACAAGAAGAAGGGGACGACAGAGGACGAGATAGTTGGACAGTGTTCTCGAAGCTACAAACATGAGTCTGACCAAACTGCGGGAGGCAGTGGAAGACAGGAGTGCCTGGTGTGCTCTGGTCCATGGGGTCACGAAGAGTCGGACACGACTAAACGACTAAACAACAACAACAACGTGTACCTATATAGGGATGTGGCATTGCAGTTTATTGAAAGCCATATTGAAGATCAACCAACATTCATTACAAATAATAATTAATAATAAGTGAAATCATCTATAAATGTAAATGCAATTGTCTTCACAACCTTTTGACATTTGTTTCCTAAGGGGTCATTTCCCCATGTCAGTTTCCCATGTGCCCTTGGGCACTTGGCTCCTGCCCTCCTGATATAATGTGAGGAGCTAGCTATCTAATTCAATGACAATCTTCAGTGTCCTTGTCCTTCCATAGTCTTCCACTCCCTGCTTTTAGAGGGGGGGGGGGGATTTCAAAGAGGATAAATATTGTAGCCAATTAGTGAAAATGTTACAGTGGATATATTTGAAGCGTGATGGGCTCATTAAGCATTAAAACTCCCTGACATTTTCTGCATGTAGTGAGACATGGTTATTTTCTGTTTGCCTTTTATATTTCTGCATCTTTTCTTTATCTTTGTCATGTTTTAGCAGCTTCCATTGAAAGTATTTTGGATTTTATTTTTTTCTTACAAAGTCAGTACTAATTTCCTTCTTCTACAGCTTATTATTCCCCCCACCCACCCACTTTGGGACATACCCCTCTTATCAATTGCATTGTGTCCTTCCAGAGTTAATACTCACTTAAAAAAAATTAAAATATTTTGCCAAAAGGCGATGGGCTAATGTAACTTGTCATTTCCATTTGATGAAAATGCCATCATTACTGATCCATAAGTTGGGTTGGGAGTCAGGAGAGAAGAGGAAAGGAGGCCAAGAATATTATTAATATCTGAAATGTTTTCAGTTCAACAGGAAAAAAAATTGAACAGGAAGAAAAGAAAAAAAGAAATTCAACAAGCAGAAACGTGAAAGCAGAAGCAGAGCATAACCTGCTTGATCAGCCCAATGGCCCTTCTAAGCCAGCATCCTGTTATCACTGTGACCACCCAGATGCTTGTGGGAAACCTGCAAGCAGGACTGGAGCACAAGAGCCCTCTCCTCACCTGCGGCTTTCAGCAACTGGTATTCAGAAGCACTGCTACTTCTGAACATGGAGGCAGAGCATAGCCATCATGGCTAGAAAAACAATCATACATAAGCTTCACTAACATGGATTTTTTTGCAGCGTTTGACTTGGGTACTATAATGAGTATGGGTTGCTCATGCGTAAGTTGCCGCCTCTCCAGGCTTTGTTGCCTTGGTAAACCTTTCAGTCTGGGCAGCCCTTCACTTCGTGGCTGCCTCAGTTGCTAGCAGAATCCGTCAGTGGGCGTTTCTTAAATCTTTTCCAACATAAAAGTTGTTTGACACCCAGTCTCCTCCTACTCTCTCTGCGCGGAAGTCTTCTGCGCAGGGTGGGCGTGGGTAGCGGGGGACCAGTGCTCTCCCCGCTGGTGTCCGGTGAAGAGTCCTGGAGCCCTCTCGCCGATTCCCCCATCAGCCCCTCCTTATCCCTGGTGTAGCGCTGATTTGCTTCTCCATCTGCGGAGCTGCCTCTCTCCCTGCTGGGCCCTTCTCCAGCATCATTTGAGAGCCTTCCCTCCGCCTCTAGCTCCGATGTCAGTTCCCTGACAGGTACACTAGTAACACAGAGCAGTAAAAGGTAAAGGTAAAGGACCCCTGGTTGGTTAAGTCCAGTCAAAGGTGACTATGGGGTTGTGGCGCTCATCTTGCTTCAGGCTGAGGGAGCCAGCGTTTGTCCACAGACAGCTTTCTGGGTTATGTGGCCAGCATGACTAAACCATTTCTGGTGCAACACGACACCGTGACGGAAACCAGAGTGCATGGAAATGCCGTTTACCTTCCCGCCACAGCAGTACCAATTTAGCTACTTGCACTGGGGTGCTTTCGAACTGCTAGGTTGGCAACAGAGCAACAGGAGCTCACCCCATCATGGTGATTCGTACCGCCGACCTTCCAATCAGCAAGCCCAAGAGGCTCAGTGGTTTAGACCATAGTGCCACCCACATCCAGAGCAGTTGCTGTCCAGCAAGGCTAATTTTTTTTTGGCAACTGCCCCTTTATTGACAGTGTTGAACTTACATGGCATTTGGGGAAGGTGGTATTTGTTATTATTTTTGTGTTTGTGTTACAATGATCTAACTCTTAATCTGACTGGGTTTGTAAACTGCATTTGTTATTTTCAAAGACCGGATTAACCTCATGCTAAAGCAAAAGTAAAAAACAAACAAAACACTTTTCATGCCAAGGAGATCTCTTGGTTGAGCATCTGTTAGAACTCCATTGATCTCTTAACCCTAGTATCTATTTGTGGATTACTCTGGCTCTGCATAGAATCATAGAAATGTAGTGTGGGAAGGGACCCCAAAAGTCAAGTCCAACCCCCTGCAATGCTGGAATCAAAGCGAAAGAATCCCCGTCAGATGGCCACCCAACCTCTGTTTAAACACCTCCAATGAAGGAGAGCCCGCCATGTTCTGAGGTCAACTTGTTCTACCATTGAACAGCTCTTACCCCCAGAAAACTCATCATAATTGTAAGTCAGAATCTCCTTTCTTGTCATTTGATCCTATTGGCTTGGGCCCTACCCTCTGGAGCAGCAGAAGATGACCCTTTCAAAAGTTCCAGTGAAATAACCCAAGTGAGGAATGGTATTTGGAAATAAGCTCCACAGTTTTGTTCTACATTTTCTTCAATTGCTTCCCCCCCCCTTTCCACAAATACACTTCTCAGTTACACTCTCCATGGGTTGCCTTCATAAGACTGTTTGTTGAAAGGGGGTGGTAGTGAAAAGGACACTACAAATCACGCACTGAGGAGTTCCCTTCCCTTCCCTGTTTTAATGGGCTATTTTCGAGCACTGGACAGCATCTCAACGGTTGCTTTCATCTGTCATTCTGCTTAAGCGATCGTTCTCTAGGCCTTGATTAGCCTTGCTCTGGGCAAACCCATCGCTTTTGGATAGTACGAGGAAAAGCAGAAGCAGTCAGGCTTGCACAACAAGACCTTTCAGGCTGCTGCTCAATCTTACTTAGTCTAGTTGAGGCAGATATTGGTTTTTCCCTTTGCTGAAGCAATGATCACCAGCCCGGGTTGTCATAATATTTGCCAGAGACTGCATGCCATTAAAGAATGATTAACCATATTGATGCATGATGGTGGATAGCACAATTCAGATTATTTTGTTTTACTAGGCTATAGAAAAGGCATGGCTGTGAGATATTGAAAGGCTTCTCATTCTTTACGGCAGAAAATGGACTGTGTTTTCAGGATTGTGGGTGTGAGTGCATGAGGGGTAGAGGGCAAAGATATATTGTTCCACCTGAGCTGTGCTGTTCTCAGATGCAAAGTGGGGAAAAATGGCTGTCTCCTTGAAGGTAGTCTGGCAGTGATGGGTAGGATGGGTTAATCTGTCAATTTCAGTTTCTCTTCCTTTCTCATTTTTTCAGTTTGGTTCTCCACACTTCCACATCAGTTTATAATTCTTTTTTTTTAAAAAAGTCCTCATGGAAACTCAGCAAAATTTGGTGCGCCAAAATACAACACTGTGTAGTCCTAATATACACACCATTTTTATGCAATTTTCCATAATATGCACATTTCTGCAAAGCAATTTCCCCTAATTTCCATAATTTTGCAAAGCAAATTTGCCTAATACAATGCATTTGTATGTTATTATCATCCATCTATTCACATATCTATATCATCTATACCTATACCTATTTCTAGCTAGTTAGATACCTGCACACTTTATCCTAGTATATGCATTTTGGTAGGCATTCACTGGAGAACTGCACCGCAAAATTCAGAGCAGTGCAACCCTTGAAGAGCGGCTGCGTTTTGGTCCACATATTGTTTACAAAAGCGCAGCTTGGGGAGGCTTGCCTTTCAATGTGAACGGAATTGATTTTTTCCCCACCTTCCCTATTAACGGGTAACAAAAGATGCGATATTAAACTGCTCCAAGGCTGAGCTAAAGATGGCATGGGGGAGGGTCTGCAAGAAGGACAGACAAAAGAAAGTACTTCATCACACAGTTAAAACTGTGAAATTTGCTCCCACAATAAGCAGTGATGACCACCAGCACGGATGACTTTAAATGACGAGTAGACATATTCATGGAGGAGAAGGCTATCAATGGCTACTAGTCCTGACGGTTATGCACTTCTTCCACTGTGGGAGGCAGGGATGCTTCTGAATACCAGTTGCTGGAAATCACAGGATGGGAAGTGCTGGAGTGCTTCTTCCCATACACATCTGGTTGGTCACTGTGAGAACACCCAATGCTGGACTAGCTGGGTCATTGGCCTGGTCCAGCAGGCTCTTATGTTCTTATTTTCTTCATAAGTAAATGCAGTTGTGTGGTAGAGACGAAGGATACTGTTTCTTTCTCTGAGTCTCATTTTCGCCATATTCAGTTCCGTTCACCCTCATTTCTGCATCAGTTTGCACTTTATATTTTAAAGCCTGAACAAAAGTTCTTACACATTTTCATGTATTTTTTACCTGATGCACACATTTTTGCAAGCAGCTTCCCCAAATATAGTGATGTCTTCAAAACTGATATACTCATTTTTGTACACATGTTTTGCTTGGAGAACATCTAAAAATTAGAAGGCATGCCAATTTCAAAAGAGAGCTCTGTGTCAGTTTATGTATTGGGCTCTATCTGCACTCTACTTTTATAGCAATATCATACCGCTGTAAACAGTCATGGCTTCTTCCAAAGAATTCTGGGACCTGTAGATTGTTAAGGGTCCTGAGAGTTGTTAAAAAGGGTAAAGGGACCCCTGACCATTAGGTCCAGTTGTGACCGACTCTGGGGTTGCGACGCTCATCTCGCTTTATTGGCCGAGGGAGCCGGCGTACAGCTTCTGGGTCATGTGGCCAGCATGACTACGCCGCTTTTGGTGAACCAGAGCAGAGCATGAAAACGCCGTTTATCTTTTCGCCGGAGCGGTACCTATTTATCTACTTGCACTTTTATGTGGTTTCGAACTGCTAGGCTGGCAGGAGCGGAGAGTTGTTAGACAACTGCTATTTCCCTCCCAGGGTTCCCTTTTGGGTTGATTGATTGTTAATCCACTTTGAAAATTGTAGCTCTGTGGTCAGCAGGGAAAAGTCTCCTAACAAGTAGCTTGGATTGGGATCATGATGCTTAGAGATTTTCTATTTTTGCTGTTTTTAATTGCTGCAGCTCGAACTCACTGACGTGCCCTGAAGAAGTATTTGTATGTGGAAATTAGGGCTGTCACCCAGTTAAAGAAATTAGTTTTAGCAGATTAATCAAGAGAGTTTGAGTCGATTGATTAAACCTACTATATTTGCATATGGAAATGTTTCAAAGAGTAAAATCTCGCTTTAGATTTTTTAAAAAATTACACTTGCATATGCTACAGCAGACACCACCATAGAAGGGACATTCTTTCATCTCTCTCGTATGGGAGGGAATCCCTCTTTTAATACAGCCTTTGCGAGCTATTATAGGTACACTCCAGAAAATAAATCAGGGACACTATTCTGGGTGATTCTCATGTCTGAAACATTTGGAAGAGAGGCCTTGGATCAGTGGTAGATTGGGATGGGCAAATTCATCAGTTTCAGTATCTCATTTTCCCTATCTTCAGTTCTTTACATTTCCACACCAAGTTTGCATTTTTATTTTTAAAGGTTGTTCTGAAAATGTGTCAGCATTTTTGTGTGGATTTGTCCTGCGAAAGACATTTTGATATGCGATTTTGCCTGATAAACACATTTTTGCAATGTGTGCATGTTGTTTGCATGTTGTTTCAGAAAGTCAGATTAAGTAAATTTGCATTTAAATGTAAATGGAATCAAAAAGTTTCCTGCATGCCTAGAGGTAGAGCCTCTGCTTTGCATGCAAGAAGTCCCTGGTTTAATCCCTGGCATCTCCAAGCAGGGCTGCGAAATACCCCAGTCTAAAACCCGAGAGACCTGCGGTGCTGCCAGACAGTGTGGGCAATACTGAGTAAGGTGGACCAATGAGTTGATGCAGTACAAGGCAGCCTCCTATTGTTCCTATGAAAATCTAAGCTCATTAGGACTAAACATTACAGCCTGAATTAAAGCACACTGAACATCTGCTTGCTACAAAATGATGTCTTTTTGCAACCTGTGGTTTGAGTTTTTGCCGTCTGAAAAAGGGTTTTCAGGGATGAATGGAGCATATGAAGCCTACTCTGTTTTTGTCTATTTCGCCAGTTCACAAAGCCTAGAGCATGGAATTCGAAAGGGAGCTCTTGCTGCAGCAGTGAAGAAGCTTAGATTGGATATCTGCCCATTCCTGGCTCTTAGCCCTACCCAGATCCAGGCAGGTGCTTACACGTGCACACCCTCCAAGTATTCCTATTTTCCAGGGACAGTCCTGGATTTATAGAAGCCATCCTGGTTTCTGATTTGATCCCAGAATGTCCCACTTTTCTTTAGGGCATTCCTATTTTCACCAGAGAAATGTTGGAGGGTATGGAGTTATGTGACCCCCTCAACCAAGGAGATAAGGAACTATACAACTTCTAGAGGACATCTGAAGGCAGCCCTGTATAGTTTTGTTGTTTTTATATATGTTGGATGCCAGCCAGAGTGGCTGGGATAACCCAGTCAGATGGGCAGGGTAATAATAATCATCACAATCATCATCATCATCATCATCATGGAATAGGATGTCCCTATTTTCATCGGAGAA
This sequence comes from Podarcis pityusensis, assembly GCF_964106645.2. Taxonomy (NCBI): domain Eukaryota; kingdom Metazoa; phylum Chordata; class Lepidosauria; order Squamata; family Lacertidae; genus Podarcis; species Podarcis pityusensis. The sequence goes on along the minus strand of NC_138033.1, from coordinate 57,872,572 downwards.
ATTTGGGAGGGTGTACATATATTCCCTCACCACCATCAGACTCACGGGGAACCACGTTGGCAATAAATTTTACCTTTGTACGGTAGGGTTGTTTTTATATGTGTTCCTCTCCATCCTCTATCCAGATATGCCAGAAGCATGATCAGAGTTCCAGGACACGTTCCAGCCAGGCAAAAACATCCAAGGAGGTGTGTGAATCATGGCCAGCGAAGGATGTAACCTCAGAAGAGTCCCAAGTGAAGCAGATAGAGAGGTCTTGGGGGTTGCATCTGACCTATAGGCCTGAGTTTTCCCAGCCCTGATTCAGTAGAACTACAAACAGCAAGTGTCTGTGTGTGTGTGTGTGTGTGTGTGTGTGTGTGTGTGTGTGCGCACACACACACACCAGCCAAATATCCCAGCAGACAAATAAGTTGAAATGTGCTAGTGTCATTTGCATAGTGGGGCTCTCAAAGCACAAAGTGGCATCTCCTCTTTTTAATGTGTGACACCTGCCACCATCTATCTCCAGCCACTTTCCTCTTGAAAATGCCTATTCACTGGAAAGGAAGGAAAGGTCAGCAGTCTCCCATTGTCTGACAATAAACATGGATTTCCTGAGATTGGCAACTGGCAGCATCTTGCGGGGGGGGGGGGGGGGAGACGTGCCAGCCTGGACGGATCGGCTTGCATAGATCAGCATTTCATTACAAAAATAGCAAATGACTCTGATCTTATTACCTAGCTTTTTCAGGTCAAGGTGGAAGGAGCTTGGCAGATAAGGATGCTGATGAGTTTGGGAGGGGAAGGAAGCAGAGAGCAATGAGGATGACTGGCTGTCAAGCCAGGTGCAGATGGAAGCAACTTGGGAAGATTCACCTTTGTTTCACTTTGGGCTGTTTTGCATAGGAACATAAGAAGAGCGTTGCTGGATCAGGTCCACGGCCCATCTAGTCCAGCACCCTGTTCTTACAGTGGCTGAGCAGAAGCTTGTGGGAAACCTGCAAGCAGGACCTGAGCACAAGAGTCCTCTCCCCCTCCTGCAGTTTCCAGCAAATGCATTCAGAAGCATTGCTGCCTCCAGCTGTGGAGCCATCATGGCTAGTAGCTGTCTCTCGATAGCCTTATCCTCCATGAATTTGTCTTATCCTTGATGAAAGCCATGTAGGTTGGTGGCCATTACTGCCGCATAAAGCAGCCATTTCCATCGTTTATGCACCACAAGGAGAAGTACTTTCTTTTATCTGTCCCGAATCTTTCAACATTCAGCTGGGAATTGTAACTCTATGAGGGGTAAACTACATTGCCCAGAATTCTTTGAGAGAAATAATATGTTTCAAATGTGTTTGAAAGGTCTCTGGATGGCTTTAAAAGAAGATTAGACAAATCCATGGAGGACAAGGCTATCAAAAGCTGGCTATGTTCTACCTCCACTGATACAGACAGTGCATACCACTAAATGCTAATTGGGAGAGTTGGTGTTGTGCTTGTGAACTGCTTGGGGGCTTCTCATTGAGGCACCTGGTTGGCCACTGTGAGAACAGGATGCTGGACTAGATGGGCCACTGGCCTGATCCTGCAAGACATTTCTTATGTTCTTAGTAAAAACAACAACAACCCGGCAACACTCTGATCAGACGGATGTCTAACCTTTACCGAAAAACACATGTATTTAATTCCAAGAACAATATTTTGCATTATAATGATATCTTTTGTTTTCCTTTTTAAAAAAAATAATAATAAAAAAGGCCAAGAGAAAGATGAGCCTCTCTCTGCAAGACGACTTACCTTGTCACTGAGCTCCCAGATAACAAGCATATATTGTTCAGGAATTTTTTTAAAAAAATATTACAGTTTTATCTACTTGTACTGTTCAATAAAACATTAGTATCTCAGCATTTTTATTTAACAATAGGCAACCTTAGGCCAGTAATTATGCAACAATTATAATCATAAAAAACCTCTCTCCCCTGCTGCTCACCTAGAAACAGGAATATATTAAACTGGGACTACCATCGGAAAAAAGGCAAGCCACAAACTATGCTCATTTTTTAATGCCCCTGCAGTGCACCATGGGAAACTAATAATTCACCGTCTAATTAGTATCCCTTCTGCCACTGTTGGCACAGGGACAGACAAAGAGGTATCCGCTTCATTACAAACTTGCCTCAGTAATCTTTAAATGTCTTTCTTCTCTGCAGGTTGAATGCACAGATCAGGGGCAAATAGGATGCACAATTAAAGAAGCTTTGCTCAGGTTGCTGGTCTGATCATGCATTCTTAGCCCTAATGAGTATGCTAGGGAGAGACTAGGAAGGAGGCTGGGGAGGGGGGCATCTAAATGCAGTGTCTTCTTCTTGGCTATGTGATAAGTCTTGCTTGTTGTCCTTCACTAACTTCTGCAGCTACCAGGAAGAAAGAAAAAGCGGAAGTGCTGGAAGGACGTGGAAGCTCAAGGCGCTGCAAGGAGGGTAAACGGTAGAGAAGGGACTAAGCAGGAAGAACACGCTCTGGTCCTTTTCAAACCATTGCCTCTGCAGGGCCTTCCAGAGGTTCTGGACCACAACTCCCATCAGCTCCAGCCAGCATTGCCAACGGTCAAGGTGGATGGGAGTTGTAGTCCAACATCTAGAGCAGGCATAGGCAAACTCGGCCCTCCAGATGTTCTGAGACTACAATTTCCATCATCCCTGACCACTGGTCTGGTTAGCTAGGGATGATGGGAATTGTAGTCCCAAAACATTTGGAGGGCCGAGTTTGCCTATGCCTGATCTAGAGGACCCAGGTTGAGAGGAGGCTGGTTTAGAGGAGCATCCCTAGGGCCATTCTGTTTTATCCTTATGACAACTCTGTAAAGGATGTTGAGAGAGAAGCCAAATGTTAGTTAGTTAGTTTAATGTATTTTTATTAAAGATTTTCTTGGTCTACAAAAGTACAGTGGTGCCTTGCAAGACGAAATTAATCCGTTCCGCGAGTCTCTTCGTCTTGCAGTTTTTTTCGTCTTGCGAAGCACGGCTATTAGCGGCTTAGCGGCTTAGCGGCTATTAGCGGTTTAGCGGCTATTAACGGCTTAGCGGCTATTAACGGCTTAACGGCTTAGCGGCTTTAAGAAAAAGGAAACAAACTTACAAGAACTCGCAAGACGTTTCGTCTTGCGAAGCAAGCCCATAGGGAAATTCGTCTTGCGGAACAACTCAAAAAACGGAAAACTCTTTCGTCTAGCGAGTTTTTCGTCTTGCGAGGCATTCGTCTTGCGGGGCACCACTGTATGTGCAATCTCTCTCTCTCTTTTTTCAAGTAACAGATCAGTTTTGTTTGTTGAGACATTAGGAAGAAAAGGGAGAGAGAGGTGGAGGGGGGAGAGGTGAGTGGGGGTGGGGTCAGGTGGTGATGTTTCTATTTTACTTAATATATGTGGGGTTTTGTGTCAGCGTCGCTTGTACAGGTTCTTTGCTATTCACTTGTGTTCCTTTGGTGGTGAGAGAGGTTGGGGTTGGTCTAGGGTGTGGTTGTTCATTTGTGATTGGCTGTGGTGATCTTTGTTTTCATGTGTGAGTTTTCATGTTTGGGTCAGATGAGCCATATTGATTTGTATGCTGTTGGTGGATTTTTGTCATTGTCTTGTTGGGCTCTGTATGTGAAGAAGGGGAGCCATACCAGGGTGAAGGTGTCTTCTTCTATTTGTCCCCATGTCAGTTTTAGTTTATTGGTTAATTTTTCTAGTAAGGTTGTTTCCCATACTATTTGGTACCACTGGTCCATGCTTACTCCTGACAAGTCTCTCCAGTGTCTAGCTATTATGCTTCTGTGATTTCTAATACGTGCTTAGTTATTTTACATATTTCTCATATAGCTGTTGTCCAGGAGCCAAATGTTAGTTGAAGAGCTATTAGGCCAGGGCTGGTATCTGCCCTGCCCTATCCCCTGGTTCTGGCCCAATCAAGTGCTACCCTCAACTATGTGGCAGAGCATGACTCTCAGCAGTGAAGTCAGCATCAGTGGACACTATTAGGTCAGATTCATTTGGAAAGAGGAAGGAATCCTGGAGGATCACTGGGGGAGTAACACAGGGCATGAAGGAACAGGAATATTTCCTTCTCTTCTGGAGGAACAAAGCCCATAGCTTGTGGGAGTTCCAAACCTGTGCTAATGCTCTTAGCAGCTGTTCAGGAGGGATGGTAGGGACCACCTAGCAAGGCTGGAAGGATGCTGGGAATGAGACCTATTCTTTGCCTGGTCCTATGGCTAGGCATAAGGCAGGTGGACATGGTCTGGGGCAAACAACGTCACCGGCCAAATGAATAGGTCTGGTGAGCCAAACCTGGCCTGTGGACCAGAGGTTTCCTACCCCTGAAGTAAAGCATCTGGCTGATGCTAGAGAGTGGAATGACACTTTCGTTTTAAAAAAAAGTTTAAAGGGGGAACATAGCTCAGCTGCCTCATCCACTATGGGGGGACCATAATTTTTCCAGAACTAAAGTTCTTAAGCTGGTCATGCTTTTCATGACACTCCACAATTTTGGGGTACAGTTTCTTTTCATTTCTCCATGAATGGCCAGAAATAAGTTGACTGAAATATCAACCTAGCATTAGTATTTATACCTATTCTCCACCAAAGTCACATTAGAAGCAGCATATTCTTACTTAAAAAAAGATTTCAGAGGAAAGCGGCACTGATTAAGAGTTATCTCCTTCTTTTCCTTTCTTGCCATGAATAGCAGCGAGCAGTGGAATTATGATGACAATCAATGGATCGGAATTCAGAATTGCTTATAAAGAAATTTGTATTGATTCGGCACTCATTACACATTGCTGTTTTGATCACCTTACATTATTTAATTTCCAGCTCTAACTCTTGTAGAATGATGAGTTTTGCACAAATTAATCATCAAGATCAAATTAACATTGATTGTGTTTTGAATTCCAGAGAAACTCTTCCTAAATTTCTTTGCAGTCTTTCATTATGGTGAAAGACAAAAAGTTAATAGACTGTGTCATTCTGGAAGACATGATAAGTTTTCCTCCCTCTTCCAGTGTGTAACTGCAGCTCAGCTTGTCAGACTGGAATTAGCCCAGTGAAACCAATCATTTTGTTCCACTGTGTAAAACCCAGTGCATTCTCAAGGCTTGTTAAGACGGAGAGCGGATTGCTCAGTGTCTCTGATGAGGTTGTGAGCTTCCACTTAATAGTACTGAAAATTGCAGTGGTGAAGCAGCAGTGATCTCTTCTGGCAGTGACATCTTCAATCTATCATGAATCCTCCCCATCGTTAACTCCCACTGTTCCTGAATCTTGGTCATCTTGGCTGGGGCTGATGGGAGTTTTAGTCCAAAACATCTGGAGGGCACCAGGTTGTGGGAGACTGTGTTGGTGAGTTCAAATGGCAATTTAAAATTCATTTCTTCACTCTGGCATTCCGAAACTGATCTCCCCCTTCAGTATTTTTATGTGTATATACAGTATATCTATATCACATGTACTATATTCATATCTTGCCTTTCTTCCATCATGCACTTTGGGAGGTTTCCATGAGGTCTCTCATCTAGGCACTGACCAGACCTGGACCTGCTTAGCTTCAGCAAAGTAGCTGCATCATCTATCTTCAGACCATGCTTGGCTAACATTATAGGTGCCTCTATGATGATGATCATGATAACAACATACAAACATAAGAAGGGCCTGCTGGATCAGGTCAATGGTCCATCTAGTCCAACATCCTCTTCTCACAGTGGCCAACCAGATGCCTGGAGGAACCTGGCAAGAAAGATTTAAGCACAAGAGCCCTCTCCCCTCCTGTGGTTTCCAGCAACTGATATTCAGAAGCATTGCTGCCTTCAACCATGGAGGCAGAGTGTAGCCATCATGGCCCCTCCTATATGAAGGCTTTTTTTACCCACCTCCAATAATTTGTGCTATCCTCTTTTAAAGCCATCCAAGTTGTGACCATCACTGTTTCCTGTGAGGGTGATTTCCATAGTTTAAACTATGTGCTGTGTGAAGATGCACTTTCTTTTATTGGTCCTGAATCTTCTGACATTCCGCTTCACTGGATGTCCATGAGTTCTAGTGTTATAAAAGTGTGTGTGTGTGTGTGACTTTTCTCTATCTAGTCTATCCACTGATGATGTTTAACAACAACAACAACAACAACAACAACAACAACATTATTCTACTTCACCCTGCCTTCCAAAGGAGTACAGAGTGTCAAACACGGAAGTGGTGAAATAATACTATTGAAAATAAAATAGACATATTATTAAAAACAATTAAATGTATTTAACAATTAAATATATATTAAATATATCTAAAACAATCAAAAGATCTAAAAGCATTAAGATAATCTAATAACATGTAAAGGATGTAAAAGAAGTCACAAACCTCCACAGGTTGTAATTTCAAGGTTGCTTTGGCAAACAGGAATGTTTTTAAATTCTTTTTGGAAGTTAATGATGAGGGAGGCTGATGAAATTCATTGAGGAGGACATCCCCCCCCTTCCTAAAATGTGCTTATACTCACAACCTGTGTTGCTAATATGGCACACTGGGTGCACTGTATTCTGACACATCTCTACATGCCTTTGTGCAATTGTACCATCATATACTTTATGTCTTTCTCTCTTTTGGACACCTATCCATTATGGACTAAACGTTCTCTCAAGACATTCAGCTGAAATTGCATTGGGAAAGTTCCATTCTAACTGCACACAGAGAAATAAAAGACCACCGACACCGAAAGTGACACCCACTCAAGTACATAAAAGCCCAGAAAAGCTTCATGTAAGGCACATCAGTTGGATCTCCTTAATACCTTTCTTTATTGGAACATGCAGTTCAACTTGTCAGGCTTTGTCCATCACATGAAAGTTGCCCCCACTGTAAACAACAGACGCACTAATGCAATACATGTCCTCATTAGCTTCCAAACTGTTACTCTTGATACAGAAGTGAAATGCAGCTGTAAGAGTTGCAGATGAAAGCTTAGTTTTCCATCTGAAATTTTACTCTTTTATATACAAAAAAACAAGTGGTTTTAAAACAGGTATTTTGATTTATTGGCATGTTGGGTTTTTATTATAATTTGAAATATATGATTAGCTTTGCATCAAAATTTTCACTCACTTTTGCCCTACCTTTCTCTGTCAGTTAGTACAACAGCTCCCAATGCAATGTGTAGAAACAGGGTGCCTGCATGCAAACATAGGTTGCACCCTGTTCTGCTGGGGCTTGGGGTTCACAGGGAAAGTGGAAAGACATAGTCTTTTTCAGGCTGGTCCAGGCAATGCAGGTCAGGACCATGGACAGCTCTCAGTGAGTCCTGCTGACTGAGCGATGAGAAATGTCTCAGGAAAGGGTGAGAGTCATCTGGAGGCTTAAAAATGCTGGTAGACTAGAGCCTTCTTATACAGTGACCTCCACCTTCCAGTGGAGGTGTTTGCAAACCTTGAAGGGCATAGAGCTATGATGGGAAGTTCTGCTTCTGCACATGAGTTTGGCAAACCGCTCTGAGCTGAAGCATTCCTTCCTCATCTACCCTAGAATGTTCAGTTCACATTGAGTTCATGAAACATCGTACCCTGACCTGTTCTTAATGCATGGTTGACCACATCTACGGAATGCGATTGTTATGTTCTTTTAAGTTCTGCAATATCAATCACTAGTAATAGTTTAATAAGGAGGTTTTCATACCTGTCTAACCATGTGTTCCCTTTCCCAACCTTTAATCTATTGATGATTAATGCCCTTGCATTGTATTTGTGTTAACCTATCAGCAACAAGCACATATGTGGCAATGCTGTAATATTCAATAAAAGGGACTTCCCGAGACATGCTCGGAAGATGCCTCCCATTCGTCTGTCGCTTATTTCAACCCAACATCTGGTGACCCCGACGTGATCCCGACATGCCAGATCCCTTTACGCAGACCCCTGGACTTCACTCGACTGGAAAAGTCTCAGCGCGCTACTTCGTGAGTATGGCGGGGGAACTGACAAAGTTCCAACAGGAGCATGCCAAGGAGCTGCTTCATCTCGTTAGACAGCGGGTGGCAGGTGCTCATATTTCTTTGAAAGAAATTGAACAATTGTTATGTGAGATTGCTTGCCAGTGCCCCTGGTACCCAGAGTCCAGCTCTCTGGGATCAGAAGCTTGGCAAAAGATCAGAAAAACCCTCTTCACAGAACCGAGGGCACCGATTCATTGTCTGCTCACTTGGCAGAAATGTGCAGATGCCGTCGCTAGATTAGGACCACAGGCATCTCTGTCGGCCCCTGCTCTTTTAGCCAAAGCAGACAATCCCCCACCTTACCCAAAGCTTCTGCCTCCATCGCAACCTTGCCAACCCATCCCTCCTCCGCCTGCCTCAGCCCCTGCGTGCTCTCCCACAGGAGCTGTGCGCGCCGCGCTTTCTCAAGCTAGGCAGTAAGGGCTCCTCTCCTTAGAGGAAGAGGCTGGATGGGCTGGGGAAATGCCATCTGCTTTCCCTATCTCCTATGCAAACCCCGGCACTGCACAACAGCAGGTTATGTATGAGGCGCTTCCTTATTCTGTTCTGAGAGAATTAAGGAAAGCCATTACTGATTCTGGCCTCAAATCTTCTTATGTGCTAGGGATGCTGGAGGGGATCGCAAATGGTTACACAATGCTACCTCAAGATTGGAAGGATTTGATGCTCATGCTTTTATCTCCTGCTCAGTATGTGGTTTTTGAAAGTGAATTTAAGCATAGTGCAGCAGCCCTGGCTGATCCACAGCATTCAGCCATCCAACTCTTTGGCGCTGGTCTGTATGATAATATACCAGCCCAGGCTCAATTGACACCTTTACATTTCAGTCGCACCGCGACCTGTGTACAACGCGCCTTTCGGAAAGTCCCTGTCTCAGGGCAACCACTGAGCTCCTTCGTTAATATTAAGCAACAACATTCGGAGCCTTACCATCAATTTATAGACAGATTGAAAGAATCAATCACCAGGCAAATTGATGACCCTACAGCTCAAAATGAATTGATGAAAAAATTGGCCTTTGAAAATGCAAACACCGATTGCAAGAAGGCTTTGCAGTCAATCATACACCGCCCCAAATATGACCTGGCTGATATGATTCAAACCTGTGCAGATGTTGGCAGCCAGAGCCACGCGATGTCTTTGCTTGCCGGTGCCATCCAGGCTGGCAATAAGCCCACGGACAATTGCTTCAATTGCAAACGCCCAGGTCATTTTGCTAAACAATGCAGAGCCCCTGGCAGGGGAGCAAGCAGGAATGGTGATGCCGATAAGGCTAAACCTTCCAAATAATGCCCAAAATGCGGAAAAGGCTATCATTGGGCAAATCAGTGCAGGAGTTCGGGAAACTCCATAGGGGCCCAGCTCTCGGGCCAGGACAAATAGAGAGCCCTCCGCCGTTAGTCTCCATTATTGAGACTTTTTCTAAGGATACACCCTCTGATTTCACCATTGATTTAATCAATTAGGAAACCAAAGACGCTGTTTTACCTGGTGAAATTGTGCTCATGCCCACCCAATTGGCGGGCCCACTATCACCTAAGGTCGCAGGCTTAATTTTACCCAAATTCTCTGTGGCCAAAGAAGGAATCCTGGTTATTCCAGGAGTCCTAGATCCTGACTATGTGGGCACAATCATGGTTCAACTCTGGAGCCATATGCCCATGCAGTTAAAAAAGGGTGAGTCTTGGGCGCATTTGGTAGTGCTCCCTTCTCATCCTACTGCTTCTATTATGGATAGTAATTTGCACCAGCTCTCTCCCCTCTCTCCACAGCTGTTAGCTGTAATCCAGAGGATTGGTGAACAGAAACTTCTTCATAAGTATAAAATCAATGGCAAAGTTCTGGAAGGCTTGATTGACACGGGCACAGACATTTCTGTCATATCCAGCAATTGCTGGGACCCCACGTGGCCCCTTGAGTCTGCCTCTGCAGTTTGGGGTGTGGGTGGACCTCAAACCTCTTCCAAAAGTGTACAGTGGTTGCCTGTTTCTCTGCCTGATAGCTCTGAAACCATTGCATACATTCAGCCCTGTGTGCTGAAAATCCACCTCAATCTGTGGGGCAGAGATCTATTACAACAATTACAAGCTACCATTCAATTTAATGAGTAAGCTTGCACTCCCCCTCAACTGGACATCCACCACCCCTGTATGGGTGGAACAATGGCCCATAACGGGGGAAAAGCTATTTGCTTTAAAACAATTGGTGAATGAACAATTTTTGGCAGACCATATTGAGTTCTCTTTTAGCCCCTATAACACCCCCATCTTTGTCATAAAAAAGAGAAGTGGGAAATGGAGATTTCTCCAGGATTTAAGGAAGATTAATGACATCCTTGAACCCATGGGGCCTTTGCAGTGTGGTCTGCCTAATCCGAATGTGATCCCCCATTCTTATCAATTGGCTATCATAGATTTGCAAGATTGCTTCTTCTCCATCCCCTTACAGGAGAAGGATCGTAAATTCTTTGCTTTCACTGTTCCTGTGTTAAATAACAGCCAGCCCACGGAACGGTATCAATGGAAAGTCCTACCGCAAGGAATGCTGAATTCCCCTACCATGTGCCAATATTATGTGAATCAAGCCCTCCAGCCTTTCCGTCTTCAGTATCCACACCTCTTAGTCTTGATATCTTGATATTTTGATTACTGGCCCCCACCTTCCCCCTCAATGGAAACATGATATGATAGCCTGTTTGTCAGTTTATGGTTTGAAAATTGCCCCCCAAAAGGTGCAGGAATCCTCTCCTTTTCATTACCTGGGACACAAAATGATAGCTAGCTATTCCATTCCCATAGTCCTTGAGCTTCATGTTCCGAAAACAATGAAATATGTCCAGCTACAACAATTGCTGGGCAATATCAATTGGATAAGACCATATTTTAAAATCCCTCTGAAAATGAGCAAGGATAATTTTAACTGCTCTAATTATGTAAATATTTCTTATGTATATAAATATACAGAGCTGCCTAAAGGCTGGTTCTGGTCGTGCCCAGGCTATACATTCAATTATATTCCAGCAAACATCAGCCATGGCACACACTGCTGCTTAAGCCGTTTGTCCATCATTTTACCCAAAAAGCATCATTTGTCCCTCTCTCGATATCGCCGCTCTGTGGAATTGACTAATGATTGTGATAATTCTGTCTCTCTTTCCAGTAGATCTGAATATATTTCCTTAGCTGTTTCTCTCTTAGGAGTCCCTGGATTGGCTGTACGGAATAGTATGAACATTAACTCTTTAGCTTGCTCCACAGCAAAAGCTCTGAATTTTACTTCACAAGCTCTTCACCTTTTGAATAAAGAACAGAGTGAACTTCATCATGGACTTCTACAAAATCGTGCTGCTATTGACTATTTGCTCATGCTTCATCATTATGGCTGTGAACAAGTGAATGACATGTGTTGCTTCAATATTACTGATAATTCTAAAGCCATTCAAAAGCAAATTTCTCATTTGCAAAATCTTACACATCACATTAAACAGGACGTCGGATTTTCTGGCCTCTGGGATTCGTTCGCCCAGTGGCTCACTGGCTGGTTGCCAAACCTGACTTGGCTTCGTAATCTTTTCCAATATGCTATTGTCATAATATGTATATTAATTTTGTTATGCTGCTTCATCCAATGCATTCCTGGCCTCATGCGTCTTTGGTCTCAGTTTCTTTTTCCTCCTCAGCCACCTAATAAAATCATTGCTGCCTACTTTGCGAAGTGGCAGCACCAACAGTAAATAATAGGGGAGATGTGGGCAGACTTACTTCAGGCATGTGCTGGCAAACCACGTATCCCGAAGTATTTTTGTCCCATCCACCCTGAAATCACATAACAACAACTCGCAAAAAAAAAAAGGAAGAGGGAGATGATGGGAAGTTCTGCTTCTGCATATGAGTTTGGCAAACCGCTCTGAGCTGAGGCATTCCTTCCTCATCTACCCTAGAATGTTCAGTTCACATTGAGTTCATGAAACATCGTACCCTGACCTGTTCTTAATGCATGGTTGACCACATCTACGGAATGCGATTGTTATGTTCTTTTAAGTTCTGCAATATCAATCACTAGTAATAGTTTAATAAGGAGGTTTTCATACCTGTCTAACCATGTGTTCCCTTTCCCAACCTTTAATCTATTGATGATTAATGCCTTTGCATTGTATTTGTGTTAACCAATCAGCAACAAGCACATATGTGGCAATGCTGTAATATTCAATAAAAGGGACTTCCCGAGACATGCTCGGAAGATGCCTCCCATATGACACTTGTCATTCGTCTGTCGCTTATTTCAACCCAACGGAGCTATGATGTAAAGCCATGCCGCTTTGTGACAGTGGAGCAGAAAAAGCTACAAAGGAGTAATTTCTGTAGTGTGAGGCTGATGGGAGGGTACAGAAGAAAGTGCCAAGGGCTTTCCTTCCCCTCCAAGTGGGGTCATCTGTCATTTGTCCAAATATGAATCCTCTTCAAGGGAACACTTGGACTCACCTGCAGGGAACATTACATGGTGTGCCTGACAGATTAGCTCTATAGTACAGTGGTACCTCGGGTTACATATGCTTCAGGTTACATGCGCTTCAGGTTACATGCGCTTCAGGTTACATACGCTTGAGGTTACAGACTCTGCTAACCCAGAAATAGTACTTCGGGTTAAGAACTTTGCTTCAGGATGTGCTCTGGTGGCGCGGCAGCAGCAGGAGGCCCCATTAGCTAAAGTGGTGCTTCAGGTTAAGAACAGTTTCAGGTTAAGAACAGACCTCCAGAATGAATTAAGTTCTTAACCCAAGGTACCACTTTATGTGCACAAGTGTTTTTCATCATGTGAAATAATTTCTTGTTCTTTAATCCTTTGGTCTTACCTGCGAGGCCCTCCTTATTGTCCCCCCCCATCAAACTCCTTGCACCTTTCTGTGTATGCTGTTCATGGATGAGCCCAAGGTATATAATACATTGTTGCAGCCTCCTTGGAATTACTGTATTTTTTCCCTCTATAACATGCAGATTTTTTCTCCTAAAAAGTAAGGGGAAATGTCTGTGCATGTTATTGAGCGAATGTGTGGTCCCTGGAGCCGACTGTCCCGAGCGCAGGGGCAAAAATCAGGCAAAAATCATATCATGCCGTCACGGGAGGAGGGAAACCTGAAAAGAGGAAGCTGTGCTTTCCTGCATTTTGCCTCAGGGTCTTACTGCCCACCCTCTTCTGTTTCGGTTGCTGTTTGCTCAAACAGAACAAAGAGCGGGCAAATCCCCTCCCCTCCCTTCCTGGCAAGCAGAGGGGAAAGGAAAGGATCGGTCCTTCCTTCTAATTCCTCTCAGTGCTCGGTGCTGCTGCTACATCCAGGGAAGAATTCCAGGCAGCCGGAAAACATGCAGGTGGGGGAGAGAGAGAGACAGAGAGAGGAGAGAGAGAGGGGGGGGCCTGGCTTGGGTGGGTGGGACTTTTGCCTTCCTTTCCTCCCTCCCGTTAAACCCCACTCCTGCATTTTTAGCCAGCTGCTTCTCCGCACACCCCTCTCGTGCTCCTTGTCCCTTCTATGTTTTTCCTTCCCTCCCCACTTAAAATGGTTACAAAGCACGGATCCACATGGATCCTCAGGATCTTTGCATTGGGTCACCCCAAATTCACCATCAGATCACATAGCAATGATCTGATGCAAAAACAGGGCTGCAATGGTGCAAAAACGTGGTTACAAAGCATGGATCCACATGGATCCTCAGGATCTTTGCATTGGGTCACCCCAAATTCACCATCAGATCACATAGCATGTCCATGGCTACAGCCTGCACCAAAAAAATCACGCACCCACTGTTGCCTGGGGCTGCAATGGTGCAAAAACGTGGTTACAAAGCATGGATCCACATGGATCCTCAGGATCTTTGCATTGGGTCACCCCAAATTCACCATCAGATCACATGTCTGTGGCCACAGCATGAAGCACAAAAATGATACATCCACTGTTTCATTCAGAATTCCCCCCCCCCTTGTTTTCATCCTCTAAAAACTATGTGCGTGTTATGGTCAGGTGCGTGTTATAGAGGGAAAAATACGGTATTGGCTGCATGGCAATGAACCATGAAGCCATGTGATCAAGATGCACATCACACCTGGAGAAGGATCCTTGGTGAGTTTTCACTGCTGAATTTACACCTTGCAATTAACGGCACTGTGCTTGCATATTTCTTTCTTAGGCTTCACTAATTGTCAGGGAGCAACGAGAGAAGATATAAGATGGAAGCACTGATTAGAACCGTGGACAGCAGCAGGAGGATCAATAGAGGCGTTTTTTTAAAAGCACCTTAGGTGCTCCTGGATTTAAGAAGACACTTTGTTTTGGTTTTTCTGCTGTCAACTAGTTAGCACTGGGCTGATGGGAGAATCCTGGCATGAACAGGACCAGGGAGAGAGAGAGAGAGAGAGAGAGAGAGAGAGAGAGTCCTCCAGAGTCTGAGCTGAGAAATCTATCCAGAGTAGAGCTGGAATGAAGATGTCAGCAATCAAAGGGCAGAATGATATGGCTTGGGCCCAGGCTACTGGGAAGATTATATCTCCATCTATGAACCTGCTTAGGTGCTAAGATCCTCAGGTGAGCACCTTCTTTTGGTCCCACCAACATCAGAGGCATGGTTGGAGGTGACACAGACAGAACCTTTTCAGTGACTGCTCTCATATTGCGGAATTCCCTCCCAAGAGAGTTAGACTGGCTCTCTCCTTGTTATCCTTCTGCCAGCAGGTCAAGACCTTTCTGTTCAAACAGGCCCTTGAAAAATAAGGTGCGGAGAATGCTGCCCGCTGGGCTGTTGTCAGGACAAACTGCATTTTAATTGCTGGTTCCCAATGTGTTTTGATGTATTTTAATTATTGTTTTTAAACAGCCCACAGAAAGGTTGGCAGGGACAGAGTCTGAATGCTACCCAGGAAAAAAGTTGGACTGACCCAGAGACATCTAGAGCTAGGTCAGAAGGAACCAATGCCTTGCTGGCAGGGCTGGGTGTCAGCAGAGGGAGGAACAGGCAGAATCATATGAGAGCAAATAGGGAAGCTAGAAGAGTCGGGGAAGTTCTGACTGATCAGAAGAAGCACCTAGAGCAAAGCCAAGGTGTCAGAGGTCCAGAAGCAGGAGGAACCAACGGGTTGCGTGGTTAGGGGTGTGTATGTATGTACAGTGGTACCTCAGGTTAAGTACTTAATTAGTTCCGGAGGTCCATTCTTAACCTGAAACTGTTCTTAACCTGAAGCACCACTTTAGCTAATGGGGCCTTCTGCTGCCGCTGTGCCGCTGGAGCACGATTTCTGTTCTCATCCTGAAGCAAAGTTCTTAACCCAAGGTACTATTTCTGGGTTAGCGGAGTCTGTAACCTGAAGCGTATGTAACCTGAAGTGTATGTAACCCGAGGTACCAATGTATAAGGGGGAAGAGTTTCAAATGCAGCGCTGTGAGAATGTTTTTCATCTCCAGGGCGACATTCCCTTTGGGGCAGCCTTCTGGGGCTTCATGGCAATGTTGGGCGGAGCCAGAGGCAAAAGTGGGTGGAGCAACAAGTGTGACTTTTGCCTTTGTAGACTTGCTTCTATAGCTGCTCATAGCCACCCTCTATCCACCCAGAGAACAAAAGGCATTATCTGAGTTCAAGGCCATATTGCAACCAGACACAAACACTCAAGGGTAAAAGGCAGCTTCCTATGTTTCCTGGATCAGAAGTGAGTGAGGTAATGCTTGCTTACAAGGGAAAGAAAAAGGAACAGAAGAAGAAAGTAAGGAACCAGCTTGGGAGGAAAGTCTGTTTTTCAGAGATGGGTTTGTGCCAAGGGATGCTAGTGAGATCTTGGATGCAACTCCTGAGTACAGGCCCTTCAGGTGGGCTTCATGATGTGAGATGGAGCTAGAATGTGAGTTAGAGTTGCAATTTCTCCCCCATTGTGTAGGCTTCCGATTCTGGGCACCACAGGACATGTCCTATGCTGCTTTTTTCTGTGTCCTGACTTGCGTCCTCTGGTGGGAGCTATCTGGATGATGCAATCCAATATGCTGCTAGCAAACTCAGGGCCACTCCAGCTGACCCATTTTGATGAGCATTTGCCCTGATTTGCTTACACAAAGCCAATGTGGAGGTTCATCCCCATCCAGTCGTTTCTTGGTAGATGATGGCTCCAATGCACGGCACTGATTGCAGATGCTTAAGGATGCTGCAGTTCTTCAGTGGGGGTGGGCTTTATCAGCTGAGGGCTACATTCCCTTCTGGGGGCCACATGCCAGAGGTGGGAGGGGCCAGCAGCAAAACAGGGCAGAGCAATAGATGTGGCTTTTACCAGCTTCTTCCATTCATTCGTTCCCTGCAACACGCTACAAGGTCTCCTTCTCTCACAGTGTTAGAAGAAATTCGGAAAGGCTCACATGAAAAAGCTTCTCCCACAACTACACCAAGTTACATTTTTTGACTGTTCTATTTTAATGCTCAGGAAAAGAGTAAATCTAAGAGCACTGTGCAGCTACAACAATAATTTAGGGGTGTAAAAAACACGGCATCTAACCCTACCCCCCGCCAACATGTTAATGGTTAATTGGCAAATTGGAGATCTGCACAAGGAAAGCAATTTTTATTAACCACCGGTAGTTTTGCCGGGGGGCCTATTTCTGGCTTCTGAGCACTCTAAATACGCATAAATTATTCAGCCTAAATGAATTACACCCTCTTCTTACCATACCAAACTCCAAGCTACGCCACAGATCAGGGATCAGCAGCTGCATGAATGAATTTAGAGAAAGAGCTGCCTGTTTTGCTTGATTTGATTTCGCAAAGCAAAACCCACTCTTGTCTGGGCTGGAGCTGAGAAAAGTGCTGCAGTTGTAAAATCCAAAGTGAGGAGAACTCGTAAGAAATGAATCTTTGTTTATCGGAGGCAGTGAACAGAGCAAGGTTCTAACTGGCAGGTTTACTTATTTTTTGTTCTGTTTATTTGTTACATTTGTATGCCACATTTACCTCCAAGGAGTTTAAGGTGGTCGTAGAATTGCAGAAGCTGAAAGGGGCCCAAACAGACATTTAACCCAACCCCCTGCAATACAGGAATCACAGGAATCATGGTATAAATGGTTTTCATCCTCCCCCATTCTAGACTCACAACAACCCTGGTAGGTAGGTAGGTAGGTAGGTATGTAGGTAGGTTAGGCTGAGAAATGGTGACAGGCCCAAGGTCACCCAGTAAGCTTCATGGCTGAATGGGAATTCAAACCCTGGTTGCCCAGGTCCAAGTCCATCTAACCACCATACCCTACTGGCTCTCTAGGCTAGTATGTAACAATCACTTGTACATCTTGATAGATTTTACAGCACATAGGGCTAATCTACACTGGTCAGTTATAATGTTAAAAATACGTTATTAAAATGTGACAACAGAGGGCGTTATAGAGCAATGATCCGCCATTAATGGAAAATTGAATTGAGAGCTATATCACGGGGCTTTTAAAAAGCGTTTTTACAGATCAGCGTAGATCCAGTCATAGTTAGACTATGGAACTTATTCCCAAAGGAGGCACTGATGGCCACCAACTTGGAAGCCTTTAAAAGAGGATTTGACAAATTCGTGGCAGACAAGGCTATCAATGGCCACTAGCCATGATGGCTGTCCTTTCCCTCCAAAGTCAGAGGCAGCATTGCTTCTGAATACCACTTGGGGGAAACCACAGGGAAGCAGAAAGCTCTTGTACTTGGGTCATGCTTGCCTGTTTCCTGCAGGCATCTGGGTGTGAGAACAGGATGCTGGACTAGATGGGCCATTGGCTTGGTCCAGCAGGGCTCTTCTTATCTTCTGAAGTTCTTACAATATCACCTTGTAATTCTGTCAGTGACCAAAGTGATAATAGAATTTTTGGATTCTTGTCTAAACAAAATTGACCAAATCACATAAGACTACATAGGTGGTCATTTGTACCAGAGGTGGTGGTGGGGGACGACACTTCTTTAAGCCCAAGGGCCATTTTCCCACCTAGGCAAGCTTCTGAGGGCCACATAAACTTTAAACATCCATGGGTCCCCCCAAAGTATTCTGGGAGCTGTAGTATATTAAGGGTGCTTAGAGTTGTTAGAAGACCCCCCTACTGCCTTCACAAAGCTACAGTCTGCGGAGTGATTTAACCATCAATTTATCTTCTCAGAAACCTCTGGGGATTGTAAATCTCTGAAACAGGAGTCTCTTCCTAACCACTCTCAGCACCCTTAAAAAACTACAGTTCCCCAAATCCTTGGTGCAGGGAGGTAAGACTGTTTAAAGTTGTATCACAGTGCTTTAAATACGTGGTGTGAATGTGGCCATGGAGAGGCCTGGAAACTATAGTTTATTAAGGATGCTGGGAATTGTAGCTCTGCAAGGTCAGTGGCGCTTTTAAGAGACTACGGTGCCCAAGATTCTTGGGGGGAAGCCATGACTATTCAAAGCGGTAGTGTTGTGCTTTCAGTGCATGGTTCAAACGAGACCTTGGTACAAGGCAGCTTCCAGTGTTCCTGCCCGTTTGTTTTTACGATGAGATGGCCATCAATTTTTGGAAACCTGTCCTGAAGTGGGCGTTTTGTTGTGCTTGCATGGTGAGCTAAGCAGCGTCGTGTGGGAAGGGATCCTGATTGCGGTTCCACCATTGCAGGACATGACAAATTCGGCAGCAGCTGCAGAATCAGCATGCTCCTCACACTTTGCTCGAGCGGATCTAATGAGTGGTTTTGGCAAGACAGAAGGCCCACCGGGTGTCAGGCTGGCACAAAGCCCCTTCTATCTCATTCCTTTTTAGGATGGTTTCGCCCCCTCCGCCTCCTCTTATTTCATAACAAGCAGCAAGCAGCTTGTGATGGAGAAGGCTGGGCGAGGGCCGGAATGGGAGGCCGGGAGGGATGGCCAATGACTCATGCTTATTAAGGAGTCACTCTCCTCCTGCAATCTCTTGCCCTTGCACCTCCTAATTCTCCATCATAAGTAATTAGAGAAAACACCCAGAGGACAGAAGTCAAGGACTGTCTCCAAAAAATGCGAACAGAGGGGAAGAATGAAAAGTGTTAAGGGCTTCCTCCTTTGTATCGTTATGCTGCAGCTGCTCACGAAGTGTGGCTAGTGCAAAGGAGAAGGGCAAGGAGAGAGAACAAGTTTCTAGTCCTCGGTGAGGAATGGGGAAATGGTAATAAAAGTCTGAGAGCCAGAACAAGGTCAGTCCAATACATTTTGCTGCCTGAGGCAAAGGACAAAATAGCGCATGGAGACAGGCACGCACACACGCATGCAAACACACAGTAGTGAATTCTACTACAATGCTAGCAATGGGGCACCACACTGCCCCTGAAGGGGGTCAGTAGGATACTTATAAGGGCAGAGAACAAGATGCATGACACACAGCTCTCTTTTCCCACAGAAGGGTATGGTCAGGGAGCTCAGGGTCACCAGCACCTCCCAGCATATGTCACCTGAGGCAGTGGCCTTGCTCTGCCTAATAGTAGGGCTGACCCTAAGCTAAAGGTAAAGGGTAAAGGGATCTCTGACCATTAGGTCCAGTTGTGGCCGACTCTGGGGTTGTGGCGCTCATCTCGCTTTATTGGCCGAGGGAGCCGGTGTACAGCTTCTGGGTCATGTGGCCAGCATGACTAAGCCGCTTCAGGCGAACCAGAGCAGCACAAGGAAACGCTGTTTACCTTCCTGCCGGAGCAGTACCTATTTATCGACTTGCACTTTGACGTGCTTTCAAACTGCTAGGTTGGCAGGAGCAGGGACCGAGCAACGGGAGCTCACCCCGTCGCGGGGATTCGAACCGCAACCTTCTGATCGGCAAGCCCTAGGCTCTGTGGTTTAACCCACAGTGCCACCCGCATCCCTAAGCTAGAGAACACTTATTATGTGGTTTCATTAGATTCTTATCCTGTCCTCACTGTTGGCATTTCCAATCTGAGTGTTTGTTTGTTTGTTTGTTTGTTTGGAATGTGCCTATCCCACCTTTCAAATGCATTTGCAACACTCAGTACAGCTTACAAGGATAAAACAACCCCTTGAAACGAATACAAAACCAACAGCACAGAATGGAAAACAGGCCCAGAAGATTTAAATATTCTACAATGATGGGAAAGGGCTGTAGCTGAGTAGTAAGCATCTGTTTTTGGATGCAGGCAGCCTCAGGTTCAATTCCAGAGAGTTGCTAGGGGATCCCTCACAGAGCTACAACTCCTAGCACCCTTAACTAACTACAGTTCTCAGGATTATTTGTGCTTTTAAATGTATGGTGTGGATGTGGCCTTTGGCAGAGGGCTACAACCAGGATGTAGCTAAGCAAAGTGGAATTTCCAGAAGGATGAAAGCAGGTTCCTTGCCATCTGAGGTGTGGAGGATGTTACAAGGAATAGGGCCTTTTCAGTGGTGGTGCCCCAGCTCTGAATATGTTCCCCCAGATACTCACCAAGCACATCCACTATGGAGAATAAGGCCACAATGGCTGTGTTCCACCTCCAGTGTTGGAGATAGTATGTATCTGAATACCTGGATACTTGTTGAGAATCCCAAGTGGGGAAAGCACATCTTGCACTCAGACCCTGCTTGTGGGTTTCTCACAAACAGCTGTTGGTCAATTTGAGAACAGGATGCTGGACTAGAAGGGGTCATTGGCCTGATCCAGCTAGGCTCTCCTTATGTTCCTAAACCTAGAAAGAAAAAGCATACATTTGGGTATGAGTTGTCAAAACGGTGGGATTCATACTCATGCTTCAATCTTGCAATAATTTAACTCATTCCTATCTTGCATAAAGAAAGGTATATTCATCATTCTCTTTACAGCCAGAATGCAGAACCAGTGGCTTTTCCAGGTGCTGCTGAACCACAACTCCCACCATCCTTGGACATTGGCCACACTGCCTGGGGCTGATGGGAGTTGGGACTCCAACAACATCTGGAGCTTACTCAAACGTGAGTGTGCATGCAGCCTAAAGTGCCTCTAAACCAGAGGTCGGCAACCTAAGGCCCATGGGCTGGTTCTGGCCCATGAGCTCCCTGGAACCGGCCCACGGCCGTTCCGTGGATCGACATGGGGATTCTGGACTTCCGGGTTAGCGCCTCCGGCAATGGCGGATTTCCTCTGATCGGGAGGAATCCGCTTCGTGAGAATTAGGGTCTGGACCGCCGCGGCGAGGCGGAGGCGGAGACCCACCAAAAACCACAGGCGGGAGAAGCCTGTGGACGTGGGATTCGGCTGGCACCTTTTGCGCCTCCCCTACTCGCGGGGAAACCCGGGTTCGGGGATCCGGAGCGACGTGGGGTGAATGGCGCGGTGCTTCAAATCGACTGCTCCTTTCACGGAGTGAAGCCGCATTGCTGTTGCCGGAGAGCGCTGACTTTTTCCTGTGGACAATTGGATTTTAAACAACTGCCCGTGAGTAGAACGGAAAACTATGAAACTTCTTAATTTGGCACCGAAGCGGGAAGGTCTAAACAGGAAGTCTGCCTTCCGCTTTTGTAAATAGATTGAAGCAAAGACATTGCAAGCTAGAGTCTGGAAAGTCGTTTGTAAAGAACTAAATTTCCATCAGTTAAAATTACTAAACCCCCCTTGGAAGCAGGAGAAGAGGGGGGAACCTTTTTAGACTGTTTAAACCTGCAGAAGAGAGAGTAAAGAAAGATAAATTTCCACTGTCTTGAACCTGGGAGCGGGGTGTCAGGACAGATGTTTTGGAGAAGTTCATTGACTGTGGATAAAACGTTTTTGACAGATAGTTAAAAAAGAGAAACATATTGATTCCAATGTTTCCTTTTGCACTTAAAAGGAACAAAATATCTGAAAAACGAGAGGAACTTTGTTGCTAGATCTGCTTTTTAAAAAGACGGATACAAATAGAAATTGTTTCCTCTAGAGGGAGCTTGTGAAACTGTTGTTAGAGTCGATCTGAGGAACTTTGCAGCTGTAGAGATTAAAGATCGTGAGACCAGACTTTGACCTTGAACAAGAATGTGCCCAGAAGAAGCTTTAGTGCTTGCTTTTTGCAAGACAAGTGCTTTACTGGAACAGCTACATGGGAAGATGGACTTCATGACTGATGCAGTTGGAAATTTTGGACAAACAGTGAATACCTATATAGAAACCACTCAGGAATCAATCCAGGAATGTGCTTTGACAGAGCAAGTGGGGAAGAAGATAAAGGAGGAGGTTGTTGCTGAACCTCAAGTAGCAGAAATGGAGAGAGCTGCGGCCTTGCAGGAACATAAGTTGTTGTTTTTGACGACTGAACCTGAAGAAAGTCAGATTTGGAGAGATGGAGTACTGTTTGGTTTGGAGATGAGGAGCTGGATAGATCCCCCTATGCAGGGATGTTTTGGCTTTTCGGATCTGGCTTTGGGCCAGGGGGAGTTTGGAGTTGTGGGGGCCCTTAACCTTGGAGGGACTTTGAAACATGCCTTTAAATATCTTATGGATTTCAGTGTTGACTATGGAGAATGGGCTGACTTGTTGAGAAGGGATAAAGATATTGCCAAGTTGGAGTCTCCCCGAGAGAAAGGAAGGAAATTAAGAATAAGATCAGCAGAAGATAAAGTAAAGTACAGGTATAAACATGAAGAAGACCTGCGGAAGGGACATGGAAAAGACTTAAGAGCCTCGGATAGAAGGTCACCTGGTTGATGGACTAGATGGATGGGATAGAAAGGACTGACAAAACCCGAGACCAGGAAGAAGAGACGATGGATGAAGATTGGAAGAAAGTTTTAAAAATTCATTTAGAAAATCATTGTAAAATTAATGAGTATTAGAAAAATGTTGGAATGAAACTATTTGGCTTTAGTAGAAATGTTAAAAAGAACTATGTATAAATATGTTATGCTAAAAAGAATTAGGTATAAATAAGACTTAAGTTTTAAGCTTTAGGGTTTTTTATGGTAAGATAAGATTAAAATAGATTAAGATGATTTAATGACAGAATATTGTGAAAGATGGAAAGGATTTGCTGAGATAATTAATAACTAGAATACAAAAAAGGGAGGTGTGAGGAGGTCGATGAAACAAGTTAATGAAAGATAAAGATTTGGGAATATTGGATTTGTTTTTAAATTTTTTGTTTATTTTTGTTTTTTGATTTTGATGTATTGTGTGTTTTGTTCTTTTTTTGACTTTTGTTTTTATTGACTTGTATTGTTTAATTTCTCTTTTTGTCTACCTTTTTTCCTTTTCTTTTTTTCTTGTTTCTTTCTTTCTTTCTCTGTAATTTTAAATTCTCAATAAATATCATTTTTTAAAAAAAGAGATGGGGATTCTGTGCTTTTCCCCCACGGTGCCATTTTTTCTCACCACAGGGACCGACTTCGGGTCAGAAAAATGCTGGAAACAGCGTGTGCGCATGCGCATGCGCATGGGAGCTCCTCACCTAGAGAAGCGCCCATATGCGTGTGTACACGCTATTTCTGGCACACTTCCGGGATGGAGGAGAGCCTGTGCGCATGCACACACACTATTTCTGGTGCTGTTCCAACCCAGAAGAGCGCCGGAAATAGCTTGAGCGCACACTGCCTACCAGGCGTGCACACTCTGGCCCACCAAGAGGTCTGCCGGGGAATGGACCAGACCAACCTGAAAAAACGTTGCCCACCCCTGCTATAAACACTGTCTATTATTATTATTCCAGTTATTTTAATATTAGCAACCACTACTCAAAAGAAAGGGTTCCTGGGTCCATTATTCAATCAAAGCAAAGCGGAAGTAAAGCTGGTTGTTGTGTGTTTCACGCACATCTGCAGAACCTCCCAGAAAATGCAGAATATTAAGAAGTCATGGCTGATTAATTCTTCAGCTGGAGATTTGGGAGATCACTGTATTCAGCATCCTTCATGCTTGTCAGCCGAACTGAATGACTAGTCGAAAAGAGATGAGCAGTCATTTTTTTTAAGAAGGACTCCAACACTGTCCATAGAATGTGGACCCTAGTTAAATGAATTTTTAAAAGTGAAAAAGCATTGGACTATAAATTCCTTCATATTGCCTACCAATACGGAGTACTGCTATTCCCTGATTAATCCCTATATATTATGTGTCTCTCCAAGCTATCTCCTGGTGTGTGTTGGGGGAGGGGTCAGTTGAGAAGTGTATCTAGTTCTTAGTGACTGATTCATTTCATTTATAACAAACTTTTTTTTTTTTTTGGCCAAGGAGCTCAAGGCGGCATATGTGCTTCCGATGCTCTTCCATCAATCCCCACAACAACCCTGTGAGGTAGGTTGGGCTGAGAGGCAGTGACTGGCCCAAGGTCACCCAGTGAGCTTCATAGCACATTGGGGATTTGAACCCTGGTCTCCCAGGGCCTAGTCCGACAGTCTAACCACTACACCATGCTGACTCTCACTTAGTGATAAGTGGATGACAGAGAAGAAGAAGCTAGAGATCAATGGTGGGGAAGCTCAGGCACAGGGGCTGAATGCAGCACCCCCCAGTCTCTGTACCCCCCACAATGCTCCTCAGGCCACACCACACCCCTCACTTGCCTTGCTCCACCCTCACCTGGAGTGCTTCTGTCTAACTGGAATGTGTCCTTGGACTGTTATCATGTCTCTAGCTTGCCTGGATGGAGAACAGAGAGACATAAGTAATTGGGTTTGTGATGTCTGCATGGCTGAAATGTTCCCCAATAAACAAAGTTAAGAGGCACACCCATTGACCTGCCCATTTTGGACAGTCGCACTACTGGTTTGGGGTCCTCAGAAGGTTGCCTTCATGCAGAATACATCCTCCAGGCTGAAAAAGATTCCTGGCTCTTATCATGGAACCTTCTTTAATCTCAGGTGCCTTCATGTGACAACTGAGCTTCCCCAGTTTCTGATTGGCTAGAATTTTCATCTGCCTATCTCAGGGTGGTGCTAAGTCCTGAGCTGCCTTTTTTTACAGGTCTCCCTTGGCTTCCATCGCTGCCTTCTTGACTTCTGTCCTGAACTTAACTCAGATGCCTGCCTGAAGTAACACTTGGATTTGTTTCTGCCCGCTGGCTGGGCTTCTCGTGGCTTCCAGAGTTGACATTCTTTACCCTTCTTGTACCATTGATTCACTTGCTCACTGGTGAGGGGCATTTGAAGTAACAGGAGAATAAGAATTCCCAGTTGTGTGGAACCATCTTCTCTTGTAGACTCCAAGCAACAAGGACTCAACACTGGCCTCAAGCAGCTTCATATTTTGGAGGAGATGGAGCTAACTGATACCGAAGAGACACTATAAAGCACATGCTTTCCCCGAAAGAATTCTGGGCACTGTAGTTTGTTAAGGGCTACTGGGAATTGTAACCCTGTGAGAGATAAACTACAGTGCCCAGAATTCTTTGCGGGAAATAATGTGTTTCGAATGTGCACACAGCCTTAGGCTGCTGTTCATAGGTCTGAGAAGTCTTTTTTCCTTTTATAAAGGAAATGAAAAGAAGATATTGATGAGTGCCTGCAGATCTGACCCTCTCAACACTGCTCCCTGGGTAAGCAACTTCCATGGATAAATTGCCAATTGGACATCTTATGCAAATTCGTGCTTGTTCGTCCCGGTTTGCTTGACATTGTAAATGGCAGCTCTGGTCTTGATGGTCCACAGAGGTCAAAAAAGCATAATCAGACCATTGCATCTCACAGTTTGCTTTATGGCCCTTAGTCATAGCTGGTTTCACTTCAGTGATTCCCCCCATCTCTCTTTTAACTGGGCTAATTATTTCCCCCCCACCCCCAACAGCCCTTTGGTTGTCTCTGACCTTGCATACCAGTCTCTTAGAAGTTGCTTTTCATTGTATGTGTTCCTAGTTATCAATGCAGTGGCTTCCTGCCTGCTTTAAGGAAACCCTTGTCCTTACCTTCAGAGCCTTTGATGGACTATTCAGCAGAAAGGCCCTTAGCTCAGTGGTAGAGCATCTGCTTTGTATGCAGAAGGTCCCAGGTTCAATCCCTGGCATCTCCAGGTAAGGATTGGGAGAGAGAACTCTGCCTGAAACCCAACTCAGTCTTGTTGGAGTTTGGTAAATATTGCATCAGGGTGCAGGAATAAATAGCCTAGTAAGACTCATTGTTGAAAGGATGTAAGAAAACTCAGGTTTATTAATGCCAGGTTATTGAAGCCATTCTGAGCATATGCTGTCTGAATAGGACCTGTCTGATTAGGAAGCTCTTAGCCTGATGGCGGAAGGATAGCAAAGAGGGAGCCAGTCTAACCTATCTTGGGAGGGAATTACACAATATGGGAGTCTTCTGCTTCTTCAAGCACCTCTACCCTGCCTGCTCTTTGTGCCTCCACTGCCTCCATCAACATTTGCATGGTGCCATCTTTCTTAATTCTAGCCCCTCCTGAAATTTCCACTTTTCCACAAACATTATTACAAAATCCCTGCAGGAACACACCAAAACCTCAGAAGTGCCTGAAGAAAGTTCAGCTTGCAACAGGAAGTGCTCACGTTCCTTCCTGCCCAGCAGGATCCAATGACCAGTCTGGGTGGGGAGAGTCACTCACCATCATTAGGACAAAGGAGATGTTCACAAACAAGTCTGCATGATGCCGTCTCTCTTAAGTGGCTTCAACCCCTGCTCAAACCAGTTTGTCCTTGCAGCCTTGGATACTCTGTTTTTCTCTTGTATACTGCTTTGATGGCTGTTTGCTGCAAAGCAGTCTATAAATTATGCTGTGAAGCATTTTCTATTTTTAAATAATAATTTAAATTTAATTTAATGTTAAACAGACTGGTTTAATAAACAATCCCTCTTCCCAAAGAACCCTGGGAATTGTAGTTCTTTGAGAGGATAGCAGTCTTCAAACAATCCCCAGCACTCACAGCAAACTACAGTTCCCAGCATTCAGTAGGGGCAGGGTGGGGGAGAGAACCATGACTTAAAAGCGGCACAAAATCATGATAAATGTGTGGCTGAGGTCTTCATTTAAACATGTAAACATTATATGAACATATTTGTTCTCTTTTAAAAGGCTATTTCTGCTCCAAAGTCACCCTATCGTTCTTAGCTACTCTTCGCTGATCTGAATTCTTTTCCACAAATTCCCAGTTTCTTTTACAGCTTTGTAGCTTCAAAACCCCCAGTTATGTTTCCTTCCCATCCTGCTGAACCGTCAAGTGCAAATTGCTTGAGGGGCATTCTGTATATCAGATGATTGCTGGGAACCCCTTTTGCTATTTGCTAACTTATAGCCTATTTGTTTAGAATTTCTTTTCCAGAGACTTGCTTTGCAAGCGCCCCTGATAAGGTTAGTGGTGGAGCGAACCAGAAGCGTGAAGTGCACGCATATTTCCCACCACTTGACAATTTTCATGACTGTCAGTGGTTCCAAATTTCCCCTGCGATGCAAGCTAACAGCCAGGTGTTTGTAGAAATCTCATCCGTCTGTGTAAGTATTGGTTTAGCTATTGATACACACTTGGCTTGCATTGTTCATTGTTGGCTTGCCTGTATCTTGACACCATTCCCCTGACTTCTGTCTCAGTGTGAATAGAGAAAGTATTTCTCCCGCTCTCATAACACTAGACATCCCATGAAGCTGAATGTTGGAAGATTCGGGACAGAGGGGAGGGGGAGGGAAATGATTTCTTTGTGCATGGTTAGACTATGGAACTCCCTCCCACAGGAGGCACTGATGGCCACCAACTTGGATGGCTTTAAAAGAGGATTAGACAAATTCATGGAGGAGAGGGCTGTCAATGGCTACTCTCTATGATGACTGCTCTGTTGCCACAGCTGGAGGCAGTAAATGCTTCTGAATACCAGTTGCTGGAAACCACAGGAGGGGAGAGTGCTTGTGTTTGAATCCTGCATAGTAATTCACAGCGGATGCCAAGTCTATCCACTGAAACACATGGGTTTTTGTGGGTAAATCATTTGTATAGATCAACGGTGAGGCAAGCCTACCATCCTTCAGACAACAGGAGCACTCAGAGCAGGTTTTTCTCAGAAGTTATGAGAGCGCTGGAGGAAGCAAAGGAGGCTTTGCTTTGTGGATGTGAACAGGCTGAGATTTCGGTCAGGAGTCTGACGATTGAGCCTTGTGGATTTCTAAAATCCTTGCACGTTGACATCTCCCCTCGTTTAACTCTCTCTGCTTAATATCCGAACAGCTTTCTTACATCCTGTTCTCCAACATGGTAAAAAAAAAGGGCCTTGTTTTCATTTGCAAGCTCTCTGTTTGGGTGAGCCCCCAGTAATCTGTTTCATCGCACAGCTTTTACAGCCATCTGCTTGCACTGCTGGATTTTGGATTTCCTCGCGTATCTGCAGGAGTTTGTTGACATTATTTCTCCTGATTTGTCTACTTTTCCTACACGCTCTCCCGGGTTCCCCCTCCCCTCTTTCTTTTGTGGTGGTTGGTGTTCCATTCATTCAACTGCCAGCAATTCCATCTTGGATGGTCCCAATTTACTCTCTGCAAATGGGAGGTTCTTCGAAGAAAAGCACCAAGCATTCTTTGGAGGTCTTTAAGCAGAGGCTTGACAACCATATGTCAGGAGTGCTCTGATGGTGTTTCCTGCTTGGCAGAGGGTTGGACTCAATGGCCCTTGTGGTCTCTTCCAACTCTATGATTCTATAATTCATTCTTGATGAGATGCAAACCTTGGTTGGGATGAGCAGCGATGAGTGCAAGGCCACACACCCTCCCAAGACACACCTCTCATCAGCAGTGCTTTGCACCCTCCTTGGGTGTTTATGCCTGGCTGGACTATGTCCTTGATGATTGATACTGCCTTTTGCTTGCCTAGGTAGAGGAGTGTGTAACATGACACATGACATGATCCTTCAGGGGAAGCCATGGCCATTTAAAGTGGTGTGATACTGCTTTGAATGTAAAGTGCTGATCGGGCCTATGTGAAATCCACAATACAGAACTTTGGAGATCACCACCACTCATTTCTCACCATTGTGAAACTTTTAAACTTATTATTTCCTCTGCTCCCTGCTCCTATTCATATGCATGCAACTTCATCTCTGTGCAATACTTTTCTTTTTTAAAAGCGCTGTCAGTTATCTGAACTTTTGAAATTTATGTTAAATGTTTTGACAGTCTTCTGGACTAGAGGGGGAAAACTTAAATAGCAATCTATTCATATTTTTGTTTGTTTGCTTCCTTGCCAAAACAACAACAAAAAACACCATTCTCCACCCATCTTAAAGAATCAGCAAAGATCACTAAGAACGGCTTTCAACCTTTTTAAATTCCAGAGTAAGTGCAATGCTTAATCTTTGCCCCCCACTCTTTTTGCACAAAATTACATTCACTCACTTGGCACCTCTCAGAACAACAGAATTCTGTCACCTAATAATACTCTGCTATTCCTGTCATTCCAAAATGATCCCAGATGGACATATCAAATCAGCTCCCAGCCTTTCCTTGCTTCATTTATATTCTTTAATAAGTGAATATTGGACATCAGTCAGTGCTTCCTGTCAGATCCGTTTGTCTGCTGCTTTTAATGCTGTTTCAGAACCCAGAGAGAAATCTCTGTTTGAACTGTCAGTATGTGAATGCCCACCCCCTGCACACACAAAAAAAGAACAAAAGCAGCTTACCCAAGACTCTAAAAGGCAGCACAATTAAAACATCACACTTATTTTAGCCCCTTTTCTCCCTACTGCTGCACGGACGTAGGGCGGTTTAAAAAATAAGAACTGCTTAGCATGAAGGAAAACCTTATAGAATTATTCCAATCGCCTTTTCAGCAATAAAGGCCAAACAAGATGACCTGGGGACAAGAGGCAAAGGTGTATTTTCCTGTGTCCACCATGGTCACACATAAAGTAGGGGAGATGAAGTCTTAGGCCACACCCACACTGCATATTTAAAGAGCTACGATATACTATTTTAAACAGTCATGGCTTCCCCCAAAGAATTCTGGGAGCTGTGGTTTGTTAAGGGTGCTGAGAGTTATGAGGAGACGAACAGAGGTCTCCTCATAACTCTCAGCACCCTTAACAAACCACAGCTCCCAGAATTACAATTCCACTCCCAGAGCTACAATTCCCAGAGTGGTTAAACAATCGATCCCTCTACACAGAGATTTACATGTGGGGCGGGAGGTTTAAGCAATGTTTTCCCATTTACCCTGCAACCAACTGTCAACCTCTGCTCATACGCAAGTTGCCTTGGGCTGCTTTTGATTAAAAAAACTGCAGAGTGTCAAGGAATCATGGCGTCTACATAGTGAATAGTTTGTGCCTATCTTTATCAGATCAGTGTGTGTGTTTGTATGTATGTGTGGTGGTGCTGAAGAGAGCAGAGCCTTTGCAGATGGTTTCTTAACCACTGGTGAGACCCTGACGCTTTTCCACATTTTTCCTCCTTAGCAATGTCCAAGGCTCTTTCATTTCACACTCCGGGCTCTTCCTCTGTGAAATTGAGACTTGTGCACATGACAGTTCCCATGAAGACAGATCACCCCCAGCACAAGGTCAGCCTTCCACGAGCCTCTGATTCTTGGCAGATGCATCAGTCAAAAGCGACAGCCGACAATCACTTTAGAGTCCCTCAGCTACCTAGTTTGTCAAGGCTCCCCGCCCCACCCCCCTGAGTTGCATATTAGCCTTTTTAAGGCATTTCTGAAAACCCACACACACACATGCATGCTGTTGGAACAGACACAGGCATAATCATTTATTTGTTTATTACATTTATGCCCCACCTTATTCTCCAAGGAGCTCCAAGTGGTGTATATCGTTCTCCCTCCTCTCCATTTTATCCTCACAACAACTCTCTGGTTAGGCTGAGAGGCATGCTCACTGCATGGGCTTCATGGCTGAGTGGGGATTTGAACCCTGGGCTCCCAAGGCCTAGTGTGACATGCTGACCACTACGCCACACTGGCTTTCATGCACTGATTCAGGCTCCTTGAGGATTCTGCATAGCAGGGAAGACAACACTGCAAGAAAGTCGGTGTCAGAGAACGACACTCTGACAGGCAGGACAGGGACAGAGACAGTGGAAGAACAGAGAGAATTCCTTAGTGGGGGGGGGGGCAGGGAGCAATTAGCTACAGAAATTCAACCATTGTACAGTCATACTTCGAGTTGAATGTGCTTCAGGTTGAGCGCATTTGAGTTGCGCTCCGCGGCAACCTGGAAGTAACGGAGCACGTTACTTCTGGGTTCCGCCACTCGTGCATGTGCAGACGCTCAAAATGACGTCACACCCATGCGCGAAAACGGCGAAACGCGACTCACGCATGTGCAGATGCGCCGTCGCATCTTGCATTCCGTTTGGGATGCGAACAGGGCTCCGGAACGGATCCTGTTCGCATCCCGAGGTACCACTGTACACACAGAGGAAAGTGGAGAGACACAGAGCAGGAATACAGCTGCAGAGCTCAGATAGTGATGCAGACACAGAAATAGTGGGAGTGCAATCTCCAAGATCTCATAGAATCACGAGATTAAACAAGAAATGCGAAACTAATCGGAAGAGAAGGTGGCATTTTTCCTGTTGGGGAAAAGGGGGCGGAGCTTAGTTCTGGCAACTGTGTCATTGGAAGAAGACTGAAATTAGCTGAGCTCCAACCAGGGCTTTTAAAAGTGCCAATAAATCTGAAATAATTAACTTCCAGAGCTGTCGCGTGTGTATGGGAGAGACCCAAGTCTGACAGTCGGACCATTGCTGAAAATGGCAGGTTTGTGTTATTTACCCTTGCCCCTTCCACAACATCCAGTTCAATCTAACCTGACATCCTTTTAGTGGCCAAATTCAGATGATCACATCTCAGCTTAATAAGGTGAAACCACGCCTTTGGGTGGTGCATGTAGCCCCTTTGCTTCTCCCTCCTTTTGCTTGATCCAGCAATGAAACCCAGCAATCTTCAGCTAACCATTGTTTCCTGTGTGATGCATGTCCAGGAAATTAGGGTTTTTGAACAAGCCAAGATATGAAAACATGGGTTTGAAGTTGGTTAAATATCCTGGCTTGTTCTAAAACTGGTAACCGTAGTTTCCCAGTTCTGATGAAATGGGAATCTGTAATTAATTTGAGAATTCCTGGTTTAATTATGGGACATTGGAGAGAGTAGGAAAGCACACAGGGAAAAGGCTCACAATTCAGTCTAACTCTCTGTATTTTTCTGCCCCCTATGTCTTTTTTTGCAGCAAGGTATAAGTGTACTGCTTTTGCGGGAAAGTTCTGAGCACTGCCAGATTTTCTTCTGTAATTTTGTGTTTCTTAGTTTTACCCAAAGTGAAACCCAGCCATCCTTCAAACTTTGCACTTCTCAGAATTTTGTAGTACAGTTTTCCAGCCAAGCAACGTGATCAAAAATCTATATATTAAAGTGTGCATAGGAATGCATATATTAGTAAAAACAACATTAAAATGCATTATATGAGGAGAAATTGTATTGCAAAAATGTGTATCTTAGGCAACATCAGGAGAAGTTTGCACTAAATGTTGTTGGATTTTCATGAGGACTTTGAAGAAGAAACCACAAGCTGTAGGTGGAGAACTCAAGTTAAGAGTGGAAAAATGAGAAACTGTCAGAAAACGAATCTGGCAGATTCACTCATCCCTACAGGTGACCTACTGTGCTTGAACCTATTGCTTTCCAAAGGAACGCTGCAGCAGGAGGGAAGATGTTTGATTCCCAGAAGACCAGTTCTGGATAAATACATAAGTCAAAGGATTAAGTATTTAACATTTGCATTTCATTGTATGCCCTGACTGGGTTAGTTTCCTTGTAATACTGAGCAGAATGAAGTCCAATGATTCAATACACTTAATCATTTAATGGAATGTCTCAGTCTTTGAATGTTGATGGCAAAAACAGCAATGCTCTAAATGTGTAGATGTAATTAGCTGTTCTGTTATAAGACAAATCCTTCATAATCCTATGGCATGCAGTGACTGAAAGATGGGATTTGCTGGGTTACACGCCTTCTGAAACGGAGCTAATTTGTGCTGGTTACACTAATTTGACTTATCCTTGTAAGACATTCCTACAACATGTGAGTGCCATTTGTAGACTTTCAAAGGGCCCTGGTTAATTTTCAGCTTGAGCATGTTGAAGCAACAAATTGATTATCAACATGGGGAAGAGTGTGGTGGATTGGAAAAAAGACTCCAGGGAACAAAATCTTAATAGGAGGAGAATATTTATAAATCAGCTAAAAGTAAGAGGACAATGCTGTGCGGCAAACGCAGAAGTAAAGAAGAAAATAACTCATTACTCATTAGAAATATTTGGGTTGCTGCCATCTAAGTCCTACTCAGAGTAGACCCATTGAAATTCATGACCCTAAGTTAACCATGCCCATTAATTTCAGTGAGTCTACTCTGGGTAGGACTAGTATTGAGTACCACCCTTGATCCAGGATGGCTCTGTCCATCAAATAAGAAAATAGAACCAGAACAAGGATCCATTTCATCCACCAACCAGATGCCTATGGGAAGGACACATGCAGGACATGAGCGCAATAGTAAATTCTTGCTATTCTCCACTGCAGCTGACATATAGAGTAGAAATTCAGTTAAGCTTGTATTATTATTACTTAATCTATTTATATCCCTCCTTTCTCCCAAGGTGGGTTTTGAGGCAACTTCCAGCATTTAAAAACAACATTATAAAACCAGATTTAAAAAAAACAACTAGTTAGAAACAATAGTTAAATTAGAACAAAAGACATTTAGAACCAGCAATTAAAACACAGTTTGCCCTGACAGCAACCCAGTGTTCAACATCATCTGCACTTTAGTTTTCAAAAGTCTGTCTGAATAGGATGGTCTTAGGCTGCTGGTGGAAGGATGGCAAAGAAGGAGCTGGTCTAACTTCTTTTGGGAGGGAATCCCATAATCTGGGAGTCACCACAGCAGAGGCTCTCTCTCATGTCATCACCAACCATCCTTCTGATAACGATGGGCCGAGAGAAGGTGCTCACCCAAGGATCCTAGCACCTGGATAGGTTCATATAGGGAGATAAGGCCTTTCAGGTAGCCTAGGCCCAAGCCATTTAGTGCTTGATTAGTCCTAAACAGCACCAAAGTAATACTTTCTGAAATAATATGTGACATGAAACAGAGCCATTATTAAAAAGGCCCACTTCTCTGAATTTTACAATGCGCTTTTCCTGCCAAGTAATGCACACAAAAATGAGTACGTTAGTATAAAGTTTGTATAGAAATGCACGTGTTTGTGAAAATAGCATATGGAACTACATTTTACAAGGGGAAATTGCTGTGCAAAAATGCACATATTAGGCAAAATTGCATAGAAAGATTGTGGACAAAATTGCATACCTGTTCAGAGAGTTTCGTGCAAATATGCTGTTGAATTTTCATGCAAACTTGATTTGTTGTTGTTTTTAATTGCAAACAGATGTGGAAATGTGGAGGACAGAACTTAAGAGTGGTGTGGGGAAAGTGAAAAATGCAGAAAAACTGAAATCGACCGATTTGCCCATCCCTAATTCAGACACATGCTCCCTTTGATCCTGGAGATCATGCAAAGCCACCTTAAATTCTCACAGTCAAATACAATGCACCAGCCCTGTTTTGTGGTCTGCTAGGTTCTCAAGGGAAAAGAACAACCACAGAGTCCCAGGAAGCTCAGTGTCAGGAAGGCCATAAACATGGCTTTCCTCAGCTCACGTCTATAGCTAGTGTGCTGTGCTTGCCTGGCCCATATTAGTGATTCCTCTTTAATGGCAGTAAAAGTTTCATTTGTTGGTGAATTAAAAAGGAAGGCAAATATATGCTGAGCTCTTAAACACAAAACGTTCAAGCAACAACAACAAGACAACCTCTAAATGATTCAAGGGAGTTGATGTATAAGCTCTTCATTATTTTAAAGACACAGAAGTATGCCACTGTTTTATTTCATAGCATGGTTATTATTTGCCAGGAATTGTTTCATTGCGCATGATACATTATCGGAGCATTTGCATTGGTGTTTACTGCCAGCATAGGTCACTTCTGAAATACTGTGCCATTGACAGGTTTATAATTCTGCTGACACCGGATGGCAGATAGATGAGCTTCTCCCTTAGTAAAGATACATAAATTTCATGGCATAAATAGAACCAGGTCTGTTAGTGCAATTGTCAGAAGAGAAAACCAAGTTAAAGGAAAATAACTAGGGTGCTCCATCCTTTAAATTACAATGCAGCTGGGAAAAAATAAATAAATAAGCTGACTACTTTCACCCCAAAGCTCCCAGACTATGCTTAGAGCAGGGGTGGAGAACCGCAGGTCTAGAGGTCAAATGTAACCCTTCATTCATCTCTATCAGGCTTCTGGGCCTCTTCCCAGATCATACCCCTTCCCACGCCACACTCCTAAATCTGGATGGTGAGTGTTCAGTCCTGCTTCCTGATTTGCCTCCTGGTTCTGCCTTAAGTCTAAGACTTTATCACATGGTTCCTTGCTGACCTCAGTCTGTTGCTCATATCTGACACCCTCTAAATTGTATGTGTATTTTTCAATGTTGCAATATTTTTCCAGCCAGGAAAATACAGGACTGGTGTGTGTGTGTGTGTGTGTGTGTGTGTGTGTGTGTGTTGTGGAACAGGCTGTCCCTTCTCCAAGTCCTCTTTTGTACTTGTAAATAGAGGACGCGGGGGAAGCCTATTATAGGCAACCCCCTTCCCCGAGCCTATTGGCCAAAACAGGTCACATAGGTCACCAAAACAAATGTCACCTCTCCTCAAGAGAAAGTCAACATGCGTCAACAGTGTGATGTAGCAGCAAAAAAGCGAATGCAATTCTAGGCTGCATCAACAGAGGTATAGTGTCTAAGTCAGAGCCCACCTGGAGTCCTGTGTCCAGTTCTTAGAACCATAGTTTTAGAAGGATATTGACAAGCTGACATGTGTTCAAAGGAGGGTGAAAGATGATCAAGGATCTGGAAACCAAGCCTTATGAGGAACAGTTGATGAAGATGGGTATATTTAGCCTGGTAAAGAGGAGACAGATGATACATGATAACTGTCTTCAAATATCTAAAGGGTTGTCACATGGAGGATGGAGCAAGCTTGCTTTCTGCTGCTTTCGAGTGTAGGACCTTAACCATTGGATTCAAATTACAATAAAGGAGGTTCCAACTAAATATTAGGAAGAGCTTTCTGATGATAAGAGCTGCTTGACAGTGGAATGGACTATCTCAGAAGGTTGTGGACTCTTCTTCATTGGAGGTTTTTAAATAGGGGTTGGGTGGCCATCTGTCAGGGATTCTTTAGCTGTGATTCCTGCATTGCAGGGGGTGGACAAGATGAAGCTTGGGAATGATGTTATCACCCTAAACCAGAGTTTCTTCTTGTGGCTACTCACTGGTGGCCACAATTTTTCTTTCCTGGCAGCCACCAGGAACGATGCTGTGTGAGATTAGTTTTGATAATGACAACAGCAGCATTGCAAGAATTCAGCTGACTGTCTGCTATCCATCTATAAGCCCCCTTTGAGTTACTGTGATGTCATGAAGTCTATGGGGGAGGAGCTGGGGAGATCAGGTAGTTAAATCCAAAAGAATAGAAAATGCTGTGTCAAAACGGTCAGATGAAAATATGAATGTGATGCTTTTACAAGAATACTGAAGCTGAGTGAATTTGCCTGTGAATGTCCTCTTCCCAAATCATTTTAGCTTCAAGTGGGGTTAGGGGGATATGCAATATGCAAATATTGAAGAGTGAGTTGCACATATTTTCCAAGAGTCCATTCTACACCGTGTGCCAAGTATCAAGGTTCTGAACTCTTTGCCTTTTCGAAATAAATATGGAGACGCAGCATCTGTGCAATTTAAACCCAAATCCAATTTACCCAGAGGTCAAAGGTAATAACAAGGTGATAAGAGAGAGGAGAAAAGAGATGAATCTATCATACCTCCTGGCGGGAGATCATTGTACTGTACCTGTGCGTAAGCTCTAGGGGTAAACAAAAGGAGAATAACAAAAGGCATCCACCAGTCTAGAGTGGAAAAATCCACGCACTGTCGTGTAGCCAGACAGCCAAAGATGGCTTGTGCTCCTGAATTCCTTATTTTCTTTTGAAGTTAACACAATCCATCCCTTTTGTTTCACCTCACAGCCTGGCCCGCTTCAAAGATTTCCCAAGCCGTTCACAGGTTCCTTTGACCCAAACATAATCCGGGCACCAGTTTTGTCAGCGTGTGGCTTTAATTACACCGTCTGAAACGTGCACAGATGAAAGAAAACCAGGCACCACGCAGATCATGCAATAGACATGGAAGAACCTCTATTTTTACACCTGGCCAGCGTTCCTCATTCGTAAGCCCTTTAAAAATCTATTGGATCATGCATGGAGATTTTTCTAAGACAAGCAAAGCTCCAATCCAGGAAACAGTTTAGGGGCATTGCATACAGAAAACAACTATGCTTCAGACCCAAGCCTGTACTGGAGCCTGAAACCTGTGGGCACAAATGGTCATTTATTTATGAGAAATTTATTGACTGTCCTTTGTCAAAAGACAACAGGGTGGTTTACAACATAGTACTGTAATAAACCACAGAATGAACACACATACTGTAATATCCATAAAAATGCTGAAAATTAAAAGTTCTATAAATGCAATTCAATTTAATAAACACATAATAACACATAATAATACCTTAAAAAGCAATACATCATGAGCAGCAGAGTCAAATTATTCACAGTGTGAAGACAGCAACTGCAACACAGCAAGTCTTTGTTACACAAGAAATGGATGTAGTGGTACTCTTGCTTTTCCATTACATAAAAGGTATTTCTTCTTGAAATGGAAGGTGGTATATAAATTATTTTAATAATGATGATGGTGGTGATGGTGACAAAACACATGAAGCTGTTCAGTGAAACATTATGGATGTTTCCATTATAAGCCATGGGTGAGGGAACATTGTTTAGCATGAAAAGCAAGCTCCCTCCTTGGTAATTTTTGAGGAGGCTATAGGGCAGTAGTGGGCAGAGACAGAGGCAAAAGTAGTTAGAGCACTGAACATAAATGGTGCCTTTCTATGATAGGCTAGTTCAGGCTTCCTCAACCTCGGCCCTCCAGATGTTTTTGGCCTACAACTCCCATGATCCCTAGCTAGCAGGACCAGTGGTCAGGGATGATGGGAATTGTAGTCTCAAAACATGTGGAGGGCCGAGGTTGAGGAAGCCTGGGCTAGTTCCTCGGGTGGATCCTGGGGGAGCAAACAGTCAAACAACAAACCAATAAAAAACATTTTAAAAGCGACCAAATATCTTCACAGATCAATCATTTAAAGGCTGCCTGCAACAGTTTGTGAAAGCCACCCAATGCCTGGGGGGACACCAATGTCTTTAAATTCCACCTGAATGTTACTAATGAAGGAGGCAGGCAGCACACCTCACCAGGGAGGGCAAACAGGGAGCCACTACCAAGAAGGCCCTGTCATGAGTCAGGACCATCCAGGCAAACCCCAGCAGCAACACCAATAGCGCATCTCCTGCCAATTGAAAGATCTGAGTTGACTGATAACTGGGGGAGGTACTCTTATGTTTTGGGCTCCCGAGCCATTTACAGCCCTGCAAGCTAAAACTCACACCTTGGCATGGACCTAGTGGCTCACTGGCAGTCAGTGCAGCACTTTTAGGACTGGTTACACATGGTCCCATCAAGATGCTGCAGTCACCAACCCAGCCACTGCATTATGCACTAGCAGCAGCTTCTGGACCACCTTAGAATAGTAGATAGAGCAGTAAATATAAGGCAGCTCCCTGTTTTCCTTTAAATTTACAGGATTCAAGGCCCTCTAATTCCCCTGGCATGCTCTCAAGAAGGAAGGGGAAATTTGCCATTCCTGGAGCTGCTGTACTTATGTATTCTCCAGCTACTCCCACCCTGCCTTCAACCCGGGCCAACCCAAGTCTGTCAAGTGGTTTGGAGGTGGTGGTCCTTCCACCATGAATTCTCATAGGAACATAGGAGTTGCTTTCTGCTGAGCCAGACCTCAGTACTGGCACTGCCTCTCCAGTTTTAAGACAATTAGTCTTTTCTAGCCCTATTTGGAGGTGCCGGGGATTGAACCTAGGACCTTCTGCATGCAAAGCAGATGCTCTGCTATTGAGCTACGGCCTTTCTCCTTAAATTCTTCCCCATGGACCTGTATTCTCCCCCAGGAACCTACCTCCTCCACCCTCCTCCATCTACGCTCTGTCTCTGCAGCTGGAGGCAGTAATGCTTCTGAATAGCAGTTGCTGGAAGCTGCAGAAGAGGAGAATGTTGTTGTGCTCAAATCCTGAATCCCTGTTTTGCACAGGCATCTGGGTGGCTACTGTGAAAGCAGGATGCTGGACTAGATTGGCCATTGGCCTGATCCAGTAGGGCTCCTTATGTTTCCCTGTTCATGGGATTTTTTTTTTAAATAAAGAAAGAGGTCTTAAACAACTTCTATGCTTTTTTCTGTTTAAAATGGATCTGGAATAGCCTGCAATAAGGTTTTCCAAAAACTATGTCCCTTCATTGTGTAGCTGACTGTAGCATCAGATAATAATGGAGAGAAGTGTTGTGATTGGGCTGGTTAAACCACTACAACAGTTGTGTCCCTTCTTCTCTTTCTGCCCCCTCCTGACAGTTTACACTCTCCTTTTAAAAGGCACATTCCCAGTGATCCTAAAATCCATTTATATGGCATTATTTATTACGGAGTGGCAAGCAGATGGAGCCGTTTTTCCTTGCAGCAATTTGAAAGGGACACATTACTTTTCTACATACTGGCTCCTGCACTGATTTATGGTTTCCACAGCAGGCGAAACATCCTGGACCTGCCTCTGTTGTTCCACCCAATTAAAAACTGAAAATGGTTTCGTTCGGTTCTCACTTTTACGGCTCAACTTCCAAATTAACTCATTACGCAGTGAAATATTCTTG
Source organism: Podarcis pityusensis (assembly GCF_964106645.2). Lineage (NCBI taxonomy): Eukaryota > Metazoa > Chordata > Lepidosauria > Squamata > Lacertidae > Podarcis > Podarcis pityusensis. The sequence goes on along the minus strand of NC_138033.1, from coordinate 57,832,785 downwards.
TGGCCAAGCCATTAACACACACTAAAATTTAAATGCTCCGATATTTTAAGGGCCTGTTTCCAGAGGTGATGAATTTAAGAATCTCACAGTGCATCTTAAAAATGATCTTTCTTGAGGGTGGATGAGGGATACATGTAAACAGGTGCAGTTTCCTAGTGCCAATACTCTGTCTTTAAGCATATGCACCTATGAATAGTTTCAAAACATTGTCCTTTAGAAGTCACTTTACTGGCCTGTTTTCATCTAGGATGACAAAACGTTTAGGTCCTTGCTTCAGAAACAACAGGTTAATGGTCCAAAACCAATGCATAAACTTTATGTGTCCAGTGCTATAAAATGTTTAAAATATATAATGGCTCGGATCCTAACTAGGCATCTGTTTAGAGAAGGGCTCCTTCTCTTCCTTCATGAGTGGAACAGATATCCAGTGGAGGAATCTGCTGATGGATGGGAGAGAGGAAAAGCAATTTATACCAGTTTCCCCTGTACTGCCTTTCATACTCCTCCAGAGCCCTTCCAATCCTCCCAGAGCAGATTTCACTAAGGAGAAAGTTACTCCCCTCCTTTTGTTGGTGAAAGCATCCTGTGAGTGGATTTCAGTCTGAGGATTCTCGCACCAGTAGAAGCTGACTTAGAATCCATGCACTGGTGTGTGTGTGTGTGTGTTTTAAAAACAAAATCTAGGATTTGGGGGAGGAAGCCATGACTGTTTAAATGTTTAGTGCAGATGAGGGTCTAGGACTTGGGAAACCCCCACTTAGCCATAAAGATCACTGGGTAACCTTGGGCCAGTTCCTAACTTACCTCGCAGGGTTGTTGTGAGAATAAAATATACCATATTGAGCTCCTTGAGGAAAGGCAGGATAGAAATGTGGTCAACAAACAAACAAACAAGGAGTGACAAAAGAAAGAAACACTTAGTGGCAGCAGCTTCCAAAGGAGTAGCATTAAGGTGAGTGGGAGGAGAGGGCTCTCCAAAGGGAATGTCTTTTGAAAGTGAAAGCACACCTTGTCCCAGAACTTCAAGTGTCTGAAACTCTCTGTCCCATCCTCTCCTGCCAGTCACATTTAATTTGCACGATGGGAGGCTAAGCAGAGGTGACAGCTGCATACAGTGTATCGGCAAAGGAGAGACTTTACAGTGCATCCTGTCAGGTTGCAATGTGGCGCTGGCAGAAGTCCAGAGGTGCAAGATATAATGATCAGAGAGGATCAGAGTGTGCAGCTTAAAGTAAGATAAGGGATGTCTCCAGAACTGATTGTGAATTCCAAATGAGAGATCCTCTCATGGCCAACCACAGTCACCACCTGGAACGATATAAGCCAAGGTTGGGTGACTTGCCCCTAGTAAGTAAGGCCCATAGTGTGGACTTAAATTGGCTTAGGTGTCATGGCTTTCCTTCATGGTGGTTTTTGGGTGGTGGAGCACTTTGATTCTTGGAATTTCCAGGTAGGTCTGGTTGAGAATCCTTCCTGAAGCCCTAGAGTCAATGTGCATAAGAATATAAGAAGTGCCCTGCTGGATCAGGCCAATGGCCCATTTAGTTCAGCATCCTCTTCTCAAAGTGGCCAACCAGGTGCCTGTGGAAAACTGGAAAGCAGGACCAGAGCATGAGCCATCTCCCCTCCTGTGGTTTTCAGAAACAGGAATTCAGAAGCATTGCTGCCTCCGATCATGGAGACAGAGCATCGCCATCATGGCTAGTAGCTATGTAGACAATACTGAGCTATATGGCGCAATGGTCTAACTCAGCATAAGGCAGCTTCCTGTCTTCCTAAGTAAGTCTACCTTCACAATGATGCCCATCTTTGAGATCTATTGAAGCTGGACTCTTAGATGGCCACCAAACAGTAGTCAGGAACTAAGGAACAGCCACAGTGAAAAATTATTTGCATATTCATATTTATGATACACTCTTCCTCCAAGGACCCCAGGGTGCTGCATACAGTCCTCTCCACCACCCATTTTATCTTCACAATAGCTCTCTGTCTTGTCTGTATCTGGTACCCATGGGGCCAAGGCAGAAAGGCAGCCCAGTTGTTTCAGCACCATGGAGAGTTCCATGCGAACAGATGAAGGATTGTAAAGCTGCCTTTTGGTATAATCAAATCAAATCTGACCATTAAAGGACAACTACCTGTGGGGATTAAAAAGGGACGCGGGTGGCGCTGTGGGTAAAACCGCAGTGCCTAGGACTTGCCGATCGTATGGTCGGCGGTTCGAATCCCCACGGCGGGGTGAGCTCCCGTCGTTCGGTCCCAGCTCCTGCCCACCTAACAGTTCAAAAGCACTCTTAAGTGCAAGTAGATAAATAGGTACCGCTTTATAGCGGGAAGGTAAACGGCGTTTCCGTGTGCTGCGCTGGTGCTGGCTCGCCAGCTGCAGCTTCGTCACACTGGCCACGTGACCCGGAAGTGTCTTCGGACGGCGCCAGCTCACGGCCTCTAGAGCGAGATGAGCACGCAACCCTAGAGTCGGACACGACTGGCCCGTATGGGCAGGGGTACCTTTACCTTTATCATGGCCACTGGTCCCATCACCTCCTGGCAAATAGAAGGGGAAGAAATGGAGGCAGTGAGAGATTTTACTTTTTTGGGCTCCATGATCACTGCAGATGGTGACAGCAGTCACGAAATTAAAAGACGCCTGCTCCTTGGGAGAAAGGCGATGGCAAACCTAGACAGCATCTTAAAAAGCAGAGACATCACCTTGCCAACAAAGGTCCGTATAGTTAAAGCTATGGTTTTCCCAGTAGTGATGTATGGAAGTGAGAGCTGGACCATAAAGAAGGCTGATCGCCAAAGAATTGATGCTTTTGAATTATGGTGCTGGAGGAGACTCTTGAGAGTCCCATGGACTGCAAGAAGATCAAACACATCCATTCTTAAGGAAATCAGCCCTGAGTGCTCACTGGAAGGACAGATCGTGAAGCTGAGGCTCCAATACTTTGGCCACCTCATGAGAAGAGAAGACTCCCTGGAAAAGACCCTGATGTTGGGAAAGGTTGAGTGCACAAGAAGAAGGGGACGACAGAGGACGAGATGGGTGGACAGTGTTCTCGAAGCTACAAACATGAGTCTGACCAAACTGCGGGAGACAGTGGAAGACAGAAGTGCCTGGCATGCTCTGGTCCATGGGGTCACGAAGAGTCGGACATGACTAAACAACAACAACAACACCTTTACCTTTACCTTTACCTTTACCTTTACCTGTGGGGATTAAAAAAACCAAAACCCCACTGGTTAGGCATACTATTACCTAGCTTAGATTCTAAACTATTTCTACTAACATATTTCTACTAACATAATAAGCCAGTAAAGGAAGGTTTTTTGCATATGCAGAAGAGGCCAAATTGGAGATGTAGTACATTACATTTTATACTGTACATTACATAACTCACCAAGGGTTAAGTTTCTTCTTCTTCCAAGGCCAACCAGATAATTAAAAAATATACGTGTGTGTGTGTGTGTGTGTGAGAGAGAGAGAGAGGGAGAGAGAGAGAGAGAGAGAGAGAGAGAGAGAGATTCATGGTGGGGTGGATTTAAATAGATGATGAGCGTGGCAACAGAATGGAACAGACTTAAGAGTGAACAAATGGGGGAAAGATCTGGATAAAGTGATCTGCCCATCTCTGCTGTAATGCTGAAATGGTGGCAGATATTTCTAACTAAACAGGCAGCTGCATCCAACATCAGAGAGTATTAGACCCATTGAAATTAATGGATACGAATAACATAGGTCTACTAATTTCAGTGGATTTACCCTTGAGTAGAACTTGGCTGGAGACAACCTAGGGAGTCTGGGCTGAGTTGGTTACCTGCTGCTGTTCCTCCTCACAGATCCTCAGGTCTGATCCCAGGGTGCCTGGGATGTCTAGAGGGTCCAAAACAAATAATAAAATCATAGAATCATAGAACTGTAAATGTGGAAGGGACCCTGAGGGTCATCTAGTTCAACCCCCTGCAATGCAGAAATCTCAACTAGATTATATATGACAGATGGCCTTCCAACCGTATAAGGGATAGCAAAATAAACACCCACTAAACGTATCTGTTTAGGAGACTGGCTACATCATTTTCAGTTCAAGTCCTCATTTTCCGTGGTACCCAAATGAAGGCTGGGGCAAAATGACAATCTTATGAAATGCAGCCAGACAGGGATCATCATTATTCATAAGTTATTAATAATCAATCATTTAATGAAATTTCAGCTTGCTGCATATTTTTATTCATTGATTCCTTTATTCAAATTTCATAATTAAAAAAATTCTAAAAATGAAAAGTATGCTTTTGGAATATTTGTAGTTAATTTGTTTTAGATCAGCTGCCTATTTACATGCTTTGTTTAATTGCATCTCAAGGCACGTATTGGCGGGAAACCAATGAACTACTTTAGGCCAATTTGAGGGTTTGGGAATGCGTGATCTGTGGGATTATAGATCAGACCCACATCATATTACCAACTGCTTATCCATCCACCTTTGGAGGGGGTTGTTCATAGCCTGAGGAAGCTCCTGGATCCATCTTTGTTGCTAGAGGACCACGTGACCTCAGTGGCTAGGAATTCCTCCTACAAAATTTGGCTGGTAAGACCACCCTGGGAACTGTAGCTCTCTGAGGATTAGGGACCTCCTGGCAACTCTCAGCACTCTTAACAAACTACAGTTCCCAGGATTCTTTGGGGGAGCAGAGATTGTTTAAAGTGGTATGATACTGCATAATAATAATAATAATAATAATAATAATAATAATTTATTATTTATACCCTGCCCATCTGGTTCAGTTTCCTCAGCCACTCTGGGCGGCTCCCAATCGAGTGTTAGAAACAATACAGCATTAAATATTAAAAACTTCTCTAAACAGGGCTGCCTTCAGATGTCTTTTAAAAATAAGATAGCTGCTTATTTCCTTGACAACTGATGGGATGGTGTTCCACAGGGCAGGCGCCACTACTGAGAAGGCCCTCTGTCTGGTTCCCTGTGACCTCACTTCTCACAGCGAGGGAACCACCAGAAGGCCCTCGCCACTGGATCTCAGTGGTCTGGGCTGAATGATGGGGGTGGAGACGCTCCTTCAGGTCTACTGGGCCACGGCCATTTAGGGCTTTAAAGGTTAGCCCCAACAATTTGAATTGTGCTCGAAAACATACTGGGAGCCAATGCAGATCTCTCAGAACGGGTGCTATATGGTCCCGGCGGCCACTCCCAGTCACCAGTCTAGCTGCCGCATTCTGCATTGATTGCAGTTTCTGGGTCACCTTCAAAGGTAGCCCCACGTAGAGCACATTGCAGTAGTCCAAGCGGGAGATAGCCAGAGCATGCACCACTCTGGCAAGACAGTCCGTGGGCAGGTAGGGTCTCAGCCTGTGTGCCGGATGGCGCTGGTAGACAGCTGCCCTGGATACAGAATTGACCTGCGCCTCCATGGACAGCTGTGAGTCCAAAATGACTCCTAGGCTGTGCATCTGGTCCTTCGGGGCACAGTTACCCCATTCAGGACCAGGGAGTCCTCCACACCCACCTGCCCCCTGTCCCCCCAAAACAGTACTTCTGTCTTATCAGGATTCAGCCTCAATCTGTTAGCTGCCATCCATCCTCCAACCACCTCCAGGCAGATGGGGCCTTGCCCCGTACTGTTGCCCTTCGCTGAATGCATTCTATTGTTGATATATCCTGCAAGTGTGGCAACTGGCATTGACCACAGACGAGGCCTAGCTAAAATGGAACTGTTACTTCATTTGACTTGAAAACTATGCTTCTATTAACAGAGCCTAGAATCACATTAGCCTTTTAGGAAGCTGCATCACACACCTGGCTGAGCTTTTAGCTTGTATTATTGGTATATAATCCACACATCCTTTTCACATTTACTAATGTCAAGCCAAGTTTTCATTGTCCCAGTGTATTTGATCCCCCACAGCCTGCTCCCCCAAAATGCAGAACCTGCAGTTTTCTCCATTGCATTTCAGTGTGCTCGTTTCCATTTCCCATTCTTTCATGGCCTGTTTGAATTTTCTTATTTTGCATTTCCAATACTGAGTTGCTGCACTGACAACAGGCTGTGATGCTAATCCCTAGTTCAAAAGCAGTCTTCGATGCACTGTGCCAGAGGCGCCTGAAGCATAGATTATCCCAGATAAATTCAACCAAAATGTGATATGTGTAGAAAAACAAACAAACAAACAAATTAAACTTCAGCAATGAGGATGGAGTGGGTGGGTGGGTGGGTGGTAGGGGGAACATTCAGTTTTACCAAAGATTAGAATCAACCTGTGTTGGAACAGGCAAGTAAATGGCAGGTCTGATTCACACATGCATTTCTGCCTCTTGAAGACCTCAACATCAGGTGATGTTTTGCATGCGGGAAAGGGACATTGCTGATCAAGCAAAACAGACAGACCTTTCATATTTCCTCAAGGTGATATGCAGAGGAATATGTTCATGCATTCATGTCTGCTTCACAAATGGAAGTTCACTGTTTAATCACTTGACGAAGGCTCTGTTGGTGTGATTTGATCTGTGATGGAGGTAGAGACAGGCCTTCAGGCTGAATGAAAGAATCTCTCCACCCATACTCTAAATCAGGGATGGGGAAGCTGTGGTTCTCCAGATGCTGCTGAACTACAGCTCCCATTGTCCTTGACCTTTAGCCATGCTGGCTGGGGCTGGTGGTTGCCCGAATACAACATCTGGAAAGCCACTTGTTTCCTTTCCTTGCTATAGACTGATTTGCAAACCCAACAACAAATTAAGAGCATAAGAACTTGAGAAGAGCCTGCAGGATCAGGCCAATGGCTTCTCCAGTCCAGCATCCTGTTCTCACAGTGGCCAACCAATTACTATTATTGCAATTAATCTATTAACTTCCTTCTAAACCACCATCTCAAGGCAATATTCACCTAATTTACAAACACACAAACATCTAAAGCAAGGCTAAAACCCTGATAAGTGGAAGCTTGTGACAAAGACCCATTTATCCAGCTGCCGGCCCAAAAATGTCTTCAACAGATCGGGTGTGCCTGTCTCATCTCAACTGGGATGCTGATCCACAGAATATCTGTGGTTGGCACACTCACAGCTGCAGGTCACCACCAGAGGCTGGTAATAAAACAGGTATGCTTAAAGCTCCCTAGATGCCATACAACTGAAAGCACACTTGAAGAACATGACTTCTCCCAAAGAATCTTGGGGCCTGTAGTTTCTTCGCAGTCCTGGAGAATGGCTGCCCTGTAAGGGGCAAATTACAGTTCCCGGGATTATTTAGGGGAAGCCATGAGCTTTAAATGCATAAGGAGAGCCTTAGTATAGACTAATTGAGTAGTGAGCAGGCGTATGCATCAGTCCCTGCTCCTTTTCTCTGTCTTTCTTTCTCTGTCGCAGAGGATGCCAATTTTCTCTCCCAGAAAAGGTTCCACCCATGAATAACTGCTAAATGACAACAATAAGCCGAGACGGAAACAAACTCCTGCTATCTGAAGGGTGTCACTGCAGTCAAGATAAAGAACCGGGAGTTCTTGGAGGGAGTCGGGGTGTGACAAAACCTGTCCCAATGAATGCTGACATCCTGAATAAAATCACTACATGACTCCGCGTAGGTCAAGAGACGACATTGTTTCCCTGAGCCGCATTGACAGCAGGGTGACAGAGATTAATAGCTTTGTATTGACTGAGTAACTTCCAGTTCCTTATCTTTGTCAAGTCAAGGCTGTGTCCAAGAGCTGAAAGTGTTATTAGTCTTATAATTGTGGAGACATTTAAAGGGTTTCCCCTTAAGGGACTATGAAATCCAATAAACCTTTCATAAAACCTCAAGCACTCATGTGAGGAAGAAGAAGGGGGGAAAAGAACCTCCACAGAACACCCCGCCCCACCCTTGTCTCTGAGACAGGCATGCTTCAGTGGGAGAAAACCTTGGAGCACCAGTACATTGAATAATGTTTGATTTATGAAGGCAGTTTTGAATTGGTATCAGTTGTTTTATTAAAAATATATGAAAGAATGTTTTAAATATGAGTGAGCTGTGTTCACTTCGGTCTCGATCAAGCGCTCTGTTCATCTCAAGCGAGAGCCCCGCCTTTACCTTGTCACAGAGATTCATGGCACTTTCGTTACACTGAATTTGTATTGCTAATAGAGTAGGGTAATTTAATTTAGGTGAGATTGACCCATCACACTTCCACCCTGAAGTTTCAAATAAAGTTTCTTCATTTCTGGTTCCCCCCCACTCCTTAAGGATCAAGCTGTGGTATTTATTCACACACACATACTCCTTGTCTAACATCATTTGATTTGTAAAGGAACAGTTATGGTGTTTTGTTCACTAATGTCTCTTGGCTTCGAGAGTGGCTATAAATGGAAGGATAGAAGTGTTTTTAAACACAGCAAGTTTTGAACATAGACAGCCTGCTTAGGGTTATGATATAATACATGTTGGACTCTACAAAAAAAAAGTGGGGCAGGATCCTCTGTAGTACAGTGGATGGTGAATTGATGTCACACAGGAAAAGCCCCCATTTAGCTCGGTCTAGCAAGGGGTTACAGAACATTACACCTTAAAGCACAGCTAGGGAAACTTTTTCAGCTAGAAGGCTTCTGTCCTGGCTCTCTCCCAAAACCAAAGCACAGAGGTGTTTACTCATAAGTAAAGAAGTAAACTTTTGTGGTAGCAGTCTAGCAGTACAAACCCAGTAGATAGGAAAGAGAAGAGACTGATCCTTGTGCTTTAACAAGGCAATGGAGTAATGGCAATAAATCTGAACATTGATAGCAATAAATGTTCAAGAGTCCAAGATCAGTAGCAAGAGGTCCAGAAATGCATGGGAGCAATGAAGCTGTTCCAACAAGGTTCCTCGCCTACTCACCAAGTCTTTAAGCAAGCATGGAGAAACCTCAGTAACAAGAATCCTTCCTTCTGCAAGAATTCCTGGCCTGAAGACAGGCACTTTTCCAGGGAGGGGGTCCTCTTCTCTTGAGGCATCACCTCCCCCTGGCAGATGGGCACACCTTATCTGAATTTTCCTACTGTGTCATGGTAGGTTGGGCCCCTGAGTCCACCTCATGCTTCACAGGCAGAGAAGGGGTAGCCCCTGAATCTCCCATCTCATGAGGTCCCAGCACATCTGAGGGCAGAGTGGTGCTTCATCAAGTGGTGTCTGCTTCATGGTCTCTTCCTTCTGTCCTCCCACTCAAAGACACTTCAACCTCAAGTGCTGGTCTGGTCTGAATCAGAGACCTCTGTGGGAACTGTAGCGATAGGCCATAGCTGTGTGGTAGAACATCTGATTTGCATGTAGAAGGTCCCAAGGTCCAATCCCTGGCATTCTTACATAGGGCTGCGGAAGACTCCTGCTGGAAACCTTGAAGAGCCATTGCCAGCCAGTGTTGACAATACTGAGTTTGGTGTTCTGACTTGGCATGAGGCAGATTCCAAAGCATCAAGCATGTACATTTGGGATTGTGACCCCAGCCAATCAGAGATAGGTAAATGACTTATCAAGACCTCTACCAAAGAAGTGCAGATTGCAGACCCGATGAATTTTGCACTTGCTTCTTTAACTTCATTGTGTGGCAATGGGCCAGTTCAACTTTGCATGCATTTAAATGAATTAACCCAGGCGGAAGAGCATCCCCGCTTCATTCCATGAGAAACTGCAATTGCAGGTGTTGACAAATTGAGGTTATGGAGTTCCTTTTGTCCCTAATATTTGGTCTCTGCTGGAGACTTGGGTCACATTTCTCGATGGTGCAAATCACCATCTTGACTTTCTTTGAAGGCCGTAGCTGTTATGCAAGGAAGGTTCTCTTCAGCCTTGCCCAATAAAGTCTAGGACAAATTCACTGTCCTGCTGTTTTTGGATTGTGCTGGTGATTTATTCAATGTTTATCCTGAAACTGCTTTCAGTAAAGTTGATGAGTGCAAAAGAGGACCGCAGACTCATCTCATTTTCACTCCTCGGTATCCTGAGGGAGCTACAAAACTGTTTTACCCAATACATAAAACTATTAATACAGTTGTATACCTGAAGGAGACTAAAAATGGTGAAGTGGGATTTGTGGTGCTATAGGAAGAAGGGGGGGGGGAGGTGGTTCTGGGTCCAGGAAAATGAAGTCCAATGAATCCAATGATACTGAATGTTGGAAGATTCAGGACAGGTAAAAGAAAGCCCTTCTTCATGCAGCGCATACTTAAACTATAGAACTTGCTCCCCCAGGAGGCACTGATGGCTGCCATGCTTGATGGCTTTAAAAGAAGACTGGACAAATTCATGGAGGATAAGATTTGCAGTGGCTACCAGCCATGATTACTATGGTAGTAATGCTTCTGAATAGCAGTTGCTGAAAACAGCAAGAGGGGAGAGTGTCCTTTCGTTGAGATCCTGCTTGTAGGTTTCCCACAAGCATCAGTGTGAGAACAGGAAGGTGGACTAGTTGGATCATTGGCCTGACCCAGTAGGCTCTCCTTAGCTGCTTATGAAGTTCACTGCGTGATCATGAACCCACCACTATTCCTCAGCCTTACTAAACACACAAAGCTGTGCAAAGGTCCTAGGCAGGGATAGGGGGTCTCTTTCTACCCAAGGACCACATTCCCTCATGAACAGCCTTCTAGGTGGCACATTCTAGTGGTGAGCAGAGGTGGAGGAAAAGATGGGTGGTGCAATGGATGTGACACTTACCTTTCCACATCAGGCTACACTTAAACCACATAGAAGGCAGAGGGTTCTATGCAAACACTTCTCTCTTCATCCAGAGGCATCACCACACTTTAAGGACACTTTAAGGGACATGACCCTGAGAGATCCGGAAAGCCACATTCAGCATCCAGGTATGAGGTTTCCCACACCTGGTCAAAGGTGGTAACCTCATGGATGCCAGGCAAAGGTAGCCAGTGGGATACATATGTGATTCATGGTGGTGGGGGGTCACCCTTCTCTCCCTCTGCTTCTCTTCTGCCTTGTTGAGACTCAACTGTTCCTGGCTTCTTTTCAAGATAAATGGAGAAATCAATGGAGGTTGGTGATGTGCTTCCTACCCTTGATTGCCAATAAAGGATATTACTTTCCCTTGATTTGTAATCATGGCAACAAGGTGCCTGAAGACTTGGCACCAAACCTCTTTCTTTGTTCATGGTTGTGGATATACTTCATTGATGCAAACAGGCTGTGATCCCTGATGGCACTTAAGAGCACTGAGGTCACCTCTAAAGGAGATTCTCCTCCTAGCTTTTCATGGGGGAAACTTCTTGTGAACTTCTGACCAAGTGTAGCTTTACTCTCTCACACACACAATAGCCAGAGATGCCCACATGACTCATCTAAACTGCAGACTAAGAGCCATTATGAGACTACTGGCATAGGCCAGGCAAGTCTCTATGACCACCCCAATCAATCCAGTGGATGCTGAGCTTTCATCCAGGATCTCCTAGATTGTTGGCCATAGGTCTCCAGCCAAGTAGGAACAGCTATTTCAACAACAGGGAAGTTCTTGGGTCATATAAATTTCATAACTCTCTCCCAGATTTCATTCTTAAAGCTTGGTTTGCTGATCTGCCCCCTTGCAAATTCAGTTTTATTCTCTATGGCCTCTGTCTCTGTGATGTGTGTGTGTGTTACTTCTTAGACAAAACTTCCCCCACCTGATGCCCTCTAGATGTTGTTGGACCACAGCTTCCATCTATTTCAGCCTGCATGGCCAATGGTCAAGGGTGATGGAAGTTGTAGTCATTGAACAGCTGGATGGCTTTGGGTTAAGGAAGGCCACTTTATTCTGTCTTGGTCCCTGCCTTCCTATCCTGTTTTGTGCCTTCTCTAGATTGCTTTCTCCTACCTATGGCTGGGATGAAATCCTGCCTCAGCCCTCCCTGTTTCCTGAAAACATTCTCCCTGCAAAAATGGAGGCCAATTTTCTGCTGCTTTCTTGGAAGTGGGGAAGAAATACAATTCTCCAAAATTTTAAGGTGGGGTGGCCATTTACTTTATCAGATTTCACTGAGAAGTATGGCCAATGATAAGCTGCAAAGAATGTGGGAATGTTAAGGAAGGTAGGAGAGGATATATTGTTTTGATATTATCCCTCCTCACTCACACTAGTGAGGAAGCAGCAGAGCACATTCCCTTTGCAACTTATTGGAAGCAAGTTGATGATTCATTAGAATCTTTTAATTAAGCAATCCAGTCTGGCTTGTCCAGTCTGGATTGTTCCTGGTAAGTTTCCCCTTTATTTCCCTCTTAAAATAATAGTAACATAACTTAGTTGTCTTTAAAAGTAAGAATAAAGTTTTACTCACCTTCAGTTCACAGCAGTAATCTGAAGGCAGGCTTTATCTTGTGGTTACAGTGAAAATAAGTCTGAGCTACATCTCATACTTTCTGCTCGTGGACTCCATCCTATGTGAAGGTAGAGCCATGAGCTGGCTAAGAGCCAGGAGAGCGAGAATCCAAGAGTAAGAGTAAGAGAATAAGAGTCCAACAGAGAGATGGTTGCGTGGCCAGCCCTTTTATCTGGTCATCTAGGGTCACACCCATCTACCTGGTCACATACAGGAGGAGGAAGCTCCAGACCAGGTATGACAGGAAGTTCTCCCTACCTGGAGCCACATTCCCCTGTGTGTCCATTCTAGGCAACAGGAAAATGTACTTGACTGCTCTAGTAATAATACATCCCACAAAGAAAACCTAACATGGTTTCATGCTGACTACACTGCCCGGAATGCCTTGAGAGTGACAGACTGGCTAACAGCAGTTACATCACCTATTATATCAGCACAACATTCTCTCTCATTGCTTTGCTTTTAAGATGATTTTATTTTTCCATCTTTTGGTGTTTGCTGCCTTGGGCTTCTCTGTGAAGAAGGGTGGGATATCAATTTAATAAATATGCTATACATTGTTCCCAAGTTCCCATTTCATGCTAGTCTGGAAAGACACCAAAGGTAGATCCAGACAACGCCTTTCATTTTACTCCGCCATGAAACTCTGTATACAAACGACTAATATTTTGAGCTGGTGATATCAAGTCTCCTTGGATTTACTGGAGGTGGGGTGGGGGGTGAATATAGTTGCCTTTTGACCAACAGCTATATTTTGCCTATTTGATGTCTTCTGTTTCATGTTGCTCCTTTAATAAGTATCCCTTTGGAGTTCAGGAAAGGGCTTGCCACATGTCACTGAAGTCTCAGAGACTTGATAATCTTGGTCAGTATTTGAAATCAGGCTCCTGTGAAGACCAAAAAGATTGGCAACGGCTATAACTCATTATTCTGTCAAGGCATTGACAAAGAGATCTATGTGAAGTGATCTGTGATTACTTGATATTGATTAGAACTCTTCTGGGAGGGAATGGCATGCTGGCTTCTTGAGATAACCCCTCCCTGAGTGAGTTGCGTTCCCTCTTCAAAATAACCTGCAATATAGATCAACAGTGCCATGGGTGACATTCATTAATCTTTGCCAACTGAGCGTCCTCCAGTTGTTTTGAATCACAACAGTGGTGTAGCATGGGGGGACGACGGGGGGTTGCCTTGGCCACAATATTGTTAGGGGTGCAAAATTTCAACACCCGGTGCTGCCTTAATACAGCTGCATGCTTCCATCACCGGGCTCTGTTGAAAATGGCTTCTTCATGTGAACGAGGAAGGACCTCTCCAGACAATGGAATGACTCTTCTTTTCTCATTTCTGTGGCTGCAACCTCCTGGGTGATGCCAATAGCGTTAGGCAGTTGAATGCACATGAGTATTCTGTCCGTTTCCCTCCCTCGGGCCCTGGGTGCTGGCTACCTACGCTATGCCACTAGATCACAACTCCCATCCTCCTCCGCCAGTATTGCCCTGCTGGTTCATCCTACAACTCCCACCATACAGTATTGCCCTGCTCTTTTGGATTACAGCTCCCATCATCGCCAACCAGTATGACTGTGCTAGCTGGGCCTGATAGGAGTGGTGGTTCAAAACATCTGGAAGGTACCATGCTATTGAAGGCTGACATACATTGAATGTTTTACAGTGGGACAGATAGGGTGAAATGTGAAGAAACAAGTCTGAGACCAATATTAGTTTGGACTTCTCTTAGCTAAACCTATACCCCCAAAGAAGCACACAAGCACTCACTCTCTCTTCTGCCTCAAAAGTAGATGAATGATCAGGCCATTGTTAAGACTGTTACTGCATTTCTGTGCATGTCAACATGGAAGTAATCCCCTATGAGTTCAAGGAGCATAGGATTTTGGTTGAAGCCATATGACTTCACATCTAGATAGATAGATAGATAGATAGGTAGGTAGATAGATAGATATATGATAGATAGATAGATAGATAGATAGAACTCACATGGTTCAAAGATAGGTTGAACTGTCCACCTCCAGAGTCGTCCACCTGCAGTCCAAAGTGGAACAGTCTAGGACAGGGGTCTGCAACCTTTAAGACAAAAAGAGCCACTTGGACCCGCTTCCAAAGAAAAAAAAACTGGGAGCCGCAAAACTCGTCATTATAAAAATAACTTTTTTGTCACTTTTTATTATTTCTTTGTTTGACCCCTCAGAATTACTCCTCCTCATAGAAATAAACGTTAAATTAATAAGTTACCTTTGTGTGTGTGTGTGTGTGTGTGTGTGTGTGTGTGTTCTTCACTCCCCTTCAAAACAGTGACCAGCGTACATGCCCCCTTTCAATGCAGTGACCAGCGTACATGCCCCTTACAATGTGGCGGGCGGGCGGGCGGGCGAGCGGGAAGGTGACGTCGGGACGGTGTGTGACTAACGCACGCACCGCCCCCATGCGACGTCACAGCCAGTACAGAGCCCGCCACAGTGGGGAGTGTCGGGGCGCACAATGCGCCTCCTCCCCTCGCTAGTATCCGCCCCGGAGCCGCGGCAAAGGTGTAAAAGAGCCACATGCGGCTCCGGAGCCGCGGGTTGCAGACCCCTGGTCTAGGAGCTATTTAACCACATGATCTGCTGCTTCCGCAGAGCAACCTTCAGCTTAGTTTGTAGCAATAAAGCCTTCTGAGGACTCTTCAGTTTGATGTGGAGGATAATCTGTTTCTTCCAATAAAAAAAAAGGGGGGGGGGAGAAAAGAAAAGCAAAAAAAGAAAAGCTGTATATTTTCCTTGTATCCCTGCAGCCATATGGGGCCCAAAACTCCCATCACAGCATAGAGGTTGATATTGCCCAAACTCTCTTGATACGTACAAAATTAACACAGGTCACACTCGCTCCATATGGTAACTTATTGTGCCAAGACAACTCAAGGTGCTTTCTAATAGGCGGAAAGTTGCTAATAAATATCTTTTCCTCCCCTCCCATTTTTCTTTCCTGTTGTGCATAGGAGATTTGACAGCCACATATTCTTCTGCCAAGTTCCTTCAGTAGCTTTACACTTTTTTGGTGGTTGTTGTTGTTGTGGACGTGTGACATTAGTTTAAGTTGACCTAGAAAGAAATTAGAGATAGCTGACTCCAGGCTGAGTAGATGAATCATTACTTTTGTGTCCTCATATGCCCATCTGAAATTTCTTAAGAGGAGAAACCAACATCAAGCCAGCAGTGAGGGTACCAAACTCGAGATTATGTGTGAATTTCTCCAGGCACAGAAATGAACCTCACAAAACATATCTCAAAAACAGGAAGGGAGTTTTTGCAAACCCCTTCCCCCAAGTTCTCTTCCAGGTCAGATTTTATTTATTTCATTTTCTCCTTTCATTGCATTTATACCTCACATTTCCCTCCAAGGAGCTTAAGGTGATGTAGATGGTTCTCCCAATCCTCATTTAACCCCCACAACAACCCTGTGAGGTAAGTTAGGCTCAGAGTGAGTGGCTGGCCCAAGGTAACCCAGTGAGCTTCATGAGCAGGTGGGGATTTAACCCCTTGTCTCCCAGGCCTTTGTGTGACACTTAGTTTAATTCAAGCCAAATAAGAATTTCTGGCTTCTTTCCCCACTCCCAATTCACCACCACCTCCCCAAATTGCAACCATCCTTCTTTCCCCTTTACAAATTCAACTTTGCTGCAGCTCTAGCTATACAGTGGTACCTCGGGTTACATACGCTTCAGGTTACATACGCTTCAGGTTACAGACTCCACTAACCCAGAAATAGTGCTTCAGGTTAAGAACTTTGCTTCAGGATGAGAACAGAAATCATGCTCCGGCGGCGCGGCGGCAGCATGAAGCACCATTAGCTAAAGTGGTGCTTCAGGTTAAGAACAGTTTCAGGTTAAGTACAGACCTCCGGAGCGAATTAAGTACTTAACCCGAGGTACCACTGTACTTCCTTTGGTAGTGGTGTGCTGTACTGTGTGAAAATGTAGTCAAGGGGCTCACAGAGCGTACTTCTCTCTACCCACAATAATATCCCTGGTTGTTTCCTCTCTCTCCTGTGGATGGGAAAGTAATTAATCAGCTCTTTCCCCAAAGCATAACTGCTCAGAACTGCTCAAAGTGGGTTTGGGCCTGGGTGGAAAAAAAATGTTTTTCAGGGCCACCAGCAAGGACAAGCTAAAAATCTTTACATGGGATTTGTACTGATGTGCAAATCCCACATCAATGGAGGGAAATGGAGGGAAAAACACAAATATGCCCTGCCTGGCATATGAATGAAACATCAACAAATAATGATAAAGACAGGAGAAAATATGCAGCATAGCTAAGTCCCAGGTCCCCTTCCAGACTGCCGGGCCCCAGTAATTTGTACTGGCTCTCACCCATCTCTCCTTGATTCTGCTGCTGCTATGTTGAATGACACAGCCCTGTACCACTTCTGCATTTTCCTAAGGTATCAGGAAACTAGACAGCAACACTGGGATACCCTATAGGAAGCCAGTACCTTGGCCCATAGGACCACGCTCTTCTCCAGAGGCTGGTCTGAAGATGAGAAGGCCCTCGTGCTACACAGCCCTATAAGTGGGAGCAGTGCTCAGGCCAAAGAAAGACATGCAAGCTGAGGGGTAATAAATCAACAACAATAATAAAAGTAATAGTAGTAGTTACAAAAATACAGTGGTACCTCGGGTTACATACGCTTCAGGTTACACACAATTCAGGTTACAGACTCCGCTAACCCAGAAATAATACCTCGGGTTAAGATTGGGGCTGTCTGAGATCTTGTGAGATCTGAGACGACCCCAAGAGATGTCATAGCCTCCGAGAAAGCCTTGTGCAACCGTCCCAAAGCTTGGTGAGCAAGGCAGAGGGCTTAAAAGCATTTTCCATGAAGGGTTTTCCCTTTGCGGAAATGCCTTTCTAAGTCCTCTGCTTTGTTGACCAGGTTCTGAGAAGGTCATGTGAGGCCTTTGGAGGTTCCTGTGAGATCTTGTGAGAGCCTCCACAGCCCAGTAAGCAAGGATCCCCCACCCTCTTTATTTTTTCTTTTTCTTTTGTGATCCACAGAAACCTGCGACTGCACGAGTTAATGGTGTAAGTTGCAATCTCCTTGCACATATCAAATACATAGTAATATATTCCCCCCCCCCAAGGAAAAAAGCTAGAATTAAATCTGAAATTATGATGGGGGCTAAAGAAATAGGAGGCTTTGCAGTTCCAGATTTAAGAAGATATTATGAAGCTGCATGTTGGAGCTGGTTGAAAGAGTGGATGTTACTTAAAAATATGGAGATTTTGGAATTAGAAGGTTGGGATAGAATTTATGAACGGCATGGCTATCTAATGTATGGGAAAATACAGGTACATAAAATATTTACGAATCATTTAGTGAGAAAGGCTCTATTTGAAGTTTGGGAGAGAACAAAGGAGAAAATCATAGGAAAAACTCAGTGGTGGACCTTCCCAGTAGAGGCAACTTCCACACTCAAGAATAATGCAAGAAAACTGTGGCCAACCTACAAAGAGTTAGTGGAAGAAATGAATGAAAAACCAAAATTAAAAGACTATGAAGAATTAAAAAAGATTGGAATAAATTGGTTGGAATATTTTCAATTGAAAGTGACTTTTGAAAAAGATATAAAAAGCAGAGGGTTTGAAAATAAAATATTTAAGTTAGATAAAGAAGTCTTACAGAGTAAACAAAAAATACTTACGAAAATGTATAAATTATTAAATAATATACAAATAATCAAGAAATCAAAAGTAAGAATATGTTAAGATGGGAACAAGATTTAGGTTATGAAATTGAACACAAAAATTGGGTTAAATTTTGAACAAAAAACGTAATTTTTACAGCTTCTTATCAATTGAAAGAAAACTTCATGAAGATGCATCACAGATGGTATATGTCACCAGATAGGTTCGCAAAAATGAAAAAATCGGTTGATAACAAGTGCTGGAGGTGTAATAGAATGATTGGAACCTTATACCATATGTGGTGGTCCTGTCCGGAAATTAAGAAATATTGGAATATGATACATGAGGAAATTAAAAGGCTAATAAAAACATCACATAATAAAAGAGCAGAATCATATTTGTTAGGAATTTTGAATGGAGACATCCCGAATAACAAAATTAATATTTTCTTATACGTGACAAGAGCAGCAAGAATATTCATAGCCAGTAATTGGAAAGGAAATTATATTCCAACCAAAGAAGAATGGTTGAATAAATTATGCGAATACTTGGAATTAGCAAAGTTGACTGATTTGATAAGACAAAAACCAAAAAATATAATCCAGAAACAATGGAAATGCTTAAATGAGTATTTATGTAGACAAGGATTAAATGTAAGGTATTGGTTGTGTTTAGAATAGATTTATGAGAGATTTAGAAAACTTATTGATTAGAATATTTGTATGAGATTGTATGGGAAAAATACGGAATAACAGATGCAATCTTGCTTAAAATGTATATAAGAAGTGCAGTGTAAGTGATGGAAGTCAGTCAATGAAATTTTATTACTATTTTCATATTGAGATATTTGTAGAATAAACTTGGGAGAAATTCTTCCAACTTTTCTTCTTCTTTTCTCTTTTGTTCTTTTTCCATGTATATGTGCTCATTTGATATATATATGTATGTATTTGCAATATTTTGCTTATATTTTGTAACAATGATCTTAAATAAACAATAATTTTTTTAAACAAAAATACATAGTAATATCTTGTGAACATGGTAACTTTCCCTCATAAGGGAGTCCCTCCAGTGCCCTGAGAATTTGCAAATGTGTACCATTACCATTTTAACAGTTGTTTGTGCGTTTTTAAAATTACGTTGTGAGATCTGAACGCAGGCCCGCTGATGGGTAATGTTTGTGGACATGCCGTACAGTTAACGGCAACCCCTGTGTTCACCTTTGGTCTCAACATAGACAGGAACGAGCCCCCACCATTTCCACCTTCGAACAAAAATAAATAAATCCAGGGCTTTCAAAAGTTCACTGTATGAAAGTGTGTATGCCAATTTTTCTTCACTGCCTCAGGCTGGTGCTACGGTAATAACTTTGGTTTCCAAGGCCTCATATTAAAGGAAGGGGAAGATACGGTGAAAAATTGTACACAATAAACTTTATCTTGAGCCATGTGCAGCGGAGGGAAACACATTGGGTGAGAGGTGAGGGCGTCGCTTTCCTTCACCTGGATCCGCAAACTTGAGACTCGATAGGCTGCTTTCCCGATAAATTGCCCAAAGCAGTGCACGCAATTAAAACTTTCTGAAGAACAGGTGTTTGAAATATCCCCCCAGACAAGGAAAGCTTGAAGCTTCTTTGTTGGTTTTTAAATGAAAGAGGACGCTCTCTTTCTAAAGCCATGCAAATAAATCTATTGGGGACTAATTACATGCTACAAATAGATGTAATGGAGGCCTTGAAGGAAGGAAGGAACGAAGGAACAAGCTACAGCAAGGTACAAGTCAATGGGACTTTTCAGTGTGGTGTAGTAGTAAGAGACCTGAGTTCAAATCCCATTTGGCCATGCACCTTGGGCCAGTTGCCTCATCCCAGCCTAACCTGCATCACAAGGTTGTTGTTAATATTTGTTCGTCGCTTTCCAAAGAAAAGTAACCCACAGCAGCTTACGAAAACAAAAGCACACTAAAAACAAGTATAGCAAACCACCAGCAAAACTCAGCTATACAGATCCTGACCCACACAAATAGGCCACAGATTCCTGAATCCCTTCATGCTAAAGAAAAGCTCTGCCTGGTGCCTAAAAGTAAAGATGTTGCCAAGCAGGCCTCCCTGGGCAGAACATTCCAGAAGCGAGGAGCCACCACTGAAAAGGCCTTTTCTTGTGTTGTCACCCTCTGGACCTCCCGTGGAGGGGGCACCTGGAGAAGAGGTGACTCTGACAAGTGAATGTTGTGAGAAGGAAATGGGGGCAGGGAGACACACGTATGCCATCCTGAGCTCCTTCCGGGAAAAGTATCATATTCATGCAAACCAGGGCTATTTTTCTAGAAAAAGAGATGCTGGAACTCACCATGAACATCTCATTTGTCCTCTTTGAATAGCAATGACCCCCACCTGAGAGGTGGCAGAACTGAGTTCCAGCTGGGGAAAATAATGCCCTGCACACAACAATAAATAAATACAGTGGTACCTCAGGTTACATACGCTTCAGGTTACATACTCCGCTAACCCAGAAATAGTGCTTCAGGTTAAGAACTTTGCTTCAGGTTGAGAACAGAAATCGTGCTCTGGCAGCGCGGCCCCATTATCTAAAGTGGTGCTTCAGGTTAAGAACAGTTTCAGGTTAAGTACGGACCTCCGGAACAAATTAAGTACTTAACCCAGGGTACCACTGTACAATTAAACGACAGTTTACTCCATAGTAGGCTTAAGATTTAAGGAATCTCCCGGCCATTTAAATGCTGGAGATTTCAAAACCTAAAACGTTTCACTTGATGGAGCAGCCAATGAGTGAGCACTGATGGCAGGCACATTGTAAGGATGGAGTTACTAGAGGGGTGAAAAACTTTCAAATGTGCTGAAGTAGTTTGGCAGAGTTACTCACAGGTGGCTGGAATTAAATTGACTAAGTGGTTTCTCCAAGCACAGCACCTGTCACATCTTGTCTTCTTTTCATAACTTCAAAGATATGAAAGTTATGAAACCAAACCTAGAAAGGGGTCAGAAGCCATCAGCTTCTTTGATTGATGCTTTGTCACATTTTGGCTCATTATCGTGCCGGGAATTTCCTCTACTAAATAAGAGGACTTTGGAGCTTGTAGAGAATTAAGGTTTCGCGTGCATGCGCTCGCACACACACACACAAACACAGAGCTGCACCCCTGCTTGCTTTGCTTGCCAAGGCTCGCTTCCACCTTGAGGTCAACCAAGCCACCTTTCAAATCCCCCGCCCCACACTGGCTGGCTTTGGCCATCCACATGCCTGTCTGCATCTTTGATTCCCACCTCCTTGCCTTCTGGCACCGCTGAGATGGCCCAGAAGCTCTGAAAACCCAGATTGTCACCACACTGTAGCTCACAGTGCCACCTGCTGGCAGCCACATGAACTGGAGCGTGATGACATCCTTAGGGAAATATGTATTAGGGGAGACGCACAGGCTGAAATAAGACCAGTTCTAAACAGGATGCATAATTCATGCACCAGTGTTTAAATCTGTAATGGGGAACCTTTTTCAGCCCAAGGGTCACATTCCCTTGTAGCTAGCCTTCCAAGAACCAGATGTCAAAGGCAGGTGGAATCATAGCCAAAAGAGGGTAGACCAGATAATGCAATTCTTACTTTGTATAGTAGCTATATTCCAGCCATGTACAAGAGGTTTTAATGCACACACGCACCCCTTTCCATACAGGCAAGCAAAAGGCATTGTCATAGTTCCAGCCAAACAGAAACACTAGAAAAGAGCTCAGAGCAGGGCAGCTTATGGGTGTGGCCTAGGGAGAGGGGGTGTGGCTTGGTGAGCAATCTACGGTAAGTAGAGTTCTGAATGCTGGGTAGACAGGCCTGGGGGGGTTACATTTGGTCACAGCCCCAATCTTCTCCTCCCATTTAAACGAAGAGCTTACAGAAATTTAGCTGTGGCTGGTATCTGCTTTATGGGATATATTCCCCTATAACTTAGTCTGCCTGTATTGTGACCACCCAGCCCTGAGTGCTCACTGGAAGGACAGATCCTGAAGCTGAGGCTCCAATACTTTGGCCACATCATGAGAAGAGAAGACTCCCTGGAGAAGACCCTGATGCTGGGAAAGATGGAGGGCACTAGGAGAAGGGAACGACAGAGGATGAGATGGTTGGACAGTGTTCTCGAAGCTACCAACATGAGTTTGACCAAACTGCGGGAGGCAGTGGAAGACAGGAGTGCCTGGCGCGCTCTGGTCCATGGGGTCACGAAGAGTCGGACACGACTAAACAACAACAACAACAACAATCATATTAAGACATCTTTTAATTTCATATGCCTTTGCCAGGTGAATGACATATTCTGATGAACAAATACTTATTGTGAGCTGGGTTTTTAAAAAATATCTGTCTTCCCCCTGTTCTATCTATGTTGTCCTTTCCAAGTATTTCATTTTTAATCTGTGTTTTATTACCTTTCGCTTTTATTGTTTACAAGCCTGTTATTATTCATTACTTAAAATATATATATAAACTTTTCCCCTTTCCTACATTGCTTAGAATATTTGTTTAGAAGAAACTCATAAATACATAAAAGGACAGAAAGGGGACAATGAAACAGGCAATGGGAATGGTTCTACTTCTGTAACCTCTTTAAAAAAAAGTTGGCTGCCAACACACTGTACATTTAAGGCATATTTGAATAATAATAATTTATTATTTATACCCCGCCCATCTGGTTGGGTTTCCCCAGCCACTCTGGGCAGTTTCCAACAGAATACTAAAATACAATAACCTATTAAACATTAAAAGCTTTCCTAAACAGGGCTGCCTTCAGATGTCTTCTAAAAGTCTGGTAGTTGTTTCTCTCTTTGACATCTGGTGCGAGGGCGTTCCACAGGGCGGGTGCCAGTACCGAAAAGGTCCTTTGCCTGGTTCCCTGTAGCTTTGCTTCTCGCAATGAGGGAACTGCCAGAAGGCACTCAGCACTGGACCTCAGTGTCTGGGCAGAACGATGGGGGTGGAGATGCTCCTTCAGGTATACTGGACCGAGGCCGTTTAGGGCTTTAAAGGTCAGCACCAACACTTTGAATTGTGCTCGGAAACTTACTGGGATATTTAAAGCATATTTAAATGCCCTCAACCCTGGAGAATCCCAGAATTGTTTTATTTATTTATTTATTTAACTCATAAAATGTATACACTATTTGATGTATTCTTTTAACACACACACACACACACACACACACACACACACTCAAAGTGGTTACGAAAAAACAGCAACATTGTTTGTTTAAGCAGTTAAAAAACCCATTTAAAACAATTTAAAAGAATTAAAATTAATGATCAACTAAAAACCGAATAAAGCACACCTCAGCATTCTGCATTTTTATGGGTAGACTTGTCTAAACAATAAATGTTTCAGCAGGCACTGAAAAGAACACAAAAAAGGCTGATCCCAGTGGACAGGGGGTCCTGGAGTGTTGGTGCTGCCAACCCAAAGGTCTCAGATTAATTCCTTTTCCCTTTTACACGAAGAGTCCATAAGGAGTTCTCTGATTACGGTTATTAATAAATTTCAGCAATAGTTTTTCTCTAATCAGAGATATCAACTCCCCCCATAATAACGTCGACAGCCATGTCTGCACGTTATACAGCATCACACCAGTGTCTCAAATCGATATTATTTGTTTAAAAATGCTAGGATGATTGACAGGCTGGTTATTACATCTGACCTTCAAGAGAGAACCTTTAGGGTCTTATTAGTTGGTCAAGCGAAATGGTGAAAGTTTAAACACACAGGGCACCATCCAGCCAAAGTCAGGTTTGTTTAAAAATAAATAAATAAATAAACCTATTGATTTTTATGGGATTAGTTTAAGCATTTGCTCAACATGCTCTATCTGCAGGTGCTGCAATGGAAGAAACTTTGGCCAAATACCAAGCAGCAAATGCATTTTTCTTACATCATCATTTCTCCAGATTCGAAAGCCCCTAAGAGCAGCCTTTTGTGGGGTTGCCATAGGTCTGGAATTTCCCAGACATTGCCGGAATGTGGTAGTCAGGAGGAGCACCTGGGCGGAAATCACTGGATTGTCTGGGAAAACCCATGTCAGAAGTCTAGATTTTGCCAAATTTCCTTTAAAATAGCTCAAAAACTTCATTTTTTTATTTGAGATTTTGGGAGAAAAAAGAGCTAACTCCCATTGTTTCTCCCAGCTGATGGTATTCAGTGGCACATGGTATCTGAAGCTGGGGGTTGCTCACAGCCATTCTTACAGTTGTTCCTTCTATTTCTAGGGTTCAGGAAGCCTGCTGCTCCTTATGCAGCAAAAAAAATGGGATTAATAGGATTGGGGGAACCCCAACAAAGTACAAAAAATCTATAGGGGGGTGTTCTAAAAAGGGAGGGGGACTCCCCCCAAACTGTCTAATGAGGACTCATTTTATGCAGTGGGTCACGCAATGCCGTCTGTCTGCTGTGCTTGTATGAAACGGAGTGGGAGGAGAAATGTGTTGGCAATCATTCTGCATAGAAACAGTAAAGATGTTTGTACCTTTAAGAACTGTTTATGGGAGCTTTGGGCAGATTGGTTGCAGCTGGTCATGACTACAAAAGGAGAAAAGCTGCAGTTTGAACTTTGCCTGCAGAAAAAACACCCACAAGCTTTGCTGTTTGTTGTTTTGTAATAAAACCTTTATTTGATTTGGTTTCACACCGGTCTTGTGGTGTCATAGCTTCTGTCATCTGCCACCAGTGAAAAAAACCCCGTAACAAAATGGAATGGAATGGATGGAAACTTGAACAGCAACCCTCCATGCTGCACCATTTTGTTGCAGGGCCCACTGGCAGCCATTCTTCCATGAATTGGGGTTGCATTGCAACAATCAGCGCAGATCTCCACGTGTTGCCTTTCAGTTAGATCTATTATTTTCTGTCAATGTACACGGGCAAATCATTTGGACTACCTTGCAGTGTAGGGTAGTGGTTAAGAGCAGTAGTCTCGTAATCTGGTGAACCAGGTTTGCTTCCCCGCTCCTCCACATGCAGCTGCTGGGTGACCTTGGGCTAGTCACACTTCTGTGAAGTCTCTCAGCCCCACTCACCTCACAGAGTGTTTGTTGTGGGAGAAGAAGGGAAAGGAGATTGTTAGCCGCTTTGAGACTCCTTAGGGTAGTGATAAAGGGGGATATCAAATCCAAACTACTCCTCCTCCTCCTCCTCCTCCTCCTCCTCCTCCTCCTCCTCCTCCTTCTTCTTCTTCTTCTTCTTCTTCTTCTTCTTCTTCTTCTTCTTCTATTGGAGCCACATTCATTGTCTTTTCGTTGAGAAGTTCCATTGTACGTTACGGAACTTGCACCCAATTCTCCTAAAGTTTGTGTTTACAGTGTTCCTAAATGCTCAGCTTTGGTGCATACAGAGGAACAACTCTTCTGTGTTCTTTCCATGTACCTTCTCCAGAGTTACCCTAGGAGCCCATCCTTAATGGCTGACTCAACTCCTTCTGGTCTGATTGCCTCTGATCAGCAGTGTGTCTAAAAAGCTCCCGTTCTGTGCTGATTGGGTAGCTCCAGCATGGCAGGGACAGGGGCACTGCTGGGACCCTGCTGCAGAAAAAGGAAGCAATCTATGACCCCTGATCACTGCACCTCAGCCCCTGCCTTTGTAAGAGAAGTTCCTCTAGCCCTTTCATCATTGTGGTGGTCCTTCTGATTTCTCAACAGCATTTGTGGTTTGGCAGACTGCAACTGGCTTGGTTGAGCAGCTCCTCCTTCCTTTCGTCAGATTCCTCTTGGTGAGACGCTTTAAATAACAGACGGGTACCTTTGGCGTCTCACCTCCTAATCACCGTTATTGCCTCTCCAGTCGGTCTGACAAGTAGATTATACTTGAAGCTGCCAAAGGCCGTTATGAGCATTTAAAACGGCAAAGGGCGTCATGAGCATTTAAAACAGTACTTACAGGCACAGAAAAGAAACGGCTGCTTTTTGCAACCCCTGTCTGTCAGCGGGGAAGACGAGGAGTTCGCTCTCTGCTAGAGAGCACCAATGATCAAAGCTAGCAAGATGTGTGGGTTTAGCCCAGGGAAGCGTGGCATTTAAATCTGAACGCTGTGCTGAAGGGTTTGCAAATGGAAGGTGGAAACAAACAAAAATGGTCTTCCTGTACTCATTTATCCACCTGGCTATTAATTTCCCCGATTAAGTCTAGAATAACAGGTCTGGTAAATAACCACTTGTCATTGACAGTGGGCTCCCCACTAGGAGAGCCTTAGAACAGCTTACCTTGAAATTTGCTACTCTTTCCATGTAAACATCTGTGCCGCGGCCCCCTTGCATATCTGCTAGGGGACATCTTCGCAAAGAGCCTCGCTGAACTACAGAACTTGCTTCTGCAGGAGGCAGTGATGGTCACCAATTTGGATGGCTTTAAAAGACAACTGGAAAAATTCATGGTGGCTACAAGCCACAATGGCTATGCTCTGCCCTCCACAGCTGGAAGCAGCAATACTTCTGAATACCAGTTACTGGGAACCACAGGAGAGGAGAGTCGTTTGTGCTCAAACCCTGCTTGCGGGTTTCCCACAGGCATTTAGCCTGTGAGAACAGGATGCTGGACTAGATGTGCCATTAGCCTGATCCAGCACGGCTCTCCTTATGCTCTCCTGTTCTTATGTTCCTGTGTACCTGCTCAGATTGTGCAGGCTGGATGAACCTCATATAACCATCCTATGTGAACTGCCGCACAACCCTAATTCACCCAACCTTTTCCAGTGGCTGTATATCGCAGGGGAAGATTGAGACTGGTGGATCATTTTCTTTCTCTTTTTCAGGTAAGCTTGTCCATTGCTCTCCTCATTGAGGAACCCCAAAATAAGCATGCAATTAAAAACCTCCAGAGCTCTAGCAATGTAGCTTGAATGCCACAGCCTGAGAATAATTATATTGATGCATCACCTTCTAGAAACATCTCCAAAGCTTACTTTGCTAATGGAGAAACCTTGAACTTTATAACTGTCTGCTGGCTAGAGACAGATATAGATGGTGTGTGTTCTGCTTTATTCTTAACTGATGGATGGATTAAGTCTTGATCAGTCAGCAACTGGGTCATATCCACACCATATATTAAGGCTCAGTTAAGGCCCATTGCTTCCCCCAAGGAATCCTGGGAACATTAGTTCAAGGAACTACAGTTCCTTAACAAACTGCAGTTCCCAGGATTTTGGTGGGAAAGCCATGCACTTTAACTGTATGATGTGGAGACAGGTGTGCCAACGTGAATAAAATATTGGGGAGGGGGCAGGTAAGCCCCACCCACACAATCAATCACATGACGTGGTGCGCACACACCGTTCTAATGGCAAAGCCCATCAACTTTGTAGACCCTTGCCTAGCTCTTCATTCATAAGTCCGTTCTGCCCTGTTTTTGAATTAATCTGACTTGTCCTCTGAGAACTCCATGGCTGCTACCAGGTCAGGGCTAGACACAACACCACACCAAGCGGTTATTCTATGTGGTTGTAATGAGTGTAGTGGGAATTTTTGACCTTCTGCAATTTGATTAGCCAATTGTTGATTTTAGAGGTCTTTTAATGATAGATTAAGTTACCGTTCTATCGTATTTTAAATTGGGTTATTTATGAAGACTCTGGGAACTTGCTAGCTGAAAAGTGACAGAGAATTAAATAGCAGGAAAGGAGGGAGGATGTGTGGGTGTGTCCGCTTTTATTAACAGCTGATTTGAAAGTATTAGGATGTTTAATAGGGATGGGCAAAAATACTTTTTGTCAAAAGGGTGGAGAGCAAGGGGAAAGTTCAGATAAAGGAAAAAAAAGGTGACAGGGTTTTTTCTGTGTGTTTAAAACACACACCACTTTCTTCATAATGACTTTTTCCAGTGATCAATGGCTGAACTTTGCTAAAGTCCTTTATGGCTTCAATTTATTCTCTTGCTGTATGGCTCCAATGAAGTTGCCAATACTCATTCTTCTCTGCCAGACGTTTTTACTTATCCTGCAATCTATGAAAATCATGAAAACTGTTTTCTGTCATTATTTATAAGTCATCGTCTTTTTGCTTTACAAATTGGCTTGGAAATTTACGGAGGAGATTAAAAAGAAGAAGACCCAGTGCGTTTATTGCTAGCCACACAATGCATCCACCTGTCACACAGTGACCCTTGGGGACAGTGGTGGTCATAAGTCATCATTCCCTTACCTGCTCTTGTATAAAGCCGTTTACAGGAGATATGATGAATTGCTGGAGAAATGGTATCTAAGGTATCAAGGATGGACGCTGAATTGAGAAACAGAGCAGCCAGAGACTGGTCTAACAACTGCCAAAATCAGTTATGAGACTGATTTGGATGGATCTTGGTCTAAGTTTCCAAAGAAAGTTTAGGAGTGCAACGAAACAGCTGTTTTGCTTATGATAAGGAGGGTTGAAGGCTATGCTCTGCCTCTGTGATTGGAGGCAGCAATGCTTCTAAAACCCAGTAGCTGGAAGCTCTTGTGCTCGACTCCTGCTTGCAGGCTTTCCACAGGCATCTGGTCAGCCACCATGGGAACAGCATGCTGGACTAGATGGGCCATTGGCCTGATTCAGTGGGCTCTTTGTATGTTCTTAGATCAGGAATGGCCTTCTCAAAGCTCTCCTTGTGTGTGTGTGCTTTTTCCCTGCATTCCTCTGATGCCTCACTCAAGCTGGAAGCGTTTGGTGGCACTTCTCACTTTCATACTGAGCAGAACAATTGTTGTGTCTCCTTAAGACCCAGAGCTTTCTCCCCACGCAAGCCTCTGAGTGATCCATGCCTTCTGTTTCAATAAGCTACAAACGACTGGGATTATGATTATTAATGCAAGCCACTCTGATAACGACAAGCCTCATTTTTTTTTGGTAGCGGGGCCCATTTGTCTGTTTTTTCTGAACAATAATATTAGGGTCCAGCAAGCTCTTCTCGTTTTCTTATGAACACTGGCTGGCAGGGTTCTCTCCAGGGTTTCAGGTAGAGTCCTTGTACAGGTGTACCTGGGCAGACTGAGGCGAGGACCTTTCACATCCCAAGCATGGCTCTTCCACAAAAGCATCATGGGGGAAGCCTCGCATATGTTGATTTTGAGAAAGCTAGCTAGCTAGCGAAGCACACATCTCTGACCATTAATGATTCCATTTCTCGAGAATTAACAGAGCTAAGTGCTGCACCGCATTCAAAGCACATTAGTTGAGGCGTCTTTATCGAGGGTGAAGACTAAAGAGTATGGCACTTCGCATACACTGGGAGCCACATACAACCCTTAATTAAACATGCGGCAAGGGCAGGGTTCAAAAGAACGTTTCCATGCCTCTGGGGCTATAATTAAACAATACCGATGACATAATATTCAGCAGCACCGTGGAACAACTCTCATTTCTCTCTTATCTGAACACAAGTTGTTACATCGCCTGCTTCTTGCTGCTCGCCTACCATGCCACAGATTTCTGGGAATCAAGGAAAGGCTTTATTTAGAATTTGCAATAAAAAGAGCTTTTTGGGCAGACATAAAGCAGGTAAATTCACTGTAACCTGAAGATCATCATCAATAGGCAATAAAGAGGAAATAATATGTGTTTGTCTCTTGGTTCTTTTGCTTCTTGTAAGTCTATAAAGGCATCTATGATTACAAAGGTGACCCGTAAATTCACTTAAGGAATAAATCCAGCCTCAACTCCCTAAGGCCTGTCCACGGATGTTTGATATGCAGGTAGGACTTTGGAAAGCCAATTAAAGTAGCTGGAGTCTGCTCTCTTTCTCTGTTTTACCAGAAAGCTTAGTACAGATCTGTCCTGTTGTGAAGAACTCTTGAGAGGCATTGTTTATCATTTATACAAAATGCTCTTTAGGCTTTCACCTTGCTGATTTTCGCAGTGCTTTTAACAAGTTGTTTGTCCTTATCCCCATATCACAGACTTGAGCAACTGAGGCCAAGAGATGGGGAATTGGCTAAAGCAGGAAGAAGGCACCTGTGACCCCTCCAGATGTTAGAATCATAGAATTGTGGAGTTGGAAGGGACCCAAGGGTCACCAAGGCAGGAATCGCAGAGAAGGAATCAATGGCAGATGGCCATCCAACCTTTGTTTTAACAACCTCCACTGAAGGAGAGTCCACCATCTTCTGAGGAAATCCATTCCACTGTCAAACTGCTCTTACCACCAGAAAATTATTCTTGATGTTTCGTCAGGGGATTCCCCCCACAGAGCTTTAATTTCCAGGGTAGTTTAACATTCAGTTCCTCCTCACAGGGAACTCTGGAAATGGCAGCTCTACGAGGGGAATAGGGGTCTCACTACAGTTCCCAGAATTTCAGGATGTAAAATATAATAGACCCTCAGCTATGATTAGAATACCAGCAGGTTTCTGTAAGACTGATTACATACTTCTCCACACTTCTTCTTGTCCTGGGGAAAAAACAAACTTTAGGACTCAATCAGAGCAAATGGCAACTCGGGTTTACTCCGGATTGACGTTTGCTCTGATTTAGCAGTAAAGACTGTTCCCGGGAAAGGAATGAGGCTAGGGGAAAACTGCTTGGAACTGTGCCTAGAAAGCACAGGTTAAGTGGAATACTGCTCAGAATCATGCTTTCTAGACTCAGAACAAGTGGATGTGCAGACGAGCCCGTTGTGGTAAAGCAAATGTCCTGCATACTGAGGGTCATTGATCCAATCCCATGCAGTTCCAGGGCTAATAAAGGATAGCCCTAGATACCCACTGCCAAACGGACATTACTGGGGCAAATGGCTTGATTCCATATATGAACCAGCGGTTTGATACCTCATATGGCCAACCGAATAGCTCTGCAGAACTGCTCTTCTAAGAATTCAATCTTTTACTGAGGCATCACCCACACTTTGGAACTCCCTGCCTGTTGACACCAGATGAACGCCTTCACAATACTCTTTCTGGCACCGGCTAAAAACATTTTTGGTTAGGCGAGCCTATCTAGACATGTTGAGTTTTAATCTGGTTTTTGCTTATTGTTGATTTCAATTGTTTTTGACTGTGTTAAATACTGGTTTTTACTTGTAATTTTATTGTTTTTGAGGTTTCATGGCAATCATGTTGTACATAAATGTTGTGAAATAATAATAATAATAATAATAATAATAATAATAATAGTCAGATTTAGATGTTCGGAGTGGTGGCAAATAATGTCTGACATTTTATCTCTAAACACAGTAATCATGATGGCTACATGATATACCAAAATAGCCCTATAGAATATGATTCGGCTTTCAAACGGATGCATGAAAGAACAACCTGTTTTAAGTTCCAACTGGGATACCTTTTATTTCATCCATGACTCAAGCCGTCTCTCCTTGTAAAATAAGTTGGCGATTTCCCCCTTGTAAACCACTGACGTAGCTCCTTTCCTAGGACTCTTCATTGTCTGATGGAGGCATGCTGTCAAACACAGAATGCAGCGGATGGTGTGATTTCCTTCTCTTAGGTAATGACAGAGCAGCTCCTTAGTCTAATAAGTGCTCCTTTTTTTGCCTTCCATTGTTTGGAAATATTACGGTTGAACTTCTGCATCCTTCCCTGGAAGAGTGACGCCAACTGAGTGGTGCAAACTCAAAGCTTCCTTTTCACTTCAGAAAACAAAGTGCCTGCTAATGTATTTTCTTATCGGAATCTTCAAATTCTTTGTGGTTATTATTTTTTTTAAGCAGGACCACCTCTGCAAAATCTCTTAAGCTACAGACAAAGGAGGTTTTATGCTGTGTGCATTGACATTTTATTTTTGATTAACTTCTTCCGTGGGCTCTTGCTAAGTCTTCACCAGTGAGGTCTCACAATGTTCATTTTAAACTTGGATTATGTGTATGTATGGGGGGGGCAGTGGTGGTGGCGGGGGAGTGTTATGTTTGCTGACTGCCAAATCAGAAACTTTATCCTCTCAATTGCTGCTAAATTGTATCCACTTTGGCTAATCTCAGCCTCATAGAAAAGAAAAGAAAAGAAATATGTTTTCAATACAAGAATCTCCAGATGATTGCTGGCACCCTTTGTTAAACTATGCAATTCACTATCAACGGCTACTAGTTAGAATGGCTCATTGTTACCTCTGACATGCTTCTGAACAACAATTGCTGGGGAATAGAAGTGAGAGGAGTTCACTTCCCCTTATGTCTTGTTTATAGGCTTCCAATTGGCCTCTGGTTGGCCATTGTGGGGAACAGGATGTTGGACTAGGTGAACCTCTGATTCTCCAATGTTGCTGGACTACAATTCC
Organism: Podarcis pityusensis; assembly: GCF_964106645.2. Lineage (NCBI taxonomy): Eukaryota > Metazoa > Chordata > Lepidosauria > Squamata > Lacertidae > Podarcis > Podarcis pityusensis. The sequence continues at coordinate 57,800,544 of NC_138033.1, read as the reverse complement.
CATCATTCCTGAGCATTGGCCATTTTTGGTGTCAGGCTTTGGGGAATTGGATCCCTCCCCCAGTGGCAGTGATTAAGAAGATCAAACGAAAGGAGTGCTCTTACCAGAGTTTCTTTAATAATCACAGCGAAAGACAAAGGAATGCATATCCCTAAAAAAGTGGTGTTGCTCCCAGTTAATGTTCACCCCCCTCCGTCCCCCTAAATCTATGTCACTCCTGCGTCAGGTAACCTATGCGCTTTCTGTTCTATCACTCTCAGAGCCTGTCTAGTCCTAGGTGAGGGGGGTGGGGTCAGGAGTGCTGTCCAAGGACAGTGAATCTGCCAGCTGTCTCTCTCTCCTGTGCCCTCCTGTGTCATCTTCTTGATGTTCCTCACCCAGTATTTCCTAGCTTGACTATGTCCCTCTGCAAAGCACTGTTCTAAATCAATACTGTCCTCCTGTCCTTGGGAAGGCTCAGGAGGGGGCGGGGCGGCGGCTCCCATTCCTCCTCAGTCCAGCCCCTGACAGTTGGCTGGGACTGATGGGAGTTCCAGTCTAACCACATCTGAAGGGCCACATGTTCCCCACTCTTGAGATAGGCCTTCGGTACTGTGGTATTCAGAAGCATACTGCCTCCAGCTGTGGAAGCAGAGCATAGTCATTGTGGCTAGCTTCCTCCTCAAAGACCTTATCCAATCATCTCTGAAAGTCATACAAGTTGGTGGCCATCACTGCCTTCTGTGGGAATGAGTTCTATAGTTTAACTATGTTCTACATGAAGAAGCACATAGGCTTCATTTGTCCTGAATTTTCCGACATCCAGCTTCATTGGAGGTCCAGGAGTTCTAGTGTTAAAGGAGAAAAGTTTATCAGTTTCCTCCATTCTATCCCCATCAAACCACCCCCACGAAGAGATTCATAGACCATATTGCCCTCCTGAGCTTCTAAACTCAACTCCAGTGCCCTACTGCAAGCTATAAGCAACTCCCGGTCCACTCCCTTCTTTCTCTTTTGTTCTGAAAGTCTGCACATCTTAAGCCCCAAATGGCCAGGCAGAGAGCGGATCCCTTGGAGATTTAGAAAAATAGAAGCCCAACATTTACCTAGTTAAGTACCCTGCATGAATCAAGATGAGGCCCTCGAAGCTACAAATTTTATTGTTGATGCTTTAGCACCTGGGGAAAGTAAGAGATGAGGACTTTCAACCCAGGGTGGAGATTAAGGAATATTGAATGTCTTGTTTTTCATCCCTTAGTTACCATAGTATCTGGTTTCCTTGGTTACCAGTGGCCAAGGAAGGGACACTCGGGAAGCTGGGAGTTTGATATATCTTCTTTAAAGAGAAAGGCACGCCACACGTAACTCGTGCTGGCATCCAGAGAGAGGGAAGGAGGTCAGAGCAGAGCGTGGTTTCTTTTTTTCTTTCCTTTCCTTTTTTTGCAAGAATACAAAATGTGAGAATAACGCTGGAGGATAGCAGTTGGGAATGGATTCCCTACCTCCCCCCGCTGCCTGGAAGATGGAATTTATAGATTTTATTTCACTGCAGAGAACTAAAGTAGTTAAAAGAAAAAAGGATTGGGAGAGAAGTGCAACAAATCTAATCAGCAAGAAAGAAATGTAGAGTTGCTTTTGGGAAACCACTGGAGATAAAACACTGGAGTTGGGCACACGTGGTATGATAATGATAAAGAAGGAGGAAGAAAAATAAATAAAAGGTTCCTTTTGCAGGTGGAATGAGATTGATTTAGATATGGGATTATAGTGTGGCAAGGTCAGAAAGTTGCTGGGCCTCTGAGCTGAACAATGGGCTCACTTGCCTTCTCAGCACTGTGTGGTGCATCGGAGAAGACTAAAGGAAGACTAGATTTCATAGTTCGTGGGGCCTATCTGAGACCCCCTCAAAATTTTGGGAGATGGTGCTCAAAGTGGGCCCTGTTTCTTGGGAACATTTTCAGCAGCATCAAAAACTTCCTTTTTGCCGCTGAGGGCAAGGATGGATTCTTTATTTGTTTGCATTGTCCTCTCTTCTTGTCTCTGAATGGACTTCACTGGTCCTTTAGGTAGCCTTAAGATGTGAATTATTCACACAATTACCCAGGGGTGGGGTGGGGTATGCTGTCAACCTGTTGTCAGGCATGCTATTGGCCCTGCCCATGCATATCTACATGTTAGTAGGGGTACCTGCACACGAAGAAGCCTACACAAGAGTAGGCTTTCACAGAACTGTGACCTCTACATGATCAGTAGTCCCAGTGGAAGGGAAGCAATACATACGAGCAGAGAAACATTGATCCACCATTTTTGTACACATTGCTTGGCCAGAGAACTGCACCACAAAACTCAGAGAAGTGCAAATTTCATTGGATGCCCCTGCCAGCTGAAATGAGTGGCTGTATCTCAGTCAGGTTTGTTCATTTCAATGGGTCCTCTTTGAGTAAAGCTTAGTTGAACACCACCCTAGATAGGTTTGCCTTTAAATAAGAACTGAATTGAATTTCTCCTCCCTCTCTAATTTCCACCAAAGCCATAACAGTTACGCTACCAAATATCTCACCCTCAAACAGGGATCACTGCCATTGTCTAGCAACTGTATATCACTTCCTGTTAGGATGCATTTTTTAGATCCTAGAGCAAGTGCCAGATGGTGAAGAGCAGATGATTTTCACTACCTATTGCAGCAGAATTTTAAGCACGTTAACGATGAAGACATCAGTTAATGCATCGTTTTGCCACATTTCACTGCTAGATTTATAGTTGGCTCACCCAGCCATCCATGTCCTCATGTTCCTTGTGATTATTCTGGTTGTTGTTCAAAGGAACAGCTTATAAAGAAATGCCTTGTTTCCTTTAAGTTGCTTGCTTTGCACAGGAGAAAAGCCATCATAAAATGCGATTGATGGCAACACATGGGGCATCTGCCCTACTTCATATTTTAAACCTCATCTGGTTATGTCTCAAGGCCATCTACATTTCTGTTCAGCTCAGTGAGTAGACACAGTGGGCGACTAATGCTATAAACTAGGGATACCCAACCTGGTGGCATTCAGAAGTTGTCGGACTCCATATCCCATATTTCCTTCCCATTGACCATACTAGTTAAGACTGATGGGAGCCCAACAACACCCAGGGTGCACCATTGTGGCCACGCCTTCTTTAAACAATGAAATGAGTTGCTATATTATATGCATACAAAATTATCTATCTTTGCATCAAAAATGTCCTGTGTTGGCAACACCAAAATAGTTATTGAGATTGAACATCGGATACTCTCTTTTTCATTTGCTCTAAAAATAAAAGCTTTAGGGTGGTATTCAACTCACGCATCCTGCCAGCACAAGAATTTACGCTTGTGCAATGGCTCACCCTTCCTTTCTTCACTCTGTGTTTGCACTGCATCCTCCCAAAATCTACTACAGGTTGGGAAACCTCTGAAACAATAGGGGGGACCACTAGAACTAGTTTAAGAGGCACAAAGCAGGGAGGAGAGAGGAAGGAAGTGACACAGCGCAGATGAAAATCCTTCAACTGATGGGACGTATTAACTTAGTGCTGCATTGGATACAGCCCTTATTAGTTTTCATTTCCTTCTGGATTGTGATCATTTGTACACCCTGCCCTTCTTTCGCAACACACAAAAATAAAATTCCAGATAAAATGAATAATATTAACAAAAGGATATGAAATTAGAGACACATAAGGAACCAGAATCAAATGAGTCCATCTTGTGGGCTTCCCAAAGCCAGCAGGTTGGCCTCTGTGAGAAGTTGATGCTGGACTAGATCCTGATCCACCAGTATTTATTAATTTAATTTATTGGCACTCCCTGTTTTTCATGCCTCTGGTGGAATGACCAACCCGAACATTTTGACATCTCCTCCATGATGAACATTTCATGGAGGCTCTGAACACAATGGCTCTCCTTATTAAGGCTGAAAGGATGGTCTTCTACAATTCAATCAAAAGGCTGGCAATGAAGGTGTTTTGCTACACTTGCATAATATGTAATTTAATTCATCCTCCAGTTTGCCGGTACCTACTGAAAATGTCAATCAGACAGTTATGCTGTGTTGACCTTCATCCTGATTCCCCAAGGTTTAGGATGCATATCATTAGCAAATTCCCTTGAAAGTCACACACTTCTTTCATGGCTGTGTGCGTGTTTTAAGGCTCTGGAACAAAATCAATGTAGGCCTTGGATGGTTCCATGATCCTTACATACATACATGGCATACATCTCCAAAATAGTTTTCAATAGTACCTCTGTAAAGATAAAATTGATTCTGCCTTCTGGAAGATTGCAATAACTCTCAGCTCAAAACCCAACCCAAGCTCGTTCTCAGTGGTGATTTGGGTCTTCTTCTTCTTCTTCTTCTTCTTCTTCTTCTTCTTCTTCTTCTTCACTTTCCCTTCATCCTAAGGTCCAAAGATGGATTACAGCAATTAAAGTGCTACGTTAGAAACAGTTAGAAACACAATCACAGTAACACACACACACACACAAAATGTCTAATCTCAACCCATCAGTTATCCTCTGTTCAACTTCATATCTTCCCTCTGCAGTACCTCGGGGAGGGGGGATGTGTTGTTCTGGGATAGTTTGTCCACCTTTGGTTCTCACCCGAGAGCCAGTGTGGTATAGTGGTTAAGAGCGGTAGTCTCGTAATCTGGGGAACCAGGTTCGCGTCTCCGCTCCTCCACATGCAGCTGCTGGGTGACCTTGGGCCAGTCACACTTCTTTGAAGTTTCTCAGCCCCACTCACCTCACAGAGTGTTTGTTGTGGGAGAGGAAGGGAAAGGAGAATGTTAGCCGCTTTGAGACTCCTTAAAGGGAGTGAAAGGCGGGATATCAAATCCAAACTCTTCTTCTTCTTCTTCTTCTTCTTCTACTCAGTTCTCACCTGTGGCTCCGAGAAGTGGCCAGTACACAGCAGCAGCTACACCCTGGGAAATGGCTTTCACTGGCCAGCTAAACCAGGTGAGAGTAGCCAATGGGTCTAAAACCCTCAGTGAGTTAGTGACTTCCCCTGCATGTGAAAACAGGCTCTGGTGGATTGAGCAGACAAAAGCAATAGTGAGTACAATTATCAAGAAGGCTGTTTCTGCACGTGCTGTAGAGGGAAGTGAGAGGCTCATCAGCCTTTGAATGTAGCCCATCTAGGAGAAGGGAAACTGATCCCAAACCTCCACTGCCTCGTGGCTATAGTCATTTGTGCAGTTCATCTACTATAGTGTTCTTAAAATGTGGCAATTTAGCTCCAGCGCATGATGGTAATTCTTTGCTAGAAGCCATTGATTTTACATTTTGTGTTTCTCTGGTTCAAATCCCCACTGAGATGCACTTATATAGCATATCGCTGTGCGAGGGTAATGTGATAGCCTGTTCTTTTTGCCCAAAAAATAAAAAAATATTTTATTTGTGTCTTCACTGCTCTTTGTGTAAGCAAATTAATAATGGATCGATGAATGGCAAGGGCCCATTGGCTGCAGAAAATGATAGCCTGGCAATGCAGAGAATAAGCCTGGTGGCCTCCCTCAGCAGCAAATTGACCAGAATAGTGCATTCAGGAGCTTTTAGGACAGGCAGTAGCAATGAACTAGTGCCAGGGATGGGCTGTAGGCCATGGTCCAATGTGCCGTGGTCAGTGTTGGATTAGGACCTGGGAGACCAGGGTTCAAATCCCCAAGCCACTAAGCTGGTTGGGTGACCTTGGGCAAGTCACAGTTTCTCAGCCTGACCTCTCTCTCAGGTTGTGAGGATAAAATGGGGAGGGGGAGAAGCATTTACACCACTTTGGCAAAAAGGCGGGATACAATGGAATAATAAACAAACAAACAAGTAAAAGCAGGAGCCACTAAAACAAGCTAGTGGTCAGGATGAGAGAATAAGTCAGAAGTACAAGTTGGGCAGAAATTTGATCCAGGTCACATTGACAGGTGAACTTATTCACACTTGCTGAAACAATACGCCAACAAAAAATGGTCATCCTTGGAAATTCACATTTTCCTGAATTTTGCAATGTAGTTCTCCAGCCAAGTAATGTGACATGCATAAACACACACACACACACACACACACACCCCTTAGTGGAAATGGCATAGGGAAATGCATTGTATAAGGGGAAATAACTTTGCAAAAATGTGTATATTAGGTAAAATTGTGCAGAAAGATGTGCACATAAGGATAAATTAACACTGAAAGGTTGCTGAGTTTTCTTGAGGACTTATTTTTTTTAAAAAATCAAATAAAATTGCACACCAACATGGAAATATGGAGAATTGAACCTAAGAGTGGTGGTGAGGAGGATGAGAAACTGAAATGGACAGATTTTAGACATCCCTTGTGAGAACTGTAGGATGAACCAGGAAGCAGGACTTGGGAGCAAACTGGTAAGCAGCACTGAAGAATAAATCCTAGCTAAAAAACAAGCCAGGGGTCACAAACAAAGAACAACCAGGGATCAGAATGGCTTGCTGGGTAGAGCAGAGTTGCTATGCCACCTTCCCAGCAGATGGGTTGCAGTTGCTTCCTGGGAGGGAGAGATGGCAGGGAGGTTGTTGCAGTGCAAACACATGAGCATGGCTAATCCTGTGTTCCTGCCAGTGCACTTGCACCACACTAGCCTTTCCATCGCCTTGCCCCTTTCCCTGATGGTAACCAGCAGCAATCCACCTGCCGGGAAGCTAGTGTAGCAGTTCTGCCCCACTTGGCAAGTTGCATCTGACAAGGATGCAGGATCACCTAAGCTGTGGAACTCCTTCCCCACAGTGGGGTGTCTGGCACATTCATTATAGAGCTGCTGGAGGATGCTGAAGATGCTCTTCTTCGACTTTTGACACTTGAGGTGCATGTTTTGAGTACCCACCTTACTTTTATGATTGTAAGTTGTGTTCAAATGTTCTTAACTTTGTGCTTTAATGTTGTAACCCTCCCTGGGACCTTAGGGTAAAGGGTGGGCAATAAATAAACAATAAATGAGTAACTCACACCTGGCCCTGCCAGCATGGCAAAGAGTCAGGGTTTGTGGGCAACGTGGTCCAGAAATATCTAAAGGGCCACTAGGGTCATAAGTCCCATAGAGATGTCATGGAGGAGATGGTCATTTTCCCAAGGAGAAATGGGGGAAGCTTGGGGAATTGGAGCTGGATGACTCAAGGGAATGTCCTAGGTAAAATTGGGATTCCAAGGAGTGTCTGAGACCAGGGAAGAAGACCAGTTGTCTGGGGAGTGGAGAACTGGACTCAGCAGAGGGACCAAGCAAACTGAGTGTCCAGGGGGCATGTCACTTGCTGGATCAATGTCTTAGCTTGCACTTAGCTCTTATGTACCTGCTGCCCCTTGTAACCCATGCCTGGCCTATGTGCCAATCTGATTTATGCACCATAGCCTTACAGGCATTAACAGAACTGAGAGTTTGAGTTTTTCATCCAGCAGTGAGGGCCAGGACAATGAGTACTCCAGCCCATGACCTCCATCACTCCTGTTTTGAACTCCACAGCTACTGACGGTATGGATGTCTCCATTTGGCTCTGAATGCTGTTAAATCAGGGAGTTCATTCTGAAAAAACCCTTGAATGCCAACATGGATTTCCTGACAATGTCAATTCATGGTGATGTTGCAGCAATTGATTCGGGTTTGCTGATACGATAGGAAACGGGACCTCTCTGGCTCGCACGCAATCGTGCTTTATGTTTGTGAATTGAGCGGCGGCGTTTTATCAACCTTGATTGCTTCTGGGAGGAAGCAGTTCTAATATATCAAAGCAGGGAGAATAAAGATAGATCGGGATGGCTTTGTATTACAAAGCAGGATGCAAACTGATCATTAGGATTCATTACCAAAAGAAAGCAATTTGCGGGATGGAGAAAAGGCAGGTGTTCTAACATGCAAGCATTTAGAAGCCAGATTAAGTAGGCTTTTAATCCATCACTTGTAAAATTAAGGAGAAGTACAAACTGCGTATATCAGTATAGTAGCAGGTTCAGTCTCATCTGAGGAAGGGAGTCAACTTCCCATTCAGCCTGTGCCCTTAGACTTTGGGTACCATATCAGGGTAGCCGATGTGGTACCTTAAAAGTGCTGCTGGACTCCACTTCCTATTATTCTCAACCATTGACCATGCTGACTGGGGCTGATGCAAGTCCAATAACATCCAGAGAACATTACAAAGGCTACCAGAGGTCTGTATGAAAATGTTTGGTGTGAATGCAGCCCCTGTTCTCACATATGGAATTTTGAAGGGCATGGGCTCAGTCTGCCTAATATAACAAATGCACACGTGACATTTCAAAGCATTCAAAGTACAATTACAACCAGCTCCCCTTCTGCAGTTCAGTTTAGTCCTGCTTTATATTTATGCAAGCTAGTGGAAGACAGGAGTGCCTGGTGTGCTCTGGTCCATGGGGTCATGAAGAGTTGGACACGACTAAACAACTGAACAACAACAAATTTGCTTCTTAGGAGGTTTGTCCTTCTATTTGGCTGGGAATGTCCTAGGATGTGTGTGTGTGTGTGTGTGTGTGTGTGTGTGAGAGAGAGAGAGAGAGAGAGAGAGAGAGAGGGAGGGTGTACACACACACACAAACACACACACACACACACACACAATATTGACACACACAATATTTGTGATTGAAAAGGGAGAGGGGCTGCCATTTCAAAGAGCACATTCTGCAGGCATGTAAACTATTAGTATTCCCTCTGTGTCACAAAGGGTCCAAACCTCTGTCTGTGGTTGGCCTCCACTTTAGCACTTGACATTTTATACAAAGCGGTATTAGGATTTCCAATTTCAAATGCTGCAGAGACCCCCACAATGACAGAGCGAAGAAATCTCAGGCTTCTCATATTTGGCTGGCTATATCTTCATTGCTTAAGCCTGAGTTGTTTTATCTGATATTTAAAAGTTTAAAATTCAGAATAAGTTCTGTTTTCCTAACCTTATCCACAAAGTGAATTGTACAATTATTTCATCAAGCCTTACTCAGTTCAGGACCCTGTGATGCTGGCCGGCTCTCCCACACACTGCCTCCCAACTCACAGCTTGTTCCAGCATTAATTTTGTTTTATTTATCGTATTTGTATCCTGTCTTTTTCTCCAAGGAAACCTCAGCTAGGTTAGGCTGAGAGGCAAAAGCTGACTCCAAGGTCTCCCAGCAAGCTTCATGGCCAAATGGGGATGTGAACCTGGGTCTCCTAGGTCCTAGTCTGACACTCTAACCACTGCATCACACTATACTGTTCTTGCCAGAGTTCTGTCTGTGGGTGCCAGTGTGCCCACAAATACCTGTTTTTCTACCCATGCTAAGTCTCCAGTACTATGTACCTTTATTCAGAGGCTTTCATAGAATTATAGAGTTGGAAGGGACCCCTGAGGGTCATCTAGTCCAACCCCGTGCAATGCAAATGAAGACTCCATCACAGATGGCCATCCGATCTCTGCTTAAAAACCTCCAGTGAAGGAGAGTCCACAACCTCCATGGAAAATTCCATGCTGATTCTGACTAGGCATCTAGGCTAAACAGTTGCTCAGTTCTGGGTTGGTGACAAAGATACTGGAAAAGAATGTAAGAAGCCCTGCAAGTCCTATTCCATCAAGCTAAAGGTGCATCTAGTCCAGCATTCTGTTCTCATATTGGCCAACCAGATGCCTATGATAGGAAGCCCACAATCAGGCCCTGAGCCCTCTCCTGACCTGTGATTTCCAGCAATTGTTGTTAAGAGGCATAGTGCCTCTGGCAGTGTAACAAAATAAAAACACTCCTTCCAGTAGCACCTTAGAGACCAACTAAGTTTGTTATTGGTATGAGCTTTTGTGTGCATGCACACTTCTTCAGATACACTGAAACAGAAGTCACCAGACCCTGATATATAGTGAGAGGGTGGGGAGGGGTATAACTCAGAAGGGTGGTGGGAATGGGTGATTGGCTGATAGGTGTGGTAAACCTGTTGACGACTGTTAACGACTGCAATTGGTCTTACAGGAAAAAGCAAGGGGTGAGATGGCTAAAAATAGCTTTATCATGTATAATGAGATAAGAACCCAGTGTCTCTATTCAGGCCAGGTCTCTCCATGGTTTTAAGTTTGGTAATAGCAGGATGGTTTTACCTGAAAGAGGAGGGTCCTGCAGCATGTTTGCCCCCCCCAGCCATGTTTATATATATATAGAGAGAGAGAGAGCGCGAGCGAGCTTTTTCTGGGGGTACACAGGGGTACGCATACCCCTAAACATTTTGTGAATCTAAGCTTGGCCTCATTGAGGGGCAGTATTTCAATATGAGTCGGAAAATGAGAGTACCCCTAAACATTTTCTTCCATTTCCTCTCTGTACTCTTTCAGATGTGGCAACCATTTTATGACTGGTCTCTACAGGACTTTGGACTCAGTTTTACAGCTGCAAATAAAATGTTTTAAGTGTGTTTTAAGTGCAATTATACAATGTGACACTAGACGCTGATGGTGAGCCTTATGGAAAATTCAATGTATTTTTTAAAATGCTTTAAAAAAACCCAGCATTTTCAAAACAGTTTTTATATGTGTGTAGATTCCCCCATTCCCAACATTCCTAGGCCTTAGAGCACTTTGGTACCACTTTAAACAGTCATGCCCCCCCCTAAAGAATTATGGGAGCTGTAGTTTATTAAGTTTATTAGTTTATTAAGGAGGCTGAGAGTTGTTAGGAGACTCCTATTCCCCTTCCCAGAGTTCCCTGGGAAGAAGGATTGGCTGTTAAAGAACCTTGCAGCTGTAGCTCTGTGAGGAGAAAAGGGGCCACCTAATAACACCTCAGAACCCTTAACAAACTACACTTCCCATGAGTCTTTGGGGGAAAACATGCCTATTTGAAGTGGCTTCATACTCCTTTAACTGTTTCGTGAAGTTGGGGCCCAAATGTCTCCAATAGCCCTGAAAACTTGGCAACGTCTGGTACACATAGGTGCTCAGTAGACTCAAGTGGTAGAGCAGAAGTAGTCCATGTGGTGCCCTCCAGAAGCTGTTGGACTTCAGTTCCTCTCATCTCTAACCATTGGTCATGCTGGTTGAGGCTGATGAGACTTGTACTCCAGTGATATCTGGAGGGTACCACTTTTGCTATCCCTGGGATGGAAGAGTTGTTTGGAGGAATCTTGGACCAGTGAGCATTACCATCGTTTTACTGATTTTCTGTAAATGGCTTTGTGAGATTTTTTTCTATCTTTGCCTGAAACACATTATTAAAATGCCTTATTTACATACATAAATTGCCTGAAAAAGAGATTGCTCCATCTCCTCTCTGTCCTCCCCTTTTCTACTGAGATAGTTCATTCCCCCTCCCTTCTTATGTGCTCTCCCCGTCTTGTCCTTTAAGTCCTTACTTCAGTTTGCGTCTGTACCAAGGAAGAAAAGAAAGCCAGAAAATCTCCAATAAACACAGAACCTTGAAACCACACAGGGAAAGGTTTGAGAAATAGGATTTCGTTAATTGATTTTGATTAACCCATTCCTCATATCCCAGAGACGGGAGACATTTCTCTGAAGTGCTGGGTGAAAAGTGTGGGGGGGGGGGGAATATAAGCCAGAGAGTGATGAAAATAATAGCTACGAGGTGTTTTTGTTCCAAAGCTTCTGTATCTGGCGATTCCCTTTTATTGCACTGCTGCGCTGAAGCCCTTCCACGGTGTGGATTTCTGTCAATTTCCTCACAAGTTTTCTGATGGAGAGTTAAGCTCTCTCCATTTAGGTTTGAAGTCGAGAGTCCGCACTAGTACTCATGGATGTCCGATGAAGGTGAATGCCAGAAGATTCAGGGCAGATAACAGAAGGCACTTCTTCACGCAGCACATTGTTAAACTGTGGAACTCACTGTCATAGGATGCAATGATGGCCACATACTTGGATGGCTTTAAAAGAGGATTAGACAAATTCATAGAGGAGAGGGCTTTTGACAGTTTCCAGCCATGACAGCTGTGCTCTGCCCTCCACAGTCCAAGGCATAGCTGTCAACTTTTCCCTTTTCTTGCGAGGAATCCTATTCGGAATAAGGGAATTTCCCGTAAAAAAGGGAAAACATTGACAGCTATGGTCCAAGGAAGCATGGCCACTGTGAGAACAGGATGCTGGACTAGATGGGCAGTCGGTCTGATCCAGGAGACTCTCCTAACGTTCTTGGGTTCTTAGATGGGGCTTGGGCAGGGTGAGAGCAGGAGACAGAGCTCTGTCTTCACTATGAATAAGATGTGTTATTGCTGTCTCTTCCTTCTTTATTTTCCTGGCAGGACACAGATTGCCGCAATATACCCTGCCAAAACTTTTATTTAGCAAGGCTTCTAAGAGCAATCCTAAGCATGTTTTCTCAGAAGCCTGCTGAGCTCAATTGGTCTGATTGAAGAACAGCCTGCTGGATCAGGTCCATTTAGTTCAGCATCCTGTTATCACAATGGCCAACAAGATCATACCTATTAACAGTTCCAATCTGACTGGGACATCCCAGAATTGCAGAAGCTGTACTGGCTTCTGATTAGATGTCCTGTTATCTCTTGCTTGGACTACTGCAATGCGCTCTATGTGGGGCTACCTTTGAAGGTGACCTGGAAACTACAACTAATCCAGAACGCGGCAGCTAGACTGGTGACTGGGAGCAGCCGCCGAGACCATATAACACCGGTCTTGAAAGACCTACATTGGCTCCCCGTATGTTTCCGAGCACAACTCAAAGTGCTCGTGCTGACCTTTAAAGCCCTAGACGGCCTCGGCCCAGTATACCTGAAGGAGCGTCTCCACCCCCATCGTTCTGCCCGGACACTGAGGTCCAGTGCTGAGGGCCTTCTGGCGGTTCCCTCGCTGCGAGAAGCAAAGTTACAGGGAACTAGCCAGAGGGCCTTCTCGGTAGTGGTGCCCGCCCTGTAGAACACCCTCCCACCAGATGTCAAAGAGAAAAATAACTACCAAACTTTTAGAAGACATCTGAAGGCAGCCCTGTTTAGGGAAGCTTTTAACATTTAATAGGTTATTGTATTTTAGTGTTCTGTTGGAAGCTGCCCAGAGTGGCTGGGGAAACCCAGCCAGATGGGTGGGGTATAAATAATAAATTATTATTATTATTATTATTATTATTATTATTATTATTATTAATGTGCTGAGCTCTCTCACACGTCAGCTTGTTCCCGTGAGAGCTCAGCACCAAAAGACGTGTGTATATCGTGTGAAAAGAAGGTGCCAGAGAACATGGGGGGGGGGGGAAGGGGAGATAGCTGCTGGTACTGGTCTGGCACTCGCGGAGGGAACTGCTGCTGGTAACGGAGACAAGGAGCTGGGGAGGGGGAAGCCCCAGCTGGCTCACACAGGAATGAAGCAATGAAAGACGCACACCCCAATTTTAATTGGCTCCTCAAATTTCAGAAGGCATTCAGCTCTGCCCCCTGGTTCCGCGCAACGTCATGTCGTCCCCCCACCCTCTGGAGAAGCTGGTGCCTCTGGCTACCAACCATTGATAGCCTTCTCCTCCATGAATTTGTCCAATCATCTTTTGAAGCCGTCCAACTTGTTGGCCATCACTGAGGGAGGGAGTCCCAAAGTTTAACTGTGCACTGTGTGAAGAAGCACTTCCTTGTAACATGGAAACTGCGTGAAAAGAAGCCTCAAACATGCATCACATTCTGCCTTTGAATTGCCCTGAGTTCCTAAATCCTTCCCCCACCCTTTGTATATATTTAGAGCTGAAATGCCAGCTTCTAGTAAAGCATTCAGCTATGTGATTTTATTTTATGGTGGCTTCCCCCCCCCCCTTTACCCTTTTCTCCAGCTTTCCTCTCCCGCATTTGCCCCTTGGTCGCTTTGCCCCTCAGGATCTCCAGAGGCAAGAGGGGAGCAAATGCCACAGCAGGCTTCCCTAAAGCTCCCACCAACTCAGCGCTGCAAAGTTATTTTAATTTCCTTACTGTAATTTTCTTCCCTTCCCTGGAGGTCCTATGCTTCACAGAGCAACTCAGAGACACCCTGTTAATTATTGTGCAGTTCTGTGAAAATTCATCGGCATCCTTTGAACAAAAATAAGAGGGATATCGTGTGAGGGGGAAAGAGTGAGGATGGCAGATGGATGCTTGTGAAGGCCGTAAACTTGCAAGCCCAGATGGTGCAACCACTCGCACCCCGTAATGCTGGTGCAAGGTGCATGTGTGTGTGTGTGTGTGCGCGTGTGTTTAACATCAGCATTTAAGAAAGCCCAAGGCTTTGCATTTGTACGTCATCTCTCTGGGTCAGTGTGGAATGATCAAGTCCCATCTAAGCACAGGGACCTTCACTCATCTCTATAACTGGGTAATTCACCACGCATGCAAAGCAGATCCTCTGCCGCTGAGCTATGGTCCTTCTCCTAAAAATAAAACAATATTCTAGTCCTCATGATTCTGAACAAAGTGCTGCTTTAAATAAGGGCATAGGAATTTGCCTTCTATTGGGTCAGGGAAGGAAATGCTGGGGAAACAGAATTCCTTACACCATACGCTGAAAGTGCTCTCATACCATTCTAAACAGTCATGGCTCCCCCCAAAGAATCCTGGGAACTGTAGCTTGTTAAGGGTGCTGGGAGTTGTTAGGAGACCCCTATTTCCCTCCCATGATCATGGCCACTGGTCCTATCACCTCCTGGCAAATAGAAGGGGAAGAAATGGAGGCAGTGAGAGATTTTGCTTTCTTGGGCTCCATGATCAGTCACGAAATTAAAAGACGCCTGCTTCTGGGAGGAAAGCAATGACAAACCTAGACAGCATCTTAAAAAGCAGAGACATCACCTTGTCAACAAAGGTCCGTATAGTTAAAGCTATGGTTTTCCCAGTAGTGATGTATGGAAGTGAGAGCTGGGCCATAAAGAAGGCTGATTGCGGAAGAATTGATGCTTTAAATTATGGTGCTGGAGGAGACTCTTGAGAGTCCCATGGACTGCAAGAAGATCAAACCTATCCATTCTTAAGGAAATCAGCCCTGAGTGCTCACTGGAAGGACAGATCCTGAAGCTGAGGCTCCAATACTTTGGCCACCTCATGAGAAGAGAAGACTCCCTGGAAAAGACCCTGATGCTGGGAAAGATGGAGGGCACAAGGAGAAGGGGACGACAGAGGACGAGATGGTTGGACAGTGTTCTCGAAGCTACCAGCATGAGTCTGACCAAACTGCGGGAGGCAGTGGAAGACAGGAGTGCCTGGTGTGCAGTGGTCCATGGGGTCACGAAGAGTCAGACACGACTAAACGACTAAACAACAACAAATTTCCCTCCCAGAGCTACCATTCCCAAAGTGGTTTTTGGACAAACAGCCCCCTTTCCCCACAGAACTCTAGGAATTGCAACTCTGTTAGGGCAGAAGCCCTCTCCTAACAACTCCAGCACCTTTAACAAACAATTTCCAGGAGTTTTTACAGGAAGCCATGGCTGCTTAAAGGGGTCTGATACTGGTTTAAATGTAGAGTGCAGATGGGGTTCAAAACATGCCACACCCTCCCCCGTGCAGTGAACACAGAGGTCTAAAGGGAGTGCATTCGGCTTTAATGTGTTCAGAAGCCTCCCTTCAGTCAGGATGCGTGCACTCCTGGCCCTTCCTGCTTTACCCAAAAGCCTGGATAGGCCTTCTATCCGTGTGTGTGCATTCATTCATACCTGATTTGTACACAAGTACTAAAATCCTATGCGCCTATGGAAGTGGGGGCTGCTAATGCTGTTAGTAACTCATCTCTTTGTTCTGCCCTATCAAACCGAATCCCTTCCTTTACCTTTTTACTCTACTACTCCAGTGTGTCTTGTTTGGGAGTTGTTTTTGTTTTTGTTTTAGAGGAAATCTGTACGCCTCAGGGCAGGGCTCGTGTCTTCGTTTTATTTATGTGCAGCGGCTGACTGCCAGCAGTGCTGTGCGTTGAATTTTAATGTCTGTGAGCAACTTTTTAACCGAACAGCAGGATAAAAATAAAATAAAATTTATGTATCACCATGATTTATATACCATCTGCCAGGAGGCAAAGGTGGCTTACAAGAAACATTGAAAATAATAATAATAATAATAATAATAATAATAATAATAATAATAGCAGCAATGCTATGCACAATTAGCTGGCGAGGTTACCTTAGCCCATGTACAACCACTTGGTTACTTTGATCGGAGGAACTAGTGCTGCTACAGATGCCACACAATGCCCACTCTGCATTTGCAAGAAATTGATCTTTTAGTGTGGCAGAGCCTACACTTTGGAACTCCCTGCCCATTGACATGAGGCAGTTGCCTTCCTTGTACTCTTTTCAGTGCCTGCTAAAAAACATTTTTCTTTTGACAAGCCTACCCAGATGTTTAGAAAGCTGATGAGAGTTGTAATCTGGTTTTCATCTATTGCTATCTTAACTTTTTGAAAGTCTTGAATTATTCTTGCTGATTTTTCTTACTGGTAATTCTATTGTTTTATCTTTTTATGAACCGCTGTCAGGTTTTGTTTTGTTTTTTAACAATCAACTGGTGTATAAAGTTTATGGAATAAATCAATAAGTAAGGTTATCCGGCATAAATGAAACCAGCATCAAGTACAACAAATCTATGTATGCTACGTTCAGCTCCTTAAAGGCAGAATATATATGTTGGTGGGGGCGCTGGATAGTGTAAATAACTATCAGACTTTGAAAAGCTGGCATCACTGGATCAAATTCATCAACTTTGTGGAGCTCATTAAACAAAATAGTTTTAATTGGATTTTGAATAAATGTGCAATTAATTGTTCTGAATTTTATTGTGTTATTATCTTCCTTATCGGGTCATTCAGACCACTATTCTGAATAATGCTTTTCATAGGGTGGGGGGCACTGGGGATGAGTTTATGGAATCAAGGGGGGTGGGCTGAAAAAGTTTAGGAACCATTGCTTTAATGGAAGGATGCTTTCGCTGGTCCTACACATTTATTCTGTCTTTACATATTCTGCTGTCTGTAGCTTTCTCTCTCTCTCCACCAATGAATTAGTGATCTTTCTTTGGAGCCTTATTGAAGGAGACAAATCTCTCTGTTTCTCTCTTGCTCTACCCTTGGAAGAATTGCGTAGAACTCAAAGAGTGGCGGTCACCTTTTATCGAGTCTCAGTGTTTCTGTAATTCGCCTTCTTTCAAGGTTTCCTTATGTGCTTCAGGTCCAAACAAATCCAGGAGTTCAAGTTGAGATTGTTCTCACTGGAAAACAAGGACAGTTGTCATCCTTTAAAAAAAACCCACCACCAACAGCAACACTACAAAGTAGCAATGATTTTCTGGAAAGCGTCATAACCATTAAGATTCTCCTTTTAGTCCAAAAAAAAATAATAGGAGAGGAACCAAATGGTTGTGGATTGCATTGTGAAATTACACCTAGTCCAAGAAACCAGTTAGATTGGTTAGAAACACCTGTTAAGGAATTGTGATTGAGGTCAACTTAAACACTCAGCTCCCAGGACTTGTCAGCAGTTGCTCTTTAAAATGAAAATAGTACTGAACTCACACCCAATGTCCCCATGGGGAAGGGCCATGGCTCAGTGGGAGAACACCTGCTTTGCATGCAGAAGGTCTCAGGTCCAACCCTTAGTAGGGCTGGGAGATAAGCCTGCCTGAAATTCTGGAGAGCCACTGCCAGCCAGTGCAGGCAAGCCTGAGGCAGATGGACCAATAGGTCCGATGGGCAACTTCCTATGCCCGTCTTTGAAGCAGACTTTTGCTCAGAAATGTGAGGGATGGACTCTTGTTTTATTTTCAGGGTAGGGACCATAGCTCAGTGGCAGAACATCCAGTTTGCATGCCATAGGTCCCAGAATCATTTAGAAGAAAAGTACAGTTCTGTCTTTCTCAGCTTGAAATTTAGGGTGGCATTTCAGAGTTACAGGATGGAATCAGTGCTGTTCTTAACATCTGTCCCATTCCTCTCGTTCTCAGATGCCAGACTAATGTGTTGAGGTGTTACCTCCCCTCCCACCCGCTTAGCTCATAGAAAAAACAGCTGTGTGTCTATGAAGCCTTGCCTTTACAGCATCCTGCCCTGCTGCAGTTAGCTCCTTTGATCGTTCATCATTTTGATCACTACCTAGTGTGAAGAAAGTAACTAATCAATCCTCTCTCATTTTGTCTTTCAAACATTGCCTGGGACCCTATGCAGAGGTTTCTGCTCTCCTTTCACTCACTCTACTTCCCTTCCCCTTTGGTCTTAAAATCTTAACACATAATATTAAACACTCTGATATATATCGTGGGTGGACATTCATCTTGGAAGGAGAGAAGACAGTGACATGCCATGTAGTCGAGAGCTATCTAAAAGGGGTGTATTTTGACTCTGCATGGGGACTGAATAATGAGGCAAATCACAGTAATTTGGGGGGCTTTCCCTCCTTCCTCAGTCAAAGTGCAGTAACAATACTTTCCCATGTCAGATATGACCCCAACCACAAAGTCTTCTATCACTCTGTTGCTTCTGCCTTTTCTATACTTTACAGCTCTTTGTTTCCCTATACCTCTATAATTCCATGGGCGTTGCAAGAAGTGAGGCTGTCCAAAATGTTGCTTGCAGAGCATGTCAAAGCTCTGCATTGTTTTTCCCCCCCTTACAGCACAACAATGGAGGTTTATAAATAAATATTAGAAGCTTTAAGTTATTTTTAAAGACACTGCAATTCTTTAGCAACAGCAAAACAACAACAACCATCTCAGAGCTCTTCAGAACACCACAGGCAGCATTCTAGACAGCCTCCTATTATAAGTCCTATCAGAGGACACAAAGAAATGCCAATGAGAAGCTCTCAAAAAACAAACCAATATTGCACACCACCTGGTCACCTGTTAATTACTTTAAAGTAAGAAAGTTCAGGAGGCAAACCACCACTGTCCCCCTCATCAATGATCATGGAGTAAAGTGAATTCCTTTGACTTAATCCCCCTGCAAAACCCTAGATCTACTTGTCTGCAAATTGGCAGGTTTAATCCACTCTGGAAAGCCTCCTGTGCCTATAATTTTTATCCACTTTGGCCCAAAGGGGGAAAGGTTCTTGCCATTTTTATATGCCACATTATGGGGAACACAAAGATTTGTTCTCTGTGACATCAGAGAAGCCAAACCAATGGCAGTCAGGGATAATGAGCTGCTGACCTATGCAGCAGAGGTGATGACATGACAGTTCTGTATCATTTTTAGCCAGTTCAAAAGCCATGTCCTGGCCTGAGACCAGTGGACCTGCAAGGACCAGCAAGTGGTAACTGAAAATTCAGGCCAGAATTCCCAGCTAGTTTTTAATCCAATTTAACTGGAGATTTTCTTCAATAAAATTGATGACGGATTTGGACTGAAAGGATGTCTGGAGAAAAAGTGTCACACACACACACACACACACACACACACACACACACACGTGTGTGTGTGTGTGTTTGTGTGTGTGTGTGTGTAACAATGTCATTTTTATGCTACATAGGTGAGATCCATCTGGGAAGAAATCACACCCAGGATATCTGGTAGATCTGTGACATCACAGAAGCTAAACCAACAGGATGAGCTCCTTATGTTAAACTCTATATGTGTGGAAGTCTGTGTGAGCATAAGCCGTGTGATTCCCCCTCCCCATTAAGCCTCTCATACAATAGAAACCTTCAAACGCAAAGGTCACCCAGAACCACGCAATGTGTCCCAATGCCTTCACGAACGCCTTCGCCTCATTAATCCCACTGGCGAGTGCCAAGTGGCTCCCTGGCGTTCATTAGAATAACATTTCTCTGCACTTTGTGGCAAAAGCATCATTATAATGCCAGCCAAACAGAACAGCACGCAAAAGACACTTTTCTCCCCACCCTCCTTAATGAGACTTCATAAGCTGCTTGTACCAGGGGCCAGCTCCTCCTCATTCTCAAAAGTGCTATCTGACATTGGATTCAAAGGCTCTTACCTGACGAAGGGAGCCAGGGAAAGAGAACACCAAGGAGGGAAAACTGTCAGAGAGTGCAGAGCGAATTCTCCGCACCCAGCTGCCCTGTTGGCTGAGCTGTCAGACTTCAGATGAACAGTGGGGGGAAAAGAAGGGGGATGGAATCCTTAATTGCCCTCACCACACTGGTGACATTTCAGGTGGTATTACAGTCATTTGCAGGAGTTCTTAACTCACATCTACCAAGAAGGAAGCAGGTCACTATCCCTTGAATAAGTAACAGTGCTTCACATAATGATAACCATCTCTGTGGCTTAATAATCTAGTCAATTATTGGAAAAATAAAGCGCTTCATCACACGCTTCTGTTGGCTTAAAATGATTTCTCTCCCTCCTTTTGGCAACAAGGACTCCACTAGTTAGGTCCTCTGTCTGAAATGGCTGCCAGTCAGTGCAGACAGTATTGCGCTAAATGGACGGGTGGTCTGACTCGATACAAGACAGCTTCTTAGGTTCCTAAGTGTGGGCACCCTGCACTATGTTTATTTACCATTTTAACTGAAACAAAGCATTTATATAAGGCTTAACTAAATAACCTGAAAGCCTCAGGTGCTGCTGCCAGGCAGAGTTGGCACAGAGGCGGTTTTAGGGTAGCACAACCAGGGTGGTTGCACAGGGCACTGTCCTGCAGGGGGCACCAAAACAATGCTGTAGAGTGGAGTGGGGTGGCCCCCTGAATTTTAGTGTCGCACAGGGCACCATTGAAATCTGAGAGCCCAAAGTCCTCCACTGATTGGCATTACTGAACTAGATGGACCAATGGTCTGACGCAATATAAGGCAGCTTCCACCAAGATGGGAGCAATCAGAAAACAGCTTCGTAACACGGTAATGAGCTGTTCGCCTTGCTGCATTTTCAGGGCCAGTTATCAGTTGTATAAGGCATACTTTTTGAAGGATGGGCAGCTTTTGAAAAGCTTTGGGTGAAACTGCAGGGACAGTGACGTGTTACTCATTCAAGGCATCCCACTTAGCCAGCATGGCTTGGACAATGAGTCTCGAGGAATGCAACACAAGCCCTAGCGCTTGACACATACCCATATAAACATAGAAAACACATTAAATAGGAAGCAGGTTAGAAGACATTCATTTTGTGTCTTGTGCGTGTTTTCTAAAGCCAGTTCTGCCAACGTGCTTGTTTCCGATCCGTTGTTTCATTTATTTATTGGCTTTCATTTATTTATTTATTTTCTTTTCTTGTTGATTTTATGAATCGCTTTCGGTGGCTTTGGGGCTGTCTATGCAAAAAAAAAGTGGTTTAAAAATCTCACCAATGGTTTATAAAACAAAAACAGCAAAGAAATAAATGAACATAAAACAAGGGATAAAATTTACAGAGACCTTGCTTTATTTACAGATTTCTCAAAGAAGGAAATAATAATAATAATAATCACAGGCGAGGTGGTGCAGATAAATTATTCATTGTGAATTATTCCCTCCAGCAACTGGAATATGTTTCTGAATCTGTAGCTGTGGAGACATGGAAAGCTAATAACATTTGATTCCATGTCTTTTAAAATCGTTGTAAACCTCAAACCCTCAGCACTAGTAGGGGTCGTTCTCCTCAACATTAAAAAATAAATGAAGCATCAGGCAAATGATCAATAGATAACTGAAGGGGAATACTGGGAGTTCTGTTGGTTGTCTTGTAGAGGGTGACAGAAATATTTATGTATTACATTTTTATCCTCTCCTTCCTTCACGGAAATCAGGGCAGTATACATAGATGATGATGACAACAGTGGGGGTGGTTTTATTTTTATCCTATAAGATTTCTTACTCACCCTTCATCAAGAGGCGTCAGGGCAAGTCACAATGAAATATACAATTGCTAGTCGACAGTGCCTGGCGCTGCCCAGGAATTTTTAGAAACCGTCCCTCTCAAAATGTGATTTTTAAAAAATGGCTACTGTAATGTGTGAGTTTGGACCATCATGCCAAGAACTGGGTGAAGTCATGTGACTTCGGTATACCACCTTGATTCAAAATGCCACATGGTTTCTCAACATCAACGAAGACTGCTGCCCTCAGTACATAGTGTTTGTTAAGTCGTGGGTTGACATAGCAGCCGGCACAGCGATTTCTTCAAGTAGCTCTTTATTATGGTAAGCTGGAATAGAACTGACTGCGAACAGCTCAGCCGGCCTGTATTTATAGGCAGCCGGCTGTCAACACTGTAACCACAACAGCCCAGAGTTCCCGCCTAAAATAACTGGCGCGGACCTGAGTGAAAACTATCTACAGACCTGAGTGAAAACTATATACAGTATCCCCCTGTTGGCCCAGGGTGAAACTACACTACATAACACCCCTCCCCACCGAGATAAGGCGTTAGTTACAATCGTAATGGTTTCCTTATATACAGCACTACGCGTAATGGTTCAATTAAGCACAAAAGCATATCGGTTACATTTCCCATACTTAGACCAACAGTGATACCTGTCCAACAACATAGTCCTTTAAATAAGTTGGGCGCTTGGAAACTCTGCCAGACCGCCGGGGACTGGTAGCCAAGTCCGGAGGGCCACACAGTTCTCGCTGAGGCTGTGGTGCGACCCTAGGTGGCGTTGGAACCAACTCCCCTGGATCCGCTGCTGTGGGTGGAGCCTCCGCAAGTGGAGTGGTCTGAGTCTGTTCTGAAACGGCTTGGTTCGGCTCCACGCTGGCAGTTTGCGAGGGAGGTGTAGGTGGGGCCTCGCCATCTGTACGTGTCTCTTCTGGAGCCGCAAGCGCAGTTGGGGGCACCTCGGTAGTGTCCAAGTCCCCAACCCTGCGTCTAAGCTGGTCTATGTGCCGTCGCCACAAGCGTCCGTCTTCGAGTGCCACCTGGTACGAGCGAGGTCCAGTGACTCCCACTACTGTGGCTGGCACCCAAGGGATGTCCCCCACATAGTTCCGGGCAAAGACCTGGTTTCCTGGGACAAATGACCGTGGTGCGTTGGCACAGCCTGGGGGTTCAGCCACGGCAAAGTCTGGGTGTAGCCGGTCGAGCGGTGACCTGAGGCGGCGGCCCATAAGCAGTTCAGCAAGACTCCTCCCTTTTTTTCTTTTCTTTTTTTTTTCTTCAAGTAGCTCTTTATTATGGTAAGCTGGAATAGAACTGACTGCGAACAGCTCAGCCGGCCTGTATTTATAGGCAGCCGGCTGTCAACATTGTAACCACAACAGCCCAGAGTTCCCGCCTAAAATAACTGGCGCGGACCTGAGTGAAAACTATCTACAGACCTGAGTGAAAACTATATACAGTATCCCCCTGTTGGCCCAGGGTGAAACTACACTACATAACAGTGTTGGTTTTATTTATGCCTTCATTACATATCTTTAGGCGCCAGGTGAAAACATTTATCTTCTTCCAGGCCTTTGGCCTATTAAACAATCTATGGCCCTTTAAACGGGGTGGGGTGGGGAAGTATTGCTTTGCTAGTTATTATGTTTTGCATTTCTGTGTTTTTATACTGTAAACCACCCTGTGATCCTCAGTTGATGGGTGGTATATAATAGAAGGGGATGCGGGTGGCGCTGTGGGTTAAACCACAGAGCCTAGTGCTTGCCGATCAGAAGGTTGGCAGTTCGAATCCCCGTGACGGGGTGAGCTCCTATTGCTCGGTCCCTGCTCCTGCCAACCTAGCAGTTCGAAAGCACCTCAAAGTGCAAGTAGATAAATAGGTACCGCTCTGGCTGGAAGGTAAACAGCGTTTCCGTGCTTCTCTGGTTCACCAGAAGTGGCTTAGTCATGCTGGCCACATGACCCGGAAGCTGTACGCCAGCTCCCTCGGCCAATAAAGCCAGATGAGCGCCGCAACCAGAGTCAGTCACGACTGGACCTAATGGTCAGGGGTCCCTTTACCTTTACCTATATAATAGAAGAAGAAGAAGAAGAAGAAGAAGAAGAAGAGCAGCAGCAGCAGCAGCAGCAACAGTGCTATTTTTCTAAAATAAGAGAGGTGCCGGAACTCACCATAATCTCACCCTTGTTCTCTTATAATGGCAATGACACCCACCTGAGAGCTACCGGAACTGAGTTCCGGTGAGTTCTGGCCAAAAAGAAACCCTGATAATAATAATAATAATAATAATAATAATATAAACCTGGAAATGGGCCACACTGAAACAATTAATTTAAATAAAAGCACCATCATGACATCATTTAGAAATAAGGATCCTCAAGTTCTCTTTCCCTGAGCATAGCAATTTCAAGGGAGAAAAGCAGAAATCCAGGGACTCCATCAAACGAGTAGAGGTTTTACAATATGAGTCACTGTTAATAAAGCTGATTACCATGACAAGTCTTGGTTGCTACCGGCTGCTTTTGTCATGTTTTGATTTATTGCACTACCTCCTCTTCAGTCAGAAGTACAGAAGATTAGCTAGAATTAAAATACGCATTACACCTGAGTGATGCAATTGTCAACGGAGAAGCAGGTTTTTGCTCACAGTGTTTATAAATCCAGGGAGGGCTGGCGGGAGCCATAGAGTTACTGAAGGCAAATCTGAGGAAGATCAGATGTTCAGTCCCAGTGTGTCACATCCAGTTGCTATCCTTAAGCACTGCAATCCTTAGACTCTTAAGCCACTTTGTATCATCGGGACTAACTAAAGGAAGGCTCTCTTTCAAAAGAGCCTTCCTGTCTTTTTCATCAGGGCTGAGCTGTAGAGAGCTGTCAGAAGGGAGCCAGGAGTTCTGCCTTGGGGGGCCAGAGCTGGAGAGCCAAGCTACAAGGTCAAGCCAAGAGACAGCTGAGGGGACAAAGCCAGGAGCCAGTATCAAGGGGCAAAGCAAAACATGTCAGAGCCAGGGAGGCCAGTGTCCTCTAGGCAGAATCCCAGCCCACACAGGAAACCCTTTATAGCTCTGTCTAAGAAGGTCCAAGCGGGTTGCCTGGATGAGCAGGTCCAGTTCAGAGCCTAAGGATCCTTTGGTAGCTAGGATGGAAGACACAAACTGTAGTTCTTGTGGCTCACCACATGGGGCGGGAGCACACAAAACTGAGTTTCTTTCCACAGTGTCATAGGACAATGTTAGCATCTTCCTTGGAGGCCACCATGATGGTTAAGTTCTGTTTCCTCTGTTGGAGGCAGTATGTCTCTGAACGGTATGAAAAGTCAGTATTTGAACACAAATTGCTGGAACTGCAAACGGAGAGAGCTCTGCCATTTGCAGGCTCTCCATGGGCATCTGACTGGCTGCTGTGAGATCACAGAGTGCAGGACTAGATGGACTACAGGGACAGAGACAGAAACAGAGACAGACAGAGATGATAGATGATAGATGATAGAGATAGAGATAGAGATAGAGATAGAGATAGAGAGAGAGAGAGAGAGAGAGAGAGAGAGAGAGATAGAGAGATAGAGATAGAGGAGAGAGAGAAAGAGAACTGGACACCACATGTCTGGGCTTTTTATTCTGTTTCCTGAGCTGAAATTCCCAAGTGAGGTCAAAAGGGGATGTTAATACTTTTCTAAGATGACAGCAACAGCACAAACGTTTGGTTCTGCATGCCATGACAGCGCATGTTTGCACATTCATATGTGTGGCTTAGTTTGGTAAACTCAGTAAAAAAGTCCTGTTGTGTACTTCCAAGCCAGTTTATGCTGTCTTGAAGTGGGCCACCATCTGCAACTAAACTGGAAAACGGTGAAGGCTCAGAGTGTATGCTTTTGAACCAAAAGGGACTTAGAAGAAAGTTTCACTGACACGAAAAAGACACCAATGTTCTTTTGCTCAGACTGCTTCTGTTTCTCTGGGAATTGCCACTCAGTGGAGACAATGTGTGAGGAACCTTAGACTCTATTACCACATCTGGGGAACTACAACTCCCTACAACTTTTTTCAGGACAGATAAAAGAAAGTCCTTCTTCATGCAGAACACAATTAAATATGGTACTCACTCTCTGAAGAGGCAGTGATGGTCACAAACTTGGATGGCTTTAAAAGAGGATTGGGCAAATCCATGGTGGACAAGGTTATCAATGGTTACTAGCCAAGATGGCTATACTCTTGCCTCCATCATCAGAGGCAGTAATGTATGTGAATACCAGTTGCTGGAAATCACAAGAGGGTGGGGAGAGCTATTGTGTTCAAGTCTGTCAGTGTTTGTAAAAAGCAAAAAAGAAGAAGGAAAGGGTTCTGACCTCCCTTTGTCTCTTCAGCCTGGTCCTCGGACCCTTGTCTGCATAAAAGAGTCCACGAGAATATCCTTACAGAGTTTTATTCTTAAAAGTCTTTGTGCAAAACACGACTGAATAACTATGCACACCAGCACTAACCAACCAACCCAACCTCCAGCCTCAGCAACAAACTAACATTTCTCACTTATATATACAACTTGCTGCAAGCCGCTGAGTCATGCTGACCCAGCTTTATTCACATTAAAGAAACAGCGGCCATTTTAGCCGTGACAAAGTCTTCCTTGTGGGTTTCCCACAGGCATCTGATTGGCCACTGTAAGAATGGGATGCTGGATTAGATGGGCCATTGGCCTGATCCAACAGGCTCTTCTTAAGTTCTTATGTTATGTTCCCATCCTCCCTGGCCATTGGCCAAGTTTACTGGAGCTGATGGGTGTTGAAGTTAGAGCCACAGGGGCCCACAGCTGCTGTTGACAATACAGAGGTAGATGGACCAGCTCTGCAGTACATAGAGAAGTGTACATCTTAAGCCAATAAGTTTACTTTTCCACAAAATAACTAGAACTTTAAATATTGATTTGTATCAAATCAAACACCCAGGCACTTTCCTTCTTATGTGATTGAACTGCACACACACACACACACACACACACACACCAGTTAAAAATAAAACGGCAGATAATATCTGAACATCCACGAAATGATTTTCCTTATTAAACCAACCCAAAGTAAATTCCTTTTGGGCTATTGATCTGTTCTCCTTCTTCTGCCATATGAAAATGAAAGATTTTTTATTTTAGCAGTTGGTCTGCTACACCACCTTCCCAGTTTATTGCTGGGAAGTTATAAATCTATTCCATTGTGAAAGAGCTGGGGTTCTTCGGACATGGCCTTTGTATCCTGTTTAAAAATCAAATTCTTTTCGAAAGGGAGCATCAGCTGAAATTAGAGATGGGAGAGCTGTAGGAAACTCACTTTTTAAATTAAATTGGAGATGGCCCAGGATGTTCTGGGGGGGTGGGGGGGGGTACCTTCCCTTGTCCATCTGCCTTCAGCATCCTGCCCTACAATCCAAGAGAGCAAATCAGTCCCTAATATTTTTGTTGTTGTGTGGGGAGAGACAAAGGAGCTTCTCAGGCAAACAGAGAGGATGGAGGTGGGGACCCAAGCCCTCTTGCATTGAGGTTTAAGTTTCCCATTTTGTTTTTCTTACTACAGGCCTTGTACATAGCAGAGAAGTTCAACCAAAACGTATGGAGGAAAACGTCCTTCAGAACTACGCAGTCAATCAGGGCACATGCTACCTCAGCAAACATCATGCAGCTCTGCCTGGTTGCTAAGCAACACTTCCACCTGCCCCCCTCCTGGGTGGTTGACTTTAACACCAACAGAATTAACCCTTAAATGGCACACTGCATGACATCTGCTGTTGCACTTCTGATATCCACTGCTGGTTCCAGGCTTTGGAAAGCTTTTGGCCAGATACCTTCAGAGACACTTGCTCCTCCTCACACTGTGGCGGCTGATGCCCATCTGTTTGCTGCTGCTTCTGGACCCAATTGGCACAATCTCTTAGAGAAAGAGGGCAAGGCGTACAAAAACAGCTACTCTTTTTCGCCAGTGATGACTGGTGCCCATTTGGACTGGTATGTCAGAAGGCAGGTTGCCCAAACAGTAGGTGGAGCCAGAGCCAATGAAAGGCAGAGCCAGAGTCATTTGAGTTTCACCCCACTCACTTCCTGCTGAGTTCTACTAGGGCAACCGTGAGACTAAGAAGGTGGAAGGTGGCAGGTAGTGCTGCCACCCTCAGCCTAGTAGGAGCTGACTGAGGTTGCTAGAGCAGTATCCCATTCACCCTCACTGTTTACTCACTCTGAGAAGGCAGCTGCAGCTGCAAGGAGGAGAAACAGCAAAAACTACAGGGTTCCAAGGGTTGGCAGTGGCCCCCCTAGTTGGGTATGGACCTTACCAGGTACCCAATAAAGCCAGCCCTTGACGTCAGCCCTGGCCTTGCTAGGTACTGCCCCAATTTTCAGGTACCAGACTCTGATAAATTGCCTTTCCATCGTGGGCACGATCCAACAAGCATTCAATGTGTTTAAGCTCTATTGATTTCAGCAGGATTGAGCCAAACCTAATAAGAGATGATGCATTTATAACTGGGTCAGCCATAGTCCACTGAAATGCTATCAGCAAAAACAAGGGAGTAAACAGACAAGCAAACATATAATGAGACAAAACAGATCAATATTGGCATTGGTGCCATTTTGAATATTTAAAGACTGGGCCTCAAGCTCTTTTGGCCTTTTGTTCTGCTCTTAAGAATAGCAAATCTAACAAACCAATCGGCTTCTCTATAGCAGCCATCTTGTTCTCTGCCTCAGGCACCAAATTGACTTATGCCAGCTCTGTCAGAGATGACAAAAAAAATGAGGCACATTGGGGTCAGGGGGTGCAAGGAGAAGCTGTGGAGCTGCAGGAGGCAACATACGATGTCAGGTGATGAACATCTGGCTGTGCTCTAGGCGAAATCCTGACACAGGCCCAATGGGAAGCCTGGAGGGCCTGTTTAGGCTCGTGAGCCAGAGGCTCCCCAACATAGCACAGGTGGAAACATTTCCCACAGACATCCTTGGTCTATCCTAGTGAAGAACAGGCTGCTGTTTGTCTGGTAGAACTGGCCTAGATGTAATAAACATACCAGAAAACAAAGGAGCCTAGCATGAGTAACTTTTGGCTTGTGATCAACCTGGCAATGGTTATCAATCAGTGCTCAGATTGCAATGGTGGTGTAAGGAGCCCTCATTCCTAAATTCAGAATCTTCACTTCTTAATCCTACATCCAGAATACTTATCTCCTTACAAAGGTGGATTTAGGGTAGCATGACTGGTCCCCCCCCCCCCCAGGGTGCCGAGTCAAGAGGCGCCTTCCTGCCTCCTTCCCAAAACCTAGTAAGTGCTAGGCTTTGGAAAGGAGGCATGAGGGCTCTGACAGGGTCCTGGAGTCTCCCACCTCCTTCCCAGGGTCCTACAGTCTCCCACCTCCTAGACTTAGTTACCACCTGCCCAGCTTTGGGAAGGAGACAGGAGGGCTCTAGGACTCTGCCAGGGCCCTTGTGCCTCCCCCCCAAGCCTCGTTTAGCTAACTTTGAGAAGGTGGCACGAGGACGGGGGTGTGTGTGTCAAATTTTGACCCTGTTCCTGATTCTCCCTCCCTCTACTTTAGCTGAACCATGACCTCCCACAGACTTCTGAAAACATAAGCTCAGGAACAGTATCACAAAGGTTAGGGGGCTGCCCTCCTGTAACCCTAGCACTGGTACCAACCAACCACAGCACTCCAAGTGAATGGGAGAACATAAGAAGAGCCCTGTTGGATCAGCCCAGAGGCCTATCGAGTCTAACATCCCTTTCCCCTTCTGGACCACGAGTGTTTCCCACAGTAATGTACAGTGGTACCTTGGGTTACATACGCTTCAGGTTACAGACTCCGCTAACCCAGAAATATTACCTCGGGTTAAGAACTTTGCTTCAGGATGAGAACAGAAATTGTGCAGTGGTGGTGGCGGCGGCGGCAGCAGGAGGCCCCATTAGCTAAAGTGGTGCTTCAGGTTAAGAACAGTTTCAGGTTAAGAACGGACCTCCAGAACGAATTAAGTTCCTTACCTGAGGTACCACTGTATAAATATGCAACAGCTTTAATAGCATATAGGAAGTTACCACTGCACACAAATCTAAGGATAATTTCAGTGGCACAGAGGAAGCGATGAGTTACGTATATCATAGATCACCCATGGTTCCCCCCCCTTCCTTTGTAAGCTCTCCTTTGTGTCTACATTAAATCTGCTTGTTTCTATATAAATCCCTTTGATATGCTTTTTTCTAAACTGTCTGATGCTCCCCGTTCTGTAATACCTCATGAACAGAAACAAAAGCATAATTTTTAAAAGGTGGAGAGATTTATTTTATATTTTGCAAAATTATCACAAATGCTGTGTTCAAAACGTTTGATCTTTCAAAGACTTTGATCTTCTCTTCATCTACAGCTTTCAGGTCAACACCAAAAATTGCCAATAATATTTTTTTTTGAAAAAAATGCTCACCATTTTTCTCCTTCTGAACATAATTTCAGGGAGGGAGGTTGGAAATATTCTTCTCATCTCTTAGGATTTTTTTTTTAAACAACAACAAGAACAAGAAGAACTACAGACCTCACACCCACAGGAGGCAGTGATGTCCACCAACTTAGCTGGCTTTTAAAAGAGAATTAGACAAATTAGAATTAGACAATAGTAGCCTATTGATGGCTACTAGTCCTGATGGCTATGCTCTGCCTACACAGTTGAAGACAGCAATGCTTCTGAATACAGTTGCTGGAAACCACAGGCGGGGAGAGGGCTCTTGTGCTCAGATCCTGTTTGCAGATTTCCCTCAGGCATGTGGTTGGCCACTGTGAGAACAGGATGCAGGACCAGATGGGCCATCTGCCCAATCCAGTAGAGCTCTTCTTATGGTCTTATGTTCATTGTTTCCTCTGTTCCAGTTGCCCTGGGGGAGATGATGGGGGGGGGGATATGAAATCTAAATGTTGGGACGACCAGTCCTGAGGCAGAGATGATTTGATCTGATGGCTCCTCTGGATCAGAACCACTATCTGCTGGAGGTTTTCCTCCCCTTGTTCTTTATCAGAGGAGACTTCAGGATCAAGGTATGGGCAGGGGTTGCACCCTGACAGATGTGCTCTAATTGTCTGAGTCTAAGTTCTACATGCTAGTGGGAGGGGGGCATCAAGATTTCAACAGCAGCTTGGTCCCAATTAAGGCTGGAACAGTGTCTCTGGTGAGTGCCAAGCTCAGGCAGAAGCTCATGACACACAGTGTGGTTACCAGGCAAGTCAGACTGGGATTTCAGCACCTTGGAGAGCTCCAAATAAGCAACTTGCTCAGTCTAAAGTAAGTATCATGAGCAACCAGCAATGTCTGGATCACACTTGGATTGGCATGCTCAGATGGAGGAGGGGGAGGAGGGGTAGAATAAATGGGAGGGGGGCTGAACTGTGGAAATCTGGGTTGGAGAATGGGGATGTCCTCTTTCCACCTGATCTTTAGCTGCTTTAGAGGGGGAAAGCTGAGGCTCCAATACTTTGGCCACCTCATGAGAAGAGAAGACTCCCTGAAAAAGACCCTGATGTTGGGAAAGATGGAGGGCACAAGGAGAAGGGGACGACAGAGGACGAGATGGTTGGATAGTGTCTTCGAAGCTACAAACATGAGTCTGACCAAACTGCGGGAGGCAGTGGAAGACAGAAGTGCCTGGCATGCTCTGGTCCATGGGGTCACGAAGAGTCGGACACGACTAAACGACTAAACAACAACAACAGAGGGGGAAAGCAGGGATGATTTGGAGAAAAGCCAGGACAGTATGGGACTGACCAAGGCCTTATTCATTTATGTCTCACCTTTCTCCCAAGAAGCTCAAGTTGGTTTAGATGGCTCTCATATTGGTTCCACATTGATAAGAACTCAATCGTTTAGTATGGCAGCACCTAGCCTTTGGAACTCCCTGCTTATTGCTATACGTTCTTGTTTAGACAAGCATACTCAGATGCTTAGAAATGCTGGTGTGAGTTTTAATCTGTTTTAGTATTTTAACTGCTTGTAAATATTGTATTTTTTCTTGTTTATTTGTTTTTATCTTTTTGTAAAAGACTTTGAGGGTTTTTCTTTTAAAAAACCAACCATGTGTAATTTTCGTGAAATAAATAAATAAATAAATAAATAAATAAATAAATAAATATTATCTTCACAACAACCCTGTGAGGTAGGTTAGGTGAAGAATTGTTGACTGGGCCAAGATCACCCTGTGAGTTTCATGCTTTCTTGGAGATTTGAACCCTAGTTTCCCATATCCTAGTCTGACATGCTATGAAGGATACGCGAAAGTTTGTGCACCACCACAGAAAATGCCTTTTTCTTCATGCAAGCAAAATGCACTTCGGCGAGTGATGGTTGTTGGAGAGAGGCCTCGGTAGAAGATCTTAATGTATGGGCAGTAATTCTAATTGTTATGAAACACCAGCAGGGAAGAGCTATTGCTACCACACTCTGCTTCCAAACTTGCTGGTTGCATCTGGCTTGCCACAGTTGGAACCTAGATGCAAGGCTTGATGGATTTGGGGACGTAATCCAGCAGGGCTCTTATGTATTCAATGCAAAATACCATATATGTGCATGAAAAATGACAACCACTGCTGGTGCACATAACATCACGTGTAATGGCCTTAGCATGATACCCCATGACCTGCTTTTGCTTCTGCACAGTGCATCAAGTGACTAAAATCTGAGTACAGCAGCAACATCTCATGTCTTCATGCCCTTATTATTTGGATTTCACATACCTTGTGGCTTTGCGTTAAGTGGCAAGGGATTCGAGCTTTCGCAGCATAGCAAAGCTATTTGTTCAAGCTTGAAGGCATTGGATTCCCTTGCTGTTTTCTGCAAGCAGAGATGCAGGGAAGTGGTGCCTGGGTGTGGTTATCTCTGCTGAAGAAAGTGGCAAGTGATCCTGCTGCTAAGATAGCTCAGTGTATCTAGAATTTGGGAGTTTTAATTTCTAGAGGGCAAGCAAGGAACTACATCAGGGTTGGGGAACCTGCGGATCTCCAGATATTGATGGACTACAACTCCTATCAGTCTCAGCCAGTGTGGCCAATAATAACGTAAGCATATGAGAAGAGCCCTGCTGGATCAGACCAATGGCCCTTCCAGTCCAGAAGTGTGTGTGTGTAGCTTTCTGCATTTTTATATAGCTTTTTGTGGCTGGTTGTCTTTTAAAAAAATCCTCTCCCGTTGCACTCACTAGGATGGAAATAAATCTTGGCAGCTCTGAGACTGGTGGAAGAACACAAGAAGAGCCTGCTGGATCATGCCAATGACCCATCTAGTCCAGGATCTTGTTCTCATGGTTGCCCATCAGATGCCTAGGGGAAGCTCAAAAGCAGGATGTGAGTGCAACAACAGCTCTCCCTATTTGGAATTCCCAGCAAATGGGATTCAGAGGCATACTGCCTCCAACAGTTGAAATAGAAGATAGCCACTGTGGCTAGGATAGCATAATCCTCCTTTAAAGCCACCCAAGTTGGTGGCCATCACTACTTTGAAGTTGGGGTGAGCAAATTCCATAGTTTAACTCAATACTTCACTTGATGTCCATGAGTTCTAGCGCTGTGAGAAAGAGGAAAATAACGGTTTCTCTACCCACTTTCTCCATACCATGCAAAATTTTATAGACTTCTATCATGTCACCTCTGACTTTCCTTTTCTCTCAACTTAAAAAGCCCCCCAATGCTGCAAAACTTCTTCATGGGTGGTGGGGCAGGACCAACGGTGGTGATGAAGTCAAAGCTATGGGTGATACGAAGAAGGCTTTCCTGAAGGAACCAGGCTGATTTTGACTACTCATCTAGAAAATGACACTAGTAAAAAGAAAAGTTCCTTGTTGATCTTTGATCGCAGGTGGCATTGCAATACCTTGGAGACAAGATAGAGAAAAGAAGACACAAGTGGTGTGTGTGTGTGTGTGTGAAAGAGTTTTCTTTATTAGGGGTAGATTTCCTCCTGTGCCTGCAGTTTGAGAAAGTGCTATCTGACACTGGGTTATGGATTGACAGAGCTGTGTTGTATTAAAGAACTAATAAATACAGACCCTCGGGTAAGAGTGCCACTATTATTAAAGTACACAGAGCTAGGCTCTGCACCTACCAAACTCCTTGACACTCTCTCTCTCTCTCTCTCTCTTTCTCCCTGTGTGGGTGGGTGTTGGACTTGTAAGACCTTATTACTCTTACTCTTTTAGGCCTCTTGAGATGCTCCACCAGGAACCAAAAATCTCCCTAGCAATTCTGCTCAGAAATGCATGCCATATGTGTGTGTGTATTTATATATAATATTCACACTATGGATATGTTATATCATATTAAAGCACTATGAGGCTATGATACAATCATGTATGGATTATGAGTGCTGTTCTTCCTTTACTTGGTGCCATTTATTTTCATTTGATAACAGGTATTTTAGTTTTTATAACAGTGGTACCTTGGGTTAAGAACTTAATTTGCTCTGGAGGTCCATTCTTAATCCGAAACTGTTCTTAACCTGAAGCACCACTTTAGCTAATGGGGCCTCCCACTGCCGCCGTGCTGCTGCTGCGCAACTTCTGTTCTCATCCTGAAGCAAAGTTCTTAACCCGAGGTACTATTTCTGGGTTAGCGGAGTTTGTAACCTGAAGCGTCTGTAACCCGAGGTACCACTGTATAGTGGGATCTCTCAGTGGGGTGGGGGTTATTGCTTGTTTTCTTATTTCTAAGCCACTTTGAGCAACTCCTTTGAAGAAGGAAAGAGCAGTGTCCCCCTTGCAACGTCCCCACAGGAGTCTGGTTGGCCAACTGTGAGAACAGGATGCTGGACTAAATGGGCTCTTCTTACATTCTTAGAATGTGAACTCTGCAATCCTATGGTCCTTGAGCTGATGTCCCAAAGGCCCATAGGAAGTCTGACCTCAGAGAGGGAGATCCAATATTTGCTTGCCCCTTTCTTGCTGCCACAGAAATCTCTCTGACTTTTGCCCGACAGACATTGGAGCTCCTCTGACATTGGTATGGGAGAAACTGGGGTGCGCCAAGGCAGATCAGGGAAAAGCATGGATATGAAGGCTTTCAAAAGAGAATTGTGCAAATTTGTGACTACGGCTATGCTCTGCCTCCATGCTTGGAGGCAGCAATGCTTCTGAAACCCAGTAGCTGGAAGCCACAGGAAGGGAGAGTGCTATTGTGCTCGAATCCTGCCTGCAGGTTTCCCACAGGCATCTGGTCAGCCGCCATAGGAACAGAATGCTGGACTAGATGGGCCATTGGCCTAAGTCAGTGGGCTCTTTGTATGTTCTTAAATCAGGAATGGCCTTCTCAAAGCTCTCCTTGTGTGTCTGCGCTTTCCTTGCATTCCTCTGATGTCTCACTCAAGCTGGAAGCGTTTGGTGGCACTTCTCACTTTCATATTGAGTAGAACAATTGCTTGTGTCTCCTTAAGACCCAGAGCTTTCTCCCTATGCAAGCCTTTAAGTGATCCACGCCTTCTGTTTCGATAAGCAACAAATGACTGGGATTATGATTATTAATACAAGCCACTCTGATAACGACATGCCTCATTTTTTTGTGTGGCGAGGCCCATTTGTCTGCATTATCTGAACAATAATATTATCAATTTGCCTCGCTTTGCCTGTGCTGGAGGAAGCGGGCGCTTCTAAAGGGGAGCTTAATTGATTGAGATTAGATGGGCTGTAGCAGCTGCGAAATGACAAAACGGAATCGGTTAAGTGACAGAGAAAATCAAAGTGGAAGTTGAAATGAGCAGAATAATTACTCAGGCCTGACTTCTGAAGAGAGAATGTTGATGCTGATAATAATGGAAATGCGTCTTCCTCTTGGAACCCGTGCAGCAGATGGTCTTGGTTAATACGAATCCAAAAGGCTTTGGGATGCTCTTGCAAAGTGAGTAATCATGACGTTATTCTGCTGTCCAAGGGATGGGGAATCCCCAACCCAAAGTCCAAATGTGGCTGGCCACTGTGAGAATAGGATGTTGAATGGGATGGGCCATTGGCCTGATCCAGCAGGGCTCTGCTAAGAAGAAGAAGAGTTTGGACTTGATATCCCACCTTTCACTCCCTTTAAGGAGTCTCAAAGCAGCTTTCCCTTCCTTCCCCACAACAAACACTCTGTGAGGTGAGTGAGGCTGGACACTTCCGAGAAGTGTGACTAGCCCAAGGTCACCCAGCAGCTGCATGTGGAGGAGCGGAGACGCGAACCCGGTTCACCAGATTACGAGACTACTGCTCTTAACCACCACACCACGCATGCTTACATTCTTATAATTTTGCACTGTGACTTCATGGCCAGATATCTGAGGACATGCGGCTGCTTGATCATTTCCACACACCCCCACCCCCACTGAGGTTGGCCATCAGAATTGTGAAAAACATGCAAAACGTCCCTTACCCTCTTGAGCCTATCTTAAAATCGCCCACCACCTTGCTAATTAGACCATCTTTCATGCGGTGAAATCTTCCCAGCATTGGTCGCATTGACACCAACAACGTCCGCTGCTCTTTCACATTTCGCTAATGGAGCCTGTGCATGATTTGTAAGGCTATTATGCAATAATAAGCAATCTGTTTCCATAAATATGTCAGGCGATGCCACTAGGTGGGGTTTCAGTGGAACCAAGTGGAAGTGACATTCGCAGCCATAAAAATTGTTAGAACACTGAGTTGCAGTATTGTCATCCCGGATGATCTTATTCCCTGTCAGTTGCTCCAGAGGGAGAACGAGGAGCCATGTTGCCCAAAGCTGGGATGCGGCCTAGTGTCAGGACTAAGCCCTAAGTAGCAGTCTGAGATGAGCCAGGACTAAGGATGGAGGAGACATTGAATTCAGTGTGCACTTAAAGTCCAGCCTATTGTGCATAATTATAATTATTGGGTATCACTTGTCTTTTGTTAAGCATTTTTGTAACTTTTTTGTTGTTCTGTACACCACTTAGGTTTAGATGAGGCATAGGCAAACTCGGCCCTCCAGCTGTTTTGGGACTACAACTCCCATCATCCCTAGCTAACAGGACCAGTGGTCAGGGATGATGGGAATTGCAGTTCCAAAGCATCTGGAGGGCTGAGTTTGCCTATGCCTGGTTTAGATAGAGAGAGAGCAATTTAGAGATGGTCAAAATAAAGGAAGGAAAGATGCGATAGAAATATAAATCAAAATTTAAAATGTCATGTTCCATAGAATCATAGAATTGTAGAGTTGAAAGGGATCCAAGGGTCATCTAGTTCAATCTCCTGCAACGCAGGAATATTTTGCCCAACGTGGGGCTGGAACCCACAACTCTGAGATCAAGAGTCTCATGCTCTGCTGACTGAGGTCTGATGCAGAAGAAAAGGTTAAGAAGAGGCATTTGTAATGCGAATGTGTATTCTGGCTAGAGATGGACAGAACTGTCTGGGGTTTTTTGGTCTCTGACAGTTTCACATGTGTTCATTCACAAATCCATCCCATCCCATCCCATTTCTGCACCAACCTGCAATAGCATGAAAACCTGCATTATTTTTGTATGTATCCCCCCCCCCCCGGACGCATTTTTGTATGAATGACACATGAAAATATACATTTTTGAATGACTTTTAACCTAACGTATGCATCTTTATATGCATTTTGGTACCAAAAACTATTGCAAAGCCCAGAAAACTGTAAATAATGGGATACTAGATGGATTATAATTATAATCTGTGTATTACTCTGGGAAGTGTGAATCAGGGTGGTTCATACAAAATATGGATGGAACAAAATCCTCCGGCATCACTAATGTACGGTTGTTGTTTTTTAATGCTAGTTACAAAGCAAGAGAAAGAAAGGCTGCTTGAAGCCTCTGGTATACAAAACAGCCCTTGTCATTCGATTAGCTAAACCCCCAAAATGTGTCTGTTCATCATGGCTGATGGATTTTGCCTTGCTAGTGATCAAGTATAACTGTTTGCTAATATACTTGCTTTGCACTTGACCGTGGAGTTGTCTGCAAGGAAGAAGCCCGTGCATCTATCATGGAGAGATTGCAAACTGATATGAAGTGTGCATCATCATCTCAGTCTCCCTCTTTTGGAGTTAAGTTTCTTGAACCAAGGGCACAGGCTGGCTGGCCACTGAGTCGTACGATAAAGCAAGTGGCAGTGAAGGAAATGAAAACCCTGGGAGTAGCAGATGATATGGGCAGGAGGTCCAGGCATTTTGCTCTACACTATCCGGCTTGCTCCCCAGGCAACCAGAGATCACTTAAGCATGATTGTCTCAACCGTGCACCAGTTAAAACCAATGTTGCCAGGACCATCTGTTCAGGAACATGAGCTCATGGAACGGTGTGCCCAGCATTACGTCATTACGTTTGTCAGGTTCCCTTGGACCACATTTTTATGACCTCTTGCCAGCACACTCTTAAAGGAGACACAAGGAACCATCAGTGCAGTGGGGAAAGTTACATTTACTCAATTGCAGCAACAGAGAAGATCTGCAAACAATCAAATAAACATCATTAGCCAAAACAAAATATAGTCTGAATGTGGGATCTGGCCCCTCCCCACTCCTGAGCATGTTTATCGGCTCCACCTGTGGCCCCACAGCAGAGGACTGGAAGGAATTATTCCCCCTTTCTACAAGAACCTTGGGGATGTGAACCTGCTAAGTGCCCCGTGGTCCCACGGGGTTGGCGTTCACCCTAGTGCACTGCCAAACTTCAAGGGAAGCCCAAAGGATCCAACATCAAGGGAGCGTAGGATGACTAAGGCTGTCCTTAACCTTGTAATGCCACAGGTTATTCACTCCACCACATCTTAACTTGTCTTTCCTACCCAGAATGAAAGCCACTTAAACCAATCAAAAATGCCACCCGAAAGACAGGACTCCCAACACTAAGAAAGAAGAGTCTCAAGGCCATTCAAGGGCTCCCAAAAATATTCCTACAACAGGCAGTTAGCAAACCCCACTGCATAGGGAAGGAAGGTGCTGTCAAGAGAAGAGTGGAGTGTTAGGGATGGAGCTAGGTGATAAAGCCTGATCTCATCCCTCCCCAATTCTCCTGATGGCTCACCTGACCCTTCCCTGACTCTTTGCCAGGGAAAAACCATTCTGAGTCTTCTTTCAGGGGGAGTTGGGGTGTTGCAAATTCACCCCTACTCAAAGGTGGAAGCGTCATTTATTTAAGGGACTTACCTGTCTCCTGGTAAAGAATGGCGGCTAGGGATGGAGGAAGAATCTGTTTTAAAGGGGTTTGTACAGGGAAATTAGGGCTTCTATTCCACTCAGGCTTTGCCTGCATCGGACTGGTTCTTGCACTGAGCACCAGCTTAAATCCAAACCATTCATGCATTGCCTTTTATTCAAAGCCTGATTAAACTATGCAAAACAATTACATATATTATGTATATATCACATGTATAATATGCATTAAAGAGTCAAGATTTTATTTTGTACTCGTTTCTGCCCCCACCCCCATAATTCCATTCCTTTTTCTAATCAGTTTACCAAAATAGAACACTGTATATATTTGTACATTTTTTCCTTATCTTTGCCCACTCTGTTATTTTCTTTGCAGATTACTTCTGAAAGCAATTAAAACAACATTTAATAAAAGAGTCAAGCCCCATGCGGCACTATATTTCTGCAGCATAGTTTTATAAGCATTAATGCATAAATGTTTTTATTCCATGAGATATACTGTTGGATGTATCTGCTTATGTGCTGCTTATTTAAGGGAACTTGGCATTTGTCTCCGTATAACAGGGGTGGGGAGCTTCTGGTCCTCCAGATGTTGGTGTGCTACAACTCTCAGCATCCCTGATCATTGGCCATGCCAGAGTCCAACAATCTCTGAAGGGATCCAAGTCTCCACCCCAACATATGCCATACCTTTAACAATGCTACAACCCAGTCTTGTTCCTGACCTGTCATTGCAAGTTCAGACCCCATGAGCATCTCTGTGAAATTAAAATGTTATTGTCCCAATGTGCATCACTTTACACTTGTCCACACTGAACTGCAGCTTCCAAGTCCAGCTTCCAAGCTTTTAAACTCGGCCATAGATCTATAAAAACTAAACCAATGTTATTTGTTTAAACCTAAGATACATTGACCTAGCATGGTATTTCCTTTCCAGTTGCACCTTTCAAACTACATTTTGCTACATCTTTTGGATCAAGAACTGCATGGCAACATTCTGAGAAGGGCAAAATCTGATGGGTGGCTCCATTCTGACTGGCACACGAGCCCGGGAGGTGCCCAGCAGGAGGGTTCATACTGGGACATCCGATGATCGCATTCTCAAGGACCTCCACCTCAGCACGCATCTCCCACCCACTGGGGTACATGTACATTTGCTGTTTGACAAAACCACCCTCTCATCCAAGTCACACCGTAACTCTTTGAGAAGCGGTCTTTGTAAGATCCTTGCTGACATAAAGGAAGGCAGCTTCTGCACATAAGTGGCATGGTGTTACTTGTAACAAATCATCAGCTTCAGCCAAGCAAGCCGTAGTGCATTCCAAAGAAATCCCCCTTTTCTTTGATGCAAATGTAAGACAACGTTTTGGGTTTCTTTCTTCCTTTGTTTTTTAAGCCCACCATCTAGTGCTCAGTGTCTTCAAAGTACAAGCAAACACTCAACATATTGAATGCAACGTTTTATGTTGGTGTGGCAGCAGAGATTTTATTACACTTTCTCTTCCTGTCATAAAGACTTTAGGGCTCAAAGAAAGCATAGTCTTATGAAAGGAAGCAGCTTCCCTCTCCTCTCACCCGGCGATATTAACTTGAACCTCTTTGCTCATAGCCAATAGCTGTTGCATTCAGACAGCTTTTGATTCTGTTTCCCCAACATTTCCTTACCCAGTAATTTATGTGTTTCCCCTGATCTTTCATATAATATAAAAAAGTTAGTTCTGGAAAACTAGAGAATCTTGCAGAGGTTTAGCACTTGTTTCCATGCTTAATTGCTTCCTGAACAAAATCTGTTTGTGACCTTGTTAACCCAGAAGATTGCTGGAGTTTTGTGCTGCAGTGGTTTTCATGGATCATGCTACTGAATTTGAGAGGTCATGTGCCACACAACACCATGTGGTAATATGATTATTCAAGTGTGCTTCCACACTTGTAGGAGGAACCGTGCATGTTCTCACAAAAGTCTTCCACCTTCCCATCCTGTTTGTAGGCACAATTGATTTGCCCTTCCCCTCCAAGAATGTTAAAAAAAAAAAAAAG
Source organism: Podarcis pityusensis (assembly GCF_964106645.2). NCBI lineage: Eukaryota > Metazoa > Chordata > Lepidosauria > Squamata > Lacertidae > Podarcis > Podarcis pityusensis. The sequence goes on along the minus strand of NC_138033.1, from coordinate 57,759,645 downwards.
AGCAGTGAAGTTTCCTCACAGCACTATCCTGTACATGTCTACTCAGAAGTAAGCCCCATTGAATCTAGTAGGATTGACTCTCAGGTATGTGAATCTAGGATTTCAGGCTTTGGCTTAATGGAATTTCTTTCCAACAGACACCTATAGGATTGTGCTGTTGATGTGAAAAAGGGATTTATCATTCAATATGCAAGGGAGCAGGGTATTTCTCTTCCCTTTGCAACTGGAAGAAAATTTTCCAAAGATAGAAAACGGTGGGGGCTGGGAAGGATGTGTTCCATCAAGTTGTAGGAGGCACTCCATAATTGTTTGCTGACACAGCTCCCTATTCATAAAATATCATAAAGAGTAAATGAGTTGATAATGTAAATCAGTAATTAGGATTTGGTGCATGCTTATGCTATTTACATATTTTAATGCTTTGATATTAACATGTCAACTTTAATAGGATGTAAATGAATTCTCCTGGGTGTGATTTATCCTGTTAGGCATTAGACACTGTTCATTTGCTGCAACTGTAAATTTTACTTCTCTTCTCTGTCATTTTTAGCATAATCTTTCCGCAGAATCTTAGGAGAACATTTTCTCTAATGAAATGTTTTGGTTTCAATCAATTCTAGAAAGGGAGAATGCTAATGGCCACATGACATAGCAGAGAAACAGACCCCCTGCCCCCTGTAAAAGATTCAACCCGGACCTCTTTGTTTATAGCAGTGATGGGGAACCTGCAGCCCTCTAGATATTGCTGGACTCCACATCCCGTCAGCCCTAGCCAGAATGGCCAATGGATAGGGATGATGGGAGTTGTAGTTCAGTAACATCTGGAGGGCAACATATGCCCCATCCATAGAGAAGAAGGCTATCAGTGTGGCTACTTGTCATGATGGCTATATATTACCCCTAGCATCAGAGGCACTTTAGCCCTGAATAGCCTTCACGAGGGCACTAGCATGGGAGAGGGTGCAATGGTCAGGGGGGAATCGTTTACACAGCTTTCCTCCCTGTGCTGGTCTTCCACTCAAAGAGCTCAGCCTCTGTGGCTGCCTTTGTTTATTTATTATTTTTTTTTTAATGAGCCAGGGGTGGCAGTATTTGCAATTCAGTGTCAGTATTGCTTGGACCTACGTGATCTGGTTGAGATTCTGATATCACCTTGAACCTTCTGCAAAGTTCTGAGAACATGTAGACATAGGAAGAGCCCAGCTGTATCAGGTCAATGGCCCATCTAGTCCAGCATCCTGTTCTCACAGTGGCTGAACAGATGCTGTGGGAAACCAGCAAGCAGGACCTGAGGACCTCAGAACGTCTTCTCCTTTGGTTTCCAGTGACAGGTATTCAGAAGCATTGCTGCCTCCAAATGTAGAGGCAGAGTACAGCCACCCTGGGTAGTAGTTTTGTTAGTTTTGGCAGGGGGACAGAATGGATGAGCTATGAAAATGTGGTTGACCATTTTAGGTCTTGGAGATTTGCATGGACTAGAAGTTCTGAACCTATTAATTAATAAAAGGAGGACACAGGCTAGAATGCAGAGACATCTGTGGAAATGGGAAAGGAACGGACAGGAGACAAAAAATTGTTATGTGTTAACAAGGACCTTTTAAAGATAAGAAAGACGCAGGACTATTTTAAGCCAAGGGCAGATGACACAAAATTCAAAATTTAATGAGGCTTAAATGCCATAGAATCTGCCAGATGTACAGTCTGCGGCACAAAGGCTCGGCACAATCATGTACCTTTCCATAACATTTTTAAAGGGCCCTTAAAATGCACACGCACATAAATTTGCTCATAAGATTCAGGGATGTCGCCCAGAACCATTTCAGAGAGCCAAACAGAGAGTCCATTTCAAGTTCAGGATTTTTGAGAATATTAACTATGGAAAGTTTTGCAGTAGATCTGTCTTCAATACAGATGGCTTTAACAGAGATACACGGGCAACCATGTGCACTTGACCCTGGCTCATCTCTCTTGGTTAAATTGGTCAAACTAGACATGGCCAGTTTTGCCCAGGGTGTGATCAACTCCACTGTTTGAGATGGATAGTTTCTCCCTGAAGAAGCCAATCATGAGAACAGCAGCCTCCCTTAATCTAACACCCTGTTGGAATAAAAATGTCTGAATGGATTTGCGGAATGTGAGAACAGAATTGGCTTGATACGCTTCTCTGATAAGAAAATACCAAAGAGAGGGGTCACCACTATAAAAGTCCTGCTCTTGCTCAGTACCATCCTAATCTCAGACAAAAATGAAATTCTAGGCCAGACATCTCCTCTGTGCAGGCAAACGCTGATTAGGGAGAAGATACCCCCTTAGCTAACCTAGTCTCTAACCATTTAGGGCAGGCATGGCCAAAATTGGCCCTCCAGCTGTTTTGGAACTACAATTCCCATCATCCCTGACCACTGGTCCTGTTAGCTAGGGATGATGGGAGTTGTAGTCCCAAAACAGCTGGAGGGCCAAATTTGGTGATGCCTGGTTTAGGGCTAGAGGTGTTGTGAGGAGTTGGAGATGGAGGCAACTGTTTCCCACAGCTGGTTGCTTTTGGTTTACCCCCTGAAAACACACATGAGCAGGAAGTTGGAAAGGCAGAGAATGCAGGCACTGGAGCTGCTCCCCTGGTGATTTGAGGTTGGCTAAAAGGCAACCATTGCCTGCAGCAAAGCAGAATGGCTTGGAATGGTGTACGATAGGTCTGGGGAGCCATGGGCCCTCCAGATGATGTTGAACTACAATTCCCATCTCCCCTGGCTCTTGGCTCCAACTGCTGGGGCTGATGGGAGTTGCAGTTCAGCAACATATGGAGAGCCAAAGGTCCCCCAACCTTCAGCAAACCAGGAAGAAACAGAGCACTATAGTTTGCAGAACTGTGAGGTGCAAGAGCAGAGTGAGAAGGCAAAATTGAGTCTGAAGTAATTGTTCAGTCCAGTGGTGAGCCTGTGAGGAAAGGGAGTGGCTTAGAGAAAGAACCAGCAGAGTCAATAAATCCCTGCTTCTGGTAGAGACCAGGGGTGGCTGGAATCCTAAACAGGATTCCACACAAAATCATTTTATTCTAGGTCCCATTTATATTTGAGATGCAGCTTAAATGTAAAAAGAGAGAAGTGGTTCTGCATTTTGCAGGCATACTTTATATCCAAGGTCCAGGAATTCTTGCGTATGGGATGACTTTGGCCAGACAGATGACCTGGGGGTGGCAAAGTCAGCATGTCCCCACTTATCATTGTGGAAAAAGGAGCTTCGACCAATGCCAGCTGGAAAAGAAGGCAGGAGAAAGACAAGAGCCTGCTTGCACCCCTAAGCCAGCTGGCCATAATTTCTGAAGGACTGGAATATCAAGAGTTTGGAATGATTGCTAAGCTGGACTCTTGCTGGACATTCTGTAAAGTGGATTTGGAACAGGTTGATAAACTAAAGAAACAAAAAAAATCATTGGGATCCATTCTCCAAACTGCCAAAAATATATGGACTGGGCACAGCTGCTGAAGCTGCCAGAAACTGCTTGGCCCCACCTGCAAGCTACTAAAAACCAGTGGACTCTAGCCTTAAGCTGCCAGAGCTGAGCCCTGCCCAGATCTCTAACCTGAGGTCTCTTCTAGGAATGGGTGAACCTATCCATTTTTGTTTCTTTCAGGTTCTCATTTTTCCAATCTTAAATGCATTTCTCCACATTTCCACATCTGTTTGCGATTAAAAAAACAACAACAGTTCTCATGAAAATTCATTAGCATTTTTGTGTGAATTTCTCTTGCAGTGAGCATTTTGAAATGCAATTTTGCCAAATATAAACTTTTGGCAAGGCAATTTCCCCTTTTGTAAAGCATTTTTGAAAAGAATGGATTTAGACACTAGAAGAGAATATATTGTTTAATTATTGTCCTTCCTTGCTCACGTGAATGAGATCAGCAGAGTATCATCCTTTGTAGCTTAAACTTGGAAGCTAAAACAAGGTTGATAATAATCAATAATGCAGGATGCTTTAATGCAGACTGGATTTTCCTTGGCATTACCCTCTTTCTCCCCACAAAACATTGTTTTGTGAAGAAGTAAAAGTAGTATTTACTTACACACTCTAGGTTTTGAAGTAGCATTTACAGTAGCAAAATGAAGGCAGGTTTATAACTACTATCTAAGACCTTATAAGAAGCTATATAGGACTTTATTCCAAGACTTAGCAGCCTTAGCCTGTGTACATACAACACATTTAAACATCATTACTCCCTGGAAGCTGTAGTTCATTAGGAGTTGTAACTCCATTAGAAGTCCACTAAAGTTCTCAGGAGTGTCCATGAGGGGTAAACTACAGTCATACCTCGAGATGAATATGCTTCAGCTTAAATATTTTCGGGTTGCACTCCGCAGCGACCCAGAAGTAACGGAGCACATTACTTCCGGGTTTTGCCACTCGCGCATGCGCAGATGCTCAAAATGATGTCACGCGCAAGCGCGGAAGCGGTGAAACATGACCCGTGCACGCGCAGACGTGCAGTCGCATCTTATGTTCACTTCAGGATGCAAACGGGGCTCCGGAACGGATCCCGTTTGCATCCAGAGGTACCACTGTATGTGCTTTAAATGCATAGTGTGTACACAGAATTAGAGCTTAATTCATCAATAAGTCAACCACCTCTACATGCCCGATTCTTGTGTCACACCCTGCTTTTGTGCAAAGGTTTTGTTCACTGTTTAGGGCTACTCTTATCCCCACGCATTTGGATATTGAGAATAGCTGTCAGTCTTCCCACGAGGAAGGTGCCCGACTTTCCCTTGAAATGAATGCAACTAAAACATTAATAACAACCACAGCTGAGGAAAGTGAAGCCTGACAGGGGAAGGCTCACCCTCGATCCTTCAAGCCCCTGCTGTTGTGCAAGGAAAACTCCACACAAAAACATATGAATTATGGATAGAGCATTGGCTTTCACTGTGAAATTCTTAGGCTTTCTAGTTTGTGTCAGAGCCAAGGCTCCCCCCGCCACCCCATTCCTATTAAACATGGGAGTTATTCTAAAAAGGCAGACTTGTACATTTTACTGAGATATAGAAATATGTCTCGGGTGGCAGATAACATGTACACTTCCAGCACGAAACAGTATTTTTCAAACCCCCTCCACCCGCTAAACCTGCCAGTTTTTTCCACAGCAAAGGCACGAGATGCAATAAATAGAAACATCGTGAAATGGGCATTTTCTCGTAAAGAAGGGCTCAGGCTGCAGGTTTCTGTTGATTTCACAGCAGATTAATCAACTGACAGCCTGAGCCACGACACATTTTCTGAGAAGTAGGTTGCACTGAGTTCAGTGAAACTTGCTATCAAGGAAGTGTGCCCGGGATTATAATAAATAATAATAATAATTTTTTTTATTTATACCCCGCTCTTCCCGGTTCAGAAAACCGGGCTGAGGGCAGCTAACAACAAATTTAAAACAATTGATGCAACAAAAACAGCATAAAATACAGTATAAAACATGAATAACAATAAATTCAGAATTCAAAAATAATATTTTTTGGGGGGGAAATCCATCCAATAAACATTAGGTGATCACCAGGGATAGCTGGCTAAATTAGTCCTATTTGGGCCAGCGAGGAGACCAGGGGAGAATTAGTAAATCCTTTGATCACACTCCCCTCCCCCAATTCTTTACAGAACAACACCTGGAGGTAATACCTGCAGGACACTGAGGAATTCTGCTGTGGTCCCTGTGGAAGTATCACCTAAAGAGGCAAAAATGGAACCACAAATACACACAATGGTGAAGTAGATGCCTTAGTTCCTAGGTGTGGCGTGTGAAACGAAGTTTTCAGGATTCTAGAGCTGTGATTCTCACATTGCAGGGGGCTGGATTAGATGAGCTATGGGCCCCCTCCAACTCTACAGTTCTATGATTCTATGTATGCAGTGGGGGTCAGTTTAGAAGTTCATTGCTGGATGATGATCAGGATGGATAAAAGAAAGGAATTCTCCACACAGCACATTGTTAAACTATGGAACTCGCTTGCCACCAACTTGGAGGGCTGGGCAAATTCATGGAGGAGAAAGCTATTGGTGGATACCAGCCATGGTGGCTATGCTCTGCTTCCCTCCCTGGTTGGAGGAAGTAATGCTTCTGAATACCAGCTGTTGAAAACCCCAAGAGGAGGCAGTGCTCTTGTGCCCAAGTCCCTCCTTGCATGTTTTCCCACAGGCATCTAGTTGGAGAAAAGAATTCTAGAGTAGTTAGGCCATTGGTCTGATCCAGCAGGCTCTTCTTATGTTCTTATGTTGTCTTGGGTGGAGCAAAGACAGCGAGGCAGTTCAGTAATTTTAGGCTCCATACTTAATCCTCTTACATCATTGCTCTCCATATGTTGGACCGCAACTCCCATCACACCCAACTACTGGCCATGCTAGTTGAGGGAAGATGGGATTTGGAGTCCAATAACAACTGAAGTCACAAGTTCCCCACCCTGGATCTCATGTGTGTGTGTATATATGTGTGTATATGTGTGTGTGTGTGTATACATATATATATATATAAGAGAGAGAGAGAGAGAGAGAGAGAGAAACTGGCTGAGAATGAAAAAGAAAACTGCAACACACACACACATTCTCCCCACATTTATATTTGCAATTAGAATGGAAAAACAACAACTCCATTGCCAAACAACATTTACACTAAGAATAATCCATGAGTTCTGTTTCCAACATACACATTAATTCAGGCACTCCAAATATGAAATGGATAATTATAAACCAAACAAATGAATTTTATAGTTATAAGCCATGCTTTCAAATGAAAATAAGTGTTCAAAAGGGAACAAGTCTTGCTCCTTGCTTTGCTGGAAACTGGTCCAAAATGTTGGGATGGAGTAAGGGGGAGGTAACTGTCTATAAACCAGCTATAGAGCTCCCTATCTGAATTTTTTTTTGCAGGAGGAGGGTATTATTAATCAGTCTCCTTTCCCATCACTTCAGCAAATGGACTTCAGTTAGACGACTTAATTATGTTACACCGTATTGGGACATTTTCTCATATAATTCCCCCCAGAGTTACTGATATTTGCTTTTTGATATTAGCATGTGCTAGAGAGGAGTGAGTGACACAGAGAGATATTTGTACGTCTTAAACCCTTTATTTACTTTATTTCCTCTCTGGTTTGAAAGACTGGGGTGCTGAAGAACAATCCGTTTCGCCTATAATTTTAGATTGCTTCTGTGTTGCTTTTGAGAGACGAAAGCACTCTCTGGATTCATGCCTGTTCCTAGACATCTATGACAATACTAACATTTGAACATCAAATAAATGCATTCAGCCTTTCTGTTCCCAACAACATTGGTGTGGTGGAGGGGGGGATGCAGGGCAGTACTGCTCTGGGACTTTTACCAGAGCAGAAGCAATGCCATAATGTGCTGCTGGAGCACTAGGGTAATTGATGAACTGTCAGAGAATTTGGAAACTAATTCAGCAGAGGCTGGATACGGATTTCCTTTTCTTTGATGGGGTTCCTACCCCATGCCACATGTAGAAATGATACAACATTTCTTCTCGAGGTTGTTTGCCTTTCTTTCAGGGATGATTAGAGTTGTAGTCCAGCAACATCTGGAGGATGCCAGGTTTGGGTAGGTTGATCTACAGTTCCTAAACTGTAACAGGCATATATTATCCCCAGGGAATTCTAGGAGGTAAAGGAGAATTCTTAGCATCCCTATCAAACTACAGTTCCCAGAATTATTTGAAGAAAGCCACAACAGCTGGAGACAGAGAGACAACAGAGAGAGAAACAGAGAGAGGGAGGAGGAGGAGGAGGAGGAGGAGGAGAAGAAGAAGAAGAAGAAGAAGAAGAAGAAGAAGAAGAAGAAGAAGAAGAAGAGCCTGCTAGATCAGGCCAGTGGCCCATCTAGTCCAGCACCCTGTTCTCATAGTGGTAATCATATAACCTGCAAGCAGGACCTGAGAACAAGAGCTCCCCTCTCTCTGGTGGTTTCAAGAAACAGATAGAATCATAGAATCATAGAATCATAGAGTTGGAAGGGACCACAAGGGCCATCGAGTCCAACCCCCTGCCAAGCAGGAAACATCATCAGAGCACTCCTGACATATAGTTGTCAAGCCTCTGCTTAAAGACCTCCAAAGAAGGAGACTCCACCACACTCCTTGGCAGCAAATTCCACTGTCGAACAGCTCTTACTGTCAGGAAGTTCTTCCTAATGTTTAGGTGGAATCTTCTTTCTTGTAGTTTGGATCCATTGCTCCGTGTCCGCTTCTCTGGAGCAGCAGAAAACAACCTTTCTCCCTCCTCTATGTGACATCCTTTTATATATTTGAACATGGCTATCATTATCACCCCTTAACCTCCTCTTCTCCAGGCTAAACATGCCCAGCTCCCTTAGCCGTTCCTCATAAGGCATCGTTTCCAGGCCTTTGACCATTTTGGTTGCCCTCCTCTGGACACGTTCCAGTTTGTCAGTGTCCTTCTTGAACTGTGGTGCCCAGAACTGGACACAGTACTCCAGGTGAGGTCTGACCAGAGCAGAATACAGTGGCACTATTACTTCCCTTGATCTAGATGCTATACTCCTATTGATGCAGCCCAGAATTGCATTGGCTTTTTTAGCTGCCGCGTCACACTGTTGGCTCATGTCAAGTTTGTGGTCAACCAAGACTCCTAGATCCTTTTCACATGTACTGCTCTCAAGCCAGGTGTCACCCATCTTGTATTTGTGCCTCTCATTTTTTTTGCCCAAGTGCAATACTTTACATTTCTCCCTGTTAAAATTAATCTTGTTTGTTTTTGCCCAGTTCTCTAATCTGTCAAGGTCGTTTTGAAGTGTGATCCTGTCCTCTGGGGATATTCAGAAGCATTTACTGCCTCCAACTGTGGAGGCAGAACATAGTTTTCATGGCTAGCAGTTGTTGATAGCATTCTCCTCCATAGATACATGCTGTGGGAAATATAATGGACACAATCCAGCCAAAGTCAATTACCTTGAAGTGCCACTGATTTCACTAGGAGAGTTAGGCTGCAATGCTATAGGCATAGCCAGGGAATCCAGTGAGATCTACTTCTGAGTAGAAATGTATAGGTTTGCACTCTTTACCACATGCTTAAATCTCTCCCGCTAAAATCAATGGGACCACGGAGTGCCTAACTTTGGCAGGATCGTGTCCTACATTTCAAGATTTTCTCCCCTACTTCTTAATTTAAATCTCATTATGTTTGACAAGGCTAGATATATTCCTAATTATAGCTGAGTAAACTGTTCAATTAATTGATGAATTTAACAACGTAACAATTAAATGAGATAGTTTGAAAGTAAATGGTATGGTTGGGGTTCCCCCCCCTGCTTAATTTTTCTCCTTCAATTTCTCACAGAATATCAAAGTTTTAATAGCCATCTAAGGGTAAATTGCTAAATTTCTTGAAAGAGACATTTAGCATATGCAGTGTCTAATTGGGTTGATATACAAAGCTACCAGACTGTGACACAGGAAGTATTTCGATCCAAATCTAATAAATGCTTCCATTGATGTATATGTTCCATTAACTTCACATTTCCACCTCCCCTCCCCGCTGCCACCACTACAAAAAAAATATCTGGATGTGTAAATTCTGAGAAACTTTAATTCTGATAAACTTTAATTGAAAGTGCAATTACAAGAATTGCATATATTTAGTTTTTCTATGACATGGTGCTTGGGTGCTCGATGAGAAGCTGGAAGCATTGAATTAAGAAGCACAAATTGCACAGGATTTTTCTACTGCTTGCATATACACAAATAGCTCTTCCTTGTTCCTTCTAACAGTAAACATAAGATCATATGAAGAACCTGCTGGATCAAGCCAATGGCCCATCTAGTCATACAATCACAGAATTGTAGAGTTGGAAGGACGCTGAGGGTCCTCTAGTCCAACCCACTGCAATGAAGGAATTTCAACTAAAGCATCACTGACAGATGGCCACTCAACCTCTGCTTAAAAACCTTCAATGAAGGAGAGTCTATCGCCTTTCAAGGGAGTCCATTCCACTGTCAGAGAGGTCTTGCCATCAGAAAGTTGAGCATCCTGTCCTCACTGTGGCCAACCAGATGCCTGTGGGAAACCCGAAAGCAGAATTTGAACACAAGATCATTCTCCCATCCTTTGCTTTCTAGCAACTGATATCCAGACTCATTTTAGTGCAAATTTCTCCTAACAGACATATCTTGGTATGCAAATCTGCACAATATGCACATTTTTGCAAAGCAGCTTCTCCTTATATAATGCATTTTTGTTTTGTTTTTGGCTATTTTCTAACATAGATGCACCTCGGAAGCTGCGGGGGGCACATATCTTTACCTTGGCATTTGACACCTGAGATGTGTGTTTTCAGGGGCCATCCTTTTCCTGAGACTGTAATCTGTTTTAACTTTTTTAAATTCTGAATTTTAAATTGTTGTATCCTGCGCTGGGACCTGCTGGTGGACAAACAACAACAACAACAATAACATAAAATTGTTGGAAGTGATTCCAAAGTCTAGCCCAATACCCTGCAGTGCAGGAATCACTAATGTGATGATGATGATGGTGTATTTTATGCCCCTTTATGGTTCTGCATTTTTGTACACAATGGGTGGAACTGAATTAGGTTTTACTCAGAGTAGACCCACTGAAATTAATGGACTTGTCATAGTCATGTTCAATCATTTCAGTGGGGCTACTCTGAGTAAAACCTAGCTGGAGACAGACCAATACTTGGCTAGAGAACTACATTGCAAAAAGTGCAAATTTCGAAGGATGGCTGCGTTTCGGTTCATGAACCGTTTCTGAAAGTGCGAATCAGGTAGGCTCCTCTATAAATGCAGACTGACTTCCCTTTCTCCTCCATCCCTAACTGAAGGACATATAAGATTCGAGCCCGGGCAAATCAGATACAAACAATGCAAGTTTCACCTACATGTTTTATGAGTTGTACTTTGACAATGGTTTAATAGAAGGGTTCCCCCCTCCCTCCCGCATGTTTGTAACAGTACTTCAGTTCGTTTAAATACTGCCAGAGCAAGAGACATTTTGCTTTTATGCTCCACAGAAGGCCATTAGGGCTCCTACATCTGTTCATGTATCTCTAGTAAATCAAAGTGGAACATTTGTCTTATCCAGCAAGCATTTTAGTGTCTTCTTGTTCTTTTGTTTATTCTTTAGTGACTGGTTTAACCCTGCCCTGTCCAGTACGATTTGGGAAATGGGCAAGGCACAGCTTTTGAGATGAGAGGTTAGACAATAACATTTGCCCAAAACAATCTAAAAGACCTGAGGATTAGGAATGGGGCCTGGAAGAACCTAACATGCACTACTTGACTAACAAAGCCTGTGAAGAGATTGCTGCTTGCTCTAGCTCCAGTGCGCTGCTGCAGACATCCTGGAATTACAGAAGCCACCCCGGCTTCTGATCTGATACTGAAATGTCCTGTTTCCCCCCACTCCAGCACTGCAACTGCTGAACTTGGGGAGGATAAACCAGCGCTTGCAGCCTGTGCTGGCACTCACAGTGGTGCCACAATCTCACGTAAGTCATCTAGTTTATAACAGGGCAGAGCACGAAAAGATGGCCATCCTGATTTTCATCACAGGAATGTTGGAGGGTATGGATCTGGGTAAGATGCCACTGTGAGAAGAGGATGCTTAACTAGATGAGCCACTGGCCTGATCCAGCAGGATCTTCTTATTTGGTTGGCCAACTGTGAGTGCAGGATGCCAGATTAGATAGACCTGAGCCAGTTAGATAGACCTCATTTGATCCGCACCTCCTCGGAAGTATTTGAGCAAAGGAGCCTGCTTTTTTCATGTTAATATGAGTCATGAAGTGACATTGTTTGAACTGCAAGCGATCGTTAAAAAAAGAAAGACACGGAAGGCATGAAAGATGTGGACGCTGACCATAGTCTTTTCAACAACAGGTACCACACACACAAAAGCACCCCACGGAGCATTGCCGGATTTTATTTTTATTTTTATGATGACGCAGGACAAGAAAGAACAGCTGCCGAGAGCCTGATGAAGTCAAAGGCCTCTGTTGTGTTTCTATAATACCCCTTTTAGCCAGTCAACAAAGTAGTGAGAGGTGACCACAGTAGATTTGTGCATTTCTGTATGTGTGAGAGTGTGATGGAGAGAGAGAGAGAGAGAGAGAGAGAGAGAGAGAGAGAGAGAGAGAGAGAGTGCAAACAAATGCATTTTTGGAACTCTAGTTGTAAAGGAAGTTATTTGCTCTGAGGGACAAAGAGCCAGGCGGGGGAGAGAAACAGAGCTCATTGCGTTCTGTGCACCGCTGAGGTATCCTCCATTTTTAAACACGCCAAGACACGACCACCAACACAGACGTTCTCACTGTTGTTTGGAGCTCCTGCAGCCGAGTGAATGAAGACTCCAGCTAGGCCTTTCTTTGTGTTTCCTTGTCCATATTTACTGTGTTTTCCCCTCTCTGAATGACATGGAACTGGAGGCACCCGCTGATCTACAGTTAACAAGGCAACATCAATGCCGACTCCTCAATGACTTAAAGAGGCAGTCAAGTCTGTTGCTAGAATATTTTAAGCCTGGAGCAGCCAGTGGGTTGTATCCAGCAGTAGTCTTCCTTAGAGTAGACGCATGGAAATTAATGAACCTAAGCTGGCCATGTCCATTAACTTCAGCAAGTAGAACCACATTCACACAATGCATTTAAACCACTATGATACCACTTTAAACAGTTGTGGCTTTCCCCAAAGAATTCTGGGAGCTGTTGTTTGTTAACAGTGCTGCTGAGAGATGTTAGGAGACCCTCTATTCCCCTGACACAGCTACAATTCTTAGAGTGGTTTAACAATCAATCCTTCTCCACTGGGAACTCTGGGAACTGTAGCTCTGCGAGGGAAATAGCGGTCCCCAAACAACACTTGGCACCCTTAACAAACTACAGCTCCCAGAATTACTTGGAGAAAGCCATGGCTATTTAAAGTGGTATCATAGTATTTGAAAAGTATGGTGTGAACATGGCTGCAGTGTGCTGAAGTTGACTACAACACCAGTGAGGTTCACATTCCTCTACAATTCCCAGAGTTCCCTGTTAAGAGGGATTGATAGTTACCGGTAAATCGTTCTGTGCATTGTAGCTCTGTGGGGGGAGGTCCCCTAGCAACAGTTCCCAGAATTATTAGGGGGAAGTCATGACTTTTAAAAGTAATATCACAGTGCTTTAAATATTGTTGTACACCACCCCAATCTCCAAGTGGTGCCATATTCCAGAGGTTCCAGGAAAGTGGAGACTGTGCTGTCTTTATGATATATGGTTCATTTATACACCCTGAGCCTATGCTGGAGGGGCGCATAGCATTAACCCCCCCAAGAGGGACTTGCTTCTCCCATAGCCATAGCCTTGGATTCCAGCAGAAATCAGGCATGGCTCTGCTTCTCAGCCGCCCAGCCTTCAGCTTGAATCCTGCTTCTACCTCACACACCCAACTCCCAACTCTGCCCTTCATCTCTCCAACTGCCAGCGAATTGAGGAAGGGGGACCCAGCCATTTGCTCTATGGCACGGAGCTACTTCCTTTGTTACCTTAATGCCCCATACATAGAGGGCCATAACCTCACTAGGAAGCCTGGCTATTCCAGGAATTGAATCCATGCTGAATCAGGAATTAGAAGGGGGGCACTCAGGCATATAGTCTCCCCTCTCGCAAACTCATAACAATATGTTCCGTGAATGTGGCCTATGAGGTGGGCAGTTTGTGTCATATAAGTGTGCCTAGCTTTTAGCAGCGCTCTGGAAAAAAACCCAATACTCTAAATGCTAATCCAAAAATGTCTTTCAGGAAGGGGCTCCAGGCCCCCCCAATGCATCAAAATTGTGATATGGATAATGGGTGTCCTATATATTAAAATCCTGTTGTTTGGCACCCATTACAGTGCATGGGGTCTCTGTGAGCAGCACATCCAGAAACAAAGCATTTGTTTGCTGTGAAAGTGCATGGAGTAATATCGAAATTCTTTCCAATACATTCGTCTGTGGTGCAGATGACAATAAGAGAGATACTTTGTGAAGGTAAAGTACAGTAATCAACAATACCACCATAAGCAATGCACATTATCCAGCATGGGGTTTATAATGAATAATTGCTGGGTTATTAGTGCTTAGCAAATTAAGGGTATTTCCATTTATTACTGCACTCCACTAAGGATGGGGCCTTTATTTATTTATTTATTTCCGCCCCAAAAAAGCAAATTCACCGGAAACAGACAGTTTGGGATTTATGCTCGTAATGATTGCTACATGGTCCATTAAGACCACCTCTAAGTGAGCTTAATTTGTAACAGATAAATGTACATGTCTCCATATTTTTCAACATTGTTTATGGTGCATCTTGCGCAGCTGTGCCCAGCTGATTAAATCCTCGCAAAATTTAAATAGGAAACCCATTACATTGACAGTATTATATCCATTCATCATGCCCGCACTTTCTGTTTAACTCTCAACGCCTCGCCTGGGTGTTTCTTTGCAGAGGTTCGTTAAATATGCAGAGCGATGCCATTTTGCTGCTCATGTTGTTTCCTGCGTCCTTTTGTTTCTCAACTTGCTTAATGTCACCCTCTTCGTTGTCTTCTGCCATCTTTCAGTTTAGAAGCAATTTGACTAAAGTGGAGCCAACTCCCCCCCCCTTCTTTCACACTGGTCTAGAAAAATAAGGCTGCATTGCAGAATCTCCCCAAAATATTATTCAGCTGTTATTGTTTTTGCAGTGGCTGCCATTTTCTCCCCCAAAATGCACTGGAATGAAGCTAGGCCTGGAGCATTCTGGAGAATACAAAATGGCGGCCCAGTCACCAATACAGATGTAACTTGCAAAAACAAATGAGGCTCAAAACCTTAAAAGGGGCAGGGAACTGGAAGCTGTGCTACTGCCACTATTAATGATAAGGCCCACCCCTGAGAAACTGGTCACATCCACCAGACCCTCCAAGTGTCCCTATTTCCTGGGGACACTCCCAGATTTACAGAAACTGTCCTGGTTTCTGATTTGATCCTGGAATGTCCCGCTTTTCCTTAGGATGTCTCTATTTTCATTGGAGAAACGTTGGAGGGTATGCGTCCACACCATGCATTTAAACTCTTATACCCCTATAACAGTTACGGCTTCCCCCAAAGAATCCTGGGCACTGTAGTTTGTTAAAGGTGCTGCTGACCTCACAGAGTTACAGTTCCTGACACTCTTAACAAACTGAAGTTCCCAGGACTCTCTATGGCTACATTCGCACCATACGTTTAAAGCACTGTTGTATCACAGTCATGGCTTCCCCTCAATAATTCCGGGACCTGTGCTTTATTAATGGTGCTGAGAGTAGTAAAAAGGTAAAGGGACCCCTGACCATTAGGTCCAGTCGTGACCGACTCTGGGGTTGCGGTGCTCATCTGGCTTTATTGGCCGAGGGAGCCGGCGTACAGCTTCCGGGTCATGTGGCCAGCATGACTAAGCCACTTCTGGTGAACCAGAGCAGCGCACAGAAACGCCGTTTACCTTCCCGCTGGAGCGGTACCTATTTATCTACTTGCACTTTGACGTGTTTTCGAACTGCTAGGTTGGCAGGAGCTGGGACCGAGCAATGGGAGCTCACCCCATCATGGGGATTCGAACCGCTGACCTTCTGATCGGCAAGCCCTAGGCTCTGTGGTTTAACCCACAGCACCACCCGTGTCCCGCTGAGAGTAGTAGAAGGCCCTTATTCCCCGCACAGAGCTACACTTTTCTGAACGCTGGGGCTCCATGCTGGTGGTAGGTAGAGCCAGAGGGGAACATGGGTGTGCCCCGAGTCAAAAATTGGGCAGGGACAGAGGCTAAAGTGGGAGGAGCAATGCATATGACACTTACTTTTGCGCAGTAAGCTACATTCCAGTCAGAGGTTTCTTTCTACACATGCACGCACAGAGAGAGATTCTCTCCATTCTCCATCTAGGCAAGCAATAGTCATTATCATAGTTCAAGGACACATTGCAGTCAGCAAAAGCACTTCAGGGGAGCACAGAGTAGAGCTGATGAGTATCCTAGCCTAGGGAGAGTCCCAAGGGCTGGAGAGAGGGGCCCAAAGTGCCACATTTCACCCTTTGGCCTGAGATTCCCCCTTCCACCTGTGCCTCCAGTAGCACAATCCCAATCTGCAGCCACAGGTAGCTGGCCAAGTCACCTGGATCTTCCAGGGGTGGGGGGAAACCACACTTCATCACCCCTTGGGATATATAGTTGTTTCTGTGGCATAATGAAAAACAACAATATGCAATTAAAAAACCATTGGAACTCTTCCTTGCATAGATATAGCCTGAAGCAATTTAAACACAATTTGAAAGCTGGGGTGAATAAAAAGCTACTCACCTGGCTCCAAAAACACCATAGAGAACAGGGCAGGCTCGTCCATGAGGCAATATGAGGCAGTTGCCTCAGGCAGCAGGTATGGCTTGCACAGCCATGGCTGAGGAGGTGGCCAGGCACAGTGGAGGAGGAGGCAGGCAAGTGGGTGAAAGAGGTGGCAGTGGCCAAGGGGTGACATTTTCAGCTTTGCCTGAAGCGGCCAAACATTGGGGGTGGCCCTGATAGAGAAGGTGCCAGAGAGCCTCCCTGGGGAGGCTATTTCATAGCTGAGGGGCTACCATGAAAAAGGTCCTCACCTTTGTAGCTTCTTGCGTAACTTCATTTGGTGGCGGTGCCTGGTGCTGGGCCTCTGAAATCCAAGGGTCCTTCCTAGAATTCTTCTACAGTGGTACCTCAGGTTAAGTACTTAATTCGTTCTGGAGGTCCGTTCTTAACCTGAAACTGTTCTTAACCTGAAGCACCACTTTAGCTAATGGGGCCTCCTGCTGCTGCCACGTCGCTGGAGCATGATTTCTGTTCTCATCCTGAAGCAAAGTTCTTAACCCGAGGTATTATTTCTGGGTTAGCGGAGTCTGCAACCTGAATTGTATGTAACCTGAAGCGTATGTAACCTGAAGCATATGTAACCTGAAGCGTATGTAACCCGAGGTACCACTGTATTTGGGGCAGGGCAAGGGTGAGTGGGGTTACTGCAAAACTGGACTTAGAATCCCTGGAAGCTTTTCTCATTGGCTGAACCCCTCGGGATGTTGCTTGCCAAGAATCCATTGGAAGCTTCATCAACAGATCTTTATGGAGGATAAAGTGTTGAGCTTGTGCCATGGAGACCTGAATCTGAATCCCTGCTCAGCTATGAGCCTCCCTGGGTGGCCTTGCACTAATCGTTATCGCACAGCCTGCTCCGAATCCCTTGGAAGAAGCGCAGAATATAAATGTGATAAATAAATGCATTGTTGGCAATAAATCCCAACGAAGCCCCAACTCATCATTTGCACTTTACTTGTTTATGCATGCAAAGTTCATAGCATCATTAATCTCATTCAAGGTCATTATTAGTATACCCTAGTGTTACAGATGGAGAAATGTGCGGTAGCAGATTAACATTAGCAAGAGCTCTGCCGGATCAGACCAAAGTTCTGTGTCAGGGGTGGGGAACTTCCAGCAAGTGGGCCAAAGGCGGCCTTCTCTGAGCAGTCCCCAAGCTTCAGCTCAGGCCACACCCCTCTTTATAGACCACACCCCTCAGCGGCTCTGCTGCAGGACCTCCTAGAATGCTTCTGTCTGACCAGATTATGCTCTTGAACTGTGATAAGGCCTCCTGTTTACCTGGATGTGGGGCTGTTGGTGGGTGATCCCTGACACCCAAAGGAAGGAGAAGAAATGCAATGAAGCTGTAAAGGTAAAGGTAAAGCGACCCCTGACCATTAGGTCCAGTCGTGACCGACTCTGGGGTTGCGGCGCTCATCTCGCTTTATTGGCTGAGGGAGCCGGCGTACAGCTTCTGGGTCATGTGGCCAGCATGACTAAGCCGCTTCTGGCGAACCAGAGCAGTGCACTGAAATGCCATTTACCTTCCCACCAGAGTGGTACCTATTTATCTACTTGCACTTTGACGTGCTTTTGAACTGCTAGGTTGGCAGGAGCAGGGACCTTCTGATTGGCAAGTCCTAGGCTCTGTGGTTTAACCCACAGCGCCACCCGCAATGAAGCTGACGTTCTCCAAAAAAAGGCATTTTGACCACCGGGCAAATGTGGGCCTATCTGAAGCCATGAGTTTTATCTAAGCAGTATCCCTCAGGATCTTTTCTTTCTCTGAACAGTATTTCCCAGTTTAAAAGTGCAGTGTTGCATTTCCACTGCTGGCGTCAGTGTGCATCTAGAAAACTAGCAAAGCTATTCAGCCAGAATCACTGAAGGAGCTGACCCTCTTCAGAGTACGGGCGAAACTGCACCGTGCTCCGCTAATGGGTTTTTTGTTATCTTCGCCCTTGTAACTTCCTTCTTTTAAATGTGCTTTGTTAGTTACCATTAATCCAGAATACAGTTCTCGCTCTAATTGCAGCTGGTGCAAGAATGCTTCTCTGCCTTATAAAACTCCTTGTTGACATGGATCATTTTTACATCGTCGCCATTCCCTATTAGAGGTGAATTAGGCTGCTCCCGCAAGAGATAATCAAACGTGCTGATGAGACATGCAAATGGGAACTTATAGCGGAGGCAGAGAAGGTGGATGTGCTCAGTGTAACTAAAGGTGATGTGTGCCTGCATCAGTATAGCTGGCACAGCCTTATTTTGTTTTTATTTTATTTAAAAACATATACCTTGCTTTTTGAGGAACTTCCTTTACAATGCAGCACCTATAGTAAATTTCTAATAAAAGCTAACTCCACCAGACAATAATATATATATTTAAAAAATGCAAAATACAATGGGTTGTATCTACTTTTACGTCCATTGATTTCAGTGGGTCTACTCTCAGTAGAGCTGAGTTAGTCATGGCCCTCACATTCATTTAGGTCTACTCTGAGTAAGCCTAACAATGGAGATAACCCACTACTAAACAATAAACCAGCATAAAAACTGGAGTACAGGAAACTACGGTACTATGTTTGTGGGAGAGTAGGGAGTGATTGTTTTGTTTTGCTTTTGCTTCCACCATTTATCTTGTGCTTCTATCCTGTATTTTTATCTTGTGAACCACCCTGAGATCTTTGAATGAAGGCTGGTATATAAATATAATACTAAACAAACAAACAAACAAAACAATATTGTTTGGAAAGTTGTTTGCTATGCATTTTCACAGTTCTAAAGATGTATTCACCAAATTTTGCATGATGGTTCCTGAGTTCAAGGAGCTGGTTTTCATCTCTATTTGGATATGATTGGATGCCATTTTGAATCAAGATGGAGAACAGAACCTTTCAAAATGGCACTGACTTTAACCAATGGTTTCAAACCTGCAACAATTTTTGCTGTTTTCTTAGAATTCCAGAGCAAAGCTAGGTACGAGGCGTCTAGTAAAATGTAAAAAAAGAGAGAATTAAAAACAATCAATACAGAATAAGGTAATTGGGGAAAGTTTGAGAGATGCATTTCAAACATATGTCCCCCCCTGCTAAAAGAGAAAGAAAAGTTTATCAGGGAGTTGCAAAAGACAAATAGAAGATGATAAAAGAACTAATCTGTTCAGCGGAAACATTCCCCAAAGAATGTTATTGAATTGGAAGGAGGATTGGGACCAAAATTGAACACCCCAGCCCCAGCCCCCATACTGCTTTCCCAAAGGAAGGAATTGTGAAGTTTTGGTCCTACATACCCTCCAACATTTCTCCGATGAAAACAGGGACGTCCCATTCCATAATGGTAATTTTACTATTTAAACCCCACACATCTTACTGGGTTGCCTCAGCCACTCTGGGCAGCTTCCAACATACAGTATATGAAAACATAATCAAACACTAAACGTTTAAAAAACAAAAAACCCTTCCCTATACAGGACTGCTTCCAGATGGCTCAGGGGTCAGATAACTCCATACCCTCCAACCTTTCTCCAGTGAAAATAGGGACATCCTAAGGAAAAGTGGGACATTCCGCGATCAAATCAGAAACTGGGATGGCTTCTCTAAATCAGAGACGTCCATGGAAAATAGGGACACTTGGAGGGTCTGGTCCTAGAGCCTTCCCATCTTTTCCCCAAAGCTGAGAAAGCACTACTAGGCTTTGGGAAGGAGGCAGGAGGACTTTAAACCCTGCCAGAGGCATCATAACTCCTTTCCAAAGCCTTACTGGGCTTTAAGAAGGCAGTGTGAGGGCTGTGGTGGTGGGGGGTGTCAAACGTTGCTTAGGGGTGCCGGAAAAGGTACTGATGGCTGCAGTCAGCCCTCAGGCCATGTGTTGTACTACCCTGCGTTTGATGCTGAGAAAGAGTCAGATCCCAAACTTTCCCTTGTCTTCTCACCAGAAATGGTCCTTTGGAGTCTTTCCAAATGGGCAGCAGTAACCAGCATGACAATTCGATCCTTATCCATAAGGGGAAGGTCCAGATCAGTGTCTAGTGACAGAAGGGCCAGAGCTGAGTTCAGTGGGTGACCAGTAATATTAGAAACTGCATGAAACATGCTTTGACAAAACCCTGTAAACTTGTCACATTCTCACCATAAATGAGGGCCTTCTCAGTGGCTGCTCCCAGACTTTAGAACTCCTTTTCTGGTTCCTTCCTTTCTGTCCTTCCTCTGGCAAGTGATGACAGTTTTAATCTGACATACCTTTGAGAACTGTTTTTTAATTTTTTTTTTTTTAGGAAATGGCTTTTAATAGTGCTGTGGTGTTTTTATTATCCATATATTAATATATATTTTAAATGTTGTTTTAATTTTATCAGAGTTTAATTCCTTTTTAATGGTTATTTTTCATATTTTTTTAGCTTTTTGTATTTCATCTGTGCTGTTTTAGTTTGTGTCCCGGTCTGAGGGATACAAATAAATAAATATTAATAAAAATGGTCACTCTGTTGGCTCTAGGTTCACCCTGAAGCTAAAAAGATATTGGACAGCTGAGCAGAGATCTTGGGGAGTTGTAGTTCCAGGATGCATAAACTTCCTTATATTAAAAAATACCTCTGTAAAAAAAAGTAAAAAAAAAATCTGATCAGGCATTCTGGCTTAAAGTAACCATTAAATATCTTTTCTGTCCTGTTACACCCTCTCTCTCTCTCTCTCTCTCTCTCTCTCTCTCTCTCTCTTCAAGAACCATCCTGTGTAATGGTGTAGATTGTCTGCAAGCCAGAAAAAAATACCCAGCCCTTGAAGCGAAAACCACTGAGAGTCAACAGAGGGTTGGTTCTCTGTAACTGCAAGAGGCGTTATTAAAGAAACTGATTAAGTCATTGGAGTTTCTGGGTGATCCTCACCTGCTGTGCTGTCTGCAGCCAAGAACCCCAACAGGACAATTAAGCTTAATTGAAATTATCTTGATTGATCAGAGGATATAAAAACCTGCCTATGAGACGCGGCAGTGAGCGAGCTGGTATCCTCCTGGAGTTCTGAAGTGTCATAGGCTGAGTCAGGGTTGTTGATGAAAGACAGATGTGTGGAAAACGGGATGTACAGTGGCCCACTATAAAATAAACCCTTGGAATCCTCCTGGAAAAATCCCAGAGAATTGGATAGGAACTCAACTGCATATAGGGCTATTAAGCTTAATAGAAAATTATTTCTATGGCATAGAGGATATTTGCTATCGCATGCTATAGAGACTTGTAGAAAGATAACTGTGTTTGAAAATGATATCTGTGCAGTTCTATTTCACTTTCCAATGTTTTAGTACAGGAGAGAGAGAAATACTATCTGGTATACCAGCGTGGTAGATATCCTAAACCAGCCAAATCAGAACAGCCAAAAGAACATTATGCTCTGAAAACCAGTTGCTGGGAATTATGTGGGCTTATGGGCTTCCCATAGGCTCCTAACTGGCCACAGCAAGAACAGGTACCTGGACTAGAGGGGCCTTGGCATTGATCCAGCAGAGCTCTTATCTGTTTGGGATGCTCTAGCATTCAGGCAGTGTGGGATAGTGGGTTGAGTGTTGCCCTAGGACCTGGGAAACCAGGGTTCAAATCCCACTCAGCTATGATGCTGGATGACTTTGGGGCCAGTTGCTGTCTTTCGGCCTAACCTACTTTGCAGCTTTGTTGTGGGGTTAAAATGGGGAGGGAGAGGACCGTGTGTGTCCTTGAACGCATTGGAGAAAAAATGGAGTGCAAATGTAATAATTTGTATTAATTAATTTGGTGCATTCAATGAAAATATCAGATTCTATCTGTCTGACATTAACCTGGAAGTAACTGCAAGGGTGGCTGAGTTTTTGTCAACAGTATCTCTTAGAGTGATGAATTGCACTATTTAGCAGGAAGAAATCCCAAAGAAAATCCTCGTCATTATATATTTTACATGGCTGTTTATTTGTACATATTTTAAAATTTTATATATGGATGTTTTATTATTTTTTTCTATGATGGCCTGTACTTGTAATATATGGATGTTTTATTATTTTTTTCTATGATGGCCTGTACTTGTAATGCCTAATAAAGGTTTGGCAAAGTAAAGTAAGTAATTTGGTGCATTTTGTCCAGGATCCTGCAGGATGGCTGGTTGAAGTGTTGTATCCCACTGCTTTTTAACAGGTGGGTTTGGACCCACTAGGGGTCATGGCCTGATGCAAGGTGGGTCACAATGGGAGCATTGCCACCATGCAAAAATATGGTAAAGGGTTAAGAAACGGGTCCCCAGATGCATGTTTGGGTTAAAAGTAGGTCTGAAAAGATTGAAGATACCTGTTGTATCCAATGTAACAGTAGGCGATTGGTTCTGTTAGCACAATGACTTACACTTCTGCACAAAAACTTTTTGCCCCCACTCCCCAACATTCCTTAAATCTGTCCTATGGGCTCCCCCAACCTTTGGGAGCAGATTTGGGAAGGCTGTGGCATGCACATAGTGGGAGAGGAGAGGTTCCATGGCACAAGTGTAAATCTTTGCGCCAATGGAACGAGTGCATTGGATACTGCCCCAGCTCTTTGCAAGAGGCATCTGGAATTGCAGTAGGACTGGATCCATTCCTTGCCACGCCTCCCTTGTTTAGTGAAATTGAATTGCCCTTGCTAATTGCTGCACTGAAGTGCTTGGTGACATTGTGCACAGAGGAATATTAGAGCCTCGTTCACAAAGCCCAGGGTTGGGCTCCTTCTTCGTTTTTTAACAAGTCCGTGGCGTGTTATGATGAATATTGGTCAGGCCAAATTGCACTATTGATTTTTTTGTAATTAGGTTTTAATGAGTTGCAGTCACTCAATTGTTGGTTTGTTGAGGGACTTTAAAGATCAGTTAGTGAGTGTTTTGTGTGCTTTCTTTCACTTCCCCTCCTCCTTTGTGTAGCTACTAGCAGAATGATGCTCTCCGTTAAAACACAGGCTTAAGATCTTTGCCTGAATAGGCTCAGTCTACTGAAATGCAGTCATTGTGGTGGACCAAGGGTCAGCAACCTGCAGTCCATGGGCCACAAGCAGCCCATTGGGGCAGTTTAACTGGCCCATGAGCCACCCCCGAACCGAGCCGCCCGCTCGGTGAGTCCCTGCGCGCTGTGCTAAACCGGCACAGCACGGGGACTCACTTCTGCGGCACCGGAAATCGCAACTGCACATGCCCAGGCACCGGAAATAGTGCACGTGTGTGCTCATGCATGTACACAATCCGGCCCATAGAGAGATCTCCGCAGGACTTGATCGGCCCAGGCAGGTAAAACCTTGCCAACCCCTGTGGTGGACTAATCCTGAGGTGGCCGAGTGGAATGTAGGTGCAAGATATCATTTTCCATTGCACCTGTGGTAAAGAGGAAAAAGAAGCCTGGCCTCTTCAGGTAAAATCTAGTTTCTCCTGAGACTCTATCCATGCTACCCCAGGCTCCTTGGAATAAAGGTGGGATAAGAACTGTGTTTCCCAAACTTGGGCCTCCAACTGTTTTAGGACTACAACTCCCAAAGCAGCTGGAGACCCAAGTTTGGGAAATACTGTACAACAAGGTTAGAAGTAGACAATTTTCATTTGTGCCATGAGGCAGTGTGTTCTCTTCAGCAAGAGAGGAAAACCTCTCGCTCTCCAGAGGCTGTTGGACTACAGTTCCCACAATCCCTCTCCCCATTGACCCTGCTGGATGGGGCTGATCAACATCTGGAGGTTTGCAGGTTGCCCCAACCCTGATCTATCGAATGAAACAAAAGAAGCATGCTATTTTGTTTTCATCCCTGTGGGTTTTCCTTTTCACCATCCGATATTTGGAAGTGATGTATAAAGAATGCTTATAAAAGAATACCAACTTTGATTCAATGCAGCTGGGAAGAATACAAAAGATCCCTAGATGCTATGTCTCTAAAATATACATCAAATGGCTGGCCTTTAACAGGCATGTCATATACCCAATGCATGACAGTGTGGGGTGAGCTGCACTCATTTGAGGCGACCTGCGTTGGACAGACAGTGCTGATGTGTGACCTCTTGCACTGCAACACTACAGCCTGCATCATTATTAATGGATAGCGTGTGAGGCCCCCTTGCTTCCAGTGAATAGAACTTTCCTCTGCAACAAGCTCCATTGGTCCTGTTGGGAAGCCTTGCTGTGCACCACGGCTAAAACCCTCCCTGACATCAGTGCTGTTGGGATAGCATCCAGAGCAGCTTTAAAAATTGCAGTCCACCTGCTAACACATCCAAGGCTTTTGTTTTGTTTATTTGGGAGAATTATTTTTGTTTCCCGAGAGTGGTGAACAAGCCATAAAAAAACCCCACAGAATGGTTAGGATGTGTAAATAAAACTGAAGCTGACAGCAAATGGCAGGAAAATGAGCTGCTGAACAAGAGCTGATCTGAGTTCTTGCATCAGGAGTGGGGAACCTGTGGTCCTTCTGGAGACTCCAGCTCCCATAAGCCCCAGCAAGGATGGCTACTGGTCAAGGGAGATGGGAGTTCTAATTGAACAACTGGAGGGAAGCAGCTTCCACAGCCGTGTCCTACAGGAACTTTTTAAGGTTGAATTCCAGGGGCCACCAGTTTCCTAAAACTGGCCCACCATTTGTTAAAATTGCCACGTGTTGGGTGGTCTTGGAGGCATGATCATCGCCATCGTTTCATCATCATTTTTTATTTGTATGCCGCCTTTCCACAGTTAAAAAACCAATGCTCAAGGCGGCTTACAGCACAACAAGATTTACATAATTACAAAAGTCATAAACAATAAATAAACCACATCAAAAAAATACACAACCAAACGGGAAACAATTTCCACATAAATCGAAATCTAAAACTAAGAAAACAGCATTAATACCACAGTTTAAAATGACATAGGTAAAAAAACAACAACAGCAATTTAAACAAAAACAAAACAAAACGGAGCCCTCTCTTTCCAGCAGCAGCGGCAGCGGCAGCAGCAGCCCTTTATAGGCCCCGCCGTGGGCCAAGTGGTGAGTAACAGGACTGGGGCCCTCAGGTGCCGAGCAGAGGAGTCCTCCCAAGGTCTTGGCAGCTAGCAGCCACCAGCCTTTCCTCCCCAAGGTTTCCTAGAGAGCCAGTGTGGTGTAGTGGTTAAGAGCGGTAGACTGGTAATCTGGGGAACTGGGTTCGTGTCTCCGCTCCTCCACCTGCAGCTGCTGGGTGACCTTGGGCCAGTCACACTTCTCTGAAGTCTCTCAGCCCCACTCACCTCACAGAGTGTTTGTTGTGGGGGAGGAAGGGAAAGGAGAATGTTAACCGCTTTGAGACTCCTTCAGGTAGTGATAAAGCGGGATATCAAATCCAAACTCTTCTTCTTCTTCCTAGAGTGATGGCAGGAAGCATTGCTCTCACACTGATTTGGCTTCATGGGGACGTGGTGTGGTGGCTCAGCATTATCATAATAAAATGATAATAAAATAAATCAAACAATTTCATTATCCCATCTTTCATTCACTTATTTCCACAACCTCCTCACACCTCCCTTTTTGTTAATTATTTCTCCACTTCTGTTAATTATTTCAGCAATTCCTTTCCATCTTCCAAATCAAATTTCTCACCCCACCCCCTAGTGAGTAAGGAGACTACATGAACAGGAGCATACACTTGGAAAAGCAGACATCTTCTGTGCCTTTTGAAACTTTAAATTCATTGATTACCAAATGCACTTAAAATGCAGAAGTTGCAGAAAACTCCTTTCCCCCTTGATCCAGGGATGTAGGCAGCTCATTTGCATGACAGGGCTGAGTGCATTTGATAAGTAGTGATCAGAAAAGAGTAATTGGGAGCACTTCCTAGTAATATTTCCCTCTCTGGTGCCATTAGAATGTAAAGTCCGGGAGATTAAATACTCTGTTGTTAATTGGCTATTTGCTCCTGTTTGATCCAGCGCTATTAAATTAGTGACAACTGTTATAACGAATAGGGAACACGCGTAGCAGCTCATTTAAACTATTCTCGATTAGGAAGGAGGAAGCGCTCTCTCCAAAGCAAAAGGAAATTTATTCGTTTGATGGTATCACTGTCAGCTGACAGAACTGTTTCTCATGACCACTTTTCATAGATCAAACAGTCAATGTGTTTCGTTTGTGTTCCCAAAAAGGCAGCTTCTTTGTTGAAAATCCATATGTTCAGTGGACAAAATGGCTGATAAACAACCCAAGTCTGGCAGCAACCAACTTCTCATTTGTTGTGACATAGCTGAATTGCAAATCAAGATGGAGTTCAACCCATTTCTTTATAAGAACTGAATAGAGACAAGGGTTTCCATTCCTCCTACAGATGTTAATTAAGGTCGCAATTCCAATCCAATTGGATCCAACGGGACGTACTTCTGAGTAGTCACAGTTAGGATTGCACTGTATCTCAGCACGATCGCCTATCATTGTGCTGTGTAAGGGTCATTACATTTATTTGACATACACTCTAGCTCTAATGAAATTGTCACTGTCTGTAACACTTGTATCTCATATCCTCTTCCCCTACTGCTTACAACTCACCCTACGAAGGGTAGACTCCAAAGGTAGAAATCATTTCTTTGGGTCACTCCTTTGGGGTGTCGTGAGGGCACTCCCTTTGGATGACTGGTTGTGGGTGGGCTTGCTGCTAGGTGAGAGTCTGGAGCAGGTGTGTGTGTGTATGTAAATTTGAGTTAACTTGAGGTGAAATGCTAGGGAGATGTGTCTGAGGTGAGAGAATGAATATAGCTTACAATCTTCCAGTATGACTGAGCTCCAAAGAGCTCAAGATATTGTTCATGGTTCTCCTTCTCCTGATTCAACCTCCACACCTGTTGGGAAACTGTGTACGTGCAGCTACTCACACAGAGTCAATTAAGGTTTGGCAGACAGCCAGAAGGCAATCTGAAGGAGTAAGTCTGCCTGGTGATAACAGAGACATGGAGACCGCTCTCTGATTGGTCAAGCTCTCTCAAGGGAGTGATAATTAATGGCCTACTAACTGGAATGCAGTAGTTCAGTGTTTGAGTTCAGAGTTCTGTGTGTCAGTGTAGGAGTTGTGAGTCGTGTCAGAGAGAGCTAGCAAAAGATCCGTGTTCTGTTCCTGTAAACAGTCCACTGTATATAATAAACACCTTACTACAAGTTCCTGGTTCCTGCTTCGTCTGTCCTGTCTGCAGCCAAGTTGCCAATTGCTTCCGTGGATTCTGCATGTACTCTGCTAGGTCTGGCTAAGGTCCTGCAACTAGTCAGAAAGTTGTGAAACACCAACCTTGTGAGGTAGGTTAGGCTGAGAAGCAGTGATTGGCTCCAAGTAACCCAGCAGGCTTCACGGCCAAGTGTTTCTTACAACAGGGTGCAGAACCCTTTTCAATCTGAGGGCTGCACAACTTTCTGGGCAGACTTCCAGGGGCCAGATGACAGTGATGGTCTGGGCCAGAGGTAAAAGCTGGCAGAGCACCGAACATAAATTTAACCTTTGTGCAGTAGGCTAGTTTCCAAACACACTTGCACTCTCCTCATCGCCCTCCATCCAGGCAATCAGGAACCATGATCAGGGTTCAAGGAAAACTTTGCAACCAGGGAAAAACTCTCAAGGAGGGTACAAAGAAAGGTGACTGAGTGGTGTGGCTTGGGGAGGTGGGTGTGGCCTGAGGACAATCCCAAGAGCCAAGGAGGACTGGAGGATCCCCTATCCCTATATTATAACTCGCAAACATTTCCCCCCTTCAGAGTCAAACTATGAGGAAACCTTGATTCACTGTTGTCAAAGGACAAGGTCATATGTGTGATGCAGTAGTCAGATCATTTAGAGTATTGGGCAAAGACCACAGAAACCCTCATTCAAATCCCAGCTGAGCCATGATGAAGCACATTAGGCCAGTCGCAATTTTCCAGCCTAACCTACCCTTCAGCATTGTTGTGAAACTAAAATGGGGCGTGTGCGCATTTTCCATGTGGAGCTTCTGGGAAGAAGCATGGGATTAAAATGTCTTCAATAAATAATATTAATTTCATGGTGGTGGTGGTGAGAACTAGAATGTGGACCACTTCTTGCTCATTTATTTAGGTTTTATTATCTTGCCTGATCTGACTTGTAATAACAGACTTTGCTTTGCCCCTGCCTCTAGGCTGCCCTCTCTAATCAGCAGTCCTGAGCATGCTCCAAACAGAGCTTCATTTTTAGTATAGGATAAATAGGATAGGATTTCTGTTTCCAGTAAGCTATTCCTCTCCCCTGCCCAATAAACTCTTCCATCTTTTCAAGGGTGCATTTTTCAACAGGAAAGAGAGGACTGTCATGGAAGGTGCCTACTCCCCCTCTTTCTTTTTCTCTTGAACTTCCTTAGGAAATAACAATAACAACAACAACAATCCCTTTTCTTGTTTTTATTTAGCATTCTCTGGGGTCATTTGAGGGGAGGAAAATGCATTCCATTTCAAGCCAAGTTGAGTCCATGTATATCCCTAGCGTTGATTGGGGTTTCGGTTGAACGCAACATACAGAATCGTACCCCAAAGCTGTAAATTCTGGCATTAACATTTAGAAGTGACTATGCTGGTGTGTTTGGCAATGGCATTCACATTTCTGCCCTTGACTGCATATCCTTTAGGCTAGAGTAAATATTGGTGTTTGAAAACCCAACATGATGATATTAAATTCTTTTGTTTTTCTCCTCCCAACCCTCCCCCTCCCCACATTTGCTTAGCTGCCAAAAGTCGACTGTTTCAATATGTTGAAGCCTAGAAGGCTGAAAACAACAGCACAGCTGTGATTCACAAAGGATTTACCAGCATGGTGCAGCAATGTTCTGAGTTGCTGGAAAAAATCCAATTTCCTCTCCCCCACCCCTGCTCATGTAAGAGATGCGGCGAAATCCCACCAAGTATTATTTAGCCAATTAGTTAGGAAAATGTGGAGGGTGTTGTTTTCTTTTGAGCGCGGATGAGATTGTGTTGTTAATTTTTATTTATCCTCATCAAACTTTCTCCGCGCTGAGCATAATGTTGTGGTGCAGTCCCTCTCATCTGCCGTTAATATGGATATGTGTCAATTATGAGGACTGGGACGAGAAAGGCGGGATTCATAAAGTGGCTCACGTGGGTCCTTGGAGGTTGGCTGGATGCTCAGAAGAGGAGGGAAGTTGTTAGAGGGTGATTTAAAGGAAGCAGAGGAACAAGTAGATTACAGTGCGAGAGCAAGATCAACTGCCGGCTGTCAGAGCTTGGCGGGAGGGATCCGAACACAATCCAGGAAATTTGGGCTTTGCGCAAAATGGATCAAAGCGCTGTTACTCCCGTCCAACAAAACTACTTTAAAAACAGGCAATAGGCTTTTTTTGTGGTTAGGAAAGCAAGAGGAAAATGCACTGAGAAGTGTATGGTATGTGCATGATTAATGGGCAGGCGGAAAACCACCACAGAAACATAACAGGGTGAATTCAGGGTGAATGCTCATTGTTGCATAGCTTTCCCACAAACATAAGAATAATAGAATCATAGAACTGTAGGCTTGGAGGGACCCCAAGAAAAACTCCCTGGATCAGGCCAATGGCCCATCTAGTCCAGTCAGATGCCTGTGGGGAACCCGTAAGCAGAATTCAAGCACAAGAGCACTATACCCTCCTGTGGCTTCCAGCAACCATTTCTGCCTCCAACTGAGAATAGCTGCCATGGCTAGTAGCCATTGATAGCCCTCTCCTCCATGAATTTGTTTTTTAAAGCAATCCTGGTTGGTGGCCATCAACCATATGATATCTTATGTCCAAATGGATAGTGAGCAGACAAACAACTTTCCAAAATATGTAGTAGATTAAAAAACCAAATGGGTAGGAAGAGAGAACTTATAGGGAGGCAGTATCACTCAATGGTAGAGTGCATGCTTTGCTTGCAGAAGGTCCCAGTTTCAATCCCTAGCATCTCCAGTTGATGGTGGGTTGGGTAGCAGGTGATACTGGAGAGTCTGCCAGTCAGAGAAGACGATACTGGGTAAGATGGGCAAATAATCTGACCTGATCTAAAACAGCTTCTTGTATTCCTAAATAGGGAGTGGAAACCTTGCCTCTTCAAGGGCCCATATTATCAGGGGGGCCCTCACCTAGAAGTCTGCTTATATGGACATAAGTTTATCCTCCATGGAACAAGGATATTTTATCCCTCCTTCATGTCTCTGAATATGTAATTACTTGCAGATCAGAGTGAGAAAGACTGGTGTGTGTGTGTGTGTGTGTGTGTGTTGCAAGGAAGGGCCTCCCGTCTCTTTCGCACAATAACAAAATATGATACAAAGCACCTGAGTGTCAATAAATGTACAGGATAAAGGTTAGGTTTACATCGATGGACGGGTCTGGCAAATACATTTGTTCCTACAATGTCTGTGTTTTAAATGCCACTCTCTGATGAACCTGCAGCTGAAACAGACTTTTAGGTCTGATGAGATGTCACTTTGGCTCAGTGCTGATCAAATAAGATGAATGAAAGTGAAACAAGAACAAAAAAAATATTACTTCTGTCATTTATTCTTCATGCATTGCAGGGAGTGGGCCAGTCAGAGAGACTCCTCCAAAGCAAACAGTGATTGCCACACAACATCGCCCATTGATCTATTTCCCACTGGGCGACAGTCTCCTTCTCAGAAAGGACATACTATTCAAATGCCATACTAGACACAAAGATGTCTGGGACCTGCCCCCCTCCAATGTATTTTTTCTCTGCTCCATCCTCCTAAACCAACCTGCTTTACCATTTCAGTGCCAAAGAATCTGAGAGGGATTGGGAGAAAGAGAGTGCAAGCAATGTTAACCATGCTGAGAGTAGACCGATTGAACTAAGTGGACATTACTAACTTGGGCCTATTGATTTCTTCCCTCTCTTTCCTCCACGAAGTTGTCACTAAAGGCAAATGAAGTCAGTTGCTGGATGACTTGTGCAGTGATCCCATCCCAGATAACTGGAGATCACACAGACATCCTGTTGCACCTTTGCTAATAATAATAATAATAACAAAATCACCATGGACACAGCCTTGTCAATGGGACATAGCTGTGGGCAGCCTGCAAAAGTACCATCCACTTTGGGCCTGCTCATAAAAGCAAGCTCTGCCATAGAGCAGCTGGAGGAGGAATGAGGACAGAGGGTGAAGAAAGAGTGGTGAGTAGAGGCTGTGGTGGGGGCTTCCCCATCCTTTGGACCCTTGGGAAACTCAGCAAGCCTGCTATACCTAGAACTGGATGTGCAAAGTGCAGCTGAATGGGACACATCTGTGGGCAGCCTGAGGAAGTACCATCCACCTTGGGCCTGCCATTAAAAGCAAGTCTAGAGTGAAAGACTAGAGTGATGTCTATTGTTTCCAGGAACTCTTCTCATTGTGAGACTTTCATGTGGTGAGAGTTTGTTTGGACCCTGATTTTTGTATGGCCTTTTTGGCTAAAGGGCAAAAATGCTGTAAACAAACACCCAAACAGTGTACAATTTGAAATGTCAAGGGTGGACCATGGAGAGCAGTCTGGTGCAAGCCAAGAGGTGGGAACCAGGAGCCAGGGATCTGTAAGAATGCCTGGGCCAAAGATTCTGGCTAAGATGTCCAACAGAGAGGTTGCTATTGGAGGTGTCTGGAAGGCTGGTCAAAATAGATAGCAGCTTCTCCTTCTTTTTAGTGCCATCCTACAGATGCACTTCAGGCAGCCGACTAAGCAATTTGAATTGGCTTTATTCTTCCAGAAATATTTATCTGCTTCTACCTGGTAGCTTGGCTCTGAAAGCAATAAGTGGAGGTTCTCACAAGTGTGCTTTACAATCCTGAGACCAGGAGTAGCTGGTTTATCACAAGTCTAAATCAATAACTAAATTATTCTGCCTTCCATGGTGAATCGCCGCTGCTTATGCAATTCATGGAGCTCATCTCTCTGGCAGACACTAAGTAATCAACCCACCAGTGTTCTGGCACAATGATACCTCTTGCATTATCTCTTGCCCATAAGCAATGCCATTAAAGTGTTAATGTAGTTTGCAAAGATTTCTCTGCCCACTCACCTTGGACTTCATTTTCTGAAGGTCTAGCAAAAGAAAACCATAATGTGTTGTGTGTGGGAGGACCACTATGTTACAATTGGATTTGTCTTGCTGTGAGCAGGGCTCCCCTCAGGCCATTTGCCCCCCTTTCACACCAGGACACACTCAGACTGCCAAGTGGCTCCAATGAATGCCATTGGGCTATGTTGTGAGTTATCAGGATATTCGACCCAAAAACTGTATGATGCAACAAGTCTAGGGTGTGTCGTGAACGAGGAGCTTAATGCTCCCCAGCTGTAGCCTAGCCACAACAAAAGGCACTCTCAAGACCACACATGCTCAGAGCCAGCATCTCTTCAGCCACAGAAAAGAAGAGGGATTCACAACATGAGTGCCTGGGGTTGGCATGCAGTATGAGGCCTCTTGGTCAGAGTCAGGGCTCCTTGTGGTCAGAGGCAAATCACCTGGTCCCAACAGGTCAGTGGTCAGGTTCTGGAGTGGATTCTAGAATTCAAAGTGTCAGAGATAGATGGTACAATTCATGCCATCAGTCAGGTTCTGGAGCGGGCCCATGAAGATTCAAAGACAAGAGCTTGTTTAGTGCTTTCTGTCACAGAGGAGCTCAGTCTGGGAAAACAAGCCTGGGAGTGTTCATATATAAGGCTGGCTGGGCTCCAATTGGCTTCCCAGGTCACCTGATTCCTTGCAGTTTTCTTTCCTACCATTGTTAGGGAGCACTGCAGAGCAAGGTGGCTCAAGCCAACAGTCCTTCCATCTGTGAGAAGCGCTAGTGGAGCAGGGAGTAAAGAACTTGAGACCCATTACCAGATTTCCTGATTTGTACATGTGGGTGCCTTACAGCTGACACCTTTTATAAGTACTAGGAGTTTGTCCATCTGCACTTACCTGGTCAACCTCTTGTTGCCTAATGTTCCTCATTTCCTAGCTGTGATAATCCTGGGAGAGAGAACATGTTTTCCATGTCTGATTCCTGGTATAGCCACCCACAGCTCTGGCTTAGTCCAAGCCGTTGCCAGCAGCTGACTTTCAGAGCAGATTCCAAAGAGAGATACCTGGGGTACAGATCTCCTGGCTTGTCAGGGGCCCTGCAGAGCTGTGAGGATTGGTTTGTCAGATTCTGGTGGCGGAGGAAACAGATGAGGGGCTGAATTGTGGGGACCTGCATTGGAAGAGAGGGGTACATCCACCCCAAAGTCAGCCACTTTGGAAGGGGAAGCTGGGATGTTGGCTCTCCCCTCTGACCTCCCTGAGAAGCGCAGAGCCTTGGTGGAGGCTGGAGAGAGAATTGATCAGCTGCAGGAGAAGTCTGAACAGGAGGCAAAGGTGAATATGCAGGAGGGTGCAGTCCTGTGGTCTAGAACTAGGCACCACCCTCACAGATAGGAGAGTCACCCATCCCAACAAAGTGCATGCTTGAAATATCAATATTCTTGCAAGGTGAGAAAGACCCACCTAGGTCCACCTAATCATGCATCCTGTTCTTGTAGTGGCCAACTAGAAGAAGTCTACAAGCAGGATCTGAGTACAGCAGGGCACTCTCTCTGCTTGCAGTTCCATGCAACTGGTATTCAGAGGCACACTTTATCTAACAACGGAGGTAGAGCATAGGCATTGTGGTGAGTAGCCACAGATAGACTTTTTTGTTCCTCTTTCCTTCTAGATTCTCCTCTGGAATATCTGAAATGTCCATGTTCCAACGGTAAGAGCTTATCAATAGTGCAAAGGACTCCCTTGGAAGGTGGTGAATTCACCTTCCTTGGATGTTTTTAAGCAGAGGTTGGATAGCCATCTGTCATGGATGCTTTAGCTGAGATTCCTGCATTGAAGGGGGTTGGAGTAGATGAGCCTTCGGGTCCCTTCCAACCCTACCATTCTACGAGTCAAAACACATACGTTCTAAATGAAATGAAAAGTTAAATATAACCAAATCAAAATTATTGCATCTTGAATACCAGGAATACAATTCTCCTTTGAAAAAACAAGTCAATGGTGAAGGCACAACCACGGAACACATATGAACTAGAGTGAAGCAATTAAATGAGAATAGAGATGAGAAGGTGGCACATCACAATGCCTTGTTTGGCTTGGACTCGGAGTCTGTGTGCCTGAATAAACAAAAGCCTTTCCCCTTCAGTGGAAATGCTTGCTGAACTAACCATGGTAACCGTTGTCCTCCCGGGCACCTGCTTGCTCCCAGCCCGCTGCAATTCTTGAAATACAGAAAACCTTTGTGAAGAAAAAGGAGAAATCAAGGTTCTGCCAACACTCGTCTTTAATGATGGTCACACTTTGCTGTTTGATCATGGAGCACGCCCACTGAAAGCAGTACAGTTGCAAATTAATTTTTTCCCCTTTATGGCACCTCTCAGTCCTAAAAATCTGAGTAGGATGAGAGGCAGATACAAATGTTCTCAGTGTTCACATTCCAGGACAATCCTGCTATTTTTCAGGGAATATAAGTAGTTTGTCAGGGAGTAACGTTCTCTTCCTCCACCCCCATGACCACTGTTAGCAGATGCAGCAAAAGGCAGTGGCAAAATCAGAGGTGCCAGATCTCCCTTCTTTCAGATGAGGCTACAGAACTTGCAGCCCATCAAAGCCAGTGTGGTCCACCAACCATGTATCCCGTTCCTGCCAACACAGAGCACCAAGCTTGGAACCCTTATCCTCCTGGTGAGGCCAGGGAGCTGTCCAAGGAGGAGAGTCATAGCTTCGTTGGGAAGCAGCAAGGGGAGCTGGCCAATCAAAGAGTCTGAACTGGAGTGGGACATGAGTCAATGTTGCACCAGTACCATCCAAGCTTCAGAGGCTTTAATGTACAGCTGTGCCCCGACCCAGCTGACTTGGGGAACACATGACCCAGATCTGGCTCCAAATCAATGTGGGGTGGGGCAGAATGAATGTCAAATTAGTGTTTTTAAAACCCTAATGTTGCTGAGAACATGGGGGATGAAGCAGACCCTTGCAGTATGCAGGACTGAATGCTCAACTCATCAACTGGAGATGGAGGGTCCACTCCTTCTCGGTTTGATTGTACTTGTGTGCTACCCTGCTGGGAACAGGCACACACAGTCAAAACGTCTTCTTCCCATCCACTGTGACCAGGGTGATCTAGAGCTATCTCCACCTGACTGGTTCCACTCAAATCAGCCCCATTTGTTTTGAGCTTCGGCCAAACCCAGCACATGGTAGGAGAGGAGCAAAGTCCTGAGGGTTGGACAACATGGCTTGCAAGCCCCATTTGGCCCAGGGACATTGAGTCATAGTTTTGAAACCTGTAGTAGCAAAATTAGACAAAATGGCTCCTTTCCGGTTTATAGTCCCAACTTCTGACATCACTCCCTGGTAAATCATCACCATCCTTACTCTAGAAGACTCAAGGTGGCTCATAAGTTTAGACAAATACATTAACATGGTGATGCTGATTTGGAAGGATTTGCACTGTTTGCCTTTATGCTTCTGGGTCCACTTCAAAGTGGAGGGCTTAAATAATTTGAGATCTAAATGCTTAACCGCCTTTTCCTCTACCAGCCTCCCAATGCTTTAAGATCACAAGCAGTGGTGATTCTCAGCATCCTATTCCCATAGGGGTGGGGGACATTTTTCAGCATGAGAACTACATTCCCATCTGGGCAACTTTCCAGGGTATATGTGCGTCACAGGCTAGTGGTTGGTGGAGCCTCTTCTCTATACCCTTCTCCGCCCCCCCCCCCCAATCCAAACAAGCAAGAGGCATTATGAGAAATACTCAAGGGGGATATTGTGTTAGTTTTCCTGCTAATAATGCAAGTGCTTCTGTCCTGTTTTCTAACATCCCTTTTACACTGCAGTACCTGTTGCTTTATGGAACTGTGGCTTCTTGGAGGATATACCAGCATGTTGCTCTAAATATCATTCAAACTTACTGGCAGGGTGTGACGCAACAATGAACACCATTTGATAGTCTTCCTACTGCCCCACCTTTTCTCACATGTGTGCTTCTGCTCCCCAATTTTTCCCTGATGAAAACGGCAGGAAAGAGCTGCCGGTGTCTCACTCCAGACTTTGTCACTTTACCCCCAAGGTTGTCTGGGGTTAATGGGTTTACGAACAGATTATTTCTAGAACCAATTAACACAGAAATG
This sequence comes from Podarcis pityusensis, assembly GCF_964106645.2. Classification (NCBI taxonomy): domain Eukaryota; kingdom Metazoa; phylum Chordata; class Lepidosauria; order Squamata; family Lacertidae; genus Podarcis; species Podarcis pityusensis. The sequence goes on along the minus strand of NC_138033.1, from coordinate 57,723,140 downwards.
GGTGCTAAGCTTGCACTCTTATTTCTGGAAGTGGCTTTTACGTCATGTGAAAGCTAAAAGATAATATGGAAATTAAGATGTTAGAGAAACATTAGGGAAACTGAATATACTGCCATGTGAATGCAGCCAAGGAGAGAGCCAGTCTTGGTCTGCACCTTCCTTGAATGTTTTTGCCTGGCTGGAATGAGGCCTTCCAACAGAAAAACATTTCCCAACCCTGACATAGAGGAGCCTCAGGAATAATTGCACAGTGACTGAAATACCCAGTGTTGCCATGCATGAATCCATCTGTGTCTGTGTCATTTCCTCCCCTCCTAAAATGGTGCTTGCCCTCTCAACCACTGAGACCTGGTGGTTGTTCTGCAGGCAGCATCATGAGTGGAGACAGTGGGTCCTGGAAGTAATCTGGATTTTCCAGGAAAGGCTGGGATGTAGCATTGTCAGAATCAGGTGGTTTGAGGAATAATTTTAAAAAGACAAGTTTAATGTAATATGATGGCTTTTTATTTCTTATGTGAACAAGGATGGGCATTTACTACAGCCTCCAATGATTTAGGCCACATTGTGGAGGGCATATCCTAACAGCTCACATTCTTTGCTTATATTGGACATGCGCTTTGAGTTTTATCCTGACTCACCGCACACTTCCTCAGATATTCTGCAATATGTATACTTGTAATACCACTCCAAATGCTGTTGCAGATATTACTCTAATGTACTTGGTCTATATTGGTATATGCTTATTGCATGTTTTCTAAAACTCAATATTTTTTAAAAGGGCTAACCCTGGAATTAAATCATACTTCTTGCCTCTGATTGGAGTGTGTTTTCCCCAAGACCGATTATCTGGGGTTGCCTTCAATAATCAGGATTTTTTTTTTTTTTAAGAGAGGAAAACCCCAAATGCTGAACAATTAATAAACAGATCTCATGCTAAGGCAGAATTCTTCTAGTAGTGACAAATGGCAGGTTTTCCCATTGCTGACTAAGCTTCTCTCCTTTATATCTGGAAGGCAGTGGTGCTTTATAAATGACTTTAATTTACAGTGCATTATGTGACTATGTATTTCTTGCCTCCAAATCCCTATGCAATAATTTGTGTGCTTTCCCTGGATAATTTCCCTGTCTTTAACCTCATTCTTTCTTTTTCTTGGCTCTCTGAAAAAGCCAGCCTGACAATGGCTTTCTTTTCCTTCTAAATGAAACCACCAATTCCCTCAATTTAAACATTATTTGTACAATTTACCTTCACCCTTTGGACACCTTGTTAACTGCCAGGGCATTAAATTGACTCTTCTTTGAAGAAAAGACCCCACATAACTGTATCTCCTCTGCAAATACCATGCTCAAAGTTTAATTAGAGCTGACAAATTAGGATGGGAGGTGTCAATGGCAAATGGATTGTGAATGTATGTCTATATGGGTGTGTGTGTGTATATATAAATTGCTACATATCGATGATATGTGGATGTGACTTTTTTCCTCTCCCAAACTGCTTTGCCAGTGAGTACAGGAAAGGCACTATCAAAATCTGTTGAAAGCGCAGCTGTCCTGCCACACACCCCAAAACAATTAGCCAACAACCCTTTATGTCCCTTGGCATGGAAGGGACAAGACAATCATTGAGAGGCACCATCAGTTCTTCAGATCGGGGGTTGGATGCCACTGGACTAAATGACCATTATTTTAAACAGTATTGACCACTATTTGAGAGCACCCATGAAACATTATCAATAAACTTTGATACTTTGAGCAACAAGCCTACATTATGATGATGATGATGATGATTGAGGAAAGTCCCCTATCCCATCTTCCTTCCACCACAGAATTCAAGATCACAGGGTTTGCATGTTGTCTCCCACCCAAGAACTGACCAGACTCAAACCTGCTCAGCTTCAGCAAGGCAATATGTGCCTTCAGACCACACGCTGGGACCATACTTACCTGGGAGTAAGTTATATGACTGCCAGTTGGGGTTTCCTCTGAGTAGGCAAGCAAAGGATGATGCTAGATGCTGAGAGGGGGACAGAAACATTTTATAAACAAGTTAACAAACGTGCTGTGTTTTCAAAAGGACAGATTCTTTCAGATAGCACATAAATAATTTGGACTTCCTGCTGTGATGGTGAGATCCTAGACCATTTCTAGGCTCCCTTGCTTAGCCAAAATTACTCATAGCTTTTTAAAAAAGCAACAGCAGTTACAAAAGAAAATGGGATTTGCATAATTCCTGAACACCAGGTGTAGGACACCCTCGTGTTAAGCATTTATTATACACTCCATAGTGCTGTAGATGGAAATTAATGAAGCATTGTGAGGCACAATATAATCTATTAAGCTTTGCCTTTTTAGTGCAAGTACACAAAAGCTTGTTTCATTGCCTCTAGCCCTCGTTGGGTGTTTCTTCTCATGCAATTTCTATTGGGCTGGGGAGTAGAGCAGTAGCTCTGGGCCTCACCCCCTCTGTCTCATTGATGTTCCTATAACTACAGCACCCCAAGTGATGAGGGGCTGAACCTTTGCAGCAGGGAACCTTGTCTACTCACACAGAGAATCCATAGAGACCTATGCAAAAGCTTTTGGTTGTAATTCAGTGATAGGGCACATCTTTTGCTTGCCAAAAGGTCCCAGGTTCATTCTCAGGCATTTCTGGATAGGGCTGGGAGAGACACCCCTGCCTAAAACCCCAGAGAGAGCCACTGCCAGTCAGTGTAGACAGTACTGCATTAGATGGAGCAATGGTCTGATTCTATATAAGGCAGCTTCCTATATTCGGTTCAGGAGGCAGAATGCTGTAGTGGTTAGAGTATGGATGACCAAGGTTCAAATCCCCACTCAGTCATGAAGCCTACTGGGTGACCTTGGGCCAGTAGCAATCTCTTAGCCTAACCCACTTCACAGGGTTGCTGTGAAAATCAAATGAAGAGGAAGTGAGGCATGTATGTCGCATTGAGCTCCTTGGAGGAAAGGTAAGATATAGCAAACCTCTGTTTATATATTTTTAAAGTTGTTTTCCAATGCAGGGGAAGTCCCTAACTCACCCATTGGCTACCCTCTCCTGATTTAGCTGGCCAGTCAAAGGCATTCCTGGGAGTGTGGCCTCTGTCACATGCTGACAGTTTCGAGGAGTTACAGGTGAGAGCTGAATGCAGGGTGAGGACCAAAGGTAGACAAACTACCCCAGAAGGAACATGATGTGTCTCCCCACCAGAGGTACTACCCCTCCCCTAATAGCCCATACACTAATGAGAGCTAATGAGATAATATCTACAGAATTTCCACAAGGGTCGACATTCATGCCGAAATCCAGCACCGCCTGAGCTCTGCGAGTGTGGCTTTCTCCTGATTGAAGTGCAGAGTGTTTGAGGATCGGGACATTCGCAGGGAAACCAAAACGCTTGTTTTCAAAGCTATTGTACCACCAACCTTACTGTACGCTTGTGAAACATGGACCACTTATAAATGCCAGCTCTTCAAAGGATTCCATCAACGGTGTCTCCGAAAAATTTAACACATCACTTGGGAAGACAGGTGAACTAATACCAGTGTACCAATGGAAGAAGCAAAGATCACCAGTGTTGAAGCAATGATTCTTCAACATCAACTTCGTTGGACTGGTCATGTTGTGTGGGTGCCTGATGATCGTCTTCCAAAGCAACTACTCTATTCTGAACTTAAAAATGGAAAGCGTAATGCTGGTGGTCAACAAAAGAGGTTTAAAGACTGTCTCAAGGCAAATCTGAAAAAATGTAGTATAAACACCAAACCGTGTTTATGGAAGACAATCTTACTCGGCTACGAGTGATCACCAAAGAAGAAGAAAAGCTACAAAATGGATACTTGCCTCTCTTTTTCATTAATTAAAACTGGTTCTGTCTCAAGCACAGTCTGGAAATGTTCCAGTTTTCTCCTCTCAACCCTTTCACTTTACACACAGGAAATGAGAATAGCTTTTAAAAAAAAATCAGGTGTCTGCCTTCTGCTTTCTTAAAGTCTATAGGGGCCAAAGCTTTGCCAACAAGATTTTTTAAAAAAAGAAAAAAGAAAGAAACAATAGTCTTGGCTCTCATGCTCAAAACCAGCAAAGGAACTGAATGAATGGTGGAACTTCAAAATGGAAGGAACCCGACATTTAAAAATAAAAACATACTGGGTTACAATGAACACTAATTGATTCAAACTGAGATTGGCACCAGACCTATCCAAATAATGTTTTGCCTTGGATACAAGAAATCAGGAGCATAACTCGGCTTCTGCAGGAGCAGTTTCAGTTGCTTCTTATTGGCCACCTATTTTGCTCTGTAATAAGGGCATTTTTCAATGTCTGGGTTTTTGAATTCCCTTCTAAAAGAGATCTGTTCAATTATCTCATTATACTTTTTTATCTCCAAATAAATACATTTCAAATGGAGAAAAAACACATTTTCTCTTTACTGTTCACGCATCTTTTATTGTGGTTTTTAGACTCTGGGTTGTATTCATGTATGCCCTACTCAAAGTAGACCCATTGAAATTTAAATATCTAAGTTACTCATGACCATTAACTTCAATAGGTGTACTCTGAATGGGACTGGCATTGAATACCATTCTCTTAATTTGAACTATGCTCAATTTTCATACCAAAGCTTTTTGATTAGTCTCTCTCTCTCTCTCTCTCTCTCTCTCCTCTGTTTAAAAATCTAAAGCAAAATTTTCAAAGCTGCTCATGCTCTTGGATTTTCTTTTTAAAAAGCTGCATTTGCACCTCGTTTTGGATTTTTTTTAAAATAAATGCAACTGATAACATTAATTGCATAGAAATTTCTGCTTGAAGTGCTGGTAGCAGGAAATCAGCTCCCACAAACTGGAAGTACCTCTTTAAGGTGCACTTTTAAGTGCTTCAGATAGAGCACTCTCCTCTGTAAAGTAGGACACATGGGTACCCTACTCACAAGATTGCCATGAGGCTAAAATGGAGAGAGTGAGAGAGTGACATGTATGTCATCCATTTAAAACACTGAGCACCACAACCCCAGAGTTGTCTGCGACTGGACTTAACGGTCAGGGGTCCTTGAACTTTACCTTTTTTATGTCACTTTAAGAGTCATGGCTTCCTCCCAAAAATCCTGGTAACTGTAGTTTGTTAAGGGTGCTGAGAGCTGTTAGAAGGCCCTTAACAAACTACAGCTGTTATGATTCTTTGGGGGAAGCCATGCTTCTTAAAGCATCCTTTAAATGAGTGGTGCAGATGTGACCTTGCTTTTCACTCTGAGCATCTTGATGGAGGGCAGGAGAGATTTTAACAAAGCCTGGTCAACCAAGCAATGTCTCATGGAGTCTCACATATGAGTAGCTTCCACTAGCCCTCAATTTCCTCCCTTTTCCATGGGTAATGATTAATGAAGGGCAGGAAACTGAAGTAGTTTAATTTACTGCAAACTTCTAATTCAATTTTAAGGGAAGAAGGAAGCAGCGGAAGCTAAAGAATCTCAGAGGTGGCCCCACTGGATTTGGTGAAGGCCAACTTTCTCCTCTGCAATGTTGCTTTTTTCATTATATCTGACATTTCTGAAGGTAAGCTTTGTTACAGACTATTAGCCTATGGCAGCGAGCGAGAGAGATGAGAATTTGCTAAGACTCAGAACACATAAAAAAAGGGAGGGAGGGGAGGGAGCAATTGAAATTGCAGGTTTATTGGTATCTTGTTGTCGAGGTAGCTCAGGGTTGCTTAGATGCTGGAAAACAGTGCAGGGTGCTTTTATGTCTGATATTGTGAAATGAACTCTCCGGCTACTGTGCCCAGATACTAATTGAGAAACTTTCCTATCCTGTGGTCTAATTGTAAAACTTTTTTAAAAAAGAAAACTGTGAAAGTGGATCTGCAACCTGGTGCTCCTCAGAGTTTCGACTCCAGCCTGTTTCCTGAGGTTGATGGAAGAAATTGGTGTGTGTGTGTGTGTGTGTGTGTGTGTATCTCACCTTTCTCTCAAGCTGGGATTCAAGGTGGCTTACAACATTTTAAAAAACAAGATAATAAAAACAAACTGGTTCAAAACAATAGTTAAAATGCAGAAGAACCTATTTAGAACCAGCATTAAAATACCCACTACCCTGAGAGCAGCCTGAGAGAAGTCAGTGTTGCCTGTACCTAATTTCCAAAGGGCTGTCTAAATAGGAAGGTCTTAGCCTGCCAGCAGAAAGATAAGGAGGGAGTAAGTCTGACCTCTCTTGGGAGGGAATTCTGCAATATGGGAGCAGCCTCAGAAAAGGCTCTGTCACCACCAATCATGCCTCTGGTGTTGAGAGAAGAGTTGTGGTCCAAAATATTGTGAGGGCACCGGGTTGAAGAGGGTTGCCCTGAGGAGTTAGAAAGCAAAATAGGTCCTGTTCCATGTGGGACATGAGGAAGATGTATAAAAGTAGGTGTTGTGTGGAGAGAGTGAATACTGTAAGGAGGTGTTTTTCTCCCTCCTGCAACATGCTAGAATGCAGGGCCATCCAATGAAGATGAATGTTGGAAGATTTGGGACAAAAAAAAAATCATAGACTCATAGAAAGTCCTTTTCACACAGCACAGAGTTAAACTACGGAATTTGTTTCCACAAGACGCACTGATGTTGACCAACTTTGATGGCTTAAAAAAAAATATTGGACAAATTCATGGTGGATAAAGCTACCAGTGCTAGCCATGACAGCTATGCACTGCATCCACAGTCAGAGGCAGTAATGCTTGTGAATCTCAGTTGTTGGAAACCACAGGAGGAGAGGACCCTTGTGTTCAGGTCCTGCTTACAGGTTTCCCACAGCCATATAGTTGGCCACTATGAGAACAAGGTGCTTGACTTAGATGGTCCATTGGCCTGATTTAGGAGGGCTCTTATTATGTTATATTCTTACTTATTTATATTAACTCCCCTGCTGAAGCTATTATAACCAGCCATCTCGTATGTGTGCCAAAATTTGTAACATATATATTTTTCATAAATAATAGATAATCCACTGAATGCTATAATAAATTTTGCATGGGTTGCTGTATATTCATCAGGAAACTTAAAAAATAATAATAATATCCATATTCCTCCACAGTGCTATAAATAATGTTCTCCCTGTGGGAAAAAAATCCAAAAGAAACACAAACTTATAGGATTTAAAATGTGGGGCCTTTTTCCAGTGAAATGGGGATTTAAATTTTTTTCCTGTCATGATAATGAAAGCATTTATTTCCATGTAATTAAATCTATTGGGGAGTGTGATTCTTTTACAGGGGATCTTTTCACCTATTCCTCATGGAGATAAGATAATCTTGAGACAGTTAAAGAGTTACAAGACCAAAACAAGTACTTAAATCCGGGCTCCATCTAACTCTGAGTGATTGTTCCATAGCTCTTTAAGTATATCATAGCTTTCCCACAATGGATCTGTAGTTTTGATGCGGTACTGAATTTTTTTCTCACGTCTAGCTTCATAAGCTCATAAGATCGCTCCTGTCTAGATGATGTAGCAAAAGCAAAAGCAATAACTATGGCATGCCAATGCTTTTTGAATTCAGATGTAACAGCTGGTTGAGCAAAGAGTGATCACTAATGGTTCCTTGTTATTCTGGGGGGGGGGGAGTAGCAAGTGGGGTGCCACAGGGTTCTGTCCTGGCTCGTTGGTGTTCAACATCTTTATAAAGGACTTGGATAAAGGAATTGAGGAGATGTTCATCAAATTTGCAGATGACACCAAACTAGGGCAGGGGGTAACTAATGTCACAAAAGACAGAATTGGGATTCAATGTGAGTTTAACAGATTGGAGAACTGGACCCGAACTAGCAAAACAAATTTCAATAGAGACAAATATAAGGATCTCCAATGAGGCAAGAAGAACCAGCTGCACAAATATAAGATGGGGGAAACCTGACTTGCCAGTAGTACATGTGAAAAGGATCTAGGGGTCTTAGTAGACCACAAGCTTAACATGAGTCAACAGTGTGATGCTGCAGCAAAAGAAGCTAATGCTATTCTAGCCTGCATCAACAGAAGTATAGTGTCCAGATCAAGGGAAGTAATAGTACCACTCTATTCTGCCTTGGTCAGACCACACTTGGAGTTCTGTGCACCATAATTTAAGAAGAATGTTGATAAGCTGAAATGTGTGAAGAGGAGGGTCTGATTAAAGGTATGGAAACCAAGCCTTATGAGGAACGGTTGAAGGAATTGGGTACGTGCAGCCTGGATAGTAGGAGACTGAGAGAATATGAAAGCCACCTTCAAATTTCTTAAGGGCTGTCACATAGAAGATGGAGCAAGTTCGTTTTCTCCTGCTCCAGAGGGTAGGACCTGAACCAATGGCTTTAAGGTATGAGAAAGGAGATTCTGACTAAACATCAGGGAAACCTTTCTGTCAGTAAGAGCTGTTTGATAGTGGAACGGACTCCCCTGAAAGGTGGTGGTTTCTCCTTCCTTTCAGAGGGTGGATGGCCACCTGTCACGGATGCTTTAGTTGAGATTCCTGCATTGCAGGGGTTTGGAGTAGATGACCCTCGGGGTCAGTTTCAACTCTACTATTCTATGATTCTAGCAAAGCACAGGTAGGTGAACTCCCATTAAATGTAGTTTCATTTTTTCCTCATTTTTTGTGGGCCTAATATACATGCTGAATAAATGAAGAGTCCATGCACAACCATCACAAGGAACCTTCCAACGGGAGCTCTGTTGCCACTCACTTTTTTTTGTCAGAGACAATAAATCAAACCAAAGTTTTCAAAGTATGCAGGAGTCTTAGGCCCCATCTGCACTATATATATTTCAAAAGTTGTGGCTGATTCCCCAAAGAATCCTGAGAACTGTAGTCTGTTAAGGGTGCTGTGAGTTCTTAGGAGACCCCTTTTCCCCTCACAGAACTACAGTTCCCAGAGCACTTTAACAACAACAACAATAACAATTTATTTATATCTCAAGCTCTGGGAGGAAGACCTTTCATTGCCTACAGACAGCCACCCAATCTTAAACAACTCCTAACCCACAATAATACTACAACCAGACTTAACACGGACACTGGCACCAGAGCCTGCAATAAACCCAGATGCCAACTTTGCTGCCACATACACCCGGACAACACCATTACTGGCCCCAACAACATCACACATACCATCTCGGGACTATTCAATTGCTCATCATCTAACATTGTGTATGGCATCAAATGCCAACAGTGTCCTTCAGCTCTCTATATTGGACAAACAGGCCAAACCTTACGCCAAAGAATAAATGGACATAAATCTGACATCAAGAATCACAAAACAGAGAAACCAGTAGGAGAACACTTCAATCTCCCAGGACATTCTATACAAGATCTCAAAGTAACTGTTTTACTACAAAGGAATTTCAGAAATAGACTGGAAAGAGAAGCTGCTGAATTGCAACTCATTACCAAACTTAAAACCACAGAGAGACCTGGTTTGAACAAAGACATTGGATTCTTATCCCATTATACATGACTAAGCCATTTCTCACCTTCTCACCCCTTGCCTTTTCCTGTAAGACCTATTACAGTCGTTAAGAGTCGTCAGCAGGCTCATCTCAGCTATCTGCCAATCTCCAATTCCCACCACCCTTCTGAGTAATACCCCTCCCCACCTTCTCACTATATAGAAGGATCTGGCAACTTCTGTTTCAGTGTATCTGAAGAAGTGTGCTTGCACACGAAAGCTCATACCAAGAACTAACTTAGTTGGTCTTAAAGGTGCTACTGGAAGGATTTTTTTTAATTTATTTATATGCCCCCATCTGACCAGGTTGGCCCAGCCATTCTGGGTGGCTTCCAACTATTTCTCTTCCCAGGGAATGCTGGGAATTGTATCTGTGTGAGGGGAATATGGACATCTGAGGGTCATTGAAGGTGGGGTAGGTTCTCTAATTGGGCAGACACAAAATCTCCATTCGGAATGCACACTCTTGGTTCCGGCAGCAACACATGACTGGGTAAGCAGATCATGTGACTCGGTCAAAGATGGGCTAGGATTGTTCATCATATTGAAACAAAGTTTGTTTTATTTTCCAGATTTTTAAACACAACAGAGTTGAAGCTTTGCTCTAGCACCAACCATAAAAGATCTTATCTTCCTTATTTACATTTGAAATATTCTGAGTTGTCAAAGCATTTAACACCAGGAGTAATTTAATAAGCAAAGGCAACTGAAATTATCTCCCACTGAATTAAAGAGCATTAAAACTATCAAAAAGATTCATTTACTAGACACAGGAAAGACTTTCATAGATCCCCTTCATTGAAATCAGTTATTGTATTGAATTTCAATTTCATTGCTTTCAAACAAGTGGAGCCAGGAAGTCCTATTAAGTCTAGGACGGCACTGCTGGAAGATTTTCTTTTTGGGTGTGGGGAGGATTTTGGGTCATGCATATAAAAACAACAACAAAGATTAGGACACACTAATCGTACAATGTGAAAAGCCACTTCTAAGCAGCCAGATCAATTTATCTCAACATGGAAATAGCAAGAGATAAATCACTCCTACATCTACAAAGGAAAACAAAACAGAACCTCACTCTATCTAGCCTTTATTTAAAGAATTGGGAGGGGGTGATTTTCTAATTATATTTCAAAGGCTGGTGCATAATTGCAGGGAATATTTAATTGACAAATAATTGACATGGTATACTAATGTCAGCAAATAAGTAACTGCAGGTTTCTCAGTTCAAGTTGAGAGAGGGCGTTGGATATAGTTTTAGGCAAATGCCAGTGTGTGCCTGCTAGTACTTCCTGTGGCACCTGTGAAAAGATCTCAGTGAATATCACACCAAAGCTCCACAATACACAGGAAACAATTTGCTCTTCCTACTCAGTTCCTGTCACCCGCTCTTACATGGAACATGTCCCCTATCTGCACTCTACAGTGAAAGCAGTCAGATGCCACCTTAAACAGACATGCCTTCCCTGCAAAGAATCCTGGGAACTGTAGTTTGTTCAGGATCCTGAGAGTTCTCCTCAGAGAACTCTAATTCCGAGAATGGTTTAAAAATCAATCCCTCTCCCCAGAGAAATCTGGGAACTGTAGCTCTCCTTCGTAATATTCTGGAGTGTCATGGAGATAATAGATGAGATGCGGGTGGTGCTGTGGTCTAAACCACTGAGCCTCTTGGGCTTGCTGATCAGGTCAGCAGTTTGAATCCGTGTGATGGGATGAGCTCCTATTGCTCTGTCCCAGCTTCTACCAGCATAGCAGTTTGAAAGCATACCCGTGCAAGTAGATAAATAGGTACTGCTGCGGCGGGAATGTAAATGGTGTTTCCGTGTGCTCTGGCTTCCATCACAGTGTTCCGTTGCGCCAGTAGTGGTTTAGTCATGCTGGCCACATGACCTGGAAAGCTGTCTGTGGACAAATGCTAGGTCCCTTGGCCTGAAAAGCGAGATGAGCGCTGCACCCCAATGTCGCTTTTGACTGGACTTAACCCTCCAGGGGTCCTTTATCTTTACCTTATAGATAACCTGCCAAGGCAGGTTGAGCAATCACTCTTTGTAGCCTTGATGGAGGCATGGCATTTGCGGCTATTGATCGATGACATGGGTGTAATGCAAGGATTAAAATACACAGTGGTATTTTTCCTGTCCTTTTCGCCATCAGCCCTGCTTGGACGCCAACATAATATTTTTTCATAGCAATGCAGAAATTTTGTGTTTGCGAGAGCTTCCTTGTTGTTATTACCTTTTAATAACCCAGCTGGATGGGTGGGGTATAAATAATAAAATTGTTGTTGTTATTAAAATTATCTGCCTGTTATGCTGGGAAATACATGCACACAGAGAGAAATGGGTACTTGTAACTAGGGCTGCCATACGTCCAGAATTTCCTAGACATATCCAGGATTTGTCTGTCAGAAATAGCGGCTGGGAGGAATTTTCAAAAATTGGAAAACTGTCTGGGGGAAACCAGGATGTATGGCAAAGCATGTTGGAAGTGTTGATTTATTGGCAAATTTCCTAATTTTTTTGGAGATTTTGCAAAAGAAGCGTAACAACTTTTGTGTCCAGATTAACGTTTTTGTGCAGATTTTCGCTTTTTGAAATATGGCAACCCTACTTGAAATGAAATGTTGCAATGCAGCAATGAGGAACCTCAAGCCTGGAGGTTGAATGTGACCCTCTGCAGGCACACCCCTGCACAATGACCACCTTGAGTCCATGCGCCTGGCTGGAACTGGTCTTTAAATTACCGTATTTTTTGCACCATAGCACTCACTTTTTTCCTCCTAAAAAGTAAGGGGAAATGTCTGTGCGTGTTATGGAGTGAATGCCTATGGGTGGCATGCCTACGGATTTTCCTCCTCTAAAAACTACGTGCGTGTTATGGTCGGGTGCGTGTTATAGAGCGAAAAATACGGTATGTACATTTCAAATTACCGTGTCCAGTTCTGGTCACCTGTCCTCAAAAAGGATATTGTAGAGTCAGGAAAGGTTCAGCATAGGGCAGCCAGAATAATCAAGGGGGTGAAGTGACTGCCCTATGAAGAGAAGTTTCCGCTTTGGGGAGTTCTTAGTCTCGAGAAAAGGTGAGCAAGAGGCACTAGGAATGTGCCATTATGCTTTGCAGGGAGGAAGCAGACAGAGCAAAGAAATGTTTCTCCCTCTCTCCTAACACTAGAGCATGTGGACTTCCCATGAAGCTGAATGTTGGAAGATTCGGGGCGGATAAAACAAAGAACTTCATACAGAGGATGGTTAAATTATGGAACTTGCTCCACAGGAGGCAGCCATGCCCACCAGCTTGGATGACTTTGAAAAAGGATTAGACAAATTCATGGGTGATAAGCCCTCTGGCCATGATGGCTATGCTCTGCTTTCATGCTCAGAGGGAACAATGCTTCCGAATATCAGCCACTGGGAACCACAGGAAAAGAGAGCACTCCTGTGCTGTGATCCTGCTTCTGGGTTTCCCATAGGCATCTAGTTGGCTACTGTGAGAACAGGATGCTGGATTAGATGAGGCAATGTTCTGATCCAGCGGACTCGTCTTATGCCCTGAGATGTTTACTAATTTAGAAATCTAGATTTATTTATTTTTTTTAAAAGGCAAGCCTTATTTATCAGGGGTTTTATGGTCATGAAATCAGAGATAGCTTTCCTATACAGTCTGATTGGTCAAAATCCATATACATATTGCTTGTTGAAATAAATAGCGTTGACTTTCTGCCCTGCTAATCGTAGCCCATTGTCTGATGGATGACACACTGGAACATAATGAGATTGGAAGCATAATTACTGTATACTTGAAAGGTTATGCTCATATTGGATTTAGACCAAAGGCATCTCCATTTGTGGATGTGCCAGGAGAGAAAAAAAGAAGAGGTGGTGGTGAGAGAAAGAATGAAAGAAGAATGTCAGATAAATAGCAATGTCCCCTGCTTTTTGCCCCGAACAGATAATAGAAAAATCTCTAAATATACCTGACTGCTGAAGGTCTGAAATGGTGTGCTTACATACGCACACATACATATATGAAAACAAACAAATGAAACCATGGCAACCCTAAAGACGTGCATCATATTACCTTGAATCTTTGAAAGAAGGTAATATCCTTATTGAAATAAATGACATTGATACATAATAGAGCCAAGTGAAACCTGCTGCTTATAATGAGCACTGGGATCCAAGGCCTGCAATTCTAGGCACACGTACATGAGGATTTACTTCTGAGTAAACATGCCCATGATTGGCCTGTAAAGGCAGGACATTTGCAAATATTTGTTGTTGTTGTTTAGTCATTTAGTCATGTCCGACTCTTCGTGACCCCATGGACCAGAGCACGCCACGCACTCCTGTCTTCCACTGCCTCCCGCAGTTTGGTCAAACTCATGTTTGTAGCTTCGAGAACACTGTCCAACCATCTCGTCCTCTGTCATCCCCTTCTCCTTGTGCCCTCAATCTTTCCCAACATCAGGGTCTTTTCCAGGGAGTCTTCTCTTCTCACGAGCTGGCCAAAGTACTGGAGTCTCAGCTTCAGGATCTGTCCTTCCAGTGAGCACTCAGGGCTGATTTCCTTAAGAATGGAGAGGTTTGATCTTCTTGCAGTCCATGGGACTCTCAAGAGTCTCCTCCAGCACCATAATTCAAAAGCATCAGTTCTTCGGCGGTCAGCTTCTTTATGGTCCAGCTTTCACTTCCATACAACACTACTGGGAAAACCAAAATATTTGCAAATATTTACCTGGAGTTAAACTAGTCTTGATTGAGTGATCACATTAATATCCCACCTTTTTGTCCAAGGAAGTCAAGTTGGCATGCATGGTTCCCCCGCTCCCCATTTTATATTCACAACTACCTTGTGAGGTAGGTTATGTGACTGGCCCAAGGTCACCCAGTGAGCTTCATGGCTGAGTGGGGATTCAAACCCTGGTCTCCAAGGTTCTAGTCCAGCACACTTACCATTGCACCACACTGGTTCTCTTCCCTAATCTGGTTCCCCCAGACAAGCCCTTCATAAGTTTTACAATGTTTCTATTACATACATATATAATTGTTTTTGTAGGGGACTTTTAAAGTGTTTTTACACTTTTTATGTTGTAGCATAGCTGTCAACGTTTCCCTTTTTTAAAGGGAAATTCCCTTATTCCGAATAGGATTCCTCGCAAGAAAAGAGAAAAGTTGACAGCTATATGTTGTAGGGTAGTAACTGCTCACATTCTAGGACTTTCTGGTAAAGGACGGGTGAGAATTCAAATCAAATCAAACATATACAGGAAGATTTCCTGCTGAATTCTGTTCTAAAACATTTCCTTGGCTAGTTGGTTGAGGCTTTCGTGGTGATTTAAATATGGATTCTTGCTGCCGACTGTTGATTTGAGGCAGTGTCTGTGTGGCTTTAGATGGTGTTGCGTTTAATGACCGCATTGTGTTAAAGATGCTATTTTTACACTTCCTTGAAGGCCCCTTATGGACTAGCAGTCAGGATGGAAATGAAAAGTAATAAATGCATGTCAAAATCCTTCTGTCAGAATCCAGCAATGTTGATGAGGTTCAACTATTTTGAAACAAGGTTAGGGGGTGACTTAGCTCTCATAAGAAGATCAGAAGAGCCTTGCAAAGTAATGGCAAAGACTCACCTAGTCCAGCATTAGGAATATAGAAAGGTGTTATAAACTGAGTCAGGCCATTTTGGTCTATCTGCTTCAGATCTGGATGGGAACAACTTTGGGGACCAAAGGCCAGAGGCTGAGGGGTGGCAGGAGGGGCAGTGGCTGGGGCATACGCACCCCACAGCAGACTCCACAGGGAAGCCATGGCTTCAGGTGACTGGAGGCAGCCTGGGGAGTTGCCAGCTCTGCCCAGGGGTTCAGAAGAGAGAGCCTTGTAGTTCTGCATCTGCAGCCAAGGCAGGAGTATTAAAGGCATGCAAGGTTGTCTTCCCTCTTCCAGCTGTCCCCAGCCTACCACCTGGGACAAGCTGGCCATGTCTCACGAGATGCCAGGAGCTTGAGTGCATACAAGACTATGATCTGTCTCAGTGGTTCCCAAACCTTTTCCCCCAAGGACCATTTGGAAATTGCTGAGGGTCTTGGCAGATGACTTCGGCGGTTTTCTGCATGATGTAGCAATTGGCACATGTGGCACTTGACTTTTAATTGTATTTTTACACACATGCCATTCCTCTGAAGGAAGCTTTAAGAACACTAGTGAACACTGGTTTGGGAGCCCCTGATTTCAGGACAGCCCCCCCCCCCCAGTGTCCCTATTTTCCCCGGGATGGTCCTGAATTTATTAGAAGCCGACCCAGTTTCTGATTTGATCCTGTAATGCCCCACTTTTCCTTAGGATATCCCTATTTTCATTGGAGAAATGTTGGAGGGTATGGAGTTATGCAATCACCAAGCCAAGGAGATAAGTAACCATACAGCCTTTAGAAGACATCTGAAGGCCGCTGTATACAGGGAAGTTTTTAAATGTTTAATGTTTGATTATGTTTTTATACAAGTTGGATGCCGT
This sequence comes from Podarcis pityusensis, assembly GCF_964106645.2. NCBI lineage: Eukaryota > Metazoa > Chordata > Lepidosauria > Squamata > Lacertidae > Podarcis > Podarcis pityusensis. The sequence goes on along the minus strand of NC_138033.1, from coordinate 57,707,182 downwards.
CCAGAGTGGCTGGGGCAACCCAGTCAGATGGGTAGAGCATTATTATTATTATCATTATTATTATTATTATTATTATTATTATGGAATAGGGCATCCCTATTTTCATCAGAGAAATGTTGGAGGGCATGTGGTTTATCTTTAACAATGCTTATAATATAACTCGTTACACCAATCAACCCTTATTTAAAGGGAAAGGATATATCCTTAACACAATGTCTGTTCTTTCCCCAATTTAGCTATACTCCTTTATGGCGAATTTTTTTTGCAAGTTTTATTTAATGAAAAATATTGCCAGGTCCCTGCAATTGCTGTTGTGCAGCACTTCTCCCTCCCCCTCCCAGCCCCCCCATTGCGTCCCACCATTCACTTGAAGAAGTACAGCCAAAAAGCCACAATAATCTCCTTTGTCTTCATTATACAAAGCCTCCGATCCGACATACGTTCTTGTGTAAGGCCATTTACCTTAACTCCCAACTACATTTAATCTCATTACATTCACTGTCATTACAGTAACATCTTTATTCCACTTGAAAGACTTTAAAGCTCTGGAGGATACCCTTCGAGGGAGGGCAGAACGTGCTTTATTGAAGAGGGCCCTGTGTAAATTCCAGATATGAACATGCTATCCATTTTTATGAGCCCACCGCTACAAGCCTGTGTTAATGGCAAAAGTGTGGCTTGCAGATTGAAAATGAGGGAGGGCTGGCTGTTTCCTTTTCCTTCCCTCTCCCAAAGAAAACCCCACATGGGTTAAATAAGGAAATTATTATTTATTACTATTATTAATGATTTATTAGTCCACCATCTCAAAGCAATTTCCACACAAAACTAGTCATGCTGGCCACATGACCCAGAATGCTGGCCACATGACCCGGCTCCCTCGGCCAATAAAACAAGATGAGCACCGCAACCCCAGAGTCGTTCATGACTGGACCTAACAGTCAGGGGTCCCTTTATCTAAAACCCTAATAAGTAGACACTCATGGTAAGGACTCATTTATCCAGCTAGGAAAATCTGTCACACAAAAAAATGTCCTCAGTTGTTTCTGGAAAGCACAGGAAGTGGGTGCCTGTGGATGAGGACATTTCTTAAAAAAACCAGCTTTAAAACAGATGGTTGTTACCAACTAGCTTTTACTCAGAGTAGACCCGTTGAAACGACTAGGCCCAAGTCAGCCATGACCATACATTTTCCATCAGTCCACTCTGGGTAAAGGATAGTGGGCAACAACCCTACATTTCTAAAACGAGGGGGCCAAAGGTCTGGTGCCTAAAGATTTGTAACAATGGTTCCAGATGAGCCTCCCTAGGGAAGCATTTCACAAGCAGGGAGCCACCACCGAAAAGGCCCTTTCTCATGTTGCCACCCTCCAGCGCACACAAAGATGACGATTGCCAGGTTGTGGTTGGTTCATATGGGGAGAGGCAGTCCTGGAGCAAATACACATCAAAAACCCAGCTCAGAGCTGCACATCTTGTTAAGAGCGGGAAGGTGGCACAGGAGAGTTGTGGGTAGTGCCAGGGCATCTGAGAGGAGGAGGAGGCACAGCAAGGGGTGGTGGCGGCCGAGGAGAAGCTGTAGCCTGGGAAGAATCCTGGAGGGCCACATTTCCACCCACCCCAAGCAAGAGGTTCCCCACACCTCACCTGTCCTACTGGAGTTCAAGCTCCAATAGAAAACCAAACCCTGATGTGTAGCCCAATCACAGAACAAAAAAGACCCTGCAGTTGTGATGTTCTTTTTTTTTTTTTTTAACCGGAGAAAGGAAAGATTATTGAACTACGTTAAAGACAAAAAAGAAGACTGGACCCCACATTGCTATTTTGTTTAGGAGCCATGTATTACAGTCGTACCTCAGAAGTCGAGCAGAATCAGTTCCGGAAGTCTGTTTGACTTCCAAAACCAAAGTGTGGCTTCTGATTGGCTGCAGGAAGCTCCTGCAGCCAATCGAAAGCTGTGGAAGCCCCGCTGAATGTTCAGCTTCCAAAAGAACGTTCGAAAACCGGAACACTCACTTCCGGTTTTCTATCGTTCGGGAGCCAAAACGTTCAACTCCCAAGGCGTTCGGGAGCCGAGGCACAACTATACTTTGTATCTTTGTAACATTTTATTTGTAACTACTTCAAGACTGTTCTGCAGTAAAGCTTTGAAATCCATTCTTTGTGGTGGATAGCAAATTCTTTTCTACCCTGCAAAAGGTTCAGACAAAACAAAACCATACAATACAGTCTCCACAGAGAAAAGAACATAGCATTAAGTTTATGGCATCATTTTGCATGATCTTACGTTATGTGGAGAGCCTATATGGACTGCCAATGTTCTGATAGGCAGAGGTGCAGTTAAGGAACTCTAGACTCTGGACTTCATGGAGAGGCACCCTCTTTAGGTGTTGCTTCATTTACTTGACAGTGTGGCAAGACAGCTCTGCTTCATTGGAAGGGCCCTCTGGCTCTTCCTGCTGAGTTGGGACCCGGATCCCTACCCCAGAGTCTTGTCCCAATGGCTCCGTTGCTGGTTGGCAAGTGGCTAAGTCCGACAGGTTGGATATGTTAATTTCCAGGGAAGAGAAGGAATAATGGACTAATTTCCCCCAAGGTTTGGAGCGCGTCAGAAAATGAAATAAAAATATACATAGACATATGAGATCATAAGGTGTACTTAATGGGAAGCAACAAAAGATGCTCAGCTCCTGGCTGGGAAAGGCTGAAGTCGGAAACCTTGGCAAATCCTGCGCTGCTGATAAATAGTCTTTTATGGTAACTGAAGGGCAGTTTATTGGTTCTTGCCTTTGGTCACTGCACAATCTCGTACTATCCCAGTCATTTATTATGGTAGATTTCATTAGATGTGTTCTTCCTATATGCTACCTATAAAAAGTTATGTACCGGCAGAAAAATAAAATTATGCTTGATCAGATTATGCTCTTCTGCTCCTAAGTATCCCACATGGGTTGACATAGATTTGCAAGGTGCAGAGGATAATGAACAAAGTGGCACACTTTTATAATGTTTGCAGGGCTATTCTGCCTGGTGTTTATTCTTTTTAACACTGTAAGGCCCGCAAGTATGCTGGAAACAAAGGACTGCTTCTCACAGACGTGAAGTCCAGGAGCTTTGGCTTGTTATAGGGTCAAGGCACTGGTCCATGAAGTTCAGTTTTCTCTGAATCAAGGACGAGGGAATCTCCAGCCTATGGGCCAAATGTGATCTAGTATCCCAAATTGCCCTGCAAGACCAATTTCCTTAGATGCACCCACCTCCCCCACACCGGATGCTAAAGGTGATGTTAGGTGTGGGGCAGGTTGCAATGGACCTGGACTGGCTGCACAACTCAGTTCCCTGCAGGGAACTCAGCCATACAGCTGATACCTACAGAAAGCCAGGCTGAAACCAAGCTGTTGGGTAGAAGAAGCCTTGCATGCCTCCAGTCAGCAGAGGGCAGGGTTGAGACTAACAGATAGTCAAGGAAAATGCCCTTCATTCCTCTGTACCTCTCTCCTTCCCTCTCCCCCCACATGAAGCAGTCATGAGAAAACTAGCTGTACCATGCAGACTTATAATCCAAAGCTATTCTTGTAAATATGAATAAACTCTAAATTTGTGGGGTTTTTACCGATGGGACCTGTGCATTTTTTAAAATTTACTCTTTTAAGCAATTTCATTTTTTAAAACTCAAGACAAGACTGTTAAAGATATAAGTTTAATATGTGTAAAATGATGTGGTTTGAACATATTGTATTAAAAATGCTATGCAGAGAAGTTTGCAATAGGCAGGAGGTTTAACTATAGCAAATGTGGCGGAAATGGTTGGATGTTACCGTTTCGGCTAATTAATGGCTCATAATCAGAAACCCAAGCAGAGATCTCTCACAGCAGAAAGATGAAACCTGAGAACTCAGCGTCTTAGTCAGCCGTTGCAGCTCTGCGATGATGAACAAGCAAGTTGCTTGTATGGGATCTCTCTCTGGGACCAGAGAGGGGAAAGTTTTTGAACTGTATTAAGGACTAAAAATAAGACTGGACCACATTGTTTGCTGTTTAAGAGCAATGTGTTACTTTGTAACATTTGTTTGTAACTATTTTAAGACTGTTCTGCAGCAAAGCTTTGAAACTCATTCTTGTGATGGAGAGCAAATTCATTTCTACTCTGCACAAGGTCCAGATCAGGGATTCTGTTTGGAGCAACTCTAACATGGCCCCTTGGTACTGCGGTTCCCAAGCACCCAACAACCAGCTGAGGAATGGACTTTGAGAGCTGGATTGTCCCACTTAGTAGTCAATCATGGAGGGTTCTATGATTCAATGCAGGGCTTAGACAAAATATTATGTTCAGTATAAATAAAAAAGCAGAGACAGCACCTTGCCAACAAATTTCTGTATAGTTAAAGCTATGGTTTTCCCAGTAGTGATGTATGAAAGTGAGAGGTGGACCATAAAGAAGGCTGATCGCCAAAGAATTGATGCATTTGAATTAAGGTGCTGGAGGAGACTCTTGAGAGTCCCATGGACTGCAAGAAGGTCAAACCTATCCATTCTTAAGGAAATCAGCCCTGAGTGCTCACTGGAAGGACAGACCGTGAAGCTGAGGCTCCAATACTTTGGCCACCTCATGAGAAGAGAAAACTCCCTGGAAAAGACCCTGATGTTGGGAAAGATGGAGGGCACAAGGAGAAGGGGACGACAGAGGACAAGATGGTTGGACAGTGTTCTCGAAGCTACAGACATGAGGTTGACCAAACTGCGGGAGGCAGTGGAAGACAGGAGTGCTTGGCATGTTCTGGTCCATGGGGTCATGAAGAGTTGGACACGACTAAGCAACTAAACAAATAAATAAAAACATCCAGAAAAGGGCAACCACAATGATCAGCAGCCTGGAGCCACTCCGCTATGAGAAAAGGTTGCAGCATTTTGGACTTTTTAGTTTAGAGAAAAGGCAAGTAATAGGCGACATGACTGAAGTTTATAAAAATTATGGTGTGGAGAAAGTGGATAGAGAAAAGTTGCTGTCACTTAAGTTCATGGACATCCAATGAAGTTGAATGTTGGAAGACTCAGGACAGATAAAAGAAAGGACAACATCACACGGTGCATCATTAAACTATGGAACTCACTGCCACAGGAGGCAGTGATGGCCACCAACTTGAAAGGCTTTAAAAGAGGATTAGACAAATTATTGAAGAAGAGGGCTATTGCTGGCCACTAGCCACCTCTACTGTCAGATGCAGTGTGCCTCTGTGTACCAGTTGCTGTGAATGGCAGCTGGGCAGAGTGCAGTTGCGCTCAGATTCCCTGCTTGCCGGTTTCCCATAATGGGCATCTGATTAGCCCCTATGGGAACAGGATGCTGGACTAGATGGGCCACTGGCTTGATCCAGCAGGGTTCTTCTTTATGTTCTTATGAGTTAACAAAATTATTTCAGGAAAGGATATCCTTCTATTTTATTTCCCCCTCTCCTGGAAAGCTGCTTCTATAAAGCTGCATGTCCAGTGTGAGATCTTCTAAACTCTTTCATTTTATTACAAAGGGACTCTTAGATCACATTCCCCCCAGCAAAGCGTTATTTGAATCAATATCGCCAGATGAGTTAATATGTATTTTTTAATATCTCCTAAATGCTTAATTTCATTTTGCCACTGATGTTTCATTAAATCCTCTTGCCCCTTAATTAAACTAATGGCTTTATTGCTTTTTGATCAGCCAAGCAGATTATCAGATTATTAGCTCGTCTTCTCCTGGCCCTCCCCACACCCAGCCCCCCACTGTTATTACTGTATGGTGCAAGATATCTCCATTTAGCTAGGTAAATATTGCAGGCTTCCAGCAAGTAAAAAGTTAGGTAGCATGAGTTAAGTTCAGCTGTCATCAGAGGATACAAGCATTATGTATTTATGGTTTGTTTGTTTGTTTGTTTGTTTGTTTGTTTGTTTGTTTGACACATCTTTTTGTCCTCCTTTCAGTAGGAGGAGAACCTAACAACAGAGAGCCATTGAGGGTGTCGTGGTTAGAGTGTCGGACTAGGACCTAGGCGACCAGGGTTCGAATCCCCATTCAGCCACGAAGGTCAGTCGCTGCCTCTCAGCACTCATTTTGCACCACTTTGGTAGGTCCGTATTTTAAAGCTCCTTTACCTGGACAGGTTACTTTTTTTCTCCTGGCACTTTCCTCAGGAAAACCCACATTTTACTGCTGAATCGGAGCAAACAGCAATATGTGGAAAACCTTGGTGAACGTAGACAAACCCCAATTTTTCAACAACATTCTGGTTGCCATTTGCTCCAATTCAGCAGTAAAACATGGGTTTTCCTGGGGAAAGTACCAGGAGTGGATGGAAAAACCAAAGCTTGGACATCGAGCTTTGAAGTCCAGACCAGTACCTTGAAACAAAAGGAAGTTTGGATTAGCCATCATCCTAGCCTGCCTCAGTTCCTAGAGCAGTTTAACAGCCCCCCCTCGCATGCCTTCTCAGGAGTTAGTTGCGTTGTGTGGGAGCTGTAGTCTGTGAAGGGTGCTGAGAGTGGTTATTGTCCCTCTTCCCATCCCAGAGCTACAATTCCCAGAGTCCCCAGTGAAGAGAGAGTCACTGTTAAACCGCTCTGGGAATTATAGCTCAGGGAGGGGGAGAATAAGGGTTTCCTAACAACGCCCAGCACCTTGAACAAACTACAGCTCCCAGAGTCCTTTGGGGGAAGCCAGGACTGTTTAAGGTGATATCTTAGTGCTTTAAATAATATGGTGTGAATATGGCCATACTGTGCTAGATGGACCAATGGCTTGACTCTGTGTAAGTTATTCTGCTTCGCTCCTTTCTACAGTTTAATTGTGTTTGTGGCGTTTAGAATGCAAATGGTTTTACTATATTTAATTATGTCGAGAGCTGCCTCAGGCTTTCAGAAAGGCTGGATTGAAGCACATTAAGTAAATATACATCCAGCAGTTTTGTCTTTTAGTAACCTTTCATTTATTCATTGTCTCAAGACAATCTGAAAGTGGGAAACAATAACAGAACTTCTGCCGAACCCTTATTTCATGACGCCCATCGCCCACATTAACTTTTGCCATTTAAATGGCAGGCAAACGACTCCTAAATAGTTCCCGGGAAAGAATGCGAGTTGATTTACCTGGGCACGATGCAAAAAGCTGTAGTAAACGCTCAGAACATCCATTTTATTTAGCTTAATAATAATTGCCGTGAAATGATTGGCTGGCTGGTGGGGATCGTTAGCAAGCTAAATAATTTTCTTTTACACATTTCACATCCTGTTTCAGTGAACTCAGAGAGCTCAAGACTCAATTAGAGATTTACCGTAATTACTGTTCTCAGTTGCTCAGCTTGCCGAAAGATTTATAGGAAAGCTTTTATGGAATGCATCTTTTTTAGAATTCGGATGAGTTTTATAGTTTATTATTCATAACATCTGCCACTTACTGGAAACATCCATACAGCAGCTCTTTTTAATGTGCATTAAATGCCTTTTGTTACAATTTAATATCAGATAAGATGTGCTTTATTATAGGAGTCCCGTTTGTGGCGCTTTGGTAATAATCAGGTAGAGTCAAAAACTTCTGCATTTAGAATAATTATAAATGTGACATTTAAGCTCTTCCTCACTGAAAGAAAATAAAATTGTTTTCGCAAGGGTTGAGCAGCCTGAGATAGAAATCTCAGAAGGGTGTTCTGAACCAGAATCCCAAGAACAGCGAAGGTAGTCTTTCCTTCATCCTGAAGTCCCATTTGGAGGATTTTGACTGTAATCCTAATCCCAAATTACCTGGAAATACACCTGAGGATAGCTTTGGTTATTGTCTTTTATGCGATTCCGACTTTGTTCCCTTGGTTCTGGTCATCAACCACAACAATAAATATTTGATTTGACGTGATATCTGGGAGGAAGCCCCATTGAATTTAATGGGACTTATTCTGAGTAGACTTGGTTGTGGTTGGGACCGCACTGTTCTCTGAGGGTTAGGGTTGTATCCACTGTTAGTTCTACTAAAGAGTAGACTCATCAGAAGTATTATATGTCTGTATATTACCTGCTCTTCACCCCAAGGTTCCAGGGTCACACCATTAAAAGCATCTTAAAACAAGTTACAATCACCAAAATAAAGTGAGTCCTCAAGTGTCAAAATCTGGGGCAAAGAGATGTGCATTCCCAGGAAGCTGTACAATGGAGTTGCAGCTCTGTGAGTGGGAGTTCCACAACCTAGGAGCTGCCACAGGGAATGCCCTCTGCTGAGCCACCACCTCACAATCCTCTGAGGGTGTATGAACTACCAAGAGGGGCCCCTCTGCCAATCTCAGCACCCAAGAGGGTCTGCAGGGAAGGAGGCGGTCTCTCAGGTATATGGGGCCTGTCAGAACAGGATGCTGGACTAGATGCACCACTTGGTCTGACCCAGTGGGCTTTTATTATGTTCTTATCAGAAGATTGTCAGCCCAGGTTAGGTCAAAAAGACAGGCTGGGAAGCTTGATGCTTTCTCTCTCTGCCTGCTTTCTTCCCATGTAAACACCATCAACCTTAATATAAGATGAGTTGCATCCCAATGCTTTCAACAGGGGCAGCATGGTGGGGAGGTCAGGACACCATGGCTGCACAGGTGAAGCCAATCCAGTGTTCCCACTGGTGAACCCCTGCCACTCTGACCTCATCACTGCTACCCATGCACTATCCTGGGAAGTGGCAACAAAGCCATTGTTGGGACTGCAGGTTTTCTTGGCGTCACTCCCGAAAAATAAAAAATCTGAGACGTGCCTGCTGAATTGGGCCAATGGTCTATGTAGACCAGGCATGGCCAAACTCGACCCTCCAGATGTTTTCGAACTACAGTTCCCAATATCTCTGACCACTGGTCCTGTTAGCTAGGGATGATGGGAGTTGTAGTAGACCATTCTGTTCTTACAGTGCTCATCCAGATGCCCATGAGGAACCTGCAAGCAAGAGCTGAGCACAGAAAGCGCTCTTCTCTCTGGTTGCTCCTGGATCTGCAAGGCAACTTGGGGGACCAAGTGCTGCACTAGATGGACTTCTGACCAGACCCAGCAAGGGAGTTCTTCTGGTGAGGTTCCGCCCTCATCAACGGAAAGAAAACATTCCCCAACCTACAGCTTTGTTCAACGGCAGTCAGGAACACGTCCTTTCCCGCTTACTTCACCTCACCCTTTGTGCTCTCTTCTGGCAGAAGTGCAGCTCCAGCTTGCAGAGGAGAGCAACACCTCCTAAAATAACAGCACCACTTATGACAGAACAAGTGGGACTGCTGGTGATTGGAGGCTTGCCATCCACACCCCAATGAAGCAACATACCTCCCTCTCCACCACCACCCCGCTCTCTCTCTCTTGCAACCTCACAGAATTTGAGTGCAAGCAGACAGAACTCTGGAGTGGCCCACACTGCATAGAAAATGAAATCTTAATACGCATGATTTGAGGGAGGGCTGCAGCTCAGCAACAGAGCATCTGCTTTGAGTGCTGAAGATCCCAGGTTCAACGGCACCTCCAGGAAAGGGCTAGGAAACACTCCAGCCTGAAACCCTGGCGAGCGACTACCAGTCATTGTAGACAATACTGAGGTAGATAGACCAATGGCCTGATTCGGTACAGGACAGGTTCTTATGTTCCTGTATGACAACAGAGAAAGTATCTCTCTCTCTCTCTCTCTCTCTCTCTCTCTCTCTCTCTCTCTATCTCTATCTCTATCTCTATCTCTATCTCTCTTTCCCTCCAAGCTATCACATGTTTATAATAAAGATTTCAGCAAGCATCTAATGTTAACAGCAATATGCCTATGCCAAGTTGGGCCATTGGTCTGCCTACTTCAGTATCATCTATTCTGATTGGTATCAGCTCTCAGGCAGAGTGTGCTCTGAGGACCAGGTACATGATGCTTTAACGAATCAGAATTGTACAGTTGGAAGGAACTCAGTGCAGGAATTGCAGCTAAATAGTGATTTAGGAGATAGCAGAGATTCAGCTGAGGACCTACTACATGCAAAGCCATTGGCTGTTCCCTCCAGGACCAAAGTTTTTGCATAGCTAATAATAATAATAATAATAATAATAATAATAATAATAATAATAATCGTCCACCTATCTGGCCAATAGACAAGGTCAACTCCAGGTGTTTTTTGGGGGGAGGCTTTGTCAAGGTTTGGTGGACACACCTTAGATGTCACATTACCTCCTGTGGCTACATGCCAGTAGTGGGTGGGGCAAGTGGCAAAGGTGGGCAGATCAATGGATGTAAACTTTACCTTTTGTACAGTCCACTAGTTTCTGCACACTCACTAGCACACCCTCCATCCAGGGAAGGGAGAGGCGTTATTGGAGTTCAAGGACCCATCCAGCCTGGCAAAAACACTTGAGGAGGATGCAAGGCAGGGGTCACTGGTGGATGTCACCTTGGGAGAGAGGTGTGTGGCTGGGGAGAGTCCCGACAGCAAGACAGAGAGGTTTGGAAGACCAAATTTGTACCCGAGGCCTGACGTTCCCCATCCCTGACGTAGCTGTTCTGGGGTTCCTTTCTCAAGGATGACTTATTGGTCCTCTCACGTTCCCTCTTCTTATTCAAGCTGCCCCTCTCCACCCCCCACTCCCAACTGGAGTGCTTGTCACAATGAAGCAATTTCCGTAGCATCAGAGTCTTATCCCCACAATGGATCACTCGGAAGCTGGCGAGAGACAAGGGGTGGTAAATGGAGAGGAACCGGTTCCGTTGACTGATTGGATGCAGTGAAGCAAACTCATCTTCTCTAAGAGGCTAAGTCTGCCAATCCGTTTTCATTTAAGCATTTTGACTGCAGCTGCTCTGAGTCAAGCCAACTCCTAAACCCATCCAGCTTTTTCCTCAGGACCGCTTAACATATTGCAGTGTGAAAAAGATGTCAGTGGGCTGCCTCCTGTACTTGACGCTTCTGAGGACCCAGGTACTCGTTTTCATTTACTGTATTTTATTCTTATTTTTATTTACGGTTACATTTCTATGCCAACTTTCCTCTAAGGAGCTCAAGATAGCACACATGGTTCTCCTCCTGTTTTCCATTTTACTGTCACAAGAACCCTGTGAGGTAGGTTAGGCTGAGAAATGGCGACTGGCCCAAGGTCAGCCATTGAGCTTCATGGCTGAGCGGAGATTGGAACTCCAGCCTCTAAACCAGTGGCATAGCATGGGGGGCCCACATGGGTGGTTGGCCCAGGTGTAAAATTGTTAGGGGTGCAAAATTTCAACACCCGGTGCTGCCTCAATACAGCTGTGTGATTCCAGTGCTGGGCTCTGTTGAAAATGGCATCTCCATGTGAACCAGGAAGTGACCTCTCCAGACAATGGAATGACTCTTCCTTTCTTATCTCTGCAGATCAGTGGTTCCCAACCTTTTTGGTATGGTAGCCCACAGGTTAAAATACAGTCAATATGGTGACCCATCCATTTGTTGTCGTGGGAATTCTGGGCCTTAGTTCTTCAGCAGCTGTCTCTTTCATGCATTTGAACTTCAGCTTTGCCTGTTTTATAACTGTTATTTGAGGCATCCAAGCAAAAAATCATTTAATGCCCCTATGAATGTGGAATTTGTTAAAATATTTATAGTACTTAACAAAGTTATTCACAGTTTTGTTTATCGGAATGTAAGAACAGCAACCATCTAATTGTGGGATATTGCTTCATACGCTATAAATATTTATTCCAGAAACACACAGTGACACAAGCAGCGCTACATATAATGAACTATGAATATTTTTAATATTCTATTGACAACAAAAGTCTGTTTTAGCAAGTGTCAGTGGGGTGGTGGAATTTGCATTTTGCCAACAAGGGCTCGGGAGAGACCAGGGTTCAAATCCTGCTTGGCTCATGAAGCTTGCTGGGTGACCTTTTGGGATAGGCACAGTCTCTCACCCTGATCTCCCTAGCAGGATTGTTGTGGGATTGAATGAGGAGAGGGAGAACCATCTATACGACCTCGAGCTCCTTGGAGAAAAATGGTGGGATAGAACTGCAATAAATAAACAAGTAAAGTAGGTTAGTGTGGGGTTTGATGGTTGTCGGACATAGTTTGAAATCGTTATTGATCCGTAGCCTGTTGACTGTATTCCATCCTCTTGTCAGTCATTGCTGAAGATCCTTTCTCATGAAATTATGTACTACTAAATGGCAGCAGCACAGCTATTGCTTCATCAGGAAGTTCAGGCTGTTCTGGGGTAACTAAGTAATTTTGAATTATATGAAGCCAAAATTCAGAGACCCTTGGTTCCCAAAATTCATCTTTGGGTGTCCTATCACATGACAATTGACGTGGAATTTCTGCAAAACCCACTATCAGTGAGACCAGCATGCGATCTGACCACAAAACTGGTATGTTAAGGCGGAACTACAGCTGAATGCTATATTGAAAAACAACTCCAGATAAGGAACAAGCAGAGCTCCACACATACAGGAGGAAAAAAATTGGTTGAGTGAAGTTGCATTTCAGGACTGTGGATGAAGGAAGAGATGGTGGAATGATGAGGTGGCAGAAAGTTAGAGGGCAGAGGGCAATATGACTCTGAATACCATTTGCTGGGAATCACAAGTGGGGAGAGTGTATGTTGCATTCAGGCATTCTTATAGGTTTCCCATAAGCATTTTGTTGCCAAGGATGTGAGGATGCTGGGCTAGGTGAGCCTTTGGCCTGGTCCAGCAGGTTCTTTCTATGTTCACATATAATGCATATTGTGTGATATGTCTGCCCCCCACAAAAAAACCATGTACAGTTGCTTAGATGTCAAAGCTGTAATGTAATAACGGTGAGTTCAGCGGACTAAGGTTTAGAACCTTGGAGATCTCAATCTCATGTGACCTACAAATTGCATATAATGGCATACGGGAACTTAAGCTGGTTTAGAGTTACAGGTTTCTATCAATGCACTATAAACTTTTCCAGTTAATGACAAGCTCTTGACTGTGCAAGATAATTGTAGGAATGCAACAGAATGTAAAGCTGAAGATGTACACTGTGGTTCACTAGGCCTTAGTCATATGGCTCACAGTGGATCTTCTGTGAAAAAGGAAATGTGGTTAACAAATCATTCATGAGCAGCCAGTGTCAAAATTAGGTGCTAAACTGCATCCAAGGAGAGACATCCATGAGATTAGGTCACACATGCATGTATATCATTTGGAGTTTGTTTGTTTTTATCAGTTGATTAATAATGCTGACCTGACCTTTGGGAGAAAACACCCTCAGGTGTGTGGAAACATTGGCCCACCAGATGTTACTGAGCTACAACTTCCTGGCCATTGGCCATGCTTGCTGGGGCTGATAGAATTTGATGGTCAGCAACATCTGGAGGTTCCCTGCACCTGCCTTAAAACAACCTCAGCTCTTCCACCCTGTCTTCTCTCCTATAACCTCCCTGGTCATCAATTTAGAAAGTAACACTGATGAGGCAGGGATCTTTGGGCAAGTTTATGTCACATTAGTAGAACTAGGCAAAGATCATGGCCGCTCTTATCAGGAATAGTGCTGATAGCAACTTGATCCCAATTGGCCATAGCTTCTCCAGCATCTAAGAGAGCCCCTCCATCACCTTATTATATCAGCTAGGTAGAAAGGCAGCATATTTTGGAATATGAGATGCTAAGGGGAAAGCCACATGCCCAGTTGTGAGCACCCGGAAGCACCTGAGTACTCGCGATTGGAAACAGAATGGTTGGGTATGAGCAACCTGTAGCCCTCCAGATGTTGGACTCAGAGCCCTGGCCATTAGCCACACTGACTGGGTCTGCAAAAGAGTTGGAATCCAACAACATCTGAAGGACCACAGGTCCTTCCCTGAATAATCCCTGAATTATATGGAGCTTTGTTCTGATTCAGCAGAGCTCTTCTTATGTTCTTACAAAATGGCTAGCAGAATTGTCATTATCTTATTCACTTAAACAACTTATATTCAGCTAGGCAGCACCAAAACACTTGAAAATAGCAATCATGCAGGCTACCCATCTACACAGATTATTTTCATGAGGTTTACCCTTGGGCAACCCAAGCCCATCTTCCTGAAATAGTCAATAGGTGAACTTTCCCAAGGGTGGAAGAGAGAGAAGGAGAGAGATTTCCCATAAGAAAACCCTTGATAATCATTTGTGACTTATTATTTCTGGAATACAATACACCACAAATGGGAAAGAGATGCTATCTGCAGCCAGTACATGCATCATTCTCAAGTACAGAATTACATATTTGCTCCATTATCGTTAACACTTCATAATTACAGTCAATCTGCAATGTTAATATCTGAGGTGCCAATTATCTCGGGAGCGGAATGTTCAGCTACCATGTCTGCCATTTAATTCTTGGTGGGAGTGCTGCCTCCATAATAAAAATCTCCCCCTGCCACCCACATTTGTGCAGTGATTCAATTGACTCTCTTGATGACTCCACCATCACCAAAGCAGACACTTGGATGAGTCTGTTCAAGTTACTTTTTGCATTAAACTGAGTGTGTATGTGTGTGTATGTCCATTTAAAACCTTGTTATCCAATATAAAAAAGACAATATCGGTGGTTAGTTATTCAGTGAAAACTGCATTCTCATTGTAAGATCCACCCCCCCCCCCAAGCAAGAACTAGAATTGGTTTGGTAACTAAAGTCAAGAAATGTTTTGTTGAGATGGTTCTTGTTTTTAATTATTTGCATAGATCTCTGTTCAAAACATGCACCCACCATCTAGATCACAGGCTTTGCATGCAAATTATTCCAGGGATCAATCTACAGGTATGGCTGGCAAAGACTCCTCCCTGAATCCTAGGAGAGCCACTACCAGTCAGTGTTGATGCTGTTGAGCTAGATAGAACAGAAGTCTGATTTGGTGTAAAGCACCTTCTTGCATCCCCATCCTGAAATGGCACACTCTGTTCTGCCACCTCTGGGTTCTACCAGGTGGATAAATTTGGCTTGCTTTAAATTTGAACATGAACCAACCCATTTTTACTTTTTTTAAAGAATACGTGAACTGAAACACAGCTATCGTTTGAAATTTGCATGTCTCCGAATTTTGTGATGCAGTTCTCCAAGCATATAACGTGCACAAAAATGCATATATTAAGGGAAGAGTCCAAGGTGGTGTCGTGATTAGGGCTTGGACTAGGGCCTAGGAGACCAGGGTTGAAATCCCCACTCTGCCATGAAGCTTGCTGGGTGATACTGGGCCACAGTCAGTGCCTCAGTCTTACCAACCTCACAAGGTTGTTGTAGGCATTAATTAAGAAAGGGGGGCCATGTATATGCCACTCTGAGCTCCATGGGAAAAAAGGTGGGGTGTAACATTAAAATGCATTATTTTAGGGGAAATTGCTGTCTAGAATATGTATATCAGGCCAAATTGCATATCCCACAAAATATGTATGTTCGTAGAAACGAAAGCTAAAACACCAGTGAATTTCCCCAAGGACTTTGCGACAACAAAAAAATTGCAAACTGATGAAGAAATTGGGAGAATTGGAATGGAGAAATACTGAAAGGGACAGATCCATCCACCTCAAGTTTTCTACCACTTCATTCTGCCTGCATGTGCAACCAGGCTGCAGGCTTCTATTTTTAGTGTGCCTTTCCGATTCCACTCCTGGCTCCTGTGCTTTGGTGGGACTGACTTCATCGCTAAATTTGGTGGTGAAGAGAAAGGCAAATGGGTGCCAGGATGAATGAGCCTGGATGGCAGATGCAAAAGATGCTCAGTCGACACGATACATTTCATCACGCAGCGTGAGACGGAAGGTGTCCAACTATATTTTTAGCATGTTTAGAAGTGAAGAGCTTATCCGTCCTTTTTCCTTTCTTTCCATAGTAGTGATTGCACTCACAGTGAGGGGCTGCTGCTGCTACTTCTGCAAAATAATAATAAGCCCGTTAATCTTATGATAAACTCAGAAGTGCAAAGCAATAAGCACCATTTAGATCACTAGGATGCCATGTTCAGGTAACGCTCTGCCAGAAGGACACACCTGGAAACTTAAAACAGACTCTGTGTTAATTGGCACTGAATAAATTCCAATGGGAAGAAGTTTCTTTAGTGCTTTTCATCTACAGGAGGGAGGAGAGGGCATCAGAGTGGATCAGGAGGCCATGCAAGTTGCTTTATTGGCAATTGATAGCTATCTGCTTTTATTTTTAATACAGGTTTTTTTAATTGGTTATTAGAATTCAAGATTCTAATCGCATCCATCGTAGTGTTAGGCAGAGTGAGGAAATGACCCCAGACAGCAAGATATTGGGGAACAAGTGGTAGCTCCATGGCTGCACTTCCCGTTCTGGGACAAAGGGGGCCGGCCCTATTGTTAGGTAAAATTAAAGCAAATTATATGTTTTCACAATAATTCTGCCTTGGCATACATCAACAAACTAGTTCCCCATAAAGAACACATGGGTTTCTTAGCACAGGGGTCAGATTGGGATCTACAGGATTCTCAAGGCAGCCCCCACTCACCTACTTCTCTAAGGGTCCCCTCTTCTCCCAGTTCATGGTCCTGATTCTTGATGTATGACTGCTTTGGGAAGAGAAATCCATCATAGTTGGCTAGGAGGAGTTCTGCTGATCTGGGTGTAATGGGTTTTGGTTTCTCTCTCTCTCTCTCTCTCTTAAGGGGCAGGGAGGCCAAGAGCACCACACCCCACATGCAGAAATAGATAAAAAAGGCCAAGCCAATGGGGGCAGTGAATTGGCTTTTTATGCTCAGGATTGTATCTCTAGAAACCTATTTGGCATTAAGTGGTATATATTGCATTCTGGAAGTTCCTTCATCAGAGCAAATTTCCCATACAATATTTATTCATTACGAACGGTGCAACCTTCCATCTGCCATTTGGCAAACTCCTCTTTTTCCATTCTTCTTTTGTAGCTATTTTGCCTCCTCTTTTTTTGTTGAGCAGTCTTGAGGGAGGGGAAGTTATTGTTAAAAGTGGGATAAAGATGTCCAAAAATTAATAATAATAGTAATAAAACGCTCCGGCCGCAACATAAGTAAATCAATTATTCTGATATTAGAAGGAAAGAGCCTTGGCTATTAAAGTAGAAACAGGGTGGCATTCTGGTAATTTAGCCCTATGAATCGTGACGGGTGTCCCACGCTCCCCCACCCAGGAACTGTGAGCTTCTTTTTGGGCTTCTCTTTTGCTCCAGAGCAAACGTTTTGCTTCTAGCGATCCACTGTCATTTTGCAGATTTATATCTACATCTGTATCTGTGAAGACGCTTAACAAAGCAACCCAGTTCCACTCCCTGTTTTGCTCTTCACCATGAAGGTTGTTACATTTCCCCGCCGATAACACAGAAAACAAAATCCACGGGAGGACCCCGGGAGGTATTCACACATGACAAATGATGATTGCCAGAGAGATGTGCTGAGCTGTTAATACCTCGATCCTCGAGAGCGCATGAATCATCTGGCGGTGCCAGAGTGGGATGTGACAATAGCGCAATCTTTTCCTTTGACATGTTGGAACTCCCCAGCCTTGTCTCCTGTACAAAATGATCTTTTCCTTGAAATTGTGTAGAATCTACAAAGCTGAAAGGGTGGGGGAATCATTGGCCTTCTAAGTCAGGGATGAGGGGACCTCTCTGGCCCTCTTTAAATTGCTGTTCTCGTCATCCCTGACTATTGGCCATGTTGACAAGGGATGATAGGAGTTGGGAGCCCAAAAACAATGTGTATGGGGGGGGGTATTCCTCACTCCTGCTCTATTTCATCAAGTATCCTTGCCCAAAATTTCAATACAGTGGTATCTTGGTACTCGAACGCCTCTGTTGTCGAACGTTTCAGTTCTCAAACGCCAAAAACCAGGAGGTAAGTGCTTCTGTTTTCAAATGTTTTTCAGAACTTGAGCGTGCGACGCAGCTTCCACTGAGTGCAAGAAGCTCTTGGAACCAATGGGAAGCCGCACTTCCCATTTTGAACACTGGAAGTTGATTGGTCTTCCGGAATGGATTACGTTCAAGAACTGAGGTACCACTATACCTTATGTTAGGAATGATGTTACCTACACGTATACAGACATTGGCATCATCCTCAGAGCCCTTCAAAGACCATAAGAACAGCCCTGCTGGATCAGGCCAATGGCCCACCTGGCCCTGCATCCTGTTCTCACGGTGGCCAACCAGGTGCCCCAGTGAAAAGCCTGCAAGCAAGACCTGAGCACAACAGCACTCTCCAGTCCTGTGGTTTCCAGCAACTGGTATTCAGAAGTATTCCTGCCTCTGATTGTGGAGATAGAACACAGCCATTGTGACTAGTAGCCATTGATAGACGTATCCTCCATAAATATGCCAATCCCATTTTTTGAAGCTGCCCAAGTTGGTGGCCATTACTGCCTTCTGTGGAAGTGAGTTCCATAGTTAGCTCTGTGCTACATAAAGAAGTGCTTTCTTTTATGTGCCCTGGATTTTCCAATATTCAGCTTCCTTGGATGTTCGCTACCTCTAGTGTTATATGAGGGGGAGAGGAAAACCTTTCTCCATGCCATGCATAATTTCATACATGTCTGTTGTGTTATCTCTTACTCACCTTTTCTCAAAGCTAAAAAGACCCACATTTTCCTCGTATGGGAATTGGCGTATCTACATAGCCTTATAATGGAGTTCTTCCAATGTAAACCCAGTCCAGGAATGAGGAACCTATGGTCTTCCAGATGTTGCTGGACTTTTAACCTGCATGCAGGCTTCCCATGGATAACTAGTTGACACTGGAGTCAATGGGCTTTCCGTCATCCTAGTTGTTGGCCATCCCGGTCTTATTCAACATCTTTATCCCGGTCTTATTCAACATCTTTATCAACGACTTGGATGATGGACTCAAGGGCATCCTGATCAAATTTGCAGATGACACCAAACTGGGAGGGGTGGCTAACACCCCAGAGGACAGGATCACACTTCAAAACGACCTTGACAGATTAGAGAACTGGGCCAAAACAAACAAGATGAATTTTAACAGGGAGAAATGTAAAGTATTGCACTTGGGCAAAAAAAATGAGAGGCACAAATACAAGATGGGTGACACCTGGCTTGAGAGCAGTACATGTGAAAAGGATCTAGGAGTCTTGGTTGACCACAAACTTGACATGAGCCAACAGTGTGACGCGGCAGCTAAAAAAGCCAATGCAATTCTGGGCTGCATCTATAGGAGTATAGCATCTAGATCAAGGGAAGTAATAGTGCCACTGTATTCTGCTCTGGTCAGACCTCACCTGGAGTACTGTGTCCAGTTCTGGGCACCACAGTTCAAGAAGGACACTGACAAACTGGAGCGTGTCCAGATGAGGGCAACCAAAATGGTCAAAGGCCTGGAAACGATGCCTTATGAGGAACAGCTAAGGGAGCTGGGCATGTTTAGCCTGGAGAAGAGGAGGTTAAGGGGTGATATGATAGCCATGTTCAAATATATAAAAGGATGTCACATAGAGGAGGGAGAAAGGTTGTTTTCTGCTGCTCCAGAGAAGCGGACACGGAGCAATGGATCCAAACTACAAGAAAGAAGATTCCACCAAAACATTAGGAAGAACTTCCTGACAGTAAGAGCAGTTCG
Source organism: Podarcis pityusensis (assembly GCF_964106645.2). NCBI lineage: Eukaryota > Metazoa > Chordata > Lepidosauria > Squamata > Lacertidae > Podarcis > Podarcis pityusensis. The sequence continues at coordinate 57,687,635 of NC_138033.1, read as the reverse complement.
ACAGTGGAATTTGCTGCCAAGGAGTGTGGTGGAGTCTCCTTCTTTGGAGGTCTTTAAGCAGAGGCTTGACAACCATATGTCAGGAATGCTCTGATGGTGTTTCCTGCTTGGCAGGGGATTGGACTCGATGGCCCTTGTGGTCTCTTCCAACTCTATGATTCTATGATTCTATGATTAAAGGTAAAGGGACCCCTGACCATTAGGTCCAGTCATGACCGACTCTGGGGTTGCGGCACTCATCTCGCTTTATTGGCCGAGGGAGCCAGCATACAGCTTCCGGGTCATGTGGCCATCATGACTAAGCCGCTTCTGGCCAACCAGAGCAGCGCATGGAAACGCCGTTTACCTTCCCGCCGGAGCGGTACCTATTTATCTACTTGCACTTTGATGTGCTTTCGAACTGCTAGGTTGGCAGGAGCAGGGACCGAGCAACGGGAGCTCACCCCGTCGCGGGGATTCGAACCGCCGACCTTCTGATCAGCAAACCCTAGGCTCTGTGGCTTAACCCACAGCGCCACCCGTTGTAGAACTGAATTCTCCAGGTGCCCCTGCCAAGCGATGGCCGGTGCCTCTAATTTAGCCCTACGCAATTTTCTACATGAGGATGGTTGTACTTGCACAGAGATGGCCCATGCTCTAAATGTGCAAGCTCTCTCTTGCAACATTGGAAAGATACATCTGATGTCTTAGGAGTGAAACCATTAAGAATGGATTTACTGGTTCCTTGATTCCTATTTGGTGGGGCCGCTGGGAGCTCAAGCAAGGTTTATGGGCCAGAATTGGCCCAAGGGTTGCCAGTGCTACACCCCTCTCATAGAGCTAAAGCATCCTTGTACTAAAATAAAATAAAATCCCTGTGCCCGATGAATTAATGCAATGCAAAGTAAACTCAGAGTTTATGTTAATGTCTCTATTCCCTAATTACCTGGTCTGGGTGGTTTTTCCTTTCTTTCCCCCAAGCACTAGAAAGAACTGCAGAGTGAAGATGCATTAGAGTAATTATAACATAATGACAGCAGATCATGAGTTAAGGATGCTGTGGATAAGACTACTGCAGAAGTCAGAAATTGTTTGGCAGGGAGGTGGGAGGCATCTCCAGAAGGAATTCTTCAGCACTCAAGTTGTAATTAAAACGGAGAAGATGGTCTGTGATTCACATTTCCTATAGCTGCCTACAAATATTAATTAGCTTCAGGTAACCAACCTGACCCAAGCAGTAATGAGTTCCATTGTACAGAGCAGAGTGAAGCCGTGGATTCCTTAATGTGGGGGGTCCCTCCATGCTTCTTTTGCTAAGCTACTCCAGTGGTCTGGAGCACCCCGTGGTTTTTTGGGTTTTTTTGTTTTTGGATGCTCAGCTTCAATGGAAAAGCAAACATTGGGAATGGCAAGCAATTTGGGAGTGCCTAGAGGTAGGAATGGGAGAGAATTTCAATTTAGTTCTCATCCAAAGGTGAACCTACCCCGTTCAGTCCTTCCAAAACAAGGTGCAAACCGAAAAAACAGCCACCCTGTGGAGTTTGTGCTTCTCTTAATCTTGCCAAGTGATTACACACACACACACACACACACACACACACACAAAGATGCATACACCAAGGTAAAGTGTGCATAAAAAAATGCATATTGTAGCAGAGACAACATACAAACTGCATTATATTAGAGAAAATACAAATATTAGGGGAAATATGCTTTGCAGGGCAAAAGAAGCGTACAAACATTTCAACGTCAGGGAAGATTTACATGAAAATGCTGGTGTACTTCTGTGGACAAAAACATTCAAGGAGGATGCATGCCAGAGTCTGAGAGAAAAAGAGAGACTGGTCTCGAGAGAGTGGGTGGCTGGGATGCAGTTGTGATGTACAGAGAGCCCAAGGACCTTTGAGCTGAGGACTCGCCCATCCCTGATCTTGTCAGGCCAGATTCACACCATACCTTTAAAGTGCTACAATACCACTTTAAACAATCATGGCTTTCCCCCCAAAAATTATGGGAGCTGTAGTTTATTAAGGGTGCTGAGAGTTGTTAAGAGACCCCTATTGTCCCCTGCAGAGCTACAGTTCTTAGAGTGGTTTAACTATCAATCCCTCTTCAGAGGGAACTCTGGGAATTGTAGCTGGGTGAGGGAAACAGGGATCTCCCTTAATGTCCTGAAACTCTTTAGGAGGGGGAATCTGTGACTGTTTAAAGTGTATCATAGTACTTTAAATGTATGGTGTGAATGTGGCCTCAGTCAGTTGACTACATGTGGATAGGGATGAATGGGTAATCAATCCATTTAAAACAGATTTATACATGGTGTTTAGCAGTTCTGACCTGATCAAGCCTTGCTTGCATTGGTCCACCTCTTGTATCAAGCACCCATTTATACCTGAGCTGCTTCTTATTTCTTCCACATCTAATCACAATCAGGAATCCTGGGGAAGGAAATCGTGCAATGCTGAAGATCTGGCAGCATGATGATCTTGCTGAAGGCAAATGAAAGCAACTGAGAATGAAGGCTATTAAGGGAAGTGAGTGAGGGCAATGTAAATGATGAGTAAATCTCTCTCTTTGCAACAAGTGCCTATTTTTTTCAAAGAAATGTTGTCTTTAAGTGAGCAACTTCAACAGCGCTCTTCTTTTTCTCAGTCTTCTGCCAGTCTAATTCCAGATCGGTTTCCCTTCCGATAATAAATCAGAGCCAGATATCAAATATCATCAGAGTTCAGGAGGGATGCAAGAGCCTTCCTTGAAGCAGGAAAGGAAGACAGGACAACCTGACTTCTAAATTAACAAATCCCTGGCCCAGTCCAATACTAGCATCAAGTAACTCCTCTACAAAGGCTGGGACTGGGGAAGGGGGGCGGGTGGACTGACACTTCCCTTCAACAGCACATCTGATAGCCCTTAGGCGGAAGTCTGCTTTGAAACGCATTGAACCAGTGACTCCTCAAAATATATGGTTCTTCAGGTAACACGAGGTACAGCGGCAGAGTGAAAAATACAGTATCTCTCCTCCTCCTTGCCTCGGGCAGTATCTGCTTGGGTGACAAAGTGAGGGCTCAGTAATTCTGCACTTCAAAAGCTATTTTGATGTCTGACTTATATTCAAAGCGCACAGTAGTGCCTCGCTTTCTCACTCACCTAGCTGTGTTTTTAATCTCTCAAGGTACAAGCAACTCAATAACACAGTAATCAAACAGAGATTGATATAGGATGGAACAAGAGGAGGCATCCCACCGAATCTTTTCTTTTTTTTGGCTGCCGAGTGATAGATTCTCTGAAAAGAAAAAGAAATCTCTTCCCCCACCCCCCGCAAGTGGCCCTATTGTTTTCCCAGACATTTTCCAAAATGAACTTTTCCAATGGTAAAATCATTACAAAGGAGAAATATTATCATCTCGCTTGGGGCCAGGCTGGGGAAGGGAGAAGAAGAAAAAAAAACACCCCACCATAATCTAATCTTGGAAGTTTCGCTCTGTGATGAATCTCGCCCACATTCTTTCTCACGATCAATGTTCTTTGACAGAGTTTGAAACAAGACTGTTTCATGTACTCTGCCTTCAGCCTTTCCCTATAAGTGAACATTTCAGGAGTGGAGAATCTCTGGCCTAGGGGCTGAACGTGGCCCTCCAGGGCTCTCTCTATGTCCCTCGGGACCTTCTGCCAGCTGCATCCTCTGCCCAGGCCCCCCTCCCCAGCCCTGCTTTACACCCTCCCCAGGTACTTTTGCCTGGCTGGAATAGGTCCATAAACTGTGTCTGTGGCTCTTGCTTGCCTGAATTGAGAGAAAGGGGCGGGGCGTAGAAACCTCTGACTTTTAGAAATTCCAAAAAAGATGGATAAGTTGTTTATGTACGTAACTACAGCAGCTGGGATCCTTTACTCCCAGAAATGGAAAGATGAAGAAATTCCCACTAAAGAAGAATTGATAAGTAAAGTAATGGACTATGTTGAATCAGCAAAGCTAATAGCCAACGTAAGAGAATCTAATGTCGATGGGTTTTTTTTCTGAAGAATGGATGCCTTTTTTGGATTATTTGAAGAAATACCACAACATGAAGAATCCCCGAGCAGGTTTTGAACTATAATAGTGTTCTGTTTTTGTTTGTTTGTTTAAGGAAATTTGCCGATATGGGCTGCCAGACGCTATTTTTGACAGACAAATCCTGGGAAATTCCTGCTGTATGGCAGCCCTTAACTATGAGCAACAGAAGAATGAAAGATCGTTGTGTTATGACTAATGACTATCTTAAAAAAGAGGAAAGACAGGGTGCAGCAAAAGTGGAGGATAAGAAAAACATCACGGTAAATGGGGTGGGAAGTGGATAATATAAAATAATTTTTTAAAATATGTATTGGAATTTTATGCGGAACTTTTGGAAATTTAAATATATATATCTAGTCAGAGGTTTCATACACACACACACACACACACACACACACTATATATATATATATATATATCCTCTGACTTTTTGTGTGCCTGGAAATGCTGCATACTGTTTACAAGGGTAAGAACTGCATCCAATTCTCTGGCCATTTTTGTCTTTGTCTCCCCTTTACTGACATGCTGGGTAGCTTTCAAAGGCACCCAGCACCTAGGTGCTGCATAGGTGATCCATACCCTCCAAGATTTCTCCAATGAAAATAGGGACGTCCCATTCCATAATGATAATTGTACTATTTATACCCCACACATCTTACTTGGTTGCCCCAGCCATTCTAGGCGGCTTCCAACATAAACAGTGCTTTTTTCGGGGGGGAGGACACAGGGGTATGCACACCCCTAAACATTTTGTGAATCTAAGTTTGGCCTCATTGAGGGGCAGTATTTCAATATGAGTAGGAAAATGAGAGTACCCCTACACATTTTTATTTTTTTAGAAAAAAAAGCACTGTATAAAAATAAAATGAAACATTAAAAAAAGACTTCCCTATACAGGATTGCCTTCAGACGGCTCAAGGGTCGGGTAACTCCATACCCTCCAACATTTCTCCAATTAAAATAGGGATGTCCTAAGGAAAAGTGGGACATTCCAGGATCAAATCGGCTTCTGTAAATCAAAGACATCCCTGGAAAATAGGGACACTTAGAGGGTTTGGGTTATCTAGCCCTCCTAACACAGGAAACCAAGGTGGTATAGTGGTTAAGAATTTCATACTCGGACCTAGGTTCTCATAGCTCATTGGGCCATTTGCTCTTTCTCAACCTAACTTTGTTCTTCGTGGGTAAAATGGGGAGAAGACAGATCAGGAAGTACAGGCAGCCAGGAAGGCTGCACAACACTACGTGGGGAAATGTTTCATGGCAAGAAAAACATGCCCAGCACCCTCATCTTACAGTGCCATGGAACCCACAGAAATTACATGGAAATTCTAAAGTGCCAGGCAAGTAAGGCAGAAACACAGGAGCCTCTTTCATATGGGTTTGCACACAGCACTACCATAAAGCACACCCAGGGCTCCACATATTTCAGGAGAAGACCAGTAGCGGTGAACAAGCATTCTTTAAGTGGTGAGAAAGCTGATCTTCTCAGAAAAGAATCCCCAATAATCTTGCAAGGAATTCCAGGGTTCTCCTGCAACACAGCTCCAAGGCCATTTCTGCACAGCAATCATTGTAATTCTCTGTATTGTGTTTGTAATTCCAGCGTGGAGCTATTTGTCAGGGTTACTTCAAGGTTATTTATGTCAATTGCACCTTTGAAATGTATGGTCCAGAGAATCATTTGTCTAGGGAGGAAAATAAAAGCAGAGTGCATTTTTCAAGCTGCTGTTATTTGCTGCGCCTCATATTCATCAGTGTAACAAACTGCAGAAATATTACGGGATAACGATGTAGCAATGGATTATTTATCTCCCATCTCCATTAACTGAGCATTGAACAGGCATTTCCTAATTCCCCTTTCAACTAATCTTTAAAGGAACATACGCATTTTCGCTCTTCAAACTGCAATATTGTCATTGGTATTTCATCTGTCTGTGCGGTTATGATTTCTCTTCATCCCACACCATCCTTTCACCCTGATCTTCTCTGAACCATCAGTTGTGGCAGCTTCCACTTCTCTAAGAGTCTGTCCATACTGACCAGGCACATATTGCTACCTCTGGTGGGAATGCATTCCAATACAAGGATTTGGGTCTGATGTATACAAGGAACTGACTAGTATTGCAGGTGATTATACTGAATTCAATCCATAATTATTTTTGCTTTTTACATTTACGGGACATAATAAGGATATCTCGTCTAAGTACTTAATTTTGCACCTATTAATTGGCAAACACAAAAGTTGATACCCTAAACTTATCAGCATAGTACAGAACAATTTGTGCCTCAGCAATAGCAGAGAAATTACACAAAAAAATCAGGGTTATGCAAATAGAAGAAAAACCTTAGAGGGGATCGGTTGGTGGAAGGAATTCAGGTCGGACAGAAACAATACAAATTAAAAGCTTTTGCAGATGACCTGGTTTTGACCCTGCAGAAGCCAGAGCCTAGTACGAAAAGAGTATTACAACTGATTAATGACTTTGGTCGGGTGGCTGGATTTAAATTAAATAAACAGAAAACTAAGGTTTTGGGGAAAAATTTGACAGATACAGAGTCAGAACGGTTTCAGAAAGAGACGGAACTTAATGTGGTTAAAAAAGTAAAATACCTAGGGGTAAACATAACAGCAAAAAACCTAAGTCTATTTAAGGACAATTATGAAAAATGCTGGGCAGAAATTAAGAGAGACTTAGATAGTTGGTCAAAATTGAAACTTTCTTTGTTAGGCCGAATTGCTGCTATCAAGATGAATGTATTGCCAAGGATGTTATTTTTATTTCAAACACTTCAGGTTTTGGACAAGACGGAGTGCTTTCAGAAGTGGCAGAGAGATATTTCTAAGTTTGTCTGGCAGGGCAAAAAGCCCAGAATTAAGTTTAAGATATTAACTGATGCAAAACAAAGAGGGGGCTTTGCCCTGCCAGATTTAAAGTTGTATTATGAAGCCGCAGCGTTCTGCTGGCTAAAAGATTGGCTACTTCTTGAAAACACTGATGTGTTAGATTTGGAAGGGTTCAACAATGCTTTTGGATGGCATGCATACTTATGGTATGACAAGGTTAAAGCAAATAAGGCCTTTAAGAACCATATTGTCAGAAAATCACTGTTTAATGTCTGGACAAAATATAAAGACTTGCTGGAAGATAAAACCCCAAGGTGGCTTTCACCTTTGGAAGCTAAGGCCCGAAAAAGACCCAATATGGAGGCCAAATGGCCAAAATATTGGGAAATTCTAGAAAAAGATGGAGACAATTGGAAACTGCAGAGTTTGGAGAAAATGAAGGATAAAGTGCGAGATTGGTTACATTACGCTCAGATTAAAGAAGTTTTCAAAAATGACAAGAAATTAGGGTTCCAGGTGGAGAAATCGAAAATAGAAACAGAATTGTTAGAACCTAAGAGTAAGGTACTTTCAAGGATGTATAACTTGCTGTTAAAATGGAACACACAAGACGAAATGGTTAAATCGGCTATGATAAGGTGGGCGCAGGACATTGGGCATAATATTATGTTTGAGGACTGGGAAAGGCTGTGGAGTACTGGATTGAAATTTACTGCATGTAACGCTTTGAAAGAAAATGCAATGAAAATGATATATAGATGGTATATGACCCCAGTCAAACTTGCAAAAATTTACCACCTGACTGACAATAAGTGTTGGAAATGTAAAGAGTGTGAAGGAACATTCTTCCACCTCTGGTGGACTTGCCCTAAAGTGAAGGCGTTCTGGGAAATGATTTATAATGAACTGAAAAAGGTATTTAAATATACCTTCACTAAGAAACCAGAGGCCTTTCTTTTGGGTATTGTCGGCCAAGGGGTGGTAAAGAAGGACCAGACATTTTTTATGTATGCAACAACAGCAGCAAGGATATTACTTGCAAAGCATTGGAAAGCTCAAGATCTACCCACACTGGAAGAATGGCAGATGCAACTGATAGACTACATGGAATTGGCTGAGATGACCGGCAGAATTCGTGACCTGGGAGAAGAGAGGACTGAGGAGGATTGGAAGAAATTTAAGAATTATTTACAAAAATATTGCAATTTGAGTGAATGCTAAACAGGATGCTAGATCAAAATAACTGAGCACCACTAATTTAGATGATTTTAAGAAAATAAGTGAGAATTGAGAAAATATAACTTTTTTTTGAGAACTAGAAGATTATGAAACATAGAAGGGATGTAAGAATGTAAATAAGATAATAAATTGCTGACAAAATGTTATAACGATGAAAGTGGGAGCGGGAGATGTGAGGAAGTCCAAAGAAAATGTGAAACTATGTTAAGATATATGTTACATTGTTTATTATGTTTATTTCTATTGTAAAACCCAATAAATTTCTATAAAAAAGAAAAAAAAGAAAAACCACAATCACTGTTTTGCTACCTGGCAAAACTTTATTGCGTATGCATCCAGCAATGACTTACAAAAACCCACAACAATGGCAGTTATGGACATTTGGCAATTCTGATGTATGTAACATGGGTTTTTTATATGTCTTGAGGAAGTCATGATGTGTTTTTTATATTACACCTGTCCTTTGGTGTATTTTTTCAAATTTTCCTTTGTTTTTATCCTCTATTGTTTTTCTTTTGGATAAACATACTAGCCAGTTTTTTTAAAAAAATAAAATATTTTGCATAGTGATAGAAAACCTTCTGCAGATTGAGGGTCACATTCCCTTATGGGCATTCTTTTGGGGTTCCACCCCAGTTTTGGGTGGGGCCAGAGGCAAAAAGTGCACATTGCAGCAGCTGTGACTTTGTGCAATATTTTTTATTTCATTTATGAATCACAACCCATGAGGCATCCCAAAGTGATTTACAATATAGTAGCATATACAAGGGACGTGGGTGGCTCTGTGGGTTAAACCACAGGGCCTAGACTTGCCAATCAGAAGGTTGGCAATTCGAATCCCAGTGATGGGGTGAGCTCCCGTCGTTCGGTCCCTCCTCCTGCCAACCTGGCAGTTCGAAAGCACAAAGTGCAAGTAGATAAATAGGTACCCCTCCAGCAGGAAGGTAAACAGCGTTTCCATGTGCTGCTTTGGTTCACCAGAAGCGGCTTAGTCATCCTGGCCACATGACCCGGAAGCTGTACACCAGCTCCCTCAGCCAATAAAGCGAGATGAGCGTCGCAACCCCAGAGTCGGTCACTACTGGACCTAATGGTCAGGGGTCCCTTTACCTTTATATACATCCAAAGTTCCCTTCGGCCATAGAACCATAGAATTTTAGAGTTGGAAGGGACCCTGAGGATCATCTAGTTCAACCCCCTGCAATGCAACCCCCAGAGTCGGTCACAACTGGACCTAATGGTCAAGGGTCCCTTTACCTTTACCTTTTAGCATATACAAAACAGTATTCTGGCCTGACAACCACAGATCTAGCTAGATGGCTTGAACTCTTGGTTAGGCTTCATTTGACATATTCTGTGCAACTAGTATGGACATCTCTAGGACAGCAGTCATTCATACTGTTGTTTTGCCACAACATGCCTGGCAATGGTCACAGTCAAGTTTCACGGTGGAGTCCAGCTTAGCCATACTAATGCATGTGGCTTTAGGTAACCATGTACCTCCCATTCATTCTGTTTTTTCTAGGCACATCTCTTTTGCAAAGAGAGCACGTGTGGCTGTTTAGAAACTTCTTTAATTACTGCTTGTACCCCTTGCCTCCTCTCCATGCTGCCTCATTACCAGTGACACAATCCAGATGAGTATTTTCTCATTTTCTCTCATCTTTGTTTAAACTTTTTTCCTGCTCTTTTCTTAAAAATGCATATCAAGAAGCTCACGGTATCCACTTAGAACCTGCAAAGCAATGAACTGCACTTAATGAAAGAATGTTTTGATGTTGCGGCTTTCCATCTGTTCTTGTGCTCTACAACGGTTCCCACTCAACTGCTCCATGCCTCTTCAGCAATCTGTAATGGAGAGGCAGTCCTTTCATTAATCATGCAAACAGAGCAAAGTACTTGCAAGTGAAGACACACAGCAGCCAAATTCCTATCAAGAGATACAGAAGTAAAACCAATAGGTGTTAAAACACCATTGTTATACAACCGAGTGGCTCCAATGCCTTTCAGCCTCTGCTGGGTTACTCTTTAAGATTAATGCTAAAAACTAATAGTTATGCTATCCATGGGCGTAGCCAAGGGGGGGGCAGCTGCCCTCCCCCTAAATCAATTAAAATACATAGCAAAATGAGGTTCTGCCCCCCCACAACAAAAGGATTGCCCCCCCCCCAACAAAAATCCTGGCTGGGCCCATGATGCTACCTTTTGATTTTTTTTAAAAAAAAGGTTCCCAAGGCAGTATGAAAAGATGCTAACACAAGTAAAAAATTCAAACAATAAAACAGAATTTACAAAAACAAAAACAAAACATGTCTTTGTTGGGGGGGGGACCCTCTAAAATTCAAACATCCATCCTCCTGCCTAAAGACAAAAGCCAATCCCACCCTCTACCTATCCGGGGGAGGGGGGATGTTGTCACAGAGATATCAGGAGTAAACCCTCAAGCAGCAATTACTTCTAAGAGTCCCAGGAAGTGGCGGGGGGGGGGGCAAAAAGGTAGAAAAGCTTGCCCCTTAATGGTGATGACATGTTCTCTCTCCTGAAATGGCAAGCTGGTCTTTTCTCCTTCACCTTTGGCTTTCAAACTTTGTTCCATAAGGGAGCCCTTTCCCCATCAACCCTGTTTCTCTTCCCTACCCTTCGATTCAAGCGAGGCAGTAACAATGCTAAATCAATGGCCAGGATGCAGAAATGAACTGGCCGAGGATGAAGCCCAAAACAGAGGTTATGTCATTAAGTGATCCCTCTTCTGTTTTGGTGTGATTCACCCTGTGAAGGAAGGAGGTCAGTCTCTGCTGAAGGAATGAGTTCATCATCTGGGAATGCTCCTTGGTCCACACTTGTCAATAGAGGTACAGGCTGCCTCCATAGCATGCCTTGGGTTAGTAACATACCAGCCCTGTAGGCTGAGTGACCAGTGCTATCATTTGTAACCAATGATACCTATTTGAATGGGGAGGTTGGCAAAGCTTTCCATTTTTGTATGTGGCCATCCTGTGGTACTCCTATGACTTTCAAATGTTGGGTCCAATTCACATATTCTGCTAGTATGGTGAGGTGGGCTGAGTAGATCCCCCTGGGTTGAGAATGTGCCTCAACCCATCAAACCAAGTGGCATGCCTGCTCCTGTGGTGTCCTCAGATGTTCACATGGAGAATAACATTTGGATATGGCCTATGCGAATACTTTAATGCATACGTGTTGAGGTTGTGCAGTTGATTTCTGCATTTTTATCTGGGAATTCAGCTCAACTGGGTCAAAGCATTTTGAATATTATGTGTGGGCATATTTAGTGGAAGGGCTGTAGCTCAGTGGTACAGCATCTCACTTGCTTTCAGAAGGTCCCTGGTTCAGTTCTTGGTATTTCCATTTAGGACTGGGACAAATTCTTATCTGAAACCCTAGAGATCTGCTGTATATGAAATGCTTTTTAAAACAAAAGCAAAAAAAATCTGGGTCTTAATTCCCTGAAGTATACTGCTTTGAATTCTTAAGATTAGGGATCCAGTCTGCAGGCCAAACGTGGTCCACCAGGGGGTCCAATTTGACCTGCAAAGCCATTTCCCCAAAATCATGGCTATCTGTCAATCAGCTGGCATCTCTTGTGGTGTCAGCTGCTGGGCCGAAAAGCAAGGTCCAGTTCTGGCTTAGTTGCACACACCTGTCCCTGACAGGGTTGTCTGAGAACAGGTAGGCTGTCCCCCCACCCCCAATCTGTCAAAGTTGGCCTGTAGTGCAGGGCTAGATAAATATCATGCTCCCTGCGTCCAAAAGTGCACCCACCCCATCTCAAAGAAAATGATGCGTTATTAGCTGTGCCTGTTTATGGTTAATCCTTCCTTCCTTCCTGAAAATGATGAAACACAAAGGCAAAAAACAATTCATCCAATGAAAGTCAACCATGCTCTTTTCAAAAGAAAAAAAAATAAGGAAAGAGAAGAACTACTACTGGAATAAAAGAAATGCAAAATGTAAAACTTGATCAAAGGACACATCAAGGTGATGCTGTACTTGGATGATATATGGACACTTGACCAGATGTTGGCAAAGCATATTTCTGCTAATAATATGGATTTTGTAGTGAGCAGATGGCTTGAAGGACAGAGGCCTGGTTATTTAAGGGAAGTGAGGCTCCTGCTCACATTTCAAGCACAGAAGGCTAAGAGGGCACCAAGGAGGCCAGTGATGGTTGTCTTTCAAGTGACAAACTTGAGCTGTGAAGATGGCTGGATTTCAGAAGGGGGGTCTTCACAATATCATTTGACTCTGTTTCAGCAGAGGGAGGGGGGAACGTTCAGAAGTAATGAAGGGAGTGAAATGCATGTCAGCCTGGATAGCTCAAGTGGTGAGAATGTGGTGCGGATAACGCCAAGGTTGCAGGTTCGATCCCCATATGGGACAGCTGCATATTCTTGCATTGCAGGGGGTTGAACTAGATGATCCTCAGGGTCCCTTCCAACTCTAAAATTCTATGGTTCTATGGCCGAAGGGAACTTTGGATGTATATAAAGGTAAAGGGACCCCTGACCATTAGGTCCATTCGTGACCAACTCTGGGGTTGCGAAGCTCATCTCGCTTTATTGGCCAAGGAAGCCGGCGTACAGCTTCCGGGTCATGTGGCCAGCATGACTAAGCCACTTCTGGCGAACCAGAGCAGTTCACGGAAACGCCGTTTACCTTCCCGCCGGAGTGGTACCTATTTATTTACTTGCACTTTTACTTGCTTTCGAACTGCTAGGTTGGCAGGAGCTGGGACCGAGCAACGGGAGTTCACCCCATCACGGGGATTCGAACCGCCGACCTTCTGATCAGCAAGTCCTAGGCTCTGTGGTTTAACCCATCCCTTGGATGTATATAGTAGCTCCCAATTTCATGAACCTGTACCCAAAGTTTCATTTCTGACAATGCTCTGGCGTGACACAGCTTTAAGGGTACCATGGGAAATGTGAATGGTAGCTTCCACAGTTTAGCTACTTGGGGATGTGGGCAGAATAACTAGGAGCGATGCAGGGCAGGACAAGTACGGTGGCTTCCCCTGTTCTGTGGAATAGCATTCCTGTGGAGATGTGACAGGCACCCCCATGTGTGCTTTCTGGAAACAACTGAAGACATTTTTTTTGTTCCCAGCTGGAGAAATGGGCCTTTACCACAAGTGCCTACAAATGTTTTAGTCTTGTTTGAAAAGTGTTTGTTGTATTTGTGTTTTTAACTGTTTTTTAATTACCTTATGTGGGAAGTGCCTTGAGAGTTGCTTAGAAGGTGGTTCACCTCTAAATCAATGATGGTGATGATGAACATGGGAGTGGCAGGGAATTCATTAGTGGTGGACATCAACTCCAGAAGTGGGTAGGAATGGGGGAATTATCAATTGTTATACAACTCAGTTTCTCATTTGGTCCAATCTCAATTTCCATTTGTTCCATTTCTGCATAAGTTTGCATGTGGCACTGGCGGTGAGGAGTGGTCATAAAAAGTTATCAGGATTCTACAACTCCTTTCTTCTAATAAACATGGTTTTGTACACAATTTTGCCTCGTATACAATTTTGCATTTTATTTTTCCTAGCCTTATTGTCATTAATATAATGCACTTGGGTCCTGGCTTTCCCCTAATAGACACATTTTTAAAGACATTTGTTTTGTTAGAAAACTGCATCGAAAATCTCAGAGAAGGGCAAACTTCAAAGCAGAGATGTGTGTTTGGTTTCAGGAAGAACTTTTTTTAATACAAGTAATTATGCAACCTACAGATGGCAACACCATCTTAAAAGAAATATAAAAAGGCATCCCTCCTTTTCTCCCCCATAGGAGGGAAGATGATGATACAGTCTCCAGGTAGCAGGGCAAGGGTTTGAATTTCCAGGTGGCAAGAGTGCCTTCCCTACCCAGGCTCCCTAAGCAGGTGATACGGAATGGTCCCCTCACTTCACCTCACACCTCCTTTAGCTAAGGTTTCTGTCCTAGTTTCCAGTGAGTGACATATTTGCTCCTTTGTTACACCGTGTTTCCTATTTGATCGACATTCTCGCAGCAACTGTGGTTAATGTGTCATGCTTAATGACATCACTGGAACTCACCCACTGTGAATGACATCAGCAAGAGCTGGTGAACGACATCACCCTATGACATCACCAGGGGGCTGACCCAGTTCTCAGGTTTGGATCCTGAAATCCCAGGGTCTGGGATGCTCCTTACCTGCTAGTTCTATGCAGTAAGTTCTGAAGTAGAGCCAATTGCATGTGATATATTTAGGGTGGGGGCTTCCTTGGCACCCACTCCTCACTTTATGCCCACACACATTTACTCAGAATGCTTCAACGAGGCTGAAAGAATCCTTCACACTGTTCCATTTTTTCCTGTTTCTGAGTTCAACTCCAGGAACAAGAAAGGCCTCATTGATTGTTCCACATGAGGCCTCGCTATTATTGAGGAGATGTATTTAATGAGGAGGGGGGAAGAATCTTTGTAAAGAACTCTCCGGTGGCATCAAATATTTCATAATCAGAATGATGCTTTTGAAAGTGAAATCAATTCAGGGTATCTCCCATAAGGTTAAAGTAACGATTGTGGGGGGAGGGAAGAGGCAGAAGAATGAAAGCAAGACAAAACATTTAATGAAACTTGTGCCACTGCTTTAAAAAAAAGGAACAAAAGGTTACAAATGGGTAGGTATTTCTTTCTTTCTTTTTTGCTCTAAAAATAGGGTGCATAATATATTGGTAGACATTGCACTAAATGACAGCTTCTCTAGCAGATATTTATACTGAATGATACCCAACATTGGTTATTCTCAGAGTAGACCCATTGCAATAAGTATGCCAAAGTCACCCTAGGATTCACACTGGATATCACCCATAAGCTTTGATTAACTTATATATGAACATATAAAATCACCTTAGTTGGTTAGATGAGGCCATCTAGCTCAATATTATCTGAAGCCTTTTGGTCCAGGATACTTCAAGGACCATCTAATCCTCCATATCCCTGCCAGGTCACTGAGATCTTTGGAGGAATCACTGTTAGTGCCCCCCATGGCTCTGATGCAAGACTCATATCCACCAGGAGCTGTGAGAGTAGTATTGTAGGTCCAATTTTATTTAAGGTAAGACATTGTTGAAAATTTGTAACTTAAGGGTAATTCTAACTCAGCTAACCAAGGATGCGTGGGGTGGGTGTTGCTTCGTAACCAGGCAGTTCTTTGCTGAGGTAACATGTGCCCCAACTGGCTGTCTAGTTCTGAGGGAATTTTTCCTCTGTATGTGTAGTTGAATGTCTCCCTGCTCTTTACAAGGCCTGAATTTGTCTTCAAATTGCGTACTTTTTCATTCAGTTTTCCTCAGTAAAGTGTCATCAGGGTTCATTTTCTCTCTGGACTTCATCAGTGTTATTTAAGTAACTTTGCTAAATGACACAATATCTTCCTGTCTACAAACATCTGAAGGGCTGTCACATAAAGGCCAAGCAGATTTGTATTCCAGAGCACAGGATTGGAGCTAATAAGTGGAGATTACAGAGAGGCAGACTTTGGCTAACCCTTAGGAGAAACCTCCTGATGGTCAAAGCTGTTTGACATAGTGGACCAGACTACCTTGAAGATGGTGGGCACTCCTTTGCTGGCAGAGGCTAGAAGGCCGCCTCTCAGGGATGTTGTGACTAAAAGATCTTGCACTGACCAGCAGGCTGAAGTAGATGATCCCAAGGTCCCATCAGACTCTAAACTCTAGACCGGTTTTGTTCTTATATCTGCTGGTTTTGAGCTCTTTTTATAGAAATAACCACTGTGTGTGACTCTGAAAATCTGGCTTAATTAATGCTTCCAGGGCGATAGCGTGCTGGTGTCTTTCTCACAGCTGCTTAAATCACAAAGGTTAAAATGCATTATTTGTGCCTACCTTATTCTTATGAGTAATCTCAGTTACATCTTTTCCCACACTTGTTCTAGAACTTTAAGCTTCTTGCCTGCTTCTTCTTTCCAAATTTGCATATCTGACCAGCGCATTACAAGACAGAGAGTGCTTTAAATCCAATCTGTGGTGACTTTGTTGATTTCAGCTTTGACCTTGCAAAGATTTTGTTATTAAAACATGATGGGTTAGAGAGCCAGATAAAATGCTGCTTTCTTTTGGCTGCCCTGTGGAAAACATTGAAAAGGGCAGCGTCGTTATAAAGATCAGTTTTGTACTGTGGTTTAATTATCTGCTAAGCCGTTTGCATTTTTAGAGAAGGTAAAATAGATGGGGGAGAGGAGGACTTTTATGGAAAGAAGAAAACTATCTGGTAGCACAGGAGTGGGGAATCACCAGCAGGAGAGTCCTGTTGGACTCATTTCCTGCTTATAGGCTTATTGTTAAGGGCTACAGCTCAGTAGTGGAGAGAGTATCTGTCTTGCATGCAGAAGATCCCATGCGCAATTCCTGGCATCTCCAGGTTGGGCTGGGAAGACCCCTGTCACCTCATCTCAAAAGGATATTGTAGAGTTGGAAAAGGTTCAGAAAAGAGCAACCAAAATTATCAAGGGGATGGAGGGACTCCCCCATGAAGAAAGGTTGCAGCATTTGGGACGCAGGGAGCAGGCTTCCTCAACCTCGGCCCTCCAGATGTTTTTGGCCTACAACTCCCATGATCCCTAGCTAGCAGGACCAGTGGTCAAGGATGATGGGAATTGTAGCCTCAAAACATCTGGAGGGCCAAGGTTGAGGAAGCCTAGTTTAGAGAAATGGCAAGTAAGAGGCGACATGATAGAAATTGGTAAAATTATGCATGGCATGGTGAAAGTGGATAGAGAAAAGTTTTTCACTCTCATTTATAACACTAAAACTCACAGACATCCTGTGAAATGGAATGTTGGCAGTTACAGTACCCAAAAAAGGGAAATACTTCATTATACATCACATAGTTTAAACTGTGAAACTCACTCCCACAGGAGGCAGGGATGGCCACCAACCAAAAGAGGATTAGACAAATTCGTGGAGGATAGTGGCTATCATTGGCTACACAGCACAACAGAAGGTCTCTGGATAAAAGTCAGCTGGAGTCCAATGAATCTATGGACCAACTCTACGAGACTCTCTCTATAGTCCTCTTCAGAACCTCACCCTATATGGCATGCAGGGGACTGCACCAGTGACCTATCCTCTAATGTTACATGTCATCCTAACCATCCCCTCAACTTTAACATCTGTCACCCAACATTCTGAAAAGGTGTTCCTTGAATAGGTGCTCCTTATGCTCAGGAAGCCCATTAGCTTGAGGTTCCCCATTACGTGGCACACCCACACATGTGCAAGCACAGGTAACACTTTCCAGAAGTTGGGCTTGGAATACAAAGCTTGGAGGTGTGGATGAGTAGGGCATGATGTTGTGGGCAGGACCAATTGCTTGGGCCTGTTCTCCCACCTTCCGCATGTGGACTATGCAAAATCTGAAGCGGTCTCATGAGAAGTTTCTATACATGATTTCACCATCCCAAGAGAAACTTGTGTAGTGCAGGGGTTCCCCAACTCCCCGCTCCCTTTGTGTGCAAGTCATCATGAGTTGTGCAACTGATTCTAACTGTGACTTTGCTTACTGGCAGAGTTGGCTGATGATTCCTAAACATCTCATCCTTCCTTGAGAGATCAAGTGATGCAAAAGCCACCAGCAGCCTTATTGATATAACTATGCTTAGTTTCATCTGCCAAAATCCATAGGATTCTGCACATTTATGGAGTGGTGGGAGGAGAGCTTCCATTCTTCACTGACCACTTCTCCCCTCCTTCCCAAAACCAAGAAATGGGAAAGTTTTACTCATTACGCACCTGCCTGACTTGCAGGCTTGTAATGTTAAGTTTTTAAAGCAACAGATAGCACTATTTTTCAACTTTACGTGGAAAAGTTTTTTGGTGTGGTGTTTTTTTTTAACTCTCCGGGAGGTGGCAGTTCACTTGGGTAGGCTGATCTATGAAGGCTGAAAATCACATTCAGGCACAGCGTGTGGCCTAGAGTGAGGTTGTTAGCCTAGCTTAGACTCCTGTTCCAGCCCATGAGATAGAACAAGGATGAAAGGCCCATGTGGGGAGCTGAGCTTTTCTCCAGCAATAAATAGATTGGGCTTGACGTCCTTCATACTTCCAATTTACTGGAGCCCATTTGCAGTTTGATGGATTACAAGGCATTGTTCCTGATGCTCAGGCTGCACATACCATTGCTTAGGTTTGCAAAGAAATGGCACTACTCGTGTGCAAGAGGGAGGTACCGGTGGGCATGATTAATAGATGCACCCCCAAAAAAATGTTTTAGGAGGGGAATCCTAGGTGGGGGCACTAAAAGCAGTCAAATGAAGACCACATATGTTCAGTGGATAAAGAATAGGGGAAACCTGCCCATTTCAGTTTCTCATCCTTGCTATCTTGAATTCAGCTCCTGTAGCAATTTGCAGATGCTTTCAAAATAGAAATCCTCAAGGAAATTCATCAGCATTGTAGTGCAATTTCCTCCCAATAAAAACCTGTATGTGTGCAATCTTGCCTAATATGCACATTTTTGCATAGCCGTTCCCCCAAAGATAATGCATTTTTGTATGTTAATTTCATAAATAGATGCATTTTCATGCACACGTGCTTCTGCATATACTAAGCTATATATTTCCACTAATAGAAATCTGAAGGACTGCACGTTTCAAAGGATGGCTGTTTCTCAGCTTGCTTATTGTTTCAGAAAGTGTGAGTGTGTTAGGTTCACCTTTAAATGCAAGCATAATCAATTTTCTCCCCCATCCCTGGAGATGCACAAGTTTAGCTATGTGGTTTTAGTCTGTTATATATTTAGTTATTGCATTTATATCCCATTTCTTTCTCCAAGGAACTCAAGGTGGTGTACATGGTTCTCTCCTCCTCATTTAATTCCCACAACAGCACTATGAGGTAGATCAGGCTGAGAGTCAGAGACTGACCCAAGGCTTACAGGGACAATGTTGGGCCCCTTCCAGTTCCATAATTCTAAATCAAATGGCGTTTCCATGATGAGAGGGAGTAAATCTCTGAAGGATGCTTGTCGGAGGGAAACAACAGGGCAGAACGATGACATCAAACCCTGACCATGAGTTTGTTTTAGCTGGACACTATCAGCAACAGAAAGCTAGGCTAGATGGACCTTCCCTCTAATCCAGGGGTGGGGAAAATTTAGCCCTCCAGATGCTTCTGAACTACAACCCCCATCAACCTCAGTCACTGGCCATATTTGCTGATGGGAGTTGCAGTTTATCAACACCTAGAAGACCAAGACTTCCCCACCTCTGCTCTAACCCATATTCTAATGTTCTTAAACCAGCAGACTACTGTTTCATGGCTGCACTGAATAATAGGCTGTCAATCAGCTTCTTATGAGCTAATGTAGCTTTTTAAAGGAGCCATCGATCATCCCATGCTCCTGTTATCCTAAACTCCATTTATTTATTAATTCCAGAAGTGCCCATTATGACAATTGTGAGGCTTGGAGGAAGACTAGGTTGCCAGGATACCTTGATGGGATGAAATGCATCTCTCCGCACGTTCTGCTTCTCCCACAATAGGGTATCCAAGTACAATAATGTCACCGCATGCCGTGCTTTATTACACACACACACACACACACACACACACACACCACTGTTGGTGGGTGGGTGAGATAGCCTCCCCCAGTCGTCTGAAAATTTGGCATCAGGCAGGTCCCTTCACTGTAATGTTTTTGGCACTTGCTAAAAATGCTTTTGTTTAGCCAAGCCTACCCAGACATGTATAATAATGTTCCTGTGTGTTTTAGTTTATTGCTTTTTTAAAAAAAAAATGTTTTAAATAGTTGTTTTTAACTGTTTTTACTGATAATTTTATTTCAGGCTCTTTGCAAACCACATTGAGGTAGCGGTTGTTTTATGATCACGTGTAATGAAATAACAACAAACCAACAAATTTTTTGCCCTCCGGCAAATTCTATGTACATTCTCCTATAGAATTTTAAAGGGAATGACTGAGGACTATGCTTATGAATAAGAGTCACCACTATCCTCATAGCCGTGCCCTGGTTTCTTGTTTCTAGGTTACCCTGAGGTAATGAGGGAATATAGATAAAGCAAGACAGTTTTTGGAATGGGAGTGTGTTTGTCTGTGTGTGTGTGTGTGTGTGTGTGTGTGTGGAGAGAGAGAGAGATATATCCAGATGTTTCATCCACATGACAACTCTTTGCTCTTGCTGCAGTCAGCATTCCATCCTTCTAGTCTCTGGCCAAACATTACAAGGAGAAAACTACGGCATACTATAAAGGAGCAATATCAGGTTAACATTTCCTGCCTTTTTCAGCACCAGGCATTGGGGGTCCTAAATAAAATTGACGCTTGTTGTTTCTAAAACTTTCACTCTTTGTTTTATCAAATTCTCAGCTCTCTTGGGTCTGCAGGCCACAAAAGGCCAGGCGGCCTGCTCCTTCCTAAGCCCTCATGGGCTCGCTTTAAGGATCTTAGAAGACACTTTTTGTGTACCATTGGCTCCATATGTGGGTAGCTTTACTACTTCATCCCGCCCCCCAGGACCACTTAACAATATCAGCAAAGCAATTAAGTCTAGTTTTCGGGAAAATGCCAGAGGCATTACAGTGTCTGGATGGGAGTCTCAGCCCAATTATTTTCAGCTAGTTGCAAACTATGGAGAGTGGGCTTTACTTCATTATAACTTCAGTTCCCAATGATTAAAAGTCTAGCATGTTGCAGCTAGGAAGGCAAAAATGAAACAATTAAACTTTCCATCACTAAAATTGCTGCATATTCTTCAGCAGAGGGGGGATTACTTGTCTCCAGAGAAGTGATTAAAATGAACTGATTGAACCGTAATTTGATTGACTGGAGAGCCTCGATCCTTTGCTCAGATGCTCAGATTCCATTTTATTGCTCTGTTTTCTTTGGGAATACACACACACGGACACATGCACAACCATTTCCTTTCTCTGCTGGCCAATTGAAATACCATACCACTATGAAGAGGTCTCCACTTCCTCTATGCCTGTATGGGAAATAGAAAAAAGAAAAAAGAAAGGTTTGGTTAAGAAAATAAGATACCAGAGGATGGCATGCAGCCCTCAGGCATCATGATGCAGCAGATGGGATCATATTATATACTACAGAGTACCAGCACTCTCATATTTGGATGAACATTTTTCCAGCTCTCGTGGCTGCAGAGAGAAGTCAATCAAGTGAAAGTGATCCATGCATGGCAGGAAGCTTTGAAATGTGGGTCACCTACTTCATCAGCTTCTCTCCCTCCCCAAAATATCCCTGTATCTATTATCTGAGGCTGCTCTTGGCATTCTTCTTGCTATGTCAGGACTTCATGTTTAGCAATCAACAGGATGCCCGGAACGATCAGCAATCCGAGCCACGTCTAGGATTAAGTTATGGAGACTCACCATTGAGCACAGAAATCATCTGGGAGGCAGAAATCAAATAAAACTGGGCAGTGCAAGCTTGCATAGTCTAGAAGTAGGCGAGACAAGGAAGGTAACTGGTTGACTTGCAGCACTAAATCCATCAGTGAGGGTCAACACTGGCCGCTTTAGAGTTCCCTTCCCCATTTGCTAAGTATGCTGGTGTTGGTGAGCTGGACTTAATGAACTATAAAGTTCTAGCAGATACAAATAGTTGGCATAATTACAGTGCTTAAAGGAAGGGGAAATATTAGGTTGAAAAGATATATCACACATAAAAATACAAGGCAATAAAATGCATTAGAAGGATAATAAAAGATGCTTGAGAGATGTAGCAGTTGGCTATATCATGAAAAGCTGGAGAAGTGATTTGATGAGGCAAAGTAGAATTGGCAACTATTTCTTGTTATAAAAGAAAGCAGGCAAACTCTCCTCAAAAAGCCCCATTGTACTGCTGCAAAGTTTGGAGAGCTACAACCAGTCACTTAAATTAACTAATTTGCTCCCGTCAACCATTGTGTGTAGATATTGATTGGTTTACTACTCTCAGGTATCAGTCAACACATTGCATGCTATATGGGTATAAGCAGACTGGGAGATAACGCACGTCTTTCTAGATAATTCATGAATTACACAACGGAAATTTGGCTCCAGGGTTTTTTGATACCATCGCTAGTGATGAGTAGATTTCCCTCGCCCTGTTAATTTATTGTCCCATCATTTTGCTATGCCCTGTTTTCCTTTACATTCAAATTCTGGTTCAGTGTAGAGAAGATCTAAAATTAGCTCCAGAACTATTTTCCACAGCTTTCAGTTACTCCCATTCATTGTCATCTTCCCCACCCGTTATCAATGCTATGGCTTCACTGTGGTGGTTGATGTTTATTGGGACTGGTAGGGTGCAAGGCAGAGAGTAGGTGGTGCCAGGACCAATGAGAAGCAGAGCAAACAAATTTTAGTTTTGTCCCCATCTTCCTCCCTGTTGAGTCCTGCAAGGGCAACACTGAGACAAAGGAAGAGGAAGCTGATAGGCAATGCTACACCCTGACAGGTTACAAATAATAATAATAATAATAATAATAATAATAATAATAATAATAGTTGTTGTTGTTTGTTTGTTTATGCCCACTCTGGGTAGCTTCCAACAAAATATTAAAATACAGTAATGTGTCAAACATTAAAAGCTTCCCTAAACAGGGCTGCTTTCAGATGTCTTCTAAATGTCAAAATAAAAAAAATCCTTCCAGTAGCACCTTTAAGACCAACTAAGTTAGTTCTTGGTATGAGCTTTCGTGTGCAAGCACACTTCTTCAGATACCTCGCCTGTGCAGACCGGAAGCTGCTTTTCCTAGCCTTCTGTTGTCAGATCAGGGTTGTCAGGGTATCTGAAGAAGTGTGCTTGCACACGAAAGCTCATACCAAGAACTAACTTAGTTGGTCTTAAAGGTGCTACTGGAAGGATTTTTTTTATTTTGACTATGGCAGACCAACACGGCTACCTATCTGTTTCTAAATGTCAGATAGTTGTTTATCTCTTTGACATCTGATGGGAGGGCATTCCACAGGGCAGGTGCCACTACCGGGAAGGCCCTCTGCCTGGTTCCCTGTAACTTGGCTTCTCGTAGTAAGGGAACCGCCAGAAGGCCCTCGGCCCTGGACCTCAGTGTCCAAGTAAAACAAAGGGGTAGAGACGCTCCTTCAGATATACTGGACTGAGGCTGTTTAGGGCTCTAAAGGTCAGAAACGTACTGGGAGCCAATGTAGGTCTTTCAAGACCTGTGTTATGTGGTCTCGGAGGCCGCTCCCAGTCACCAGTCTAGCTGCCGCATTCTGGATTAGTTGTAGTTTCCGGGTCACCTTCAAAGGTAGCCCCACATAGAGCGCATTGCAGTAGTCCAAGCAAGAGATAACCAGAGCATGCACCACACTGGTGGGACAGTCCGCGGGCAGGTAGGGTCTCAACCTGAGTTCCAGATGGAGCTGATAAACAGCTGCCCTGGGCACAGAATTGACCTGCACCTCCATGGACAGCTGTGAGTCCAAAATGACTCCCAGGCTGCGCACCTGGTCCTTCAGGGGCACAGTAACTCCATTCAGGACCAGGGAGTTCTCCACACCCGCCCGCCTCCTGTCCCCCCAAAACAGTACTTCTGTCTTGTCAGGATTCAACCTCAATCTGTTAGCCGCTGCCATCCATCCTCCAAGTGTCTCCAGACACTCACACAGGACCTTCACCGCCTTCACTGGTTCTGATTTGAAAGAGAGGTAGAGCTGGGTATCATCTGCATACTGATGAACACCCAGCCCAAACCCCCTGATGATCTCTCCCAGCGGCTGCATGTAGATGTTGAAAAGCATAGCGGAGAGGACAGAAGTCAGGCAAGTGGGGTCTGGCTGAGGTCAGGCTGAAGTTGGTGGGGCAGTGAGTGCCCCCTTAGCCCCAATGAACCAGCCTCCGCTGCTGATGCTCATATGTATATTTATGGAACACTGCAAAGAAGTGATATTGATGGGAAGTGATCTTGATCTTCAGAGTTGTTTTTGTTGAAATCAACTAACACAGGATTTCAAACCAGACCGCACACCATGGGTTGCATCCCATGCTAGTCCTACCCAGAGTAGAACATGGAATCAGAATTATGGAACTGGAAGTGACACAAAGGGTATTCTAGACCACAGCTAAAGAATCCCTGACAGATGGCCTCCGCAACATCTGTTTGAAAACCTCAAACAAAGGAGAGTCCACCGCCTTCTGCGGTAACCCATTCCACTTTTGAACAGCTCTTACCATCAGAAAGTTCTTCCTAAGGTTTAGTTGGAATTTCCTTTCTTTGAATTTGAATCCATTGGTTCAGGTCCTTCCCCTCTGGAGCAGCAGGAAATAAGCTTGTTCCATCCACTTGACAGCCCTTCAGATATCTGGATATGGCTATTGGTATTGCCTCTTTTCCAGGCTCTCAGTCTTTTCTCCATTGAATCTAATAGACATGGCCAACTTAAGCCCATTCATTTCAATAGCTCCACTCCAAGTTAGTTGGCTGCCACCACAAATCACCCATCACCTCAATTAATGACAAACTTTTGGAATGTTTTGTCCTTCCTTCTTGGGTCTATCATCTCCTTTTAGCCCTAATCTATCTAAAAAGTCGGCTATATCCCAGGAGGCGCCAGGCAGGCATCAATCGCCCGACTGAAGTCCATGGAAACCATGGGTGGTCACAGCATTAGCTGGATCTGCTTCTTCATTCTGCTGACAAAGAAGCGCCTTCCAAATCTCTGTGATCTTCGCACATTGTTGGAGACTGGGCTCGTGGGGGGTGGTGAATCGCAAAACAAAGGCAGAGAAAATCCATGCCGTTGTAATGGTAATGAATTAATGGTAAAAATAGATTGGGACTGATCTGACAACAGAAGGCTAGGAAAAGCAGCTTCCGGTCTGCACAGGCGAGGTAGGGAACATCAGGCCTTGGAGGTGGTGGGGGGGGTCTGTCTGACCCTCCAAACTTTCCCCTGGTCACATCCCCTCTTCCCAAGTCACACCCCTCACAGACCCTCCTTTGCACCTTAAGCCAGTGTGGTGTAGTGGTTAAGAGCGATACACTCGTAATCTGGGGAACCGGGTTCACTTCCCTGCTCCTCCACATGCAGCTGCTGGGTGACCTTGGGTTGGTCACACTTCTTTGAAGTCTCTCAACCCCATTCACCTCACAGAGTGTGTGTTGTGGGGGAGGAAGGGAAAGGAGAGTGTTAGCCGCTTTGAGACTCCTTAGGGTAGTGATAAAGCGGGATATCAAATCCAAACTCCTCCTCCTCCTCTTCTTCTTCTTCTTCTTCTTCTTCAGTGTTTTTGCTTGGATGAAATGTGACCTTGAACCCTGAGATTGCCTCTTGCTTGTCTGGATGGAGGGCAGGGGGCAGAGAAGGGTAAGCAAGTGTGTGTAGAAGTAAGCCTGCTGTTCAAAGGTAAAGATTATTTTCTCCACCTGTTTTAGCCTCTGGCCCTACCCATTGCTGCCATGTGGCCCCAGGAACGTTGAGCAGAAGGGAATGCGGTCCTCAGGCTGGCAAATCTCCACTCCAGGGCAACCACCAAATAAGGCCCTTGACTGTGGGGCTACTGTTCTGGCTAGTAGGTACACATACCATTGGACATTTCACAAATGAAAATAGGGACAGTCTTTTACGTGTTGAGTGCCCCTTCTCTCTCAACCAGGGTGGCTTCTTGAGGGCTTTTCCCCTGCTGAAGATACATACCATCTACTGGTGGCTGCCTGCTTTGTGGTAACCATGGGATAGAAAGATGGCTCAAACATTACAATTGAGAATTGGATGTAATTTCTAGAACTCTGAATACTACAGTGATTAAAGGCCCAGGCTTGGCAGTGCCATCTTTATTTCAAGGAGCAAATAAAGATATTTTGTTTAAGACATAAATAGTCCATTTCCTGGTAGCATCCCAGATAAGAGATTGGATTCTCATGGAGAAGTGATCGTTTTTTTACTACGCAAAATTGGTATGGTAGTGTTTTGAAAGTTGCCCTTGTAGACAATCTAACACAACATTGCAGAGGAGTCAGATGTGACATTTCCAGAGGTAAGTTTCACAATAACTGGCCTCTCTTCATGAATTTCATAAATTCCTTACCAGAAGGACCTAGACCACCTTCTGTTCACTTTTGTTTTTGGAGAGGCATATTATTCTGAACGTTATATCAATATTCCACATTTTATTTATTTAGAGATTCTATCACTGACTTTCTCCGAGGTTTAGAGAAGGTTGCTGTTAACTTTGCAAGTCTGCTGTTGTCATAGATTCTATATGTATATATTTATTTTTCTTGATGTGATCTTTGGAATGCTTTGACTTCTTTGTATCAGTTTGTTTGCTTAAATGTTTTATCAAATAAAAGAAAGAGAGAGAAATGCCTGAAAAAAGCAGTGTGTGCTGCGCTTATGAAAAAACACACTTACCATCTCGGAGTTTCTTGGGCTGCTGCAAAACCAGAAGATTATGTAGCTGTCTGGTGGTCTCACTCACACCTTGATATGGTCCCTGTTAAGGATGAATGTATCAGGAAATGCCTCTGACTTTTACCCTGGCTTACTCACAGGTAAGAGTTGGGCTGGGAGCCTGAGCAGGCCTCCTGTAGTATTTGAAAGATGACAAGATGATACATAGAGAGTGGAGGAGAAGGAACAAACTTAGCTGATGCTGCTACCAAACTATATAGAAAACTGAAACTAGTTAGTTTCACTTGGGGTTGAACTAGACAACCCTTGGAGACCCTTTCAACCCTACGATTCTTTGCTTCCTAGTGTCACTCAGAACTGATTCCCCCATACAATCATTTCTAAATCACTTTAGTTCCTGCTTGCATTACACCTCCATCTAGGGGTGTGAACTCACAAAACCCACGGGAGAACTTGGAAGTCCTTAACAATCCTAATGCATATGGGTGCACCCTAATTCCAGCTTTGAAAGGCATCTTCAAAATCGCATTGAAGCTTACAACAGGGCAACAACATCAGTGCTTTTTTTTCCAGCCATAACTTGCCAGAACTCAGTTCCAGCACCTCTCAGGTGGGTGCCATTGCCATTATAAGTAAACAAGGGAAGGGTTCATTGTGAGTTCCAGCACCTCTTTTTCTAGAAAAAATAGCACTGGATAGAGTCATACCACACCGAGAGATAATGGAAAACAGCGATGACTGCAGGTAAACAGTTGGAGTGTATTGTTTCAGCCCATTAAAATAAAAAAATCCCCAGAGGTCAATGTGGCTTCCTGACAAATCTGTTTTCCTGTGAGATCAGCTCTCTCAGAAAGCGAAGAGTACTTAATGGGGAAAGCAGAGGCGTAAGTGGAAACGAATCCCAGAGCAGTTTAAATGTCAGAGGGCTGCAGTGCAAGCGGCTTCAGCAGACCACCGATGGCTCCTCAGAGAAAGCCATAACATGCATTAACATACCAAAATCCCAAAAGACAAAATGCTATTATTTACTCCTCTTTGAAATCTCCCTCATTTTAGTTGTTTTGCATATTTCCCCTCCCCCATCTACTCCCTCCCCTCCCCCCAAAAAACTGTTAATGTTTTATTTATGAATGAAGGAATTAGCAACTGTTTGGAACTTCATTAAACGCCATCCTAGGGGACGTACTAAGTGCAGCCTATTAAGTTATTATTCCCAAATATCTATCCAATTTAGACTTAATAAAACATCAAGTGTTGTTGGGTGTAAGTAATTGTTTAAATGAAAATGGCATTGCCACATAATTCGGAATTGGAGCCTTTAGTGCAACGCTGCCTGAAACCTGAGATTTCAGTGTCAGACCTATTAGTCAGGGTTTATAAGGACAGACTTGTGCTGGACTTCTTCTAAAGAGTTTGGGCACAGTTCACCGGCATGTTCTCAAAGTCAGGGAGCCCAACTTGATTTCTACATCAAGTCAGCAAGCCTCCTCCTAACACAAGGGCAACAAACCATTTTTCATCCCAGATGCCACATTGCCTCTTAGGCAAATTTCCGGGATCTACATCCCAGTGGTGAGACCAGAGGCAGAAGGGGGCAGAGCAATGGATGTGAAAGTTACCTCCTGAGTATTGGCTTGCGGTAACAGGAAGACAGGATTTTTCACTGGTTTTATAGAATGCCCACCACACACTTAAACATGCCATCAGTACTGGCATTCCACCAGCTCTTGAAGACACACCTGTTTAGACAAGCTTTCCCCTGGTCTCCTGACCTGCAACTGCTGTTGTAATTGTTGTAACTGTTGTTTTAATTGTTGTGCTGTTTCAGTGGACTGTTTATAGCTCCTCTGATCTTCACCGGTGGCCCCTGCCACCCACACACCACAAGCTTCTGCCATGGGTCACAGCCGCATTCCTCCGTCTAATGCTAGGGCCAACCCAGAGAAGTATGTCTTCCAAAAGCTTTGCATGGCTGTAGGGGAAGTCACTGACTACATAACATTAACCCACTGTGAATAAACTCCCAGCACATAAATCCTGCCACACAACTGCTAATGCAACAAAACAATGCCGCAAATCATGTTGGTGCAGGGAAAAGGAAACGGGTCTACAACCCATCCACTTAGGTGCCATCTGTTACCACGTTACACTAGCAAGCAGAGCTGCAATGTTTTAGGTTATATGTAGATCGCTAATGGGCATTTTTGGTGGGGTGGGATGGTATCTACACATCCTCCTCCCATAACCTAGAAAGAATAATGAGGAGATAAAGTGTTATGTGGAAGGAACAAGGCTCAGGTTGCACTAAGCAATCAAGAATTTGTTAGCACATGAGAGACAGGTGACATGTAAATAATGGAGAGGTCGCTAATAGATGACTAATAACTTCAGCGCCATCCAATGATTTCTAGGCAGGCTTGGGATTGTCACTGTGGTTTTTTTTAGCACTGTAAATAGAGTATTAATTTCTGCTCGTCTTATGCAGTTAGCAATGCAAAACTGATCTTCTTTCAAAGTCCTCTGGGAAAGGATGAGGTTTTTAAAGGCCTCTAAGTTTGCTGCCAAAATAACGGTGTGATCTCTCCAGAAACACGGGCCTGGAAAATATCACTATTATCGCTCCTGTTAAGCCACCTACAAATTGAGAGTTGCGACTTACTACCGAATCAATATTCCGCTTCCTTGTTCAGCGCACCATGGATTGGGCGACTCGGGAAGTTCATTAACG
Organism: Podarcis pityusensis; assembly: GCF_964106645.2. NCBI lineage: Eukaryota > Metazoa > Chordata > Lepidosauria > Squamata > Lacertidae > Podarcis > Podarcis pityusensis. The sequence goes on along the minus strand of NC_138033.1, from coordinate 57,658,391 downwards.
AGCTTCTTCTGAATCCACTCCAGTGACATGAGACACCCACTGCCTCGTCAGAGGAAAACAGCACCGACTCTGCATTTTGCAATCCTTGATCTCCAGCGAGATTCAACAAGGCCAATAAGAACCAGCACAGCATGCTGCTGGCGTAATTATAAATGTGTGTGAGAGGCAGAAGCTCACATTTTCCTCCTATTAGACCTTAACTGCCTCTGCTGTCTCTTCCTTTGTGGTGCGTTTAAGCCAAGATTTCTTGGATCAAACGCTGCCTCGGTTTCTAAAACAGCACTAAGACTGGGTTGGGGAAGGCATAAGACCAGGCCGGGCACCAGCATATGGCAAAATCATGCAGCTGCCAGGGCCCCTGTAGGGCCCATATGGGATGCTGGTTTATACCAAATAAAACCGCTGGTTTATCTAGCTCAGTACTGTCTACACTGGCTGCATACCCTCCAACATTCCTCAGATGAAAATAGGGACATTTCTCACTCCCCCCACCAACTGACCCTCCTCAACACTCCCCCCCATTTTTGTCCATTCTTCCCACCCCACAGAGCATTTCCTATCAGAAGGGCAAATGCCACCACCGCTGTACCATTGGGACACAGCATACACACCCTCCATCTCCCTGAGAAAACCTTAATCCCAGTTTCATTTTATCCTTCGGTAGAGTTTACATACCAATAAATAACTCCTCTCCCTCGCTTCGCTCCCCCTTTCTTTCCACCCGGGGCAGCCCTGCCCTCTGCCTGCCCCTCAGAGCTGGTGCATCACACATGCCTGGGCCTCAGCAGCCACAGCTTCTCCTCCTTTTCATCTGCTCTCCAGCAGGTAACCACGTAACAGACCACAGTTCAAAACATGGGAGCCAGTGGTTAGAATGTCAAACTAGGGCCTAGGAGACCAGGCTTCGAATCCCCACTTGGCTGTGAAGCCCACTGGGTCACTTCCCAGGGTTGCTGTGGGGCTTGAATGAGGAATAATAATAATAATAATAATAATAATAATAATAATATAATAAATTTTTATTTATACCCCTCCCTTCCCAGTTCAGAAAACTGGGCTCAGGGCAGCTAACAACAAATTTAAAACACTTAATTGTAAAAGCAGCATAAAATATAATATAAAAACATGAATAACAATAAAATTCAAAATTCAGAAATCAATTTGGGTGAAATCCATCTAATAAGCATTAGATAGTCACCAGGACTAGCTGGCTGAATTAGTCCTACTTGGGCCAGCGAGGAGGCCAGGGGAGAATTAGCTGTGGGGTCTTAGAGCAGGTAATCTTCATAAAAAGGGAGGGGGAGGGAAGAGAAGGGAAATAAAAGATCAGGCTGAATTCAAATTAAAGGCCAGGTGGAATAGCTCTGTCTTACAGGCCCGACAGAAGGAGATTAAATCCTGAAGGGCCCTAGTCTCATGGGACAGAGCATTCCACCAGGTTGGAGACATCACTGAAAAGACCCTGGCCCTAGTGGAGGATAGTCTGACTTCGTTAGGGCCCGGGACCTCTAAACTATGGTTATTCATGGACCTTAAGGTCTTCTGCGGGGCATACCAGGAGAGTAGGAGAAGAACCATGTATACCCACCTTGAACAACTTGGCGGTGGGGGGAGGTGGGATAGAAATGCAATAAATAAATCAGCAAGCAAGTGGGCTCTGTTCAGACTGGTAGGTTAATAGGGCTGGTGCAGGACTATTGTATGTGCTCCCTCCAGTTCTTGAGCACCAGAGGCAACGTGTGAGATTTGACCCATGGATGTCACAGATCTCTTAATTGGACCAATCAAGGAACAGCAGTTCCCCAGCATATAAAGATGGGAGCGTGTGATGTCATTTAATTGCTGCTTTATTTGCAAAACTTGTGGTGCTAACACACTTTCCCCCTCCAAATTTTTTACTCAGCGGGGTGGCTTTCACTCTTAAAGTTATCACTTTGTGTCACAGAGGGAGGCTTGGAAATCGATAGCATTCAGTACATGAACAAGCCATGCAGAAGCCCAAGCATAAAAAGGAAGGCAACATGTTTCAAACCAACCCCCTCCTTTAAAAAAGAGAAAAGACTGCAAAATTTAGATGAGCGCAAAATAGCTTTTCTACCCTGCTTTGAAGTTGCTACATCATATCTGATTAATGTATTTTAAAGATGCGTGTTGCATATAAATAAACAAAAAATGCTTTGTAAGGGGAAGATCAAGCTTCCTGCATAATGCTTTCTCTCACAGCCTAATCTATAAACAAATTAATCAAAAGGGGTTTTATATATTCCCACTCACCCCATTCTGGGCTCTTGGGTCTCTAATAGCAAAAGAAGAAAATATCCAACAGGTGAAGCTTTAGAGAGCTTGGAGATTTAGTGAAGGGATAAGGAGATACACTTGAATTCCTAACTGTTGTATAGCCATTAAAGCACAAGAGCTTTAACAGGGGCAAATGCAGAATACCCAAAGGAAGGCTGAAGGTAGATGATAATAAAGTAAGCGGATGAGGCTAACTCCTACACTTAGGCTGCAGAAACTGGAGTATTTATCCCAGAAACACACTAATAGTTCATCCTCCCTCCCCCCACCCCAAGCCTAGGTCAGGAACGATAAGACTTGCAGCCCAACATCTGGAAGTCATCATGCTGACTACCCCTGCTCTAGAAGTAATTGGACTACGACTCCCATCATCCCTGGGCTATGCTAGCTGGGGTTGATGGTATCTGGAGTCCCACAAAGTCTGGAGAGCAACACATTGGCTATCCTTGCTCTCAGAGTTGCTGGGTTACAACTGCCATCATCCCTGATCATAGCCCATGCTGGTGCAGGGCTAATGGGAGCTTGATCACCCCTGGTCAGACACATGGGACTCTCACCAAGAGACTTTATATCATTGGTGTAGCATGGGTTGCCAGTGCCCAGGACTCCATGGAGGGGGGTAGGAGAGAGGGAAATGGATGGAGAACACAGGCACATTCAACTGCCTAACGGCATCTGTGTCACCCAGGAGATTGTAACCACAGAGATAAGAAAAGAAGTCTTGTTCTGTTGTCTAGAGGTCAATTCCTGATCCACATCAGGCAGCTGTTTTCAACAGAGCCCAGCAATGGAAGCACACATCTGTACTGAGGCAACATCGGGTGCTGAAATTTTGCACCCTGACAATTTTGCACCCAGGGCAACCACCCCCTGTGGGCCCCCACACTACACCATAGCTCTGCAACATTTGCCTACCCCTGATGGTACAACAAAGAGCCATGGGGATATTTAACCAGTCCAGTCTGCCACAAGATGTGATAACTATTTCTGCACAAAGCATGTCTATAGAAGGGTAGGGCCGGGGGGGGGGGGAGCTATCCCTTAATGCAGCCTCCCCTTTACAGTGTTAGATTTTTACAACTTCTGGATTGCTCAATGTTTCAATTTATATCAGTGCTCTGACTTAGCTGCAAGCCAGGACAGTTTTACGAGCACTAAAAATAACCCTGCAACACACAACCACTAAGTACTAATGACATAAATAGTACTCGCTAATGGCCTCTATTTTTATTGCAATATCAACCTTCAATACATCACAATTACCTGGCTTCTGAAGCTGAAACAATACATACTGTATGGTGCCAATTTGCAGTTCTGTTCCTGAAAATGGCATCGTTTGCGGTGACTGTAACATACCACCCACCTTAGCTAGTGGCTTTTGATTTGAATGTTGCTCAGCGTTCATAGTGCCATTTACAAACCATCTTGCAATTGACTAATACCCTGAATTGTCAAACTTGTCCAGCGTTAGCTTCTCACGTTTGCATCACAATAGCCACCAGGTGGGTGTTACCTAAGTCAGCCATGTGCTCAGCAAACACACACACCCTAATTAATTTTCAACCACAAAACAAGTTAAAACAGAAGGGAGAGCAGCTTGCTTTGTCGGTCGAGTCATTCCTTCTACTTTCAATGTTCAGGCTGTGAATGCTGTGTCACCCACAAACTGGAAGGAGCTGTCAGCAGGCTAGGGAGAACCCCAAGATTTGCAGAAATACAAAAACCTTCAATTCTGAACGCCAGTACAGTGATGAGACCCTGGAAAGCTGATTCCCTGGAGAAACGGAGACGGAATAGAGCGGCTGGCATCCTGAACAGCAACACTCTTATGCTGCAACATTTTGTCGCAGGTCCCACTTGCAAATTAAAATGACAAATGAATTTTCACGATTGCAACATAGCTTTTCATTACCCCAGAACATGTTGCTAATGTTAGGTAACTGGGTTGTTTTCTTAGGGATGAGAGAATGTCCCACACTGTTCCCTGGTTGCTCCTCACTAGCATGCTGTGCCCCATGATCGATTCCTCCTGCAGACAGGAATGGCTTGCCCTGTAGGGCGGAGCTTCAACAGTAGCCTCTCAGTAGCAGCTGAGGTCAGGGCTGCTGAGTAGGAGAGTGTGTAAAAATTAATTCTGGAATAGGAGCATGCCCAGTGCACTTCAGCTTTAGTTCGGCAGGTGAGTAGAACATAAACCATTTTTGTTGGGGATTGTAGGGAAAGACCTGCCAAAAAAGTTGAAAAACATCTTCATGTATGCGACAACGGCCGCGAGAGTTCTGGTAGCACAAGGATGGAACACTGAAGAAACCTCAACTAAAGAATCATGGCAAGAAAAATTGATGGACTATGCAGAACTGGCAAAACTGACATATAAGCTAAGGACAAGGATAACTGTGACTTTAAGGATGAATCGGAACCCTTTACAAAGTATCTGAAGACACAACAATGCGAACTGGACTCCTTGGCAGGTTTTGAATAAACATTCACAAACTTTTTATTGATAATAATCAGCTAAATAGTTTAAGGATCTATACAACTTTGTAACATGCAGAAAACAGCATTCTTAGAGAAACCAAAGACTGGAACTGAGGGAAGTCGGGGGGTGGGTTTTGTGGGGGTGGGGGAGGAAAAATGGGGGGGGGGACAAGGATGATATGTTTTTGGATAATATGTCTTGTTATAATTTTGAATAATAAAAAAGAACATAAACCTCACCCCCAAATTAGCATTCCTGTTTCAGAATATTAGGAGGAGGAGGAGTGGCAGAAGGGGAAAAAGCAGCAGCTGCTTTATTTATACAGCCTGTCACACCACTTCAGGTGGGGGGTGGGGTGCACCGAAAGCCCAAACATGGTGGGGAGGAAGGAAATGTGTGTAATTGGTCCTAGTGGTCCAAGAAGGCTGTGAAGCCATTACGTTAAAAAAACCAAAAAAAACCTTGAGGTTAAATAGTTGATGATGCTAAAGAATGTTTGTACATGGTTAAACCCTGCATTTCTATGCACATTTTTAAGTTAGAGAAATGCATTGCAAAATTCAGAGAAGTGCAAAACCCAGAAGATGGCCGTGTTTCTGTGTGCATATTGGTTCAGGAAGTGCAAAGTGGGTAGTTTCTCATTCCAACACCAAAATATCAAATCCCCACCCCACCCATTTCCTAGCAAACACACAGTCTTCCACTCTATAGTGAGATACACTGCATTTCTATTTAAGTTACAGTAATTTATTTCTAAATCTTTGTGTGCAAATGAAGATGGGAGCATAAGAAGAGGCAGGTGAGAAATAAACTGAGAAATAACAGAACAAATTCAAGAAACACCTGAAGACCTACTTTGTGTACACTGACTTCAGCCAAAGACCTGCATCCTAAAATAAAATTGTGTGTGTGTGTGTGTGTGTGTGTGTGTGTGTGGGCCTTGGGGTATTGGTGCTCTGAAGGGAAGGACTGCACTTGAGTTAAATATAAAACATTATTGCCCTTGCAATAATCGAGGGAGAGCTTTGGTCTCCTGGCTCCAGCTCTGGAAAGAGAGCATATTAAAACTGCCTCCCATTCATTTTGCGGCCGACAAGCCAAGTAATAAAGTTGAGGTTCGTTTTGTCTATAGTAGGATGCCCATATTGCACCCCAGAGAGATTGGCCGTGCAGTTCCTATTTATAGGAATTTACATAATATGTAAATATCTAGAAATAGACTCCACCAAGGGATAAGAAATGCAGTGACCTCTTTGTGAGGCAGTGATTGTGTGGAGGGTGTGGGGTGTCCCGTCCCCCCCCCTGCATTTTTTTAAGTCCCAGGTTTACAAAACACTTTGCTTCCCCTCCCTGTCAAATCACCAGCTCTTCCGCAATTGCCTTGGATTCTCAGCACCCATTAGGGAAAGCTGTGATTATTTTCTCTTTTGCTGTACAAAGGATTTTGTACTTGACCCTCCTTTACCAATGTGCTCCCGTTGCATTTGCTTCAACTTGATGCTAATGGTCTCCATCACAGTTTTTATTTTTTGCCTATAGCTTTTCTTGTGTGTCATTCCCAAGTTGCTGCTTTTCAAAATAACCTCTGCCATCTGCCTTGGGTCCAGCTGTTCCTCTCCCTTCTCGTTCTCCCACCTTTTTGTTCTCCAGGGGTTTGAAGTATAATTTTACATCTTTTATACAGTCTCCTTCCCTTTCCCCCCACAAGATAAAATTGTTGTGTCTTCGAGATACCTTCAGTTGCCTTTTTATGATGTGGCCCCTATGAAGGCTTTGATATCTTCACGAATCGTTGGGTGCTCGTCATACAATTGTTGAAAAACAGTGTCTTTCTGCTCGCATTTGATCAGGGCTGAAAAGGGGCATGGCCTGGGGAGAAAGCACATGGTCTGGCAAGGGTCTTGAGGGCCAGGCAAAGAGGTATGGAGGGCCACTTTCAGCTCCTGGGGCTCAGGTTCCCTGCTCCTGTCTCAAAGTATATGGCATTGACCAGAACATGAGACAGAACTGCCTTGAAGGAAGGAATTCCACATTTCCTTGAAGCTGTCCCTTATTATTCCCTCAGGGGTTGTTGTTGTTGTTGTTGTTGTTGTTTCAATTTATATACCAGCCTTTATCCAAAGACATAATACAGAGCCTAATAATATACAGCATAAAATAACAACAGTTCCCCCATACACACATTTAACAGACCATAGATTATTTAATGGCCAAAGGTCTGGGTAAAGAGAAATATTTTCGCCTGGTGCCTAAAGATATGTAATAATGCCACCAGGCAATACTCTCTGAGGACAGCATTCCACAGATGGAGAGCCACCACATAAAAGGCCTGTTCTTGTGCTGTCACCTTCTGAACCTCTTGGGGAGGGGGGGACATAGAGAAGGGCCTCAGATGACAAGTACAGGTTCAGAAGCTTCCTTTATATTAAAGGCCCACCTGCACTATGTATTTAAAGCATCATCATACCACTTTAAACAGTCATGGCTTCTGTTATGTACTGAAGTTCTCACCCTGGGCCAGCAGGGGGATACTGTAGATAGTTCAGGTCCACATATGCAAATAAGGGATCAAAAGTGACGTTCAGTGATTGGATAGTTACAGAAAATGGTTACTATTGCGTTCTAGTGGAGCTCTATATAAGCAGGCTGGCTGAACCCTTCAGTTCAGTTCTGTTCTGGCCTGTGAATAAACAAGAGTTGTTTTAAGAATCGCTGTGTCGTCTGATATGTTCACCCACAACGTAACAGCTTCCCCTCAAAGAATCCTGGGAAATGTAGTTTGTAATGGACACAGAGCTACAATTCTCAGAGTGGTTTTACAGTCAATTCCTTTCTTCAGTGAACTCTGGAATTGTAGTTCTCAGCACCCATTACAAATTACATTTCCCAGGATTCTTTGGTGAAGAACCCATGGGGTTCAAAGTGGTATAGTACTGCTTTCAGTGTATGGTGCAAATGGGTCCTTAGTTAGACCATTAGTCCCTCTTTTGTCTACACTGACTTGCAGTGATGCTCCTGGATTTGAGACATTCCTAGTCCTACTGGAGATGTCAGAATTGGAACTTGGGACCTCTTGCCTGCAAAGCATGTCGTCTACCACTGAGCTACTGTCCTTTCCCCCAAAAGAGCTAAAGACCTTCAGAAAGAACCAAATGGTAAGAATAATCAAGGGAGGGGGAATTGTTCTTGACCACCCAGCACTGAGCTGCAATGCAAAAATATGGACCATATTTACAGCCCTGAATTCTGTGTACTCTGGATCTACCTGGGACAATCTAATCTATCAGTATTTGCCACTGCAGAAGACCGTGTGGTCAAAATGCATCTGGCAACTTAAATCCTTATTTTATCCACATCAGGTAGCTGAGTTATAGTTTCTTCAGTTATTCAATCGAGATTGGATTTTATTATAGTGTTTAGAGGTTTTATGCTTTACTGTAATTTTTAATGACTCATGTACAACAATATATCAAGTACAATTTGCAGCTGATTTATTCATTGCATTCTCTGCTCTTCTTTCAAAGAGTTCAGAGCGGCATATATGCTTTCCTTACCTCCAGTTAATCTCACTAAAATCTGAGAGGGATTAGCTGGCCCCAGGTTTATCAGTGAGCTTCATGGTGAGTTGAACCCAGGTCTCCCCACAATTCTAATCTGCCCCACTAACTCAGGGGTAGACAACACAGCATCTTCTAGAAGTTGTTGGACTACAATTCCCATCATGGTGATGTTGGACTTTCTTCACCAACCAAGTTTTCGCAGCGACTGGGGTGATGGAATAAAAACTTGCCTACAATATCTTTGCTTACTTTATTTTTAAATAATAATCAAACAGCTGCAACTATGGTTAAGAAGGTTAAATATTTGGGAATTTGGTTAACCCCCCAAAATATTGATCTGTTTCAAAACAACTATATACCAATGTGGAAAGGAATTAAAAGGGACCTGGAAGTGTGGGGGAGGATGAAGTTATCATTTTGGGGAAGAATTTCAACGATAAAGATGAACGTGTTACCAAAGATGCTATTTTTATTTCAGACAATCCCGATAATCAAAGGGGCAGTAATATTTAAAGAATGGCAAAGAACAATTTCAAGGTATATCTGGCAGGGTAAGAAGCCAAGAATACAGTTTAAGTTGTTAACAGATGCGAAATTGTATTATGAAGCATAATTGTATTATGAAATTGTATTATGAAGCATCATGCCTCTGTTGGTTGAAGGAGTGGATGAGATTAGAAAATGGAGAATTGTTAGACTTGGAAGGATTTGATAACAGATTTGGTTGGCACGCATATTTATGGTGTGATAAGAAAAAAATTCACAAAGGCTTTGAAAACCACATCTTCAGAAGATCTCTTATAGAAGTTTGGGATAGGTATAAAAACCTATTAGAACCAAGGATACCACACTGGTTGTCTCCATTAGAGGTGATGAGTGTAAAGAAGATCAATATGAGGGGGAATTGGGTAACATATGGGAACTTGATTGTTAAAGAAGGAGGTAAATGGAAATTGAAACCCTATGAGGAAGTTAAATAATATGTTAATGATTGGTTGCATTATTATCAGGTTAATGAAATGTTTAAAAAAGAACTAAAAGAAAAAGGTTATGTTGAAAAAGAATCGAAATTTCAAATAGAGATATGAATAATGAATTTAAAATTTTATCGAAGATGTATAAATTGAGGCTAGAATGGTACACTAAAGATGAAGAAATTAAATCAGTTATGATTCATTGGGCTAGAGATTTTGGATATAATATACAGTTATGTGAATGGATAAAACTATGGAACGAAAGGTTAAAATTTACAGCCTGTACTGCGTTAAAAGAAAATGTTATGAAAATGGTATATAGATGGTATATAACACCAGTGAAGTTAGCAAGAATGTATAAAGTGTGTAATAAATGTTGGAAATGTAAAGAAAAGGAAGGGACTTTTATCATATGTGGTGGGAATGTAAGAAGGTGAAAGGCTTCTGGAAAATGATATATAACGAATTGAAAAAAATGTTGAAATATACATTTGTTAAGAAACCAGAGGCATTTTTGTTAGGAATTGTAGGAAGTGAAATAAACAGAAAAGATTATAAGCTTTTTTTATACGCAGTAACAGCAGTAAGAATACTGTTAGCCCAAAAATGGAAACAAGAAGAATTACCGTCGATGGAAGAATGGAGAATGAAGTTAATGGAATACGCAGAACTTGATAAACTAACAGGAAGGATCCGAGGCCTACGAGACCACAGATTCACTGAAGACTGGAGTAAATTTGTAGACTATTTGAAAAGTATTTGCGATGAACAATTAACGTTTGTAGGTTTGCAAGAGGCTCTGTGAAAATAATATTAGAAATATTGTAAAAAAGGGAATAAGAAGGAGGAGGTTTTTAATAAAAGGCAATACTAGATTAAGAAATGTGGAAGAACTAAAACGGAGGATTTGCAGAAGAGCTGAGGGAACTGCAAAAAATGTATTTGTGAAAAATTGTGTTATGTGTTTTTATATTTTTGTATTGTAAAATGAATAAAAATAATTCAAACAGCTGCAACTAACCACTCTACACCAGCCAGTACCATACAACGCATTTGGTCAACTTAAATACAGTTTTCAAAATAATCAATTACCGTACCCTATCACATCGCTGCATTCGGTGCAGTAGGTAAACTCCCCCTGCTACTTAGTTAAATTGTTAAGATACCACAGGTGTGTTGAATTGTTAAGAGCTCACAGATGTGCTGCCATGCAGGTTATAATTACAAACACACACCTCTGAGTAGCACCATTGACCACATCAATCCTCCAGCACCATAATTCAAAAGCATCATTTCTTCAGAGATCAGTCTTCTTTATGGAAGTGAGAGCTGGACCATAAAGAAGGCTGATCGCCGAAGAATTGATGCTTTTGAATTATGGTGCTGGAGGAGACTCTTGAGAGTCCCATGGACTGCAAGAAGATCAAACGTATCCATTCTTAAGGAAATCAGCCCTGAGTGCTCACTGGAAGGACAGATCCTGAAGCTAAGGCTCCAATACTTTGGCCACCTCATGAGAAGAGAAGACTCCCTAGAAAAGACCCTGATGTTGGGAAAGATGGAGGACACAAGGAAAAGGGGACGACAGAGGATGAGATGGTTTGACAGTGTTCTTGAAGCTACCAGCATGAGTTTGACCAAACTGCGGGAGGCAGTGGAAGACAGGAGTGCTAGCCTGGTCCATGCTCTGGTCCATGGGGTCACGAAGAGTCAGACACGACTACACGACTAAACAACAAGAACAACAGGGGAACCATTAGCTATACTGGCGGGGGCTGCTGGGAGTTATAGTCCAACATTAGCTGGAGAGCCCCACATTGGGTATCTTTTTTTCTAATCACTTCTCCACTAGGAATTGAAGGATCAGTCAATTTCAGTACTCTCTGTTTCTTATTTTTCCAATCTTAAGTTCAGTTCTCCATATCTTGCACTCTTTTGGGGGGGGGGGGTTAATCCCACAGAAATTCTTCAGCATTTTAGAGTGAATCTCTCCTCATAAACACATTTCATATGGAATTTTGACTAATGCAAGCAACATTCCCTAATAAAGACAATTTGGTGTGCTGTTTTCACCAGTATATTCATTGTTATGCTTGCTTTTTCCTAATCAATGCATTTTTTTGGTAATGCCTCTCCTCCTCCCGGAGGGGAGGGATTGTGATTGGGAACCGTTCCTGCGCTTCGCAGGGGCGTTCCGGCCCCTGCTCACTGTCACTGCTGACGCGCCACGCTCCCCGGTCAGTCTTCCAATCGGTGGGAAGCTCGGGGGTGGGGTTTAGCCGCTGAAATGCGGCCGCGGCAGCTCTTCCCCTCATTGCGCTGCCGGGTTTCGTCGGGTCACCCACCCACCCTCCCTTCCCTTTAGTTCATCCTTTTGCGCTTGACCTTGCTATGGACCTATGGTTGGTCACCTTGATTGCCCAAGGGGCCTGGTAGGAGTTTTTACCCAATTGGCAAATTGGCACCGGCCACTTGGTTTTTCGCCTACCTTGTAGCAATTCGTCACAACTTTTCCGGTATTGGCGGTTAGGCATTGGAATGTGTTGTTGGTGTATGGAAGGGCAGGGTGTGGCCATTGCCTACCCCTTCACTTATGGGTATTCTGTTAAAGGAATCCAGCGGTCGTGGATCCTGTCCGATGCCCTGCTGCTGGCTGGGGGCCATGGCATGACCCCCGGTGACATCAGGGGAGAGCTTACAGTTGTATTTGCATCAACAGGTTCCCCCTACTGGGGGTTTAACCCTTGTTAGACTCACCCCTCCCTGAGTGGATGGAGTCAAACTTTGCTGTTTTTTCCAATGCCTAAGCCAATACCTCTCACATGCTGTAATCAATAAAGGTGTGGCCTTTTCTAGCCCATTAACCTAAAATACTGTGTCCAGGTGTCTTTCTTATCCCCAAGCAAGGGGAGCAGGTCCTCGAATCACAAACATTATTTGGACGGCAAGCTCCAGAGTTAAATTTCAATCAGTGCCAGTTTTGGAGGATAGCTGTGTTTCCGTTTACATACTGTTTCAGAAAGTGAATTTGGACAGAATAAGAGCTTGCAGTTAGATCAGGCCAGTGGCCCATCTAGTCCAGCAGCCTCTTCTGTTTTTTTTTTAAAATAATATTTATTAAAGTTTCAAAAACAGAAGATTACATAGATATAAAGAAAAGAAACAAAATAAAAAATAAAAAAGAGAAAAAATACAAAATACAGAAAAAAGATTAAAAAAAACTTAAAAACAAATTAATCTTTCCGTACCTTACATTTCATTTCCTTGTTTCCCTGACCTCCTCTCACCTCCCTTTTTTGTATTCCAGTTCAATTGGTTAATTCAGCAATTCCTTTCCCTCTTTGTTTTTGTCTTAATCCTTTAACTTAATATATTATAGCTTTGAATTCTCACCTATTAACAATCCATTTTTACATACACCTTTATAACATTGCTGCTAAAACCACTTAACTTCATTCTGACATCATTCTAACATTCATTAATTTTGCAGTATTTCTGTAAATAGTCTTTAAATTTCTTCCAATCTTCTTCCACCGACTCTTCTCCCTGGTCACGGATTCTGCCAGTCATTTCCGCCAATTCCATATAGTCCATCATTTTCATCTGCCATTCTTCCAGAGTGGGTAAATCTTGTGTCTTCCAATATTTTGCAATAAGTATTCTTGCTGCTGTTGTGGCATACATAAAGAAAGTTCTATCCTTCTTTGGCACCAATTGGCCGACTATGCCCAGGAGAAAGGCCTCTGGTTTCTTCAAGAAGGTATATTTAAATACCTTTTTCATTTCATTATAAATCATCTCCCAGAAAGCCTTAATCCTTGGGCACGTCCACCAAAGGTGAAAGAATGAACATTCAGTTTCTTTACATTTGCAACATTTGTTATCGGGCAAATGATAGATTTTTGCAAGCTTGACTGGTGTCATGTATCACCTGTATATCATTTTCATAATATTCTCTCTTAAGGCATTACATGCCGTAAACTTCATACCTGTGGTCCATAACTGTTCCCAGTCAGCCATCATTATGTTATGTCCAACATCTTGTGCCCATTTGATCATAGCAGATTTCACCGTTTCATCCTGAGTATTCCATTTCAACAGCAAGTTATACATCTTTGACAAAATCTTGGTTTTGGGTTCTAACAGTTCTGTTTCCAATTTTGATTTTTCCACCTGGAAGCCAATTTTCTTGTCCAAATTGTATGCCTCCATTATCTGTGGTTGGCCACTGTCAGAAGAGGCTGCTGGAAGCCCAAGAAGTCCAGCAGCCTCTTCTGACAGTGGCCAACCAGGTGCCTGTGGAAAACCAAAAAGGAGGATTCAAGCACCAGAGCCCTCTTCCCGTCTTGTAATTTTCGGCAACTGGTATTCAGAAGCATTGCTGCCTCCAGCTGTGGAGGCAGAACATGGTTACTAGCCATTGATAGTCCTATCTTCTGTGAATCTTTCCAATCCTCTTTTAAAGCCATCCAAGTTGGTGGCCATCATTGCCTCCTGGGGGAGCAAGCTCCATAGCTTAACTATTGGCTGAAATTGAAAGACACAAAAATTGGCAGGTTCTCCCTAACAAAAAATCATGGTCCTATTATTGACAACCCAAATATTGCCAGAAGGCTTGATTCCTCCCAGGCTGTTGAGTTGTGTTAGGAAAGTAATCAGAAATGTAGAAGGCTAAACTGTTAGATTATTTTGGGTTTTTTTTAAAGGGCTGGGGAGTTCCTTGTGTCTCCGTCTTTCCATTTGCACTTGCACCCTGATGTATCCTCTTTCCAGTTCACCTGTTTAACCTAATGATCCATCTTCCCTTCCATTTGTTCCGTTTCCCCAGTTGCCATTTTCCAAGACATCCCCACCATTAGGAGGCTCAGGGGAAGAGGATGCTCTATCTCTCCCAAGCTCTTTTCAAACTCTGCCCAGAAACATTAGCATCGTGTATAAATAGCTGCTTTTTACACATGGGGGGGGGGGGGAGAAATATGATGGCAGCACTTACCAAAGAAGCCTACCGAAACAAGCCACAAACCTGGTAGAGGAAAAGGAGATGTCAGTGTTGTTCTGTAAACACATCCTGTATAGAATTTCTCTTATGTGACTTAAGAATTAGAGTGGAGGCTGGTCTTTTAGGGCAAATTGAGTGCTGCCCCCACCAAGCTCAGTCTGCCCTCAGCCATTCCCAATATGTCTATCTTCACACTTTGGCTCCCTCTGCACTCTAGATTTAAACAGATATTAAAGGTAAAGGGACCCCTGACCATTAGGTCTAGTCGTGACCAACTCTGGGGTTGCGGCGCTCATCTTGCTTTATTGGCCGAGGGAGCCGGCGTACAGCTTCCGGGTCATGTGGCCAGCATGACTAAGTCACTTCTGGCGAACCAGAGCAGTGCACGGAAACACCCTTTACCTTCCCACCGGAGTGGTACCTATTTATCTACTTGCACTTTGACGTGCTTTCGAACTGCTAGGTTGGCAGGAGCAGGGACCAAGCAACGGGAGCTCACCCCGTCGCGGGGATTTGAACTGCTGACCTTCTGATCGGCAAGCCCAAGAGGCTCAGTGGTTTAACCCACAGTGCCACCCAGGTCCAAACAGGTATTATACCACTTTAAACAGTCAGGACTGTCCCCAAAGAATCCTGGGAACTGTAGTGAGACCCCTATTCCCCTCATAGAGCTACAATTCTCAGACTGGTTTGAACGGTAAGTTCCTCTTCCCAGGGAACTCTGAGGACTATAGCTTTGTGAATGGAATAGGTGTCTCCTAATAAGTCTCTGTGCCCTTAAGCAACTACCATTCCCATGATTCTTTGGGGGAAGCTCTGACTGTTTAAAGTAGCACTTTAAATGTATAGTGCAGATGGGCCCTTTCAACCAGGGGAGCTTCCTCCTAATCAGTCTCTGTGTTGTCCCTAATAGAACTCAGCAGGCAGGAGGATGGGGACAAATCTAGAATTACTTGGCTCTGTCTTTCATTGGCTCTGGCTCCACCTAGTGCTGGGCTCCCTGCATTCTACCCAGTCAGTTCCATTGGCCACTCCAATAAATTAAAACTTCAGTTTTTCACTAGCAATCAACTCTCCACCAGCTCATTGGATCTATTAGTGAAAATAAACATCTAAATACCGTATTTTTCTATGTATAAGACTAGGTTTTTTCCTTAAAAAATGATGTCAAAAATTAGGGGACATCTTATACACGGATACATCTCCCCCCCCCCCCATTTTCTTAAATCTGAGTCCCCAGAAATATGGGGTGTCTTATACATGGGGGCGTTTTATAGATGGAAAAATACAGTAGTTTAGGATTTTAAAAGCAAATATGTGCTCTGAAATGAGAGGGGGCAGTTGCCAAGTTACCAAATTCCCCATCGCCCTTGGAAAGGTTGAATAGATTTCAACACTGCATAGGGGAGAATCTGTGGTAAAGAGAGATCGAGGGAACCAAGGTTGTGGTTACAGCAAGGTTGGTGGTGACCTCCAGATATTGATATGCTACGGTTTCCATCATCACTAACCATCAGCCATGCTGGCTGGGGCTGGTGAAAATTGGAGTCCAACAATACATAGAGAGCACCATATTGGCTATCCCCTAAGTTAGAGTGTCAGATTAGAACTGGAGAGACCTGAGTTGAAGTCCACACTCAACCAATGAAGCATTCTTGACAAATTCATGAAAAATCATGAAAAATCATGGCGGAAGAAGGCAATCAGTGGCTACGATCAACAATAGTTATGTGCTACCTCCAGTATAAGAGGCAGCTCTCATTAAACAAATTCACATATTATGTGGTAAATGTTCAGGACCTAACATTTATTTTGTGTCTGTTCCAGGTTTATGGAACACTTTACACCCACCCTTTCAAATCAATAGCTCTTCTACAGTTGCCTTGGATTCTCAGCACACAATGAGGAGAAACTTGTGCTTATTTTCTCCTTTCCTGTGCAAAAGAATTTTGTACTTGACCCTTCTTTATCAACAGAGTCCCTTTATGTTTGCTTCAACTTGATATTAATAGCCTTCAATAGCTGATGGAGATCATGAGCAGGAGAGGGCTATTGTACTCCTGTCTTACTTATGGGCTTCCCACAGGCATCTGGTTGGCCACTGTGAGAACAGAATGCTGGACTAGGTAGGCCTTTGCTCTGACCCAGCAGGGCTGTTCTTATTCTCTAGGCTAGGCTACCATTGTTTAGCCTAACAAATCTCACTGGGTTGTTCTGAAGATAAAGGGGGCAGTGGAAAGACCATTGCCAAGGACAGCTATTTATTTATTTATTTATTTATTTACTTATTTTATTTAACATTGTTTGGCTACCATTTGACTGGAAATCAAATATCTCCATGTTGTTTATTGTTATTATAAAAGGAAAATATTAAAATTGTAACAAAAGACGTTAAAAACAAAGAATTCAAAATGGAATGAAAATCAGCTGTTGAGCTAAAAAGAAAATTAAAACACATGCCAGCTTCCAAATGTCTGGATAAGCATGTTTTTTTTAGCAGGCATCAGAACAACTACACTAAAGGCATGTTAATAGGCAGAAAGGTCCAAAGGGTGGGTGTTGCCACTCTAATAGACCCTCCAAGCATCCCTATTTTCCAGGGACAGTCCAGGATTTACAGAAGCAGTCCTGGTTTCTGATTTGATCCTGGAATGTCCTGCTTTTCCTTAGGATGTTCCTATTTTCATTGGCAAAATGTTGGAGAATATGGAGCTATCCAGTGCTTTTTTTTCTGGGGGGACACAGGGGTATGCATATCACTAAACATTTTGTGAATCTAAGTTTGGACCCATTGAGGGGTAGTATTTCAATATGAGTAGGAAAATGAGAGTACCCCAAACTACTTCTTTTTTTAGAAAAAAAAAGCACTGGAGCTATCCGACCCCCGAGCCATCTGAAGGCAATCCTGTATAGGGAAGGTTTTTTTAAAAAAAAAAAAGTTTAATGTTTTCTTATGTTTTTATATATCTTGAAAGCTGCCCAGAGTGGCTGGGGCAACCCAGTAAGATGTGTGGGGTATAAATAGTAAAATTATCATTATGGAAAGGAAGGTCCCTATTTTGATTGGAAAAATGTTGGAAGGTATGCGCTAACAGATTGATTTATTACAGGTGCAGGACAAATATTTCTTTCAAGCGCCAGTTCCGTATATCAAAGTGGTTGAGGGAGCATGAATGGCGTTACATGATCCCTCAAGTAAACTGGACCCAAGCTGTCAAGATGTTTATACACAAAGAGTAACATGTTGAACTTTGCCTGGTATAGAACTCCTAAAAACAGAGGAGATCTGGCCCTACGAGCCCAATGAGTTCTGCAGCATCTTAAAGATCACCAGATCATTTATTATGACATACCTGTACAATGTAGGCCCATCAGTGCAGGCAGACCAAGGGAACCAGCAATGCAACCTAGTGCTCATTTTATCTTCCTACTTATCTGAAGGCTGGGTTGTCAGCCAGTAATACCACAAAGGCAAGACTTTGGGGCAGAAAGCCAGAGCTCCACTTAGCAGAATCAGTGGAGGGACCCTGAAATGCTGGCTAACCACATTTGTGAAGGGGGGTGGGTGCCCTCTTGTAAGACTATTAAGTCCATAGTCTAAAATCACCTAACTGCATGGCTGCATTCTGCAGAGAACCAAGGCTGTACTAATAAGGGACGTCTAAACTATTAGACGTCTCTTCCTGAAAGATTTGTACTACAGCTCTAAGGGTCAATAATTTATTTATTTTTAACATTCCCCCCCTCCCCTAATTATAGTTACAATTCCTTCGTTTATATTATTATTTGTTTTTCTAAAGTATGAAGCATTTTAATAATCTGATCAGGTAAAGCACAATAAGTACTATTTGTTTGTAGTGATCTAATCCACTGGTCTTTAACTAGTGGATTGGGACCCACTACTGGGTTGCGGTTTGATCCAAGATGGCTCACAACATGAGTGCTACTGTCATGCTAGACGACCTGGATGGTCGCCAGATTCTATGTACAGATCTGTAGGCCCAACCCAAACTAGTTTGTTAAGAAAATCCCCAAACTCGGTTCCATGGGTGACTCTGGATCATATTTCTGTGGTAGCTTATCTTAAAGTTTTAAGTGTCTATATGCTTATCACATTTATAAATTTTAAATTTATTGTTGTACATTGTTTTAAATGTTTGTTTCCTTCTGGGATTGTACCTCCAAGTGTGTTTTATTAGCTGGTCTCCGACCGTAATAAATTATCTATCTATCTACTGCCATGCAAATAAAGCAGAATGTTGGGACATTCAGGACAGATAAAAGAAAGTATTTCTTCACATAGTGCCTAGTCAAAATACAGTGGTACCTCAGGTTAAGTACTTAATTGGTTCCGGAGGTCCGTTCTTAACCTGAAACTGTTCTTAACCTGAAGCACCACTTTAGCTAATGGGGCCTCCCACTGCTGCCATGCCACCGGAGCCCGATTTCTGTTCTTATCCTGAAGCAAAGTTCTTAACCTGAAGCACTATTTCTGGGTTAGCGGAGTGTGTAACCTGAAGCGTATGTAACCTGAAGCGTATGTAACCCGAGGTACCACTGTATGGAACTCACTCCTACAGAAGGCAGTGATTCCCTCTTGAATGGTTTTACAAGAAGAGGATTGGACAAATTCATGGAGGAGAGGGCTTTCAGTGGCTGCAAGCCATGATGGCTATGCTCTGCCTCCACAGTTGGAGGTAGTGATGCTGCCAAATACCAGTTCCCAGGAACCACAAAAGGAGAGAGTGATCTCATGCTCATGTCCTGCTTGCTGATTTCTCACAGGTTGGCCACTGTGAGAACAGGATGCTGGACTAGATGTGCCTGATCCAGGAGGCTATTCTTAGGTTCTTAGGTTCCAATATGTGACAAAAGATTAGGGCAATGAGCCCCCAAATGCATGTTTGGGTTAAAAGTGGAACTGGGGTGTGAAAAGACTGAAGACTATTTCTTATCAACTGATGTCTCTGTAAGTCTCCAGTCTGTCTATATAACAGCTGGTTGATAAATTGGTTGTTTAAAACAGGCATTTCCAGCTTTTCTTTAACATATCAAAAATGGGCTAGCAAGGAACTGATAGGTCTTCTTCCCAAGAAATGCTGCCTGACACCCCAAAACTATAACAAATCTGTGACATCCTTGATACATGAGTTATAATGTCATTCTGACACACACATATACATACACACATACGGACACACACACAACCATAAAATCAGGTGCTCAGAAGTCATTCTGCTTCCTCTCCTCCATGAAGCATTTCCACATGACATGCCTGCAAAGCAATTTAATCTCTCCAGGAACAAAGAAAATCCTCTCATCCTTCTCCAACAAAATAAAAAACTTTGACTGGTCAAGGATAGCTAATTTTTCATCATAGAGACTAGCTATTGATGGCAGGCTCCTTTTTTTATCTCCATGTTCAGACATAAAACTGTTATGAAATTGACAGCGCGGTCTCAATTTGGAGAGGCATGTGTGTGTGTTTTCAATGCAGAAACAGCTGGGAATTGTTATATATATATATATATATATATATATATATATATATATAAACCTTTGGAGGAATATCATAGCCATTTTCCCAAACCAAAGCAACAAAATCCCATGGGAAATCCACCCACATGTTCAGATTTCAGCCAGTTCACTTTCACTCCCAAACTTCTGAGATTAGCAGGATATTGCTCTAATTACAGCCTTTAGATGTGTTGGAAGATGCATGTTTTGTTCACAGTTGTCTCACTGAAACATGGGTTTTGTAGTATTATGCTCTACATAACAAGTCATTCTCATGCACATTATACAAAGAATTCAGAACACACTTCCTTCATGAGCATGCAACAGATACAGTGGTACCTCGGGTACAAACTTAATTCATTCCGGAGGTCCGTTCTTAACCTGAAACCATTCTTAACCTGAGGGACCACTTTAGCTAATGGGGCCTCCCACTGCGAGCGCGCTGCTGCCACGCGATTTCCGTTCTTATCCTGGGGCAAAGTTCTTAACCTGAGGTATTACTTCCAGGTTAGCGGAGTTTGTAACTTGATGTGTTTGTAACCTGAAGCGTTTGTAACCCAAGGTACCACTGTACACTTAAATCTGGGGTGCGGAACCTTTCTCAGACAGAGGACCACATTCCCTTTGGGGCAATCTTCAAGCAGGGTGGGATCTGGTGCTGGTGGTGGGCACAGAGGAGGAGAAAGCAGAGAGAGCAATTAAAGTGAATTTTGCAGCTATGCAGTTGGGGAGGCGTGAAGTGGGGATCCAGTCCATGTTAGAGTGGTAGTTGATAAGCTTTAATTACTAGAGTACAGTGTTATGATTTGTGTGTATATGATCGTTCCAAAACACCACAAACCATGGGTTGGCTCCAGATGATGTAAGCTACAATTAGGCTGAAAACCTAGCCATGCCTAATCAGAAGGAAGTCTCATCAGGGGCGGAGGAAGGGGGCGGTGGTGGCGGCCCGCCCCGGGTGTCACCACTAAGGAGGGTGATAAAATGCCTGGTGACACTCACTACAGGGCCTGCAGTGCACCCGAGTCATGCATCTCTCCTGGGAGTGATGTGGTGGCTTGGGTGCCCACCACCTCCCCCTCAGCTGTAGGGCGGCTGAGTGGGGGGAGGCAGCAGACTCCTTGGAGGCCCCGCAGAGTGTCCTGCCCCAGCTCACCCCGGCCCACAGGAGGCTGGCCCCGCCCCTGGGTGCAGGGCATTCACGCCGCCCCGGCATCCAATCGGCTTGCTCTGCCACTGAGTCCCATTGAATCCAAGGGAGCTTACGGGTACCTCCCACTGACCTAGGAGTAAGCCGCGTTGGATTCAATTAGACTTACTTCTGTGTAGACAGGGTTCAGATTTCAGCCTAAGTTCCCAATGAAAACAGTGAGTTTTAAGACATAACTTATTTGCCCTACTTAGTTCAACGAAGTCCAACCTTCACCTGGTTTGATGAGCTTTGCAAGTCAGGACTGAGATTTTTTTACAGTGCAATCCTAGACATGTCTACTCAGAAGTAAGTCTCATTGAGTTCAGCAGGGCCGATTGCTAGATGAGGGGATGTAGGATTGCGGATGAATTATTTTTACTTCTTTTACACAAGGTAGCATACACAGTACTCTTGACAGTCTTCCACACAAGCGTTGACCAGACCCAAAGCTTCAGTGAGGTTCTTGCATTCCATGCCATTAGACTATGCATTGGGACCCAGATCTAAAAGGCTTCTGAGCACTTTCTCACAGCTTGTGCTACATTTTATTGTGGATTTTCACACCCATCCCACCACCACCACCTACTTTTTAATTTATGAGTTCCTCTTAAGTGCATGGACTATACATTGATCTCAGTAAATAAGAGACACAGGTATTCATACAGGGCTGCCCCAGCCTGGCCCCAGGATGCAACAGGAAGGAAACACTAAAATAAATTGGGAAGTTTAAAAGGTCTGAAACGAAGCTGTCTGTGTGACTTGAGCTAGCATGATGTGTACACGAACCTTTGTGTGCTGGCATTCATTAGACAGAACGGCAGGGAGAGTGTGACAGAAACAGCGTAATATGCTGTCACTATTCGGGAGGGAATGTCAAGGACATCAGGAAATATGGGAGACGCATCGACTCATCTTCAAATTAAAAGAATACATGTGAAGTCCACCTAAGCAAGGAACCTTCTTTTCCCTTTCTAAGGGATCTACGTTGACGTTAATTACCCTAATGAGATCAGCTCCCAGGTATAATAAGCTTTGGAGCAATACCTTCCGCACAAGAGGATTTCATCTCAGCAGTCAAGAGATGAGAGCTGGGAACCAGCACTGTGCACTTGTGGAGCAGCGTGCAAAATGGCTGCTCACGAGAAGCCCACATGGGCCTGGCTTGCAAATATCTGACTCACCTACTGTCTGGTTTGGGTGGGGGGCAAGCTCCAGGCCCCAGGGTTCTGGGACCAAGAGGGAGCTGGCTGTCAGTCTATGCTGGTTGTGTTGGGTATATAAGCCATCATACATGCCTCTAGTCAGTAGATGGCAGGGTTGAGACTAACAGATAGAAAGAGGAAAATGTGCTTTGTGGTTTTGTTCTGCCAAATGCCCAAGCTCCACCCATTCCTTCTCTCTCTCTCTCTCTCTCCTCCTCCTCCTCCTCCTCCTCCTCCTCCTCCTCCTCCTCCTCTGCCGTGAAGCAGCCTTGAGACACTAGTTAAGCCATGTAGGCTTAGAATCCAAAGCTATCCTTGTAAATATGAAGAACCATTTCCTTTACCAATGTGTTTTATTTTGCTCTTTTAAGCAATGCTAGCAAAGTCTGAATGAAACAGAATGGTGTTGGAGGGACTGGGTAGATCCAGTTACCAACGTTTTTCACTCCACTATGAACAATAGACCAGTTTTGTTTTTTGAAAACGCAAGAGGCTTCCCATCTTAAACAATCCCAGCTCAATTTCCAATACCAGATTTCCAGAATCAGATGTATAGTCAAAACCAGGCAGAGATTCTGTTGGAACCAGATCAGACCAGAACCAGAGAAGAACTCGGTAACCTTTCATCCCCTTGGTTGCCCTTTTCTAAACATTGCTTTCCTTGTATAATTAGCAGTTCTTTCACACTGCCCTGCCCTGAAGAATACAAGGATTGTGTGTGTTGCTGTTAGTGTTTTCAAAAACACCCCTTCTACTTCTGTTGTGGCCTGCTATTAGTTCCTACTCAGCTCTCACTCTCCTACATCCTTCAAGAAACCTGTTTCTGTGCCAACTTAAACAACAGACAATGGGCTATCTTTCACATTTTGCTGTACTACAAAAGTGGTGGCGTATGGGTGGTAGCTGCATCAAGAACCCTTGATTAGCTGAAAGGCTGCAGCACTCAAAATATATCCTTCAAATGCCTACAAGCGCACTAGTTGTGAGAGTGACGGAGGCAGTTTTGCCACTCAGTAAACAAACATCTTCTGTTCAAGGAATGTCGTGGATAAAATGGCTCTGCAAGTTTTTTACATGGTGGAGCTTGAATGGGGAAAAGCCACCTTGTGGAAGGGACGTACTGGCTGGCACCCATGACATCACATATTCAACTCCCCAACTTCAATCCCTAGAACAGTTCTGCCAATCTAAATATTTTAAATATTTGAGGTTTTTCTTCTTCTTTAAAAAGCAAACGGATAAGTGCATACATTTAAGTTGATACCTATAATAACAACAACAACTATGTTGGAAAGCCTAACTCATGGATGGGAAACTAGTGGCTCTCCAAATCTTGTTGCTGGACTGCAACTCCCATCATTCCTAGCTAGCAGGACCAGTGGTCAGGGATGATGGGAGTTGTAGTCCAACAACAGCTGGGGACCCAAGTTTGTGAAACACTGATCTGGAGGGCCACAGATTCCCCAGTCCCTGGCTTAGCTCATTTACAGGGAGAGGGGTGAGATTAGGAACATAAGGACATAGGAAGCTGCCTTATACTGACCATTGGTCCATCTAGCCCAGTATGGGCTCCCTGACTGGCCGTGGCTCTCTGGGGTTTCAGGCAAGGTTCTCTTCCCAGCCTTTTCTGGAGAGGCTGGGGTCCCACCAGGATTCTTTTGCATGCAAAGCCAGTGCTGTAGCCCTGAGCTACATACATGCCCCAGATTGGCAACTCATTCAACATTTGAATGAAACAAATGGAAAGTCAACAGATGCAGTGTGTTAATCTAAGTTGTAGGAACCCCGTTTTGAGCAATGGGCTATTCACTGGGGCAATCAGCTTGGCCTTTCTTAGTCTCCTGGTTCCCAAATGAGTCATTGACTCCTACAGTGGAACCACAGCAGCTCCTTCCAGTGTAGGAGACCATCATTCTTTTTGACATTTAATAAACAAAGGAATTGAAATAGGCTCCCTTGACAAAGAGCTGGTGACTCAAAATGCACTGGGATTTATTCACTTTGGATTAGTGTATTTGCTCCTGCACCAGTTGGATTCCCCATATGTTTCTTCCTTGTGGCACTGCCCTTTTGGTGCAGTCCAACATTTGACCTCCTGCTATATGCACGTGTCATACAAGCTGTGGTGCCAGACATGATTTGGGCTCACAATGTGGGGGAAAGACACTGAGGCTGTTCTCTCGATGGTCTTTATTCCTAGCCTAGCATCTGGTCTAGTAGGAGTGGGTTTTTTTATGTGACGGGACTAAGTCTGAACGCTAATGGCTAGTCTCAGAAGCTAAGCACCCTGAATGTCTTTTACACCTGGATCTGGTTGGTAGACCTTGGGGCAGGGAGGAATAAAGGAGATCAAACAAATCTGAAATCTGCAGAGCCCTGGGTTTCTTTTTGGGGGGGTAGTTAACATCCATGTAGTTTTTGAACAAAGAAGAGTTGGTTCGCCTCCCACCCACCTCACAAGCTACCCCCCCCATCAGCAAATGTTGTGAATTTCAAACAAACAAAACAAGCAAACAAGAATATTCCCTTTCATCTTGGTAATTATCTTCCCATTAGAAATCAATCAAGGACGCTCATTACCATTAGCAAGATGGCTTGTAAAATTCCCCCACGCCAGTCACGCTAATGAACGGTGAAAGCAAACATCACTTTTCCCGGGACATAAATTGGGGGAACGCAAATCCAAAACTGCAGCAGTTTAATGGTGCCAGACATTATTCACATCCAAAGAAAACATATTAAATGCTCGTAAAAGGCAATAACTGGGTGGGTTTGAAAAGAAAAGAAAAGTGTAAGGATAGCGGAATCCTTGTGCAATAAATGTTACTTGGAAAGACACAACTGGCCACATCTGCACTATAAATTTAAAGCACTATGATATCCCTTAAACAGTTCCCCCAAAATCATACTGGGAGCTGTGGCTTGTTAAGGGTGCTGAGAGCTGTTAGGGGACCCCTGTTCTCCTTATAGAGCAACAACACTCAGAGTTCCCTGAGAAGAGGGATTACTTGCTAAGCCACTCTGGAAATTGTAGCTCTTTGAGGAGAAAAGGGGTCTCCTACCAAGTACCATATTTTTTGCTCTATAAGACACACCAGACCACAAGATGCACCTAGTTTTTGGAGGAGGAAAACAAGAAAAAAAATATTCTGAATCTCAGAAGCCAGAACAGCAAGAGGGATTGGTGCGCAGTGAAAGCAGCAATCTCTCTTGCTGTTCTGGCTTCTGAGATAGCTGCGCAGCCTGCATTTGCTCCATAAGACGCACACACATTTCCCCTTACTTTTTAGGAGGGAAAAAGTGAGTCTCATAGAGCAAAAAATACGGTAGTTGGGTTGGAATCATAGTGCTTAGAGATTTTCTTTTGCTGTTTTTAAATTGCTGCGGCTCGGACTCATTGATGTACTCTGAGGAAGCATGTGCTCGTGGAAATTAGGGCTGTCACCCAACAAAAGAAATTAGTTTCAGCAGATTGATCAACTGAGTTTGATCCTCGGGGGGACGGACTAGATGAACTTGGAGGTTACTTCTAACTATATGAGCCTATGAAAATTATAGACAGTCAGAGAGGTAGAAAGAGACACAACAGCTTAACAGCAGGAGTGAGAAACCTGTAGCTCTCAAAAAGTATCTGGACCCCATCTCCCATCAGTCCTAGCCTTTTTAATTTTTTTTATTATACTGTAGTTGTATTTTTCTTTATTGAAAATATTTCAAAGCTACTCTTTTTTGGCCCACCCAAAGCTGCTTACAGTTAAAAACAATAATTTACAAATAATAATAAGAATGGTAATATACTGTATATATAGAAAAATTACTGGTAAGGTAAAGGTATAGGTAAAAGACCCCTGGAGGTTAAGTTCAGTCAAAGGTGGCTACAACTCAGTGCCTTGTAATATCTATTGTATGTTTCCATAGCGGGGCTGCATATCCTTTCTTCTGATTGCTCAAATCCTGATTCTCTGTTCCTTTTAAAATATAATGCTCACCTCTGCGGGGCTGTATCTGGGAATCTGTAATAAATGGGTAGGAGGGTTGGGGGTGTTTCAGTGCCATGTAACATATTATGAGAGGTGCAGTGTATGGATCGTATCATAAATGCCCAATAAAAAAATAATTTAATAAACCAATAACTCAGAAGTAATTCACATTCTGCCCCCCCCCCCCAAGATAACCAACAGTGATAGAAAGAATATAATTCTAAGGCCAAAGAGTGATGGAAACTGTGTGCCTGCAACATCCAACATTTAACACTGTATTGTTTTTAATACTTGATTGGGAGCCGCCCAGAGTGGCTGGGGAAACTCAGCCAGATGGGCGGGGTATAAATTATTATTATTATTATTATTATTATTATTATTATTATTCAGAAGTCACAGGCTTTCCCACCTCTGCTTCTCTGAGGCTGCTCTTGGTTCTTCTGGCTCAGGGGAAGCAACAGTGAGAGTCCAGGGTCTGGTACTATAGGCCCTGGTGTCCTGGGAGGTTCCTCTGGGAGTTCTTGTCCAACCATCTCAGGCTCAAAGGGTCTCCCTATCTTCAGAAGTCAGCTCTGTGCTCCCCATCCAGTGCCCCTGCAGCCTCAAACTCTGTGCCCAAATCACTGGTGGATACAGGAGTCATGGCATCCTCCCAGTTAGCAGTTCCAGTATTCTGGAGGCCACTGAGCAGGCTGGCAGGAGCAAGCCAGCAGTAAATCACACCAAGCAAGTTGGAATTAACTCTTGTAGTGCAGGATCTGCACAGGAGCATCAGGCTTAAAGAGCAAATAAACTATTCTCCGGGAGGTCTTGCCCCCATGAAGGAGTTGCTGAGACTGAAGGTCCCCACAGCTGCCTAAGTCGCCTCCTTTCCAGGGACTTAGCAATCTGAGACTGCACCTATGGGAAGCTCACTTCTCCTCCACCCTCTTCATGCTTCTCCTGGTTCTGGAATATCAGAGGGGAGAAGCGCTTGTTGCAGCAGCAGAAGGAGACCCCTGTGCCTCTTCACCAGCTGAACTCATATCTGCCTCTTGGCCTTCCTCCTCTCCTGCTTCAGCTTCTGCCTCCACTCACTAAGCTCTTTTACCTCTTCAGCTTCCAACACCTTCTCCCAGTCTTCTCCCTGTGACCACTTATCATTGTCCCACCACCAATCCACAGGCTCTGACTCAACTTCCCTTGGTTGTTCCCCAGCTGGTGCCTCCCACCATTCCTTTGCATCCAACCAGTCTATAACCTCACCACTCTATAGGAAGGTATGATAATTTGTGAAGCTTCAGTTGTCCTGAGCTCAACTATTGCATCAGTCCCTCTCCTCTGTTATTTCTCAATTGTCAGACCTCAGTCTGTAAGCTCTGTGGGGCAGAGAACAGCCTCCATTTCCCCTCTTGCTTGTGCTGCAAAATGCCAAACACAGAGATGGAGTCACTAAATAAATAAATAGTGTTTCTTTTGTTCCAGTCCTGCAGAAACAGCTGGGGAATCTTTACCTTATCCTCTTCTCAGTCACGCTCCTTTATAGCTCCAGTCCCTCCCCTTGCCTATACGATTCTTGCTGAGTTTGTGGATTGCTTAACCTGGTCTAATAAAACCATAATGATCCTGGGCTTGACTAATGAATTTCTGGATAGATGCCAGCAGACTCTAGCTGTGAGGAGGGATCTGGAAGGCTCATATAACCCACCAATGGAACAAGCACAGCAGATTTCGTGGCGTTGTAGGTGTGTGTGTGTGTGTGTGTGTGTGTGTGTGTGTTTAATAGCAATTAACACGGGGATTATTTTAAAAGAAGGATGTAAGACTTCAAAGATTGACACATTTATTGTGGCATGAGCCAAGGCTTTAAAGGAAGTAGCTTGCTTCTGATGCATGCAGAGGGCAGGGATTATACGGGTGCACATGGTTTGAGATGCACCAGAGAAAGAACCAAGCCAATGTTGAGTGCGAAATAAAATGAGAATGCAAACATACACTATTGATAGCTGAAGTGCATTTACAAAAGGGAGGCAGCATATGCAGGAGCTAGACTCATCTCCTAGGCAGCACAGACTCAGCGTAGCAGAGTTCTGGGGGCTGGGTGGCAGGGCTTTCCAAACTATTAGAGGTTTTCAGAATATGGAGCAGAAGAATCAGCTGCAGCTCAGGGCTCTTCCAGGTGGCCTGCTGCTTGGGCATTCTTCCTGAGTTATTTGCGCAAAATTTGCACGGAGGTCATATGACAGGCCTGTTTATTGACCATTCATTCTCATTTGCTCGCACTGAGGCTGTATGACAACACCTTGATGCTGCTGTTATCCAGTGCACTTCCAAATCAGACTTATTAGTGCCACCACCACCAAAATGGCACAACCTAAATTTGCCAGCGTACAATTGAATTATACCCACAAATTAGCAACTGTCCAGATGCAGCCTATGAAAGGCCTTAAGAGGCAGGCAACCCCCCCAAACCCCCCCCCCAGCTCCAAGACCTGTTGTCCTGAATTGACCAATCAATAGCATATAACACAATACAGAAAGGGGAGGGGAATGTCACCCAGGACAGGGAAACAGTGCATGTCAGCCCTGAGTATGTAGTCTAAGCATACCCCCCCCCAAAAAAGCATCAAAATAGGCTGGTCATTCATTGAACCAGGGGGGAAATTTCAATTAATCAAGCTCTGAAAACCATCACCTACTCCAGTCTCTAGGAGGTGCAGGGAATCTGCTACTCCAACAGTTTTTCCCTTGTATTTTTATTTACAATGTTTATATACTGCCCAATAACAAAGATTCTCAGGGTGTTTTACAAGTAAGAAGAGAGAGCCAGTGTGGTGTAGTGGTTAGAGCGATGGATGAAGGCCTGGAGGACCAGGGTTCGAATCCCACACTCAACCATGACGCTTGCTAGGTGACCTTGGGCCAGTCACTGTCTCTAAGCCTGACCAACCTCACAGGGTTGTTGTGGGGATAAAATGGGGGAGAGGGAGAGACATGCACACCACCTTGAGTTTCTTGGAGGAAAGTGGGGTGGGGGATAGAAATGTAATAAATAACATAACACAAGCAAGAAAGCACAACATGCCTGATTGGTAACCATCTGGGTTCTGCTTTAAAACCTCTTACAAAGGAGAGGCACCTCTCCCACGCCTGCTGAGCACTTTGTTTCACTTTCTCATGCAAATGGTACATTTCTTGGTAAATTCCAAGTCCTGTTGCCTCCCACTGCACCTCTGTTTACCTGTGAGTAAGCCCTATTGAACTCAGTGGCATTCACTTGTGAGCAAATGTGTATGGGATTCCTCTGTAACAAAGGGCTGTGCTCACTGGTACAGAGCATACTCTGCATACTCTGACATTTCCAGTAGGGCAGAGATGGGGAGTTATAGTAGCTCAGTCAGTAGAGCATGAGACTCTTAATCTCAGGGCTGTGGGTTCAAGCCCCACGTTGCACAAAAGATTACTGCATTGCATGGGGGTTGGAATAGATGACCCTCATCGTCCCTTGCAATGTTGCAGCTGGCCCTCCTGGTGTTGCTGGACTCAAGCTCCCATCATGCCTGACCACTGGCCATGATGGCTGGGGCTGATGGGAGTAGGAGTCCAGCAATATCTGGAGCACCACAGCTTCCTAGACCTCATCCTGAAACTCTGGAGAGCCACTGCCAGTCTGTATAGGCAGTTTTGAGCTGGATGTACCAGTGGTGGAGTCCATATGAAGCAGATTGCTAAATTCCATAGCCTAAGTAGTACTGGGGTTATTTCTGAAGTCCAAGCACTCTCCATGACTATCCCCATAGCCACACCCCTTCTAAGACCATACAATCAGTGCAGACATCAGTACCAAAACATTTTTTTCTCCAACCCTCATGCTTCTGTCCTTGCTTAACATCCAGTTTGATTATGAAGAACTCTGATGGATTCAGAAGTTTGTGCCTTGCTTTGTGAAATTCCCATTGGTCATAATAAATGGACTTTGAAGTTCGAAGCTGTGAAACTCCCTCCCCAGAAAGGTGCATCTGACACCTTCATTGCTCTGCTTTTGGCAAATGCTGAAGACTCACCTGACACTGGAGACTCGTATTTTTCAGACCCACCTTATTTCTGTAGTTTTAAGTTGTTTTCTACTTCCCCCTCCCAATATTGTTTCAATTGTTGTAAATGTCCCTGGGACCTTAGAGTGAAGGGCAGATAACAAATTGTAATAAATGCTGATAACAATAATTACTATTTATTTTTATTATTCAAAACAAAGTGGTAGCCTTAGCTGTCCATGAGAATGCTACTTACCTCTTCCTCTGCTTATCTTACGTGGTGTGCTTGTCTCTGAGAAAAGCTTCTTTATTTGGCAAGCAGAGGATTGGGCCAATAGCACCCTGGGGAGGTGACGTTATCATCACTGCTGTGACGTAAGCGACGGCCCTACGTTCCTGCAGGTCCCTGCTCCACAAGGTAAGGTAAAATGGGGGGATGCAGATTGTAGAGACACCCAAAGATTCCACCCGACCCGCCTGACCATTCGACTCACCTTCATACCTGCAAATTCCCAAGCAACAGAACCTTCCCGCGCGCCTACACTTGGAAGCCAGTTCGATTTTACATCAGCGGGGCTTGTTCCCATCTAAACATCTTTTAAGACCTCTCTCCATCTCTCTGAAGGCTAACATGCTGCTAAGCCCGTGCGCGCTTCTTGTCAGGAAGGTGGCCATCGGGTGCAGACGTATGAACTCCCGAGCAAACGCAGCGGGTCTTACTCTGAGTAGGCGCACGTGCCTAGGAAATGGACAGCCAGGGCCTGAAATTTTGAGAGCCTCTTACATTCGAAATACTGCGCACACCACGCGGGAGGCGGGGGATATTCTATGGCTAGCCAAACCGCGAAGGATGCTGTGCTTCTCCTAAGCAGAACGCGCGCATCAATTTCTCTGCCGACTAGTCAATTTCGTATCTCTCTCCCCAACCCCCCAATCCTCCGGGTTATGTGGGGATTTTTCGTTTTGTTTTTTAGCCTTTTACTTTTTGTTTGCTTCTGAGCCCCCTAACAGCGACTAGGTTGGTCGGTTTCACGCTCTCGCCTTTGGAGATGCGTAGAGGAGACGTCGCTCAGTCCGATCCTCGCTCACTTGCTTTGCAGCAGTTTCCAGCAATAATGGCACGAGCCCCTCCTGGCTGGAACTGCCGCTGCCTCCCCGCCAGCAGCAGGGATGTCGCAGGGGCCCATGGAGTAGCCGGCAGCCCCGCTAGGCGACCCGACATTCCGAGTTTCCCCGCGTTGCTGGGGAGGCCCTATAAATAACCGCGCGTAAATTGACCAGCGGTGCGGGCGGGAAACCGACTTGGTCCTTAGTCGGAAAGGATGAGATCATAGAATAGTAGAGTTGGAAGGGATCCCGAGGGTCATCTAGTCCAACCCCCTGGTGACTTTGGTGTGTCTGCGCGCGGGGGACAGCTTCAATGAAAGGGGAAAGCGAACGAAGCGGATTGAGAGGACAGCGCGTCCGGCTCCTGCGGGGAACTATCAAACAGAGCTGAAACGGTCCCTCCGAGCACGGTGAGGCTGGGTTCCCGGTTAAATAACCATAGGATCGCCCAGTGACCATCCTAGGTAAGAAGTTAGTTTCGCTCACTTCAATGCCACGGTCTCCCAAGAAAGCGTGCATAGGAGCGCAGTGTTAGCTGTTTAGTTTGGTCCGGTTAACCTTGTGAGCAATTTTTTTAAAACAAATCTATCTTTCTGCAGACTCTTTTCCCGCAAAAACAAAACCCTGGGGCTAGAACGGTGGGCATGGAGGCCTCTTCTAAGATGGTACCTGCCTGGCACTTTCAAGTATATCATCATCAAATATATTTTTCCCTTCCTTTTTTAAAAGAAGGATTTTTAAAATTTCTCTGCAAACACATGCTAAATGAAAAAAATCGTTTTAAACCTATCCCCAATGATCAAATAAGGGTTCTCTTCACTGTTAGGCCTTCTATTGAAATGGATGAGCGTTACTAATTCAAGTGCATTAATTTCAGTGATTCTACTCAGAGGTTTAAAGTAGGGAGACAACAGCCCTGCAAGAGGAGCATTGAAAAGGAAACGGTTCCCGAAAATGGTCTCGTGAAAATCCCGGGGTTAAAAATAAAATAAAATAATCTCCTCCGACCTCCGCGATTCCCCACCAAGACAAAGACCACGCAGCCAGGTGTCTCCCTCCTCTATTCCCGCCACCATTCGCCTTCCCCCAGCGATCTCAAGCGACTGAGATCGCTGGGGGAGGGTTTAGGGTGGCTTTTAGCCAGAGACTCCCCATGCCAAAGAAGTCGGGATCCGTTCCTAGCGGAGCGGCTGGGTGTCTCCTTCCCTTTCAAGACAGCATCACAGCTAACTGCCACTGCAGTGCCCTCCTCCACGACACACACACACACACACACACACACACACAGCCTCTCTCCTGGACTGGAGCCGGTCATTACTTAATAGCCCTCAGATTTAAGACTTTAAGACCCTGCCCAAAGACTTGCTGCATGTTCTTAAGACAAAAGAACTTACTCTTCTCCTACTGGCCGACCTTGCAAGGTCGTTCTGAGGACAAGAGTGGGAAACCTGCTGCCCATCAGATGTTATTAGGACTCCCATCACCGCTGTCCGCAGGCTGTGCTTGCTGGGAGTTGGAGTCCAAAAACATCTGTAGGGTCAGGGATTCACCACCACCCCGTGGTGTGGAGGGAGAGCTTGAACACACACACATCCCAAAAGAACAATGTATACAGTATTGAATATTATCACATGATTAGCATGATCAGATTTTTTTTTTTAAAAAATTGCACTAAGCCAGTGGGAAGTTGTATGAGCAAGAAAAGACACTGACACAGACACAGAGATTATATTTTCTTAAACTTGCCCTCCTAATCCCTCCATGCACCCAGTTCCAATTTTCCTAGTAGTCAAACACACCTGCATTTCTCTCCTGGGAGAGAAGCATATACAAGCAGATGCTTGGGGCAGGGAGATTTGGAAAATTTGGGGGGATTTGCTCTGCAACCACCCCAAATCAGTCACCCCTTCCTACGTCACCCTGTTTGTCTGTCTGAAACAGGGAATGCTCAATGGACTTTTCACCATCAAACTTAGGACTCGTGAAGTCTTGAAAGCATTTCACATACATGCCCTCAGTCATCCTGAAAAGACGCTTCTGTCATAATAAAATTAAGTGTTTACGGTGCCACATAATGTTGCTGTTTCGCTACCCCTCCAGAGCAGGTTAGTATTGCTTACGTTTTATAGTGGAGGTGGGAACCAGAAGCAAAGGAATTTGCCTAAGAGCACCTGAGTGGTTTTGTGGCAGGCAGAGGCATAATTTGAAACTGGGACTTCTTGTGTTGCTGGAGCCCAACCACCTCCCTATAGCAGCTCTCATGTGAACCCTTACCCTCTCCGTCTCCCTGCCCTGGTGGAAAGTGACCAGCTCCCCTTTCAGGCTGCAGTTCCACTTCTCAACTGCATCAAAGGATTCCCTGATAGCTTTCAACCTGTGTGCCCAATGAACAAAACTCACCTTCCTCTTTTGTTCCCATCCCATTTTCCCACAGGCTTTTCAAAAGACTGGCATCTCTGTTTGCTGTATGGAACTATTAACAAGGACACATCCACACATCACCCTCCATCGAGCATAAAATAAAGCATTGCTTATTAAGCCAGAATTAACTGCCCCCCTAGGAGCTAATTAAATTCCTTCTTGGAACCCAGGTTTGGGGAAGGAGGGGGGGAGCCATTACATTTTAACTCTGTGGCAGCCGGTCTCCACATTATAGCTCCAAATTGAGAAATTGGCTGTTTATATCCAGCTATTGTTTTGATTTATAGATGTCTAGTTAACCTCCGAGTCTGACCTGTGTTATTATTTTTTGTGAACAAGAGTCGGGGGCAGGAGGGCTCTCTACACCCCAATAAATCCATTTGTTTATTCCACTGGTTTTATTTCACATTATGTTTTGATTACAATCAAAAGTATTTTACTTTACCTTGATAATAAAAGTAGTAGTTCTCTTTAGAGTGCTGCAAAATTATAGCATTTACATTTCTGAAAGACTGTAAACAAAATATTACTAGCAAATAATAATACTAGCATTTTAGGTATACCTTGTAAGGGGGTTTCTTTCCTCTCTTCCTTTGAAAGCAAGACAGCTTTATAAAACGTAATTTGATTGAGAAAATGTAATATATAACAATGGTAAAGAGAACAGAGGGGAGAATTTTGTGGGCATTTTCTTGGCGACTGTTCAGGGTGGGGGCTCTCCTCCTCCTCTTCCTCCTACCTTGAGGAACTTGTGCCAATAGAGCAGTATTGTTAAACTGAGAGAGTAGCTACTAAAATTGACAAATGAGCCCCAACTTTTAAAAACGGCACATGAAACTATGAGGAAGAACAAGGACTCGAACACTGCTAAAAGGGACTATTTGCATTCTTTGTTTCTGAAGACTGTGCTTTCATTTTCTTCTGTTTCATATTCAGAATCAGAACAGACAAGTGGAAATGGCAACAAATGGCTGCGATTGCATATTTCTGCCCCCTCCCCCTTTCATTTTTTGTTGGTATATGTCTCCTCCTCCTACATCTGGTTAAGATTGTGTTTGTTTCTCATCTAAGGAAAATTAAATTAAATTAAAAACCCCATTTAAACCTTTTAAAAAAACAAAACCTAAAGCCTAAATTAAATTATGTCAATATCCACACTTCTTTTCTGGTTTTTATCTTACAGATTAATTAGTAAAAGTTCAATATACTTTCCGGCATGTAGTTGGGCCACAAATTTACAAGAGCGAAAAACAAGCATCAAAACATCGAGCAGCCTGAAAATTCCACAATCACTCAGAATTACATAGAAATAGTGAAAATCAGGATTTGGCTAGAATAAGTTTGTGTTGATAGTCCTACCCTCCCCATATTTCCTTACTAGTAGCATCACAGCAGGGTTTGCATTGCACCTCTCAACCATGGCACCCATGTATTCAAAAATACTTTTTTTTTTAAACTCAGGGAAAGAGTAAAAAATAGAGATATATAATGTCAAAAACAAACCCAAATTGGCTGTAAAAAGGATGTGTGAAGTAGGTACCAAGTAGGAGCTTGCGGGGGCAGTGGGTGGGGTACAATGGTAGCTAATAATATCAGTTAAATTGAGATGTAACATAATTTGGTTTGCAAAATGGGAGAGAGAAAAGAGAAATAATTATTGAAGGAGGGTGAATTCAAGCGTCTTCTGTTGTCCGGCTGCGCCATTACAGAGATCTTCAGAGCAATGCACACAAACCTAAGTTAAGGGTTTAACTTCTGCAGTTATGTCGATAGTATCCAGAAGCTTTTTGCTGTCTGAGATTCCTTCTATCCAGCTACAAATTCAGGGATTGGTAAGCAGTGCTGAAAGACTTGCTCCTTCCTCCCTTCCTCAGCCAGTCGGCAAGTTGTTTAAAGAGGGAATACTAGAAATCCAGAGAAGGTTGAATATTTCCAACCCCCCATTAAGTTTCCTCTCTCCAGTTTCAAATAAGCTCTGTCTCCTTTCTCCATCTGGATCAGGACCCCGTTGCTGGCGGCTTCGCGGGTGACATCCTGATCCCCGGCAAAGGCAGAAATCACTGGCCACCCATTCAGCATCAGGCTCACCTGAAAAGCAAGTGAAAGACAAAGTCCCCATCAATGAAAGGAAAAGGAGGCAGCAGGCAAATTCACAGAAATGGCTGGCAGGGTTTTTTCCCCCAGTTGGAAGCACCTGGTGAAATGAATTCCCCCTACCTCCATTAATTGTTTATTATAATTTCTTTCTTTCTTTCACAGGGTTGCAACAAGTGAACATCAGCAGCCCAATCCCATGCAGGTTTACTCAGAGTTGTCCCACTGTGTTCAGTAGGGCTTACTCCCAAGAAAGTATGCATCAGATTCCAGCCTGAGGCTGCAAAATCTTAGGCATTCAATGGGATGGGAGCTCAATGGGACTTCCTTCTGAGTAGCATTGCACTGAGATTACAGAGGAAGGGGGGGTGGGTATTAGCCAGAATGTTTCCGATAGCATCCCAGACTATATTGTCATGACAAGCATGGAAGGAAACCTTGCTTCTTCAATGCATGAGGAAATCTTATAGGATAAGCCGTGTATATCAGCCAAAGACACAAAGCAAAATGGGTGGATAAATGAAAAGGCTGCAGATCTAAGGACTGGCAGCTGAGTGTTATGATGTCACTCTCCCAAACTTTCTAGGAATGACCTCCAGATAGCATTGTTCCATTTCCTTCTCTCTCTTTTTTGTAGAAAAGGAAAGGTACCGTCCGTTCTGCTGCCAGATCAGATTAATTGTGCTCCTCCAGATTCAGCAGTAGAGAGTGCTTTTGTTTTTCACCACTGCTGTAATTATCCTCATAACCCCCTTCTTCAAACATTTTTTAGAAATATTACTATATTTAAATGTAAATGCTGCTTGCCTACCCACCCTGGAGAGACCTCAAAGTGCTGTGTGAACAAATAAATATATTACAGCACCACAATCACAATTTTTTCTAAAAAAAATTAAATGTAGATCTGATTATCTAAGGGCAAGTTGCCCGTGAGGAAAAATGGGGCATGGCTCAAAATCTAGGGTGAAACCCTTTCAGATGGATGCTTCTCTCTCTCTCCCCACACCTCTCAAGAGGGGCTGCTTGTCCTTCAGGAAAACTGGACACCCCCCCCCCAAAAAAAAACCTCAGAGACTGAAGAAAGAGATAAAGGCATTCAAGCTCTGGCTAGCATCTCTGAAGTTCATCAAGGGGGGCAGCTTATCCATTTGTGAAGCAGCAAAGATGCTGAATCCCTGACAGAGCCAATCTGCATCCTACAGAGCGGGAGCCTTCTGCCTGCCTAAGCAAGGGAGATAGTGGGTTTTATCCAGCTCCTTCAGATACAACCACAGCAAACAACACAGCCACCAGTAATTAGAGATGGACATAAAAGCATAGATCGATCAGCTGTCCATCTTGGCATTGTGACAGTGACTGATAGCTTTTGAAGCTGATTTAAGAGTGGATCTAAATTTATACAGAATAAAGCATTGCTCAAATTATGGTGGAGGGGGCCCCCTCTCCCCCAACTCTCCTAATTTTTTATCCAGGCCATAATTCGCCACCACCACTCTATGTCTCTTCAGCCGCCTAAAAACAGAAACTGAGAGGTCATCACAAAAGGAAAGTGGGGCAGTCCGCCTTCGTTCCTCCTTAAACAGAGCAGTCCTAGCTGTAGATGTAGAAATCAGCTCACCACAAAGACTCGGTTAGGGCTTTCTAAAGCAGAAACTGTAGATCTAATGAAAAAAAATGCATTTGCACACTTTTACATATACACCGACTCACCTACTCTTACTAGAACAAACCTACTGGAATTAATGGACCCAAGTGGGTAACTACACAAAATATGATGTGTAGGTTATGTTTTCTGTATGGCACACATATTTTTGGCTAAATGTGTTGGCCTAAAATCCACCAAACTCAAAGAGCTAGGGAAAAACTGCAAAGGATCACCCAAGTCATTCAAAAATAGATTCAGGCATAGATCTTGACCTATAGCTAGAAACATGGACAAATACAGTCTAAATAATAATAATAGAAATGTATTAATGATAAACGGTTTAGGAGAAATGGTTTAGGAGTCCAATCTGATCAATGCACAGTATTCAGGCTGTTGGATACCATATCCTATTTTACTCCACACCAATAAGCCTGTGGACAGGCAATGCCCTTGTTCAGATGACTCGTTCAGACCAATCCCCATGATGTTATGAAAGTGGGAGCAGTGTAATATTGGGGAAACATGCAACCAGATAACTCAGTCATGTTGGCCCATGGGAGGGAAGATTCCTTGTTCTGTCAACCTTCATTCAGCTAATAAACCCCCAAACGGATCTGCTGAGAATTCTGAAAGGTCTAAAATGCCCAGCCCATCAGCAGAAAGGCCAATCCCACCCCCCACCTGATAAGGTACCGTACTTCTAGGATAAATAAGATAGAGGCGACTCCCAAGCCACTGGAGAAAGACGGTTTCAATTTCAGCCCTGTGAGCGAGTCCCCATCCTAAATTACTACAGTGAGACTGACAGGTTGTAAAGTAAGGATTATGACATATAAAACTTTATGTAGCATGTGGGCAGCAGTTAGTATTGGGGGAAGAAGCAGGAATGTGGATTTCTGAAGCACAAATGGAATAAAAAAAATCACCCAAGTCACACAACATGACACTTTAAGGAGGGTATTAAACTGAGCAAGGTAGAAAACCATTCTTTATATCTCTATCTAGAAATTTAAATAAGTTGGTCTTCAAAAGTAGTTTTGTTTACTGAACTTGCTTTCATCCCCAACCTCCTTTTTTATTATTAGAATTTGGCCCCCTCCACTGAATGTGACTTAGATGTTTTGCAGGGTTAATAATTTTACATGTTTAGTCTAAATTCAGATGTACAGATTTTCCATATTTTTAAGCCTAATCCTTCAGACGATCACAGACCACAAAGGGAGTGGAATGCAAGGGGGGGGGGGAAGCATAATATTAGATCAAAAGAAAGCTATTGGTGTGGGATGATAGGTTTGATCATCCTGCACAAGTTTGTATGGGATGCAGATTCAAATCCCTTCTTAGCCATGAAGCATCCTGGGTGACCTTGGGCCAGCAAACCAACCTCGCAGGGTTGATGTGATAATATTAACAGTGAGGTGGAGGTGGAAGAACCAGGTACACTGCCTTCAGCTGCTGGGAGGGAAGATGGGGCAGAAAATGGAAGAAAAAAACCCGAAACTGTTTTTGAATTGCACTCTTTAAAGCAATCTGATCATTAGGCACTTTTATTTGGGATCAAGCCTGCTTTTATTCCATGGGGTTTATTTCCAAGTAAACATGCTCTGGGTTGCATTCTTGGTTGGTAGCATCAATGCCATGAATGGGGAGATGGGAAAACATTCTGATTTGCTCACTTTGATTGTGGCATTCTGGATTTTGTTTGGAAGGCTGGGCCCTGATTATGAAGGGCATTGATGCTCAATGAGATTTTTGTATGCCCGATTACATAGAATCATATTTTCTCTGTTGTTTGTTGTGGGAGTGCCTCTGGATTTAATTGTTATGCGTGCACGGGGGAGGGGAGGGATTTGCCCCTTCCTTGTCCTACTTCATTTCGTTCTGAATTTTAAAGACACAAGAAAGTTATTTGGAAGATGGGGAGGGCTATAGCATCCGCTTTGCAAGCAGAAGGTCCAGGTTCCTTAGGTAAGGATGGAAAAGACCCCCTCCCCATATCAAATCCTGCAGATCTACTGCTAGTCTGGGTAGCTAAATAGACACATGGGTCTGTACAAAATCCAGTATTAAAAGTTTGATCAGGAGGCCTTGATCCTCTGCATGTTGTTCCCAAGTAAGCCCTGCTAAGTTCCGTGGAACTTATCCCACCTTAAATGCATGCAGCAGTTGGAGTAAAACACGGGCATATACACACAGATGCTCACACAATCTTGCATGCCACAAAGGGCAAGTGTCTCAAGCAAAACCAGCATTCTCTGACCTGGATGGTTTGCCTGTTGTACACTTTGACTACGTGAAAATTAAAGCCGTAGATCCCCTTTCGGGGCGCGATGAAAGTGCTCCGCTCAGAGTCAAAGTTCAGTCCGATATTCACTAGTACCTACAAGGGAAAGGCAGAGCAGAGTGAGAAATCAGGGAGAAAGATTGAAAACGCCAGCGGCTGGATGGATTCCCCGGAAACGTGGCCATCTGTCGCCGGCCCAGATTAAGTTTTTTTCCTTTAAAGAGAGACGGATGGAGGCACTCCAGAGTGAGAAACACACCCGTCCCTCTCCCTGGAACCTAGACCGCGAACCACTGGAGACGCCACGCGGTCCCTCCTCGCCTGCGGATTTCTTACTAGATCATGGAGCCAGCCCAGCCAGTAACAGCTCTTACCCCACCCCACGATTACGCGCACTCCCCTCCACTAAAGTTTCCACGGGCAATTCGAAATCTCTTCGGAGAACATCTAAAGACGGTGGCTTACAACCGTCTATGCACCCGGGATTGATCTGCGGACGGCTCAGAGGGTATTTTCTTGGGTGGGGGGAATGGAAAGAGGGGCAATTGCTCCAAAGCCAGCGCCCCTTCCCTCTACCACACCCACTCATGCCCTCCACGCAGTCACCCCGAGAACACCCCCTTTCACGCTCCCTTATCAGCAAAGAGCAAAACCCTACCGACGCCCTCCGATTTCCTGCGGGGTCTCTCACCTGGTCGAAGTAAATGATCATGGTCCTGTTGCTCATCTCCGACGGTTCGTGGTTGGTGCTGCGGATGGCCGAAAAGGCCACCTTGGCGCTGCCCGAGCGCACCGAGATGCCCAGCGCCGTGCCCGTCGGGTCCGAGGCCGGGTTGGAGTCGCACACCACCAGGCACTTGCCCTCCAGGATGATGGGCTCCGTCTCGTTCTGCCCCATCGCCACCCCGGCCAGCCAAGCCAAGCCCAGCAGCTCCAGCGCCAGCATCGCGCCGCCGCGTCCCAGGCGGGTCCGCCTGCCGCTTCGTCTCGCCCGCCTCCTCCGATCCCCCCAGCAGGGACAACGCTGCTAGGCGGCCAGCAGATCCAGCTTCCCCGAAGGGGCGGACGGACCGGCGGCTCCTTAGCCTGATCCTCCCTCCTCCTTCCTCTTCTTTTCCCCAGCCGCCTCGGGCTTCTCTCGAGCCTTCCCGAGAGCTCGGCTGCCCCCTAAGCCGGCCGCCTGGCTCTATTCCTCGCAAGCCCCTCGACGTGCTGGAAGAAGCAGCGGCGGCGGCGGCGGCGGCAGCTGCGGCATCGGCAGCCCCTGGCAAGGCTCAGGAGCGCTCGAATGCATAGCGCAAGGAGGGGAGGGGGAGAAGAAGGCGCGCGCGCCGCAGCCCAGCCCCAGCGCCGCCCGCCTGCTCGCTCTCTTCCTCGCTCGCAGTGGCCAAGGCAAGCTCCCCGCCGCCGCCGCCGCTGCCGTCGCCGAAGCACACAAAAGGCGCCGCCGCGCCGCGCTCCCACCCCACCAACCCGAGCCTGGCGTCAGCGCCGGCCACTCCCAGCGCTGGCGCCGCCCGCGGCCAATGGCAGGCGGGCGCGCTCGCCGCCAGCCAATGGGTGCCCGGTCCGTCTCTTTCAGCACCCCCCTCCTCCCCGAAGGCGGAGGCTTTCGGGTGATTAGGTGGTCAGGAGCAGGTGGAGAGAAGGAGCGAGAGATGGCGAGCGCGGCGGATGGTGGTGGGGACGGACGGCGCCCGCGCTTGGGCAAAGTCTGGCGGGGAAAGAGGGGGGTCCGCTGCCTCTCGCTCAGGGGCCGCACAGGTAAGGAGAGCACGGAGGGAGCTGCGCGGACAGGGCATAAGGACCCAGGAAAGGGCGCCCTCCGTGTCCTTGCGCGCTTTTCGACGGGGCGGCGCTCCTGGCGCAGGGGCGCACGAACTCCGGGTGCTCTGGCAGAGAGAGAGGGGGTGAGGGTGGGGGGAAATGAGGTTTCTTGCAGCCTCTACGTCGGAGAGAACGACCGTGCCCCGTCGGAGAGGGTCTTTAGCAGGCGGGGAAGCTCCATCCTATGAGGTAGCTTCAGCTGGTCAGGCGCAGGAAGAGGAGGAATAGGTGGGTTCTCGGGTGGGCGTGGAAGTCCGTGGGATGACGGGGGCAGGACAGCACGTGCTCAGGACCAGAGCTTTAGAAGCCCCACTTACCGCGAAGGTGATGGTGCCACCTCCCTTATATAATCTGAAATAAAACCGTGAAATAAAATACTATTTTTGTTAACCTACGTTAGTAGGAACCCCTCTGCTTTCAGTGGGGGCAAGTAATCAAAAGGGAAAAGAACAATAGGGGTGAAAGTGTGGAGTGGAGTGGAAGGAAGTCTAACAAAGTTCTGATTTTTCCCATGATGGATTGGATCCTTTAAAAAAAAAAAAAGTCAAATGTCAAACTCTTTTTCGTCTTTAAAATCTCTTTTGGTGGCTTTGATTTACAGGTGCGTAGCCTGCCTATTGGGTAATCCAGCACTGCATGTGTTGGTGCTCAGGAGGAGGCTGGGTGCTTGGGAGGGCAAAAAGTGAGACAGACAGATGGCTGCAGTGATCTCCCTAAAAGGAGAGATCCTGCCCAGCATAAAGACCAGGGGGTTGGCTAGGATTACCAGCCAGTGAGGTAAAAGAACACTGTACATGCTCAGAGGCGCTGTCTTAACTTTGCCTGTCCCAGGACTGCACCCTAGAGAGTGCTAAAGGGGAACTCTGATGTGTCCAGGCTCAAATGAAGCGCCACATCATAGATCTGAACAGGCCAATTTTCTTCATTGGTGGTTTTGAGGACCAGACAAGGTTGGGGTGGACATGTGTGACAGCAAGGAGGTGCAAGTATAGCATGTAGGTTTGTCAGGGATGGGACAGGAAGCAAAGACGGAGAAATGGGTGGATATTGGGGTTTGTATGTCATTGACACAAGCTCTTGAAAGGCTCCTAGGAATCACATCAGTGTGTCATGTCATTGAAGGATATTACCCAAGTGCAGTGTGGGTAAGGAGGAAGTAGGGAAGAGCTCATTGAATGTGCTCTTTGGGCACATTTTAAGTAATTGAACAATGCTGGACTACAACTCCCATCATCCCTCACCATTGACCATGCTTGCTGCAGCTGATGGGAGTTGCACTCCAGCAGCATCCAGAGGGCCACAGGTTCCCTATTGCTGGTGTAGGGACTGGTTCATGCATGCAAGTATGCCACACCTGACATCAAATGATGAAAGGGTGTGTGGAACGGCCTTCAGCGCATGCAGTATAATGTGGGAGACAAATATTTGCAAGTCCAGTTTTGTTGATATCTCAACACATAAAATGGGTGATGTATTGTGGGATTGGTTTCATCTTATGCAGTCAGCTGACATGGACAATATGCTGGTGGCTAGACACTCAACCACGTGGCCTCTTGTCCCTCTTGGCTTATTACTTGTAGTAGGGATTTGACTGGTTGGGTCTAGACTGCATGGCCAAACTTGGCCCTCCAGCTGTTTTGGGACTACAATTCCCATCATCCCTGACCACTCTTCCTGTTAGCTAGGGATGATGGGAGTTGTAGTCCCAAAACAGCTGGAGGGCCAAGTTTGGCCATGCCTGGTCTAGAGTGTGGTTAACACTTCATTCTGTAACCTTGAAAGAGGTGGTAATGTGACCACTGCTAAAGAAACCAGCCCTGGACTCCTTGGACTGGAATAAGTACCAACCAGTTGCAAATATCATCTCTGGGGAGAAGGTGATGGAGAGAGTTGTGGTGGGGCAGCTGCTAGCATTCTTGGATGGCATGGATTATTTAGATCCACTGAGTCCATGGTCACCCTGTCAGATTACCTTTGCAGAGAGCCGGGATAGGGGAATGTGACCTTGCTCTGCTTCTCTCTCTCTTGGCAACTTTTGATACCATTGACCATGATGCCCACCTGGACTAGCTCTGTGGAATGGGAATTGGGGTCACTGTGTTACAGCTGTTCCTGTCCTACCTATGGAGTCCAGAGAGTGGCACAGGGAAAGTGATTTTCAGCCCTCCGGCACTACGGGGTGCCAGGGCACTATTCTATGCCCATTGCTATTTATTATCTACATGAAACTGGGATAGGTTATTAAGCGTTTTGGGGCAAGGTGCCATCATTACGCTGATGACACTCAACCCTATTTCTCCAAAATATCTGGATCAAGAGAGGCTGAGCAGGCCCTGGACTGGTGCCTAGATGCAGTGGTGGGATGGAAGAGGGAAAATAAGCTGAGCTTGAATTCTGGCAAAATAGATGCACTGTGGGCAAGTAGGTCCCATGTCCAAGAAATAAGTCACTGGATGGAGTTGCACAGTTTGTGTGGGCTTTTGGACCTGGCTCAGTAACCAGGGAACCACGTAGCCTTAGTGGCTAGGAGCCCCTTATACAAACTCCTGTTCCTGGACTGGGAGAGCTTGACCACAAGGCTGGATTACTGCAGTGCA
Organism: Podarcis pityusensis; assembly: GCF_964106645.2. Classification (NCBI taxonomy): domain Eukaryota; kingdom Metazoa; phylum Chordata; class Lepidosauria; order Squamata; family Lacertidae; genus Podarcis; species Podarcis pityusensis. The sequence continues at coordinate 57,614,202 of NC_138033.1, read as the reverse complement.
ATTCATCTGGGGCTTCCCTTGTGCTTAATTCAGATGCTGCAGCTAGTGAATAATGCCACAGCACAGCTTCTAGCTGGGGTAAGACCCTGTCAGTATATATGCTTCTGCTCAGAGATCTGCACAAGTTGTTCATTTGCTACCACACCAAGTTCAAGGTGTTGCGAATAGTATGTAAACAGCTTGGGACCAGTTCAGTTGCAAGATTACTTGACTCTGTGTTTGCCCACCCAACTGCTTTGATCTGCAGAAGTGGCACAGTTACAGGTGGCACATAATACTTGTTCTGCAGTTGTAAGAAACTTATATTTTAGTGTGGCAGCACCTAAACTTTGGAACTCCCTACTTACTGACACCAGGCAGGCTCCTTTACATGCATATTTAGACACGTAGAAGTTACATGCATTTTAATTTTAGTTACCTTGTCTTGAACTGTTTTTTGGTAACCTGTTTAGAAGTTTTCTTACAACCAAGTGGTATATAAATTTTGTTTTTTAAAAAATGCAGCAATGACAATCTGCAGGACCAGTTCAGTTTATCACTTGATGTAATTGAGCCAGACCATTTATGCCCAGGTGTGTGTGTGTGACGAATTGTGGTCTAAATTCATGCCTACTGCAACGTTGTGGGAGTTCAGAAGACTTTCACTGGAAATCGGTTACGTATTCCACAGCAGGAAGAATCTTTTGAGTACTGCACACACATGAACACACCTTTTCCCCCTTATCCATTTAATGTACAAAAATTGCAGGTGTTGGTTTGGTAGGGTAAAATAAAATAAAATCCAAAAGTTATATGAGGGTTATACTTTATTGCCGTCCTGTAATAATTTTATTGGAACCAACTGATAAAAGTTGTAAAAACAGTGAGCAGGGTTTCAGGTTCCCCAGAATGCTTCTTCCATTTAAAAGTTAGAACTAAGCCACAATGACAAAAGGGGCGGAGAGATGAAAGGCTCAGCTTGGTGGAAAGTCCATAATCTGCAATTCATAACACTTTATAAATAAAACCTTTTTATTATTAAAACAGATAACAATATAGATTGCAAAAACAAATAAATTATATATTAATAAGCATAATATATTTAGGTTTATTAAGATTATGTTTTGCCTCCTGCTAAAGAGTCCAGAAGCAATATACAATACATTAATTCTCCAATACAGTGTCATCTTCTCATTATGCAGGCTTAATTAAGTTGAATCAAGCCGGGTGCAAAACAGACTCCAGGTTGCTGCAAGAGCTCCCGGGTCAAGGAAGCAACATCTGTACACTCTTTAAAAATATGAAAGCTCACAGTTATTTGGGTCTGTGTTTAGCAGCCCTTCCAGGCATCCTTTTTATTATTCATTATGATCACTCCTTTATTTCTAAGTAGTGCACACCCTGCACCTTCCTGCTGAAATCCTGCAACTTTCATACCACCGTTGTCCTGCTTTTGCTGTGCTATAGACCCTCCAGAAAGCAATAATGTGGTAGCACTGGGGAATCGGAAAAGCCAATAAAGCAGAATAAATTCACCAGTAATGGACTACTGATGCGTCAATAACATGTTGCAAAAATACATCTAGGCAAAATCACCCCACGTATTGCAGGTGGAGAGATGTGGCCATCTAATGAGGTCTGGGACACTGGGATAGATCAGTCAGCAGAACATGTGACTCTTTATCTCAGGGCTGTGGGTTTGAGTCCCACATTGGGTGAAAGATACCTGCATTGCAGGGGGTTGGACTAGATGACCCTTGTGGTCCCTTCCAACTCTACAATTCCATGATTCTACAATGTGATTTTGCCCAGATGTATTGTTGCAAGCCAATTTTCCATAATATACTGCATTTTTGCATGCTATTTTCACAAATATAGGCATTTATATACATATACACTTTACCATTGCGTATCCATTTTTCTACATAGTACTTGATTAGTGAACTGCATTGCAAAATTGAGAGAAGCATGACTTTCAAAGGACGTCTGTGTTTCAGCACATCTGTTGTTTCAGAAAGCACAAATTAGCTTTGCCTTTTAATGTGAAGTGTATTAAATTTCTACCCTGTCCCTCAGTAGAACTTAGGTGGCCCAGCTAAGCATGTGTGTATAGGGTTGCATTTTGAGACCTCGGTCATAACTAAATTTTGCTGAATCATGTCCAGAGTATCATGGAAGAGTTTCCTCAGGTGAGATGCTTTGAAAAAGTACCAGGCGTTCCTTGGACTTAAGACATTTTTGCTGGTGGTAAAGTTGGATCTTTATTTGCTGGTTTCATGTTATTAGGCATTAAGTGTTCCCCTCTTAATTTTGAGTGCTGCTCAGACTGGAACATATTTGTAGTCAGGACTGCATAAGCTCAAAAATTGCTTTCTATAGATAGGTTATTGCCAGCATTGATTTTGAACTGGGCGGCACAAAATTGCAACCTGGTGTCGCAAACAAAAATAGATTCACCGTTCTATTGGAATTAAACTGTCAGGCGAGTGTAACCTTTTCACCATCTGACAGTCGCAGAGACTGGTTTTCCAACTGCAAAAGATTTTTTAAAAAAACAAAACCCTTTTTTATATATACACAATTCAGCAAAGACATTATAACTGAGATTTAATGATAACGGCCAAAACTAAATTGTTTTAGTTTATGAATGAAGCCACATTTCTTAATAGAGACTTGACATGCACTGTGTCACTTATCTAATTCAGTATGCCTGTTTGTGACCATGTGGCCATTGATGTAAATAAAGATATCCTGGGTCTGAGGTTGAGAGGAGAGGTAATCAAAAGAGTTTATATAAAAGCATTCAACCTTTTCAATTCCAGAATCCTCATTTTAGCCAAACCGCAGCCTGGGGCCCTCTTTAAATACTTTCCCACATATGTTGACCTCACCCATTCAGTTCTCCCCCACTTCTTGTCTAAAAAATGTCAAAGAAAAGAAAAAAGCCTACAAGTTAAAGATCTATGGGGAATGGTACTAAATATACACCACCGGAATGTAGGGGGCACTAAACTTACCGAAGCCAATACTTATCTGTATATAAAACCAGTCTCCCAGTATGATATGCAGGAGATGCATATCACCTCCACACCAGTTTCTGCTTCTAGATTGGTCCAAGAGGCCTTGTTGTATTGCAGTATTTACGACTGAGCTGTAGACAAGGAAAGCCACAGTCCAACTCCTGTGTCTGTCATGACTTGACCTAGGCAAGCCAACATCTCACCTTAAGCTCCCCATCTGTGATATGAAGATGATATTGGGCCTACTTTACAGGTTTGTTGTTGTTACCAAGCTTTTACAATGGAGTAATAAAATAGAAAGCTTGTGATATGCACCTTGCCGCAAGGAAATTTGTTAGTCCAATATACAACCAATAGTTTCCAAACATTATCAAAATAGAATTCAGTTTGTTTCCTTACCAACAATTGTTTTAGTAATCGTTTAGGAACAGTAACTAATTATGCTTGAGAAATGGCCTCTTCCTAATGAACCAGGTTTTGAATGGTCTTTCCTTGCTTTCAGTACAGACTTTGAAGAGTGTAGTGCAGCAAAGGGGACTTATTGCCTCCTGCTATTGCCGGACTCTGTCTTCCATCATCTTTGACTATTGGCCATGCTTGCTGCGGCTGATGGGAGTTGGAGCCCATCAGCATCCAGGTGGAGGAGGGGGTGGCCCATAGCTTGCATCTCGAAGATGGTGCTAGAATAGATGGCACTAGTAGCTTGTTGGGCTTTTCCAACCTTGCTGATTGCTAGCACTGTCCATGCTTTGAAAACACTCAGCGGTATAGCTAGCTGCTCGGGTGCCTGGTGCGGGAGCGTGTCCTGCAGCCGGGGGCGGGGCGATCCACCCATGGGGGCAGGGCAAGCCTCTCCGATGCCTGGATCCTCTCCGACACCTCCCCCTCAGCTGTAGGGCGGCTGAGGGAGAGGTAGTAGGCAAACGCAAGTTCCACGCTCCCGTTTCAGGCAGCATGGAACCTGCAGGTGCCTAAGCCACCATGTCACTCCTAAAAAGTTTTGTGAGCCCAGGTGTTGTTGTTTTTTTATAAAAAAAACCTCATTTTGTCACACACACCCCAGTGATGACACCTGGGGTGAACCGCACCCCACTTCTTCCACCACTGAAAACACTGAGAGAGTAAGGCTAAGCCATGATGCATGATATGGTAGAGTTGTCAAAAAAAGATCTTTTGGTCTTTTCAACCAGTTGTCAGTAAACTGACTACAGTGGTACCTCAAGTTAAGAACTTAATTAGTTTTGGAGGTCCGTTCTTAACCTAAAACTGTTCTTAACCTGAGGTACCACTTTAGCTAATGGGGCCTCCCGTTGCCGTCTCACTGCCACCACACAATTTCTGTTCTCATCCTGAAGCAAAGTTCTTAACACGAGGTACTATTTCTGGGTTAGCAGAGTCTGTAACCTGAAGTGTCTGTAATCTGAAGTGTCTGTAACCTGAGGTACCACTGTGCATTATCATATGTTTGTATGCTGCAACACTTCCAGTCCAAAGTAGGCAAGAGACATATGGCTGCGTATTTCTTTTCCCAAAGGTAGTGGGTTTTTTTGTCTCTGATGGGAAGTGAGATTTTTTCCAGTAGGAAAAGCAATGGAAAGGGGAGAGCATTCAGCAGCCTTTCCTCTCTTGCCATACCTCCTCTCAAATCCACAGCCTCCTGATGTTGCCTTTTGTTTTGGTTTTTAAAAGCCTGTCAAAAGCATAGAATTGTACAATATATCTACTTTGGCCATCTGTCAAGATGGCTTTTTATGAGGTTCTTGGGGAAAGGTGACTATTTGTCATTGTGAAATAAAATGCAATAAAAGCGAACAGGATGTAACTTCCACCCTTTTAAGAAAGGGATACTGTTTGTATTGCACTGGTCACCTTGTTTCCAAAGCAGGCACTGCTCTGCCAGACCTATTCCTGAGCCAAACAAGTAACAGTGCCGCCCTGCTGCTCTCCTCGCAAGGCACTCTTCTTCCATAATTTGAAATGCTCATGGGAGTGCTTTCCTTGTGAGCATTTCCTGTCTAAATGTGAATTGGTTTTCCACTTTAACTTCCAACACAAAATATATTGGAAGTATATTGGGTGTTTTGATACCTTTATGGTAGTTTGTGTAATGTGAATGGTGCCACGGACCCCCCTAGGTGGGTTATGTGGACCCACTGGGGTCCACAGACACCCAAAATGAGAACCACTGCCATAGACAATCATAGTCAGGGTGAATTTCAGTTTAGTCTCTCCCCTCACCTTCTGTTTCCTTGGCACAGACGGCCATGCTTACATCACTTCCTGTGGGCTGTAAGCAGCTCAGCCAAGACATTAGCAGAGTGAATTTACAGATCTGTGTGTATCACTTAATTTATGAAGACAGGGTAATGAAACATTTGATGATGCGCAGTTGAATATATGAACTGACGTCACTGAAGACCACTGCGCTCTTACATCCTGTATTGGTTGTTCTGGGGTAGTTTATTCACACATGCAGGTTATTACTTGATGCTGCAGTCATCAGATGAGGACCCCAAAGGTAGGATTCACCAATGGAACATTTAGCGATGCTGCGGCCAGCCTGCCACAAAGCAAACGCTTGTGTTTGTGTGTGAGCACCAGCATCTGGAGCCTGTCTTATAGATGATTCACACAAGTGAGCCATTCCTGGGGTAGAAGTCATAAATCTGATAAGGCCACTGCTAATCCAACCTAGAGGTCTGTCTGGAATCTAAATATGGCAATTCGTCAGCCCCGGAGTGTGAGCTAAAATTTATGGTGAGTTGTCATGAGGCACATTTAATTGGACACGAGGAGAAAAAGTGAACATTATACAGAGAAATGCCACTTGTCCATCTATCCCATGGGGCTAATTAGACCTCCTAGCCTCCTGATTTGGCCTGTGGGGGCACTTTGATCAGGCCATGCCCACCTGCCCTGCACCTGAAGTCAGATGAAGATGAGCCTGAAGAGGCTTTGCAGGCATCTGCAAGGTCCTGTACACAACAAAGCACTCTCCAGAGTCTAAGTCAGACCTCTTGTTTGAGTTGGATGGGGCAACTTTATGCAGCGGAGGTTGTTCCATTAGGGCAAATGGGGCACTTCCAACTGCCTTTCTTCTCTTTTAAAACCATTCCAGAAGTTGACCGTCCATTTAGTCTCAGTGTTCCCCTTATGGAACTCAGTGGGGAAGAGATTGGGGGCAAAGCTTGAATTGTTTGGCTCTGCCTGTCATTGGCTCTCTGTCTCCACCTACTGTTGCCCCCCCTGCCTTCCAACCCACCAGTCACAATGAGCACCAGCTATCGCTAAATATTTGCAGGAGTAGGGGAACCATTCTCTGTTATGGGTCACAGTTGCAGCATCGGAATGGAAATCACAGTGTTCACACACTCATCTGCATAAGAATGAGTGTGCGGAGGAGAGAGCTGGAACTTGACTGCCACGTGTTCAGCTGAACCAGTAACCAGAGCCTACATACCTACAGCATGTATGTGTCATGCACTGTCTCCATATGTTCAGAAACCCTGGATGCATGTATGCTCTGTTTGTAGCCTGAATGATATGAACAGATGTCAGGGTAAGGGCCAGTGGGCAGAGCCCCCCCCCCACTGGTTTCTGTGCTAATGAATGTGGCCGAAATCTTTCATATACAGTGGTACCTCTGGTTGCGAACGGGATCCATTCCGAAGGCCGTTTGCATCATGAAAAGCCCGCAACCTGAAGTATCGTATCTGCGCAGGTGCGTGACACGATTTGGTGCTTGTGCGCATGTGTGAGTGGCGAAACCCAGAAATAACCCTTTCCGGTACTTCTGGGTTGCTGCGGGACGCAACCTGAAAAAACATAACATGAAGCGAACATAACATGAGGTATGACTGTATTTAATAACATTTACTTAGGAAGATTGAGAGGCATAAATTGGAGAATTTCTGACCTATGTGTTGCTGGGTGCATTTTGTTACATAGATGCTTAAAATCACGCTCCTCTTCTACATCTCTGCATTTCCCCTTTGCTTACATGTGCACATGTTTGCAGAAATGCTTCTCCCCTTTTAACTCCGTAGATGGAATATTTTCTGGTTCACAATCTTGACTTTGGGCTAAGCTTGAAGTCTTAAGCCTTGGCTTGCATTTGGGGTCAGCACAGAGTCACATCTCCCTAGCAGCAGTTCCCAGAGGCTCTGGGCACGAGGCTTTGCAGAATGCCTGGCAAAGTGCACAGGGTGAGGAGGGGGAGTAGAGAATGCCAATTAGAGTGCCCCCCACATCCCACTATCCTCAAGTAAGCCAGAAATTGATTGTGCCTGAGTTAAAGAGCAGAGCTAGCGACACACTGCAACGATGGCCCACCACCTTGCAGAATGGTCAGGGGTGCTTGAAATCCAGAGGTTTGAAAGGGCAGTGGAAATGGTAAAGCTCTTTTGGAGTAATTGAAGGCTACATTTTATCCTGTGGAGGCTGGTGTGTTAGGGCAAGTGGGGCACTGTTGCCCCACCAACCTCAGTCTGCACTCAACCAGCTCTCTCCTGCCTGCCTTCTTTTTTAACAACCATCTCCTCACATCATCTCTCCTCTGAAGACGAACCTCTCTCTCTTCACCCTTAGAGAGGAAAATTTGGTACTTCCTATGATCCTTAGGATGCCCTCCCAGGGACTATAGGATTAAAAGATCTACCACAGAAATGAAATTCTGCCAAATTTAGGATTCCAATAGATGTTTGTCCATTTCATCACAGCTTCAGCGGATCGTAACACTCCTCCATTCCATCATTTCTTTTAACTTATCCAATCTCTGCAGCATCCAGATATTTCAGCAGCCATTTCCAAATTGCTGGAGGTTGAGATATTTTCCAGTATTCCCATATCAAGCCCACAATATATCAAGACAGATACCTGGATATTGCTGCAAATCCATAGTTGGTGATTTCACCACACTGGATAAATTATCTTCAGCAACGTTATATAATATCTGTTGCCAAAGGCTGTAGCCAAAGGTGGGGAATCTGTAGACCACCAAATGGTGGAGGATTCCAATACCCATCAGCCCCAGCTAGCGTGGTCAATGTGCAGGGGTGGTGGGAGTTGAAGTCCAAAAGCATATGGAAGGCCACAGGCTCCTCGTCACTGTTCTAGATGCAGTCAATATCCAAATGTCCGTGAAATATTTTGGGGCAAGGTGGCACACATTCCCAACTTTTAAATTTGTTCATGGAAAATAACCAGTTAAGATGCACTGTTCCAGAAAAGCAATTCTCCACGGGGGCTGGGAAACAACAACAAATGCCTAGCGTTGGGACAAGAGTTTTCTTTTCCCATAAACTTAGGATGCTTTTAGCCATATTAAGCTGAAAATTCTGGGGATATATATTTATCATACAGGACAAAACTCTCTCTCCTCCTTTGCATTTTGGAGACCAGGAAGTGAATTTTGATAAAGGGACAAGTTTTCACAGACTCCACTTGGCTCATTGCTCTTTCTGCACATTCATTCCCCACTGTCCCAGTGACAGGCATTTTTCTGGCAAACTGTTAAAGAAAAGTGCAACGACCACTCTCGGAGCATACAGATGGTGTACAGTTTAATCTTGATTATCCAAGAGTGGACCTTTAAACTTTGCTGAGAACCTCGCCTCCCTTCCTCTGAAATCTCATGCCCCAGCTCCCGGGACCAATTTGCTCGCTTTCAAATCTTCCTCCACCGCTGTGCTATCGTGAAAAATAGCTGGCGATAACTTTGGGGAAAGGGGGCCAGGAGAACTGCTGACTTGAAATCCGAGGTGAGGGTCCATCATTTATACTAATGAGCTCACTGGTGGGGAATTTGTGAGATGCTCTGCTCTGTTTCTTTTTTAAGAAAAGGAGTAAATCACCTTTAAATAACCGCAGGCCTTTTAAGCATGATATATACACATGCGTACATACGAGTGGAACCTGCAATGAAACAATCAGCATGACATGTATCTTTTCAGGGAGGCAGGCAGACTCCATTCCGTTCTCCCTGCTGCCGCCATCCCAGCTCCCTGGTGTTTGCCCTCCCTCTTTCAACAGTCAACCAGTATTCTGTGTGGGCTGAGCATCTCCAGTCCTTATTAGGCTGCTTATTGCAAGGGGGGGAGGTTGCCCTTATTTTTTCCTATAATTTTTGTACTTCTCCAAACCCTTGGGGTTCCTCCAAGCCTGATTATACATCTGTCTTTTGTGTGGCTGGTGCCATTTTGGCCACAAAAGGACCCACGCTTGGAGAACACTGTCTCGTGAGGGTTTGAAATCTGCTAGCATTTCTCCCAAACCGGATCAGGGGCCTGTGTCCTTCCAGATGTTGTTGCCTACAACTAGGAATGGGAGAGGAATTCAACTCGGGTCTCTTTGGGAGCTGAATATGTCAAATTCACACTTTTTGAAACAATATGGAAATTGAAGCACAGCTTTCTTGTGAATTTTGCACTTATCTGACTTCTGCTTTGCAGTGTGTCAACCAGACAAGGTTTGCAAAAGGTACATCTATTAGGGTAAGAGTGTGCATAGAAATGAATACTATATTGTGGGAAGTAACACAAAAATGCATTATATGTGGGGAATGTGCTTGCAGAAATGTGCACAGTAGTCAAAACCAAATATCAAAATATGTTTATTGGGATAAACGCTAAAATTCTAAGGAGTTTTCATGAGCGACTTTTGCAAAATGTGAGGTGGGGTGGGTGGGAATGAGAAACAGAGAGAGCCCAAATGGACAGGTGCTTCCATCCCTAACTACAAATCCCATTATTTTGACCACTGGTCGTTGTGGCATGAGGCTGATGGGAACTGGAATCATAAAGCAATGGGATGGCCAAAGGTACCCTGCCCTGGAACTAGATGGATAGCCCAAAGTCTTCCTGAAACAACTTGAGAATCATAAAATGGTGGAGATTCTCATATCCCTACAATGAACACTTCTTTGGAGAAGCTGTGCTCCCAGGTTTGATTGGGTTCTATTTTCTCTTACTGGCATTTGAGCAATTCTTAAAATCACCACCACCACCACCATTTTTTATCCTGATACCAGAGGTCTGGCATCACAGTTCAGCTCTCTAATGTCAACAGGACCACACAGTTTTGTGGGTTCTCCTTGGCACAGTGTTAATGTAATGCAGATTCTTATCATAAAAGGCCCCCAAACATTTTATCAACATTCATTTAAAATGATCACACGTAGAGGAAATAAAGCATGGTATTTAATGTCACATGGCATTATGAGAACATCATCTCAAAATGGCTGTCATTTCACTTCAACCGGCCGAAGCATCTGCTGAATTTATCCGGAGGTCATCCACTCAACTGCATATCTCTGCCGTGTCTATCGGGATAAAATTTCTAAAGGGCTGCAATCCAAGACTCACTTACATGAGGGTAAGTCCTGTTGAACTTAGTGGGGCTTACCTCTGAGTAAACACACCTAGGCATACACTGCAAAAAGCTTTGAAATGCAGAGTTTCATGATCAAGGATGGGGTAGCCAATGTGATGCCTTCAATATGTTATTGGCCATGCTGGTTGGGGCTGATGGGAGCTGGAACTTGACTATGCCCAGACATCATATTGGCTATCCCTGTTTGGAGCTAGATCATTGCGTTACAGCATTACATTCTGTGCCCCACAATCTCTTCAGTGTTCTTTCTGTGATACTGCAAATTGCTCTATCAAAAGCCAAGAGCCAGGAAGCGGGTTCCAATCAATAGGGGAGCTCTACATGCCTAATGGATTTTCTTGGCCTTATCAATAATACACCACTCTGTGGCATCCTCTGGACCTCACCTATTTGAGTTTCCCATTGTTCCCACCCACCCCCTCCGGCCACCTAGGGATTTTGAGTGATGGATAAGTCCCTGAAAAATGACACCGTATTTAATTATACACACATTTCCATAATTAAATGAAAGAGCTTTTGTTTTCAGACAGATGCACACACAATATCCTCCTCCTCTCCTCTCCTCTCCTCTCCTCTCCTTTCCTCTCTCCACCTCCATGAAGTTCAGAGCTGTGCAGCCCAGACTTTCTCATTCATGCAAGGGAATAAGCATTTTGCTCATTGTTCAGCAAATCATTAGGAACTGTGTGTTTGGTTGTGTATGCCTGTAGCTGTAATTATGCTCAGCTTTTAGTGAATGCAGGAGTCAGCCAAGCATTGTTGGACAGAGCCATTTGTGGTGACATTGAGCCCTACTGGTACAATACATGTGCAAGCAAACGAAAAGGAGATATTTTGATGGTTGTGTCTAAATTAGCCTTGAGGTCTGTAAGGAAATGCTCATCAAGTCTGCAGCATTTAATTACCAGATCACTGAGCATGTAAATTAGAGAAGTCCCTTACGCTTGCCCTCCACATCCTGTGCACGTATACTCCCTTCCAGTATATCTGGGGGTTTTTTGAGGGGTGCGCATAGGGTTGACTCCAGAATTTGAGGGGAGGGTCAGAAAATGCACTTTCAATTGGCCCCATTAAACTGAAAGAGATGAGGCATGTAAACTAAGATGCCTTTCCCACGTAACCTGTAGCTTCCTTGACTATCATTTGCAAAGTGAGAATGGTGGTTGCTTGGCCACTTTGACTACCTCAATGAATGCCCAACCTCACCACCTTCCAGAACTGACCCTGTGTGTTTTTTTACTCAGGAAGCTGCAAACTTGCATGTTGGGATCAGTGCTCCCATGTTTGGTGCTCTGGACTCTGAGGAGGTCAATTGCTCTGAGCGTTGACCCTGGATGACTCCACACACCCAGAACCTGCCTTCCCCAACATCATTTAGAGAGCCCACTTTGCCACTGCTTCACATTGCCACCATCATAGTTTAAGGATTCATACCCAGAAACTACAGTCAGAGTTCTTGCATTCCCATCAGAATCAGCAGTTGCTAAAGCAGGCAAGGCCCCTTGAACTAAAGGAGCCTTTTCCTACTGGAGGTGGGCCTAACCACTTAAAGACTAAACTGCAGCCCTATTTATGTCTTACTTGAGAGTTTTTTTGTGGCTGAATGCCCCCCCCCCCATTTGATTTAAGCATACTACACTGTGTGCTTTGCAGACTGTTACAGTCTAGAGCTTCTTTGCACACTGAGGTTGGCAGTTCATGGTCATAGAATTGTAGAGTTCGAAGGGACCCTGAGAGCCATCTAGTCCAACCCCCTGCAATGCAGGAATCTCAGCTAAAGTATCCATGACAGATGGCCATCCAGCCTCTGCTTAAAAACCTTCAAGGAAAGAGAGTCCACCACTTCTCGAGGGAGTCCATTCCACTGTTGAGCAGCTCTCACTGTCAGAAAGTTCTTTCTGGTGTTTAGTCAGAATCACCTTTCTTTTAACTGGAATCCAATGGTTTGGGTCCTACCCTCCAGAGCAGCAAAAAACAAGCTTGATCCATCTTCCATGTGACAGCCTTTTAGGTACTGATTTTTCAGTGCATAGCCTCAGTATGGATTGGCTATCAGCTCTTAATTATATCAGGAGAAGTGTTTTCCTCCCATCTGGACCTTTGTGGCCTAAATTCTAACCACACATGAACTAAAGCATTTCTTGTTTAATGTACCATCAAGGTAAGGGAATGAAATCTTGCATTGATTAGATGTGTTTATTGCTGAAAGAATAAATGCCATTTGAGGAATTGTATCCGGTTCTCCTTCATCTTGTAGGTTATGATTACGTCTCCAAAGCGCTATGGAGAAGTGAATAAATAATAGTTACACAGCAAAGCATGCACAGACCACTTCACAAGAAACTCCATTATTTGCATGCTTTAGACAAGAGAGGGCCACTTGACTTCCCAAACAAGTTTTTGAGCTACTTGATTAACATTGATGGTCCCTAGAAGCAAAGCCTTCTTATGTTATTATAGCATGGGTGGCCAACCTGTGCCCTGCCAACGTTGGTTGGATTCCCATCAGCACCCAGCCAGAATAGCCAATAATCAGGGATTATTGGCAAGAAAGAAGCAGACTCCTAACTTACATGCCAGTGACCCACTACTAACTGGTGTAGACCTGTGGCCCTCCAGATGTTGCTGAACCATAGAACCCATCATCCCTGACCACTGGCCATGCTGTCTGGGGCCAATGGGTGTTGTAGCTCAGCAACATCTGGAGGGACACTGGTTCCCCATCCCTGGTGCAGACAATATAGAGCTGGATGGACCAATGGTCTGATTCAGTACACCAGCCTCTTATGCGCCTATGCCTGCTTGGTGTTCTGTTGGCGGGCAACAAAGGGGAACAGTGACAGCAGCCTGTGCAAAGCTAAACAGGGTCTGTTATGGTTTCAAATCGGATGGGGGACCATGTGTTGAGATTCCTGCATTGCAGGGCATTGGACTAAATGACCCTCAGGGGTCTCTTCCAAATCTACAGTTATATGATTCTTTGATTCTATCTTTGGGGCCACTGCAGGTCTTCGTTCTTTGATTTTAAACTGGGTTTGATGAAAAGGAGCTCTTCAAATATAGGACTGTCCTCTGACTGTCCTTCAATAGAGGACTGTAATGTAGGACACTTGGTCACCCCACGTGAACTTTTCTGATGGAGAGCCCAGATCCTTCCCCTCCACCCTGAAGTACCAATTAGCACTGCAGCAGTCTTGATGGGAGGTGAATCAAGTTTTCTGCCCTGAATCCACTTGTCTTATTTGTTGGCCAGTTATACTCACTTTGAGGACACAAACTTGCTGATTGCACCTGCAATTTTAGTTTCTGCTGAGCTGATGTAAAGCTGGGAAGCATGGGACGTGCACATTATTGAAAGCTTCTTGGGGAGTTTCGATACCTCCTTGTGTAAGTTTTATTGCAAAACCCTGCAGCAGAATCTGCAGCCTACTGAAAAGAGAGGGAAGCTCGTGATTTGCAAGATACAAACAGCCATCACTTAACCTGCTTAAAACTTTCCTCCACTGAGAACAGAGACTGGAGTATGAAATGCATACTGCCTTTCCACTGGCTATGTCTGCTTGGAAGCAGAAATGGAGAGACTTTCCTGATCTTTGGGATAACTTTTCTTCTTCTAAGAGGCTTCCTCCATTCTCTTCTTGAAAGGCACACTGGGGCCGTTTGTAGATATTTTTGAATCAGTCACACATGCCTGATTGTCCAGAGCACTAGGTGGACACTCACACTTAAGAACACAAAAAGAGCCTGCTGGATCAGGCCAATGGTCTATCTAGACTAGCATCCTCTTCTCACAGTGGCTAATACTCTCCTTGTTCTACTAAATCTTGCTCCTCTTGCCTCCACAGCTTCTTCCATGCATTATCCAAAATGCCCTGGCACCACATTATCCACATTCTCCTGGCACCATATTTGTTATCTTATTTAACTGCTGGCTTGGTTCCAATAATTTCGTGCTTTTGCTGTTGTTTGATACCGTGTTTTTTTGTTTCACACAAATGTTGTTAGCTGCCTTGAAGGCATTTGTGGTAAAAGGCAGGACAGAAACTTTAGAAATAAAATAGCGAATTAAATATCTGAAGGAAGCCATACTTCTTTGACCCTTTTTCATGGAGAATAAGGCTATCCATTGCTTCTAGCCATGATGGCTGTGTTCAGTCTCTGCTGTTGGAGGCAAGGGGCCTTTGACTACCAGTTGCTGGGAACTGAATTTATGACTTTTGTGTCTGTAGCAGGTAAGACCAACATGGAGTGTCCTAAACTCCACCGTGGAAGAAACGCAAGAAGACCTGAAAACCAGTTGCAGGTCAAATGCTGCTAATCTGTTGCAGTGACTTGACATCTCTTGAAGTAATGGTATTGTTTTATGCAATGAGCAGTAACAGCTCCAAAGAATAATCAGTCTGTCTATTGATTTGGCTTGTTTAGTGTTACTGTGCCTAATCAATAAACCCCCAAAGTATCTCGTCATAATGGCTGCTTTGCGTTCGCCTCTCCAGTAGCTTTCCAGCTGCCCAGAAAGTGGGATCAATACACTGAAAATGCTCTTCCACACTCGTCCTTATGAAATGTTTGTATTTCTCCATGTGAGTTTTATGCTGGTAAATGGCTTTTCCAATATATCAAGGGCTTTTTCTTTTTCTTTTAAAGGGTTCCATATTGCAATGCATACACCACACAATCACCAGGCCATGTAGGGGATGCTTTCAAGGTCACTGGTGAATTGACTAAAGGAGATTCATAAACCTTTCAAGTTATACTGCGCAGATATAGAACAAAAGCCAGCTAAGTGGTTCCAAATGGTCCGCATGCAGAGATGTTTGCAGGGTCATTAGGGTTGGTTTCCACCCCCTCCTGAGATTTTTAAAAAAAACATCAAATGGTAAGTAGTACACCTTGATATCCTGGGTACTTTTGGAAAGGTCTGGGGAACTCATCTGAAATCCTGAAAATCCTGTGCCATTAACAAAGAGACCAGGTGTAGCTAACCTGGTGTCCTCCAGATTTTTTGAGCTACAACTCACATCATCGCTACTAATTGGTCATGCAGGCTGGGGCTGATGGGAGCTGTAGTCTGCAACTGTAAAATGACTGTTTACCCCCATTGTCAGATGAGTGTTTGACAAAAATTTACTTGGAGACCCCAAAATAAGGTTTACCAGTGACGTTTTGTAGCCCCCTACAAGTAGAGAGAGGTGTGTGAGTGTGCGTAGTAACTAGTCTACTGAACAAAGGCAAAATGTATATTAATTGCTCAGACCACTTTTGCCTCTGGCCCCACCAGCTGCTGGCATGTGGCCCCAGAAGACTATTTAGAAGGGAACACAGCTTTCGAGCTGGGAAATGTTTCCCGCCCCTGCTTTCAAGAGTTCATGCTTGATTTGTGACTATCACCCTTTCCATACTTCCATGGTGCAAAGCTGGGAAGCTGGAAGACAGTGGATTCCAGGGGGAAATTTGCAATCCTAACCACACTTAACCTGGGAGTGAGCCCCATTCAATTTAATAGGACTTACTTCCAAGCAAACATAGGATTGCAGCGTTTGGCACCTTCTGGAATGGATGGCCTTCACTCTTTCCTTCACCCATTATTCAGAAGAGAGAGAGAGAGAATTTGATCTTGGAAGGTAGTTTGTTTCGATTCTTGTTCATTGTTAGCCATGCTCACTATGGGGAATCCAAAATCAAAAGGATGCTCTGCATCAGAAAGGGCTGGAGAAATTATTTGTACTTGCTTCCACAAGCTCAGGAAAATAAAGAGATGCTAAAAAAAGAAATGTGCTTCAGGGTCTTGTGCTGGCCTTTCAGAGATTAAAAAGATGCATAAATTGATCTCAGCATGCTACACGGGTCGTGGATTGCTCTTTCGAATCTTTGAAGAGCTGGTGTTAGTTTGCCCACCTTTGCAAAGTAATAGGCCTTGGTTAGAGAAACTGCTCCTATCTCTCTCTCTCTTGCAGGGGATGGGGAAACTGGCTCTCCAGTTGTCATGGGAACTCTGACTCCACCATCCCTAGCCAGCATGGCCAATGGTTAGGGATTATGATAGTTGAGGTCGAACAACATCTGGAGGGCCACAGGTTCCCCATCCCTGCTGCTCTGGATGGAAAGGACGTAGGGCTGATTCACACACGTTTCATCACCCATTGCCTGCAACATCAGTGGTGGATTTCATGGTTGAAAGAGCCTTGGTAGTCATGCCTGTTGCTCCATTAGATCCCTCAGGATCTCTCTTCTTTCTCTAAGGCACTGGTCCCCCGCAGGCTGGAATCAGCCCTTGAAGCAGTTTTGTCCAACCCATTGACAAATTTACCAAATTTTAGATGAGGTGTAGGAAAAGGTTTGTAAGAAGCTTCATCCTTAAGGAAAATTGCATTCAGGTGGCACAAGAAACTACCCACCCATCCCTGATATTGTCATTATATTAACAGATTGTGGATCAGGAGATGAGGCATTTCAGCAGTGAACGATTGCTAAAAGCACTAAGGATGCCATGAGTGGGATTTGCTGGGCCAAAACATATATGGTGGTAAATAAAAAATTGCCCCCGAGCAAATTGGTTGAGTTTACTTTCATTGTGCACCTGGGATCAAGCCTTGGTTATTTGAACAACTTCTTTGTTCTGCAGATCAGCTTGCACAGTGTACCTTGTTAACTCCTGTTCCCCCTGCCTGTAGGACATCACCAATGAATTCCATAAAAAGCAAAAGACATACTGGGTCTCCCCATTGGATGGGCATTGTACCCTAGGGCTGGAAAGCTTCTCTTAATTCCAGAAAGGGCAGGACTGGTTGTGGTTGCTTAATGGACATCAAGAGTCACTGCTGCCTGTATATAAGGGCTAAATGCTGGTAAGAACAAAGTTATATTAATCCCATCATTCTTCCAAAGAGTTTGGTCAGTGCACAAGGGCTCATATTGTCTTCACAACAACCCAGTGAGGTAGGGTAGGTGGAGTAAGCTTTGCATTTGAGCAGGGATTGGCACCTAGTCTACCCAGTACAAGTTCAGCACTTACACTAAGAAGAGCCTGTTGGATCAAGCCAATGGCCCATCCAGTCCAGCATCCTATTCTCACAGTGGCCACCCAGGTGCCAAGTCCTCAAGCAGGACCTTAGCACAACAGCACTCTCTCCTGTGGTTTCCAGAATCTAATGTTCAGAAGCATTACTGCCTCTGATCATGGACTGCTAGTAGCAATGCATAGCCTTTACCGTCATGGATTTGTGCAACCTCTTAAAGCCACCCAGGTTAGTGGCCACTGCTGCCTCCTGTGGGAGGGAGTTCCATAGTTTAACTATGTATTGAAGTACTTTCTTTTTTCTGTCCTGAATACTCCAACAATGGATTCTTCCAATGAACTTTGAACTACCCAACAATGGTTATCAAAAGTTTGAGCAGTGGGTGGAAGAGCCACTGAATATGTGTTTTTAATAAGTCACGGTGCATTTCAAGCAAATACGTTCTTGATCAGGGGACATAGGATACGGGTGAAGCTGCTGTACCCTCCTCATAAGTTTTCATTGTCCTCTCCTGTATCTTCTCCAGATCTACAGGGTGTCCAGTCCTGGTGAGGCTGACCCATGAACCATAGATGGCTTGGGAGAAAAGAGGTTTTGGCAAGAAAGAAGCAGACATGAAATGAGCAGGGAATGGATGTCCAGTTGAAGAGCAGGTGCCCTTGAACCAGATAACACAGGTACCGTATTTTTTGCTCTATAAGACTCACTTTTTCCCTCCTAAAAAGTAAGGGGAAATGTGTGTGCGTCTTATGGAGCAAATGCAGGCTGCGCAGCTATCCCAGAAGCCAGAACAGCAAGAGGGATTGCTGCTTTCACTGCGCAGCGATCCCGCTTGCTGTTCTGGCTTCTGAGATTCAGAATAGTTTTTTTCTTGTTTTCCTCCTCCAAAAACAAGGTGCGTCTTGTGGTCTGGTGCGTCTTATAGAGCGAAAAATACGGTAGTCCATGATAGGTCCTTCAGCACCATGGACAGATCCTAGCCAGTAAACAACCTGTCTCATTAGATTATTAACTTCACCTGAACCATTTATAGCAGGGATTGAGAACCCCTGTTCCTCTAGACCTGCCTTCACCAACCTGGTGCCTTCCAGATGTTTCGGACTACAACTTGGAGCTCAAAGTTTCTGATGGGCACCAGGTTGGCAAAGGTCACTCTAGAAATTGTTGAATTGCAACTCCCACCATCATGACCATCGGGCTGATGGGAATTGTTATCCTGCAACATCTAGAGAACCGTGGGTTCCCAACCCATGCACTACAACCTTCCTGGGCTATAAGGGCCAGACTATCCCTCCGTCCTGAGCAGTAGCCCTCTGGTCTGGAGCCAAGCAGCCCATCACCCCCCTGTTCATTCCTTCTGGGTGTATTGGTGAGTGGGCGCCAGCAAGAAACAGAGTCTTCCCTAGGTGGTGATGGTGGTATATTCAGGCACAGTGAATCTGTGTTTGTTCTCGTCATCAGCATCCTCCTATTTTCCTTTCAAGAGATTCAGAGTTGCTAAGAAAAAAATACATGCAATAGTAAACTGGGTAAGCAAACAACCCATTTAATAACAACTCAGCCTTATAAAAAGGGTAAAGGCTCCATTCTACCCAAGGCAAATGGCAGGCAAACATCAGTTCCCATCCCCCTCACCCAGAGACCTCCCTTAAGAAACATGTTTTGGCCAACTGATGAAAGTAACATGAAGCCTGGCAGGCTTCTCTGAAAAGAGCATCCCACCATGTCCCCTTAAATGCAACCCAGCCTCTAGCCACCACCATTCCTCTCTTTAGGAGAAAGCCTGCTGCAGGCATGAATTAAGAGTCCTGCCAAGGAGCTGTATATAACCCTGTTTTATAAACGTTTCCAACGTCTGTTGGGGATCCTGAATGGGCTGTCAAATTTCAACAGACATCCCATCAGCGGCTCTTCATTTGACGTACAGTAATTAATTTAGAAAGAAAGGATCTGATCTTGCATGTGTGAATTACTCTTCAAGTACGTTCAATTATACTGACTTCACCACTCCCTGTAATCCCCTATAGCCCCTTTCCAGAGTGTGTATGCAGCATGAGGGGTAATCGTATCCCAGTCTCTGGCTGTGCTTTGGCCATCTGATGGTCTCGCGCTCAGGAGCAAGCAGATAATCCCCCTTCCAGACAATGCCCATCAGGGAGGCTGCCTTTCACTCAGCCCTGCTGCAGACCCAACAAAACAGCCTGCGGGCACATCGCAGGCCTGACCCACCGCTCCTCTCTCAACTTATTTGGATTGACGTCTCCTTTTGTCGAGGACCTGCTCCTCGCTGTTTGGCAGGCTCGGCCCTGCGCACAGCCTCTCTGCGTTGCCGTCATGAGATAAAAGTGGGCATTTTCCCATGTCATTTGCTGTTTCAGTGCGAAGCTGTGAGCTGGGCTCTGCGAGAAGCTGCCCTTGCTGTGGCTCTTGCATCTGCGCAGGGGTCCTTCTTTGTTAATCAGGTGCAAAAGAAAGGAGGCAGACAAAAATAAGAATTGAGTGAGATTTTATTTTTTTTAACAACCCTCCCCATCATGAATTTTTCAGAAGCATGCCAACGTCTTGGAACAGTGCAGGGGCTCTTTGGATGTAGATTTCCAAGAGACCTTGCAGAAAACAAAATAATAGGGAGGAGAGTTTCCTGTTAATTTTAATTCTTCATCCTCACTTTTGGCTATTTGTAAGGATGATTTCAGTGCAAGCCTGTGTCTTTTCTTGAGCACCTACCTGAATCCCATCCATTCTGCTGACTCCACTTGACCTTCAACTTTGTCCTTTGTGCTACGAGGTTTATAGCTAAACACTATTATGTTTTATTGCAAAATGGAGGATGAGGTGAATGTGCCCCCCCCTTACACACTCTATCCCAGCATTAGCATCATCCCAAGTGTAGCATTTGTGTTCCTGCAGTTCTTTGGTATAAATAAATACTCAAGCAAGAAGACCAATCTGTGCTCCACTAGGAATAATAAAGAAAAATAATATGCCATTGATTTTGCTTGGGGTGTCTAAATGTGTTTTTATGATTGTATATGTTTATTGCTTCTCCACACTAACGTCATGAATTCCAGGCAATTAAAAAGGACATGAATTCCAAAGCGTTTAACCAGGGGAAATCTGCCTTCCAAATGCAATGTATTAAAAGTTGTAATAATTTTGGCTGGGGTAGAGAGAGCTGCTGCACAAGTTAACAATCTTCAGCTCCCTTAAAAAAGAAATAAAAAAGAACTGTCTGGTGCTATGAGAATGAACTTTAAAAATGAGCTGATCAAGGTATAGGTTTTTTGCAAGTTGGGAGCAGGAGCAGATCACCTATTCTAAAAAAATATATATTCTAGGCACTCAGCAATGCTCTAAATTCTGCAACTGTCTATTCACCCTCCTGGCCAAAATGAGGCACCTGAAAATATACCGCATCACTGGGCAATTCCATCTACTTCCAAAACTGGGGCGCTAACACCACTTTATAGTCCCTGCCAGTTTGAATATATATATATCCTACCCTTCACCCTAAGGTCCCAGGGTAGGTTACAGCTTTAAAACACAATTTAAAACAATAAAAATGAGTTGGGTCTTAAAAATGCAGCCAGGTGGAAGATGACTGGACATCATGAAAGGGAATTTTCCATGCCTCCTTTGTTTTGGGAGAGCAAGGGGGCTTGGGTACTCATTGATGCATGAGCTTCCTGACACCCACTCAATACATTCCTATTTCTGGCTGTACCATTGGTGGAACAGTGAACAACAGCAGCAGAACCAGGAAGGGCTCTAGTGATGGATTTCTCTACCCATGGACAATGCAATGTCTTTTGGTGCTTCTGCTGACTTCCTATCAAGCATAGGATTGCTCCTCAACATGACTAATCATGGTTATATTTAAATCCCTCAAAATCTCCACCACATGTTACAAGGGTAAGCGTCTGTACAGGGATAAATAAACAATAAAATCACAATGTTCTGTGCTGGTTGCAATTCATTATGTGTAGAAGACCTGTAAGTGTTTAAGGAAAGGTAAGCATTTCTACAACTCTTCCCTTCTGTGTAATTCATTTTACCTTGATTTATTTTGAAAGAAGATCATAATTGCAGAACAGCAGGATTTAATGGCACCACCAGTCAGTGCTCAACAGAACAGACAGTACAGGAGAAGATATTGTTTTGGCTCTCATTCCTTATGTTAGTGCTGGAAAATATGTAAAAACATGCCCCCACTTTGTTCAAGATGGAGCAGTGTTGCAGCATGGACCAAGTCCCCTGCATGAGTTTCCAGTTGTGCAAGTCCCCAGTGTCACGAAAGATGGGATTTGGTGATGTCAGGAGGTGGGATATTAAGAATATAAACAAGAAGAGCCCTGCTGGATCAGACCAAAGGCCCAACATCCTATTATCACCAGTTGCTAACTAGATGTCTCCAGAAAGCCCACAAGGAGGTCTGGTTACGTCACAGAGTGGACAACTCTTCAAAGTCAAAACTCTTTCCAGAGTAGCCTAAATCAACCTGATTCAGTTTCAGTTCCTGAATTTGTTCAGATCAGATGCATAGCTCTGGTTCATTCCTTCCCCCAATAAATGAGTAAGGAAACTCTTAGAGTTCAAGAGGGGAGGAGTATAGAGTATAGAGGTGGTGTGTCCCCAAAAATCGGGGGGCAAGAACCAAGCTATCTGTGATGTGACTGGTCATTTAGTTAAGTAGTTTTATTTATTTACTTGGTTTAGGAAGGCAGCTGCCCCCACCTTGGCTATGCCTATGGTGGGGAGAGAAGAAGCCCTCTCCCTGCCAACAGAGCTTGAGGAAGCAGGGTCCTTACTGGCATGGTGACATTTCTTGGGGATCAAAGCTCTCCCCCCATTTAATCTATGCATGTCAATGGAAAGATCTGCACTGTATTCCTAAAAGTCTATTTGCAGGAAGAAGCCCACCCCTACCTATGACCCTTCAGGTAATGGGGTTCATTGGCAGAGGGGCAAATTTTTCATTTCCCCAAGGTCTTTATGGCATCTCCATCACCTTGGTTCCTCCTATATTCACCCCCAAACAATAACATCTGCTTTTGCAGGAGAACCCTGTTGTCCATGAATATTTGCTTCCACCATGTCATTGGAACTGGAGGTGCTCAAAATATGATGGAATCCATTGGGAGGGGATCCGCTGAGCCTGCACCCATGCACGCCACACATCTTCTAGTCTTAAAAAGCCCAGGTGGATCCTTGAAGCCATCCATTGTATGGGCATTAGCTTAGAAAAGTTGAGGACAATGTACACCACCTAATTAAATCCATCCTTCTCAATGCGGTGAAGCAAAATGGCTGAGATGGCATTGAAAGGACATTGCAGTGGACTGAAGCCTGCATGGCGATTCTACCACAAACAATATCCAACTGTGCTGGTGCACTTTTGAAATCGAGTTTGATGTACATCTTTGAGGGTAGAAGCCATTCAGCTGGCGTCTCGAAGACGTCTTCATTATTTACCTTCACTTTTATCATGTAAGTGGCAAATATCCCATCGTATTTTTAGATCTTAGCAACTCTCAGCAGTGACAAAAGAATGTGGAGATTCTGAAGCATTGTTTAGAGGGGGGAAAGAGAAGATGCTCCAGTCTTATCTCTGCTTTGAAATTTCTTGAAGAAAGGGGGGAATTTTAAACCAAAAAAGTAGGTACAATTCACTTGGAAATTCAATTTTTGTTATATCAGATGGGAGCTTCACAAGGAGATTGTACTGATTGGAGCCTTTGGAGACTGGTAGGTTGGGAGGCAAGGAGCCCATACACTAGATCAGTGGTTCTCAGACTTTTTCCAGTCACTGCCCTCTTGGTTCTATAAACTCATCCCCAATGCCCATTGCCCTATAAAAACATAATTCAGAATAGCAGTTTTCACAACACCACTAAGGAAGAAAATAACACGATACCATTTGAAACAGTAACAATTTATTCAAAATTGAAGGAAAACTATTTGGTTTAATTAAGTCAACAATACAGATGAACTTGATCCAGTGATGCCAGCATTTCAAAGTCTGGTGGTCATTTACACACACATACGGCACCCCCTTACCTCTTAGCACCCCACTAGATAATCCCGCTACCCCCAAGGGGTGCTACTGCCCACTTTGGGTACCCCTGCACTAGGTGGAGCCAGAGCCAATGGCAGACAGAGTCAACTAATTCTGAGCCCTATCTTTCTCCCTGCTGAGTTCTACAAGGGCAGTCCTGAGACAAAGTGGAGTCAGTGCCACCTCTGGACTGCTTGTAAATAAGAACACTGGAAGGTTGAGACTGACTGAGGGTATACTGAGGTTGATGGGGCAACACCCCATTTGTTCTAATGGGGCAGCCTTTGCTGCACAAAGACAGCTATATTAAGTAGAGCTGCAGCGGTGAAATGAAGAAGAAGAAGAAGAAGAAGAAGAAGAAGAGGAGGAGGAGGAGGAGTTGGGATTTGATATCCCGCTTTATCACTACCCTAAGGAATCTCAAAGTGGCTAACATTCTCCTTTCCCTTCCTCCCCCACAACAAACACTCTGTGAGGTGAGTGGGGCTGAGAGACTTGAAAGAAGTGTGGCTAGCCCAAGGTCACCCAGCAGCTGCATGTGGAGGAGCAGGGAATCAAACCCGGTTCACCAGATTACGAGTCCACCGCTCTTAACCACTACACCACACTGGCTCTCAATGAGGCATTGTTTTGGTTTCAGTGGAAGCCTATGCATGTCTACTCAGAAGTAAGTCCCAATTAGTTTAATGGGACTTACTCCCGAGAAAATGGGTAGAGGATTGCTGCCTTGGCCCAATTTAAAACATTTAAGTAACTAAAAATGTTACCTGGTCTCTTTAAAGAGAAAGAAAGAAAGAAAGAAAGAAAGAAAGAAAGAAAGAAAGAAAGAAAGAATAAGTGCTTATGAATGCTGTAGACAGCAAGAATAATCTCAGAAGAAGCTGAATGTTGGAAGATCCAGAACAGACAAAAGGAAGTCCTTCCTCACACAGCACATAAACTGTGGCATAAACTTGCTCCCACAGGAGGCAGTGATGGCCACCAAACTGGATCGCTTTAAAAAATGGGTTAGAACTTTTGTGAGTGGAGCAGAGATCCCAATCCCAATGGAGTGAACTGGGCCCAGGAAATCCTGTGGGCACCCATGACTGAATGCTCAGTGGCTACTAGCCACAATGGCTATGTTCTACCTTTACTTCCAGAGGTTACAAGCCTCTGGACGCCAGTTGCTGGGAATCACATGTGCGGCGAGTGCTGCTGTTGTGCCTAGGTCCTGTTTTGGGGCTTCTCATGGGCATCTTGGTGTTGTTTTTAAAAAAAGGTAAAGGACCCCTGGATGGGTAAGTCCAGTCAAAGGCGACTATAGGGTTGCAGTGCTCATCTCACTTTCAGGCCATGGGAGCCGGCATTTGTCCACAGACAGCTTTCCAGGTCATGTGGGCAGCTTGACTAAACCGTTTCTGGTGCAACAGAACACCGTGACAGAAACCAGAGTGCACGGAAATGCCATTTACCTTCCCACCCCAGCAGTACCTATTTATCTACTTGCACTAGAGTGCTTTCAAACTGCTAGGTTGGCAGGAGCTGGGACAGAGCAACGGGAGATCACCCCGTTGTGGGGATTCGAACCGCCGACCTTTCAATCGGCAAGCCCTAGACTCAGTGGTTTGGACCACAGCGCCACTCGCGTCCCTGCATTTTGGTAAACCACTATGAGAACAGGATGAGATGGACCACTGGCCTGATCCAACAGGCTTTTCTTATGTTCATTCTGTAGAAATGGCTTTTTTAAAAAAAGCATGTTTGAAGATGGGTTACTTTGCATCCTATTTTATAGCATCTGCAACCATTCAACAGCAATTTGTTAGCATCCTTTCTTTTTGAACCAAATGCTTTCCCTCTACTGTTCAGCAGAGTCCTCTCCCACTGCCACTCTATTGGTGGGGGGGAAGAGAAAGACAGAGCTGCATCTAAACTGACTTACTAAATTCCACCAGGCTCATTGAGCTGTCATATTGCAGGAGCTATTTTCCCTGTCAGAACAATAAAAGCTCGATCCCAATATGCCCTACAGTGGGAGTAGATAACGTTTCTGTTTCCACGAAAAACCTTGCTGGAAGTTTGCTCTTTAGCCAGCTGAGATGCTAGAGAGATTCGTTTTTTAAATGGAAGGCTTTCTGAATCATTACGCCCAACCAGGGTAGCAAATCCCTAAATAAACTGTTGTTTTTGTGACACGAGATCTTGTTTAGCTGCCGAACATTTCAGTTAAAGCATCAGAGCCTTCATTAGGCAGTGTGGTCCTCCATTGCTTATAGAGATATTTATATGGACAGATGGAGTTAAACACCAGTATCTAAGGAATAGGCTATTTTACTCCCATATGATTAACATTGTTAGGGATGATGGAGAAATCCAATCCATCTCACATTTAACAGTGAGCTTGCCTAATCCACACTTTCTGAAACAAGATGCAAAACAGAACACAGCCTTCTTTTGAAATCCATGCTCCTTTGAATTTGCAGTGTAGACCTCCAGCTTAGTAATGCATAAAGGTAAAGGTAAAGGGACCCCTGACCATTAGGTCCAGTCGTGACCGACTCTGGGGTTGCGGCGCTCATCTCACTTTATTGGCCGAGGGAGCCGGCGTACAGTTTCCGGGTCATGTGGCCAGCATGACTAAGCTGCTTCTGGCGAACCAGAGAGGCGCATGGAAACGCCGTTTACCTTCCCACCAGAGTGGTACCTATTTATCTACTTGCACTTTGATGTGCTTTCGAACTGCTAGGTTGGCAGGAGCAGGGACCGAGCAAGGGGAGCTCACCCCGTCGTGGGGGTTCAAACCACCAATCTTCTGATCAGCAAGTCCTAGGTTCTGTGGTTTAACCCACAGCGCCACCCGCGTCCCTAGTAATGCATACAGAAATACATATCATGAGGGGAAGTGTGCACATGAATGTACATATTAGTGAAAATAACATGCAAAAATGAATTATAGACCCTCCCAGATGTTAAGATCAGCAGAGAGGGACCTCTTTGTAGTTCCACCACCCTCAGAAGTTCGGGGATGGTGGAGGCACAGGAGAGGGCATTTCTTTGTGGCAGACCCTACATCATAGAATTCCCTCCCCACAGAGATGCATTTGGCACCTTCATTGTACAGCTTTTGGTGAATGTTGAAGACTCACCACTTTCCTCTGGCCTTTGAGATGTGTGTTTTTTAGGGCCCACCCTGTTCCTGTGACTGCAATCTGTTTGAACTGTTTTAAATTCTGAATCTTAAATTGTTGTAGCCTACCCTGGGACCAGCTGATGTAGGACAGGTAATAATAATAATAATAATAATAATAGATTTGCAAAAACATGCATATTAGACAAACTGTATTAAAATATGTATACCATGAGAAGTCACAGGGTATTACATCATACTATATACAAAGGAAACAAACAATAAATAATAAAAGGAAGAAATTGTATCATACCAATAAAGACATCCATATTTGCCAAGCTGGCATGAATGGTGAATGTTGGATATCTAAGTCTGAAGCATAAGATATAAAATGCCACCAGATGACATAAAAGCAGTCTGGGTCCTCCATCCCTCTGGAGACCCACAGATCATGTGTCATTTGTTCCACAATAGCCAAAGTCCATAAATTCATATACTACAAAGACAAATGTAGACTTTTCAAGGTTTTCCATTGCTGAGCTATTGAAATCCCAGCTGCAGCTAACTCCGTGTCCAAAATTGTTTAGAGAGATATGTTTTCATGTTATCAGTCCACATATTCACTAATATAGTTTGGGGAGGCCTGAACAGGTCATTTAATTATTTTAGATATTTCTTCATATGCTTGAGACCAGAATAATGGAACCCGAGGGCTTTCCCACCAAAGATGGGAGAATGGCCGCAGGAGCCTATTATGCGAAGTTGACACTAGAATGGCAATGCATTTCATGAGCATTTTCATATGGCCCAACACACAGGCAAGTGGCATTCCATGCAGCAGACAGAAGGAGGGTTGGGCTACCCTTTTGACACAAGGCAAGTAAGGGCAGCTGCTTGTACTCATGTTTTGCTGCCTAGCATCAAAGAGAGCTCTGCCATGCAACAAGAGGTGTTAATTCTTTTAATGGAAGATAGACTCCAAACTGGAAGCAAAAGGGAATGCAGAAACCTGTCAAAACATTTGAAGGTTGAACTACATCATTCTTTTTTTAAAAAAATAATTCCTCCCTTCTTGCTGGAAAAGATCAACGTTAGCTTGCAAATTACAAGACAATAACATCCTTTCTCGAATATGTTGTCCTTAAATATGTCAATATATTCAAAGGCGCTTCCCCCCCTCCTGAATATACTGCAATTTTATTTTATTACACAGAACAGTCTCCTAATGCCTCGTTTGTTGTGTTTCAGAAAGGAACAGGTGCAGGAAATTAGCATTGTTACACTCTTAAGATATTAAAGTGATGCTAATTTACACCAGCTGAAGACTGGAGGGGGGACTTTAATTGCATTTTTAATATTCATCTTTTAGGAAAGGGGGTCATGACAGGTTGCTTTGAGGAGCTTTACTTGTACAAATGAGACATGTTTCAGATTAATCAGTGGTCCACTCAGTCAGTGGTCCACCCTGGCTTCAAATTTGTATGGCACCTCATTTGTTTTCAGGTTGTTGGCGAAAACTTGGAAGGATTATTAAAGGAGGATTAGACATATTCCTGCAGGAGAAGGCTATCAGTCGCTACTAATCATGATAACTCTACCTCCGGTGTTGGAGACAGTATATCTCTCTGAATACCAGCTTCTGGGAATCAAAAAAAATGAGAAAGTGCTCTTGCAACTCATGTACTGCTAACTTTAAGCATCTGGCTGGATATTGTGAACACAGAATGCTTGAGTAGATGGACCTATGGACTGATGCTGCAAATGTTCTTAAGATGTTGTTGCTTCTATCCAAAATTAGGACACTTAATCCTATTGAAATCAATCTGCTTTTGTATGTCTAATAACATTCTTAAAGAAAGAACAACTGCAGTTGGCAGGGAGGTACGCTGCCATACACCTGACCAAGTCCCTACCATTTACTGAGTGGGAGAGGAGAAGGGCAGTGTGGGATTATCAGTACTGAGTAGGCAGGCCAGCAGATGAACCAGATTGGCTCTCCCTGCCTGCCTGTATAGCACCAACATCCCCACCTCCCTTTCACTAAGCAGCAATGACTTCACTGCTAGGTGGCCATGTGTGCAGAACTCCCCTTCCCCTGCAGCCCCTATTGTTAAAGAAGACACTGTCTCACGTGGGGAATTCTTTGCTCCTCAAGGAACGGAGTGGCAGATGGGAAGCTTAATAAGAGCCACCTGCTGGGGCCTTGAAATTAGCACCTGGACAGCAGAATGGGCAGGTACACAGGTAAACCTGGTTGCAGACTTCCCCACTAAGGTGATATGTATTTGTTCGAAGCATAATAATTATTGCTAAATTTGCTTTTTAATAAATATGCAAATAGAAATACAAAATGAATCTGTGTGCTCTTTTGTCTTTTCATTTTTTTCTCTGTCTCTCGTGTTTTCTCTTTTTGGATCATCGCACAAGTGGTCACTCTAAATCCACAGGCATTAGGATCTACCACAGATGGTCAACTATCCTTTAATGATGGTCTTGGCCTGTCCAGGCAATACTGTTTTGAGTAATTAAGCCTCCTTTGCATCAAATCAGGGTATCCCAAACCTGAGTCTCCAGCTGTTTTTGGACTACAACTCCCATCATCCCCAACCAGCTTGGCCAGTGGTCAGGAATGGTGGGAACTGTAGTCCAAAAACAGCTGGAGACTCAAAATTTGGAAACCTTGCATTAAATCAACTTTCCCCAACCTGCTTGCCTCCAGATATCATGGATTACAATGTCCATCAGCCCCAGCCAGCTTGGCCAGTGGTCAGGAATGATGGAAGTTGCAGTCCAAGAACATCTGGAGGGCAACCAGGTAGGTGAGGCTGCATTAAATGCACCGAAACTCCGCAGACAACAAACCAAGTGGGCTTTGACCCTCTAGCATTATATAAAGGTCTTCCAGAAAGCAACTTCTAGCCAAGATAAGTGTAGTTCTGGCCATAATGTGCATTCTCCCATCACCATAAATCACAAAGAAAATCTGGAGTCCTAATGTCTGATTATTCAGTCCGGCTCTATGAAAACTGCCAGGAAATGCCCTCCATTTTTAATTGCTAACATTTAGTCAATAGTTTTAAGCCCTCATGAAATGATATCTTCTTGTTGTTCAAAGTATTTAATTGTTGGTAATACTTTTTATTCTTCTTTGTAAGCGACAGAAGGAAAGTATTGCTAAAGTTCATTCCCGGGCCGCAGCTGCAGCAAAATCTGAATCTGCAGAGTGAAGAAGCTGTAAAACCCCGAAAAGGTCAAGAATGACATTCATCTATTCCAGCTGTCAAATCAAGGGAATGTTAACAAATTGAGGGGCTGGTATAAAAAGCTAATTTTCTGCATGTGTTTTGTCCTGAACCAGTGTGTCTGCACTGGTCTAGCAAGAGAGATCTGATGTTGTTTAGTGGCTAAGAACATGAGCTGCAACGTCCCAGGTTCAACTTTTGCTCCAGCTGCAAACTCACTAGTGATTGTCTGAGACTGCCTTATGGAAACTTGAATCAGATCATTGGTGTGTAAATCCTGTGACTTAGACTGCAATATGGACACTCCTAAAGCAGAATCACTCCTTCTAATAGCAAGTTCAAGTGGCAAGTAGGGATCTATACTGACATGGTTTCATTCAGATCCTGATTTGGCATTTTAGGAAAACATCCCGCCTCAGTCTAAGGTGTTTTTTAGCCTGCCAAATTCAGCTTGGGGTCTGCTGACTCTGCTTTATCCCCTACCCCCATTCCCAAAAATATCCCTATAGGGTTTCTTTTTTAACTTTCCCCCTCTTTTGGCAGAAGTGGGTGAAATTTGTAGGCATACTAGTACTTCAGACTTGATAAAGCCTGCCAAGTTACAGACAAATAGATCAAAGGGCTAGTGTGTCAAGCAGTTTCAGCGATACTGGTTTCCCTCAACCTTACTTACATAAATGACCCAGTTTAGCTCTCTGTGCTTCTTTAATTTTCTACTGCTACCAATTCACTCAGAATGCTCACAAAACCTCCTAGTATAATACATAGTAGGCTTAGGCATGAACTGGACATCAACACTAAATATAGGATGAACTTTAAAGTAAAATGTTGGTTTATTAAAAGGATACTATATATACATGAGGGAATTCTGATACTTATATTGGGATCTTAAAGATGCTTGTTGACAATTTCTGAATATGTAAGCACTTTTGTGTCGATTCCTTTAAAGCTGATTTATGGCTGAGAAGAACCAACAGGGGTTAATTTTCCACGTAAAATTACTCCTTCTAAGTATAAACTGCCCCTCCCACAACTTTTAGAAGACATCTTGAAGGCAGCCCTGTATAAGGAAGTTTTTAATGTTTGATATTTTACTGTATTTTATAAATTGTTGGAAGCCACCCAGAGTGGCTGAGGCAACCCAATCAGATGGGTGGCATATAAATAACAAATTATTATGATTATGATTGGGAGTCATCTGAACATGATACACTGTGTATCAGAGGGAGAGGTGTTGTAATTCCTCCCAGGATTGGAGCCGGGACACAATCACTATGAAACAAGAGGGAAACATCAGCAAGCTTGCAGGAACCAAGCTTGCAGATGTACTAATTTCTTTAAAAAAAAAAAAATGACTCAAAGGCAGCCCAATGAGGACTGGGCATGCTGAATAGCCTTGGAATATAGACAGGGAGTTGGAAACAAGATGGTGACAAGGAAGGAGAGGTAATGGAATGACTTGCTTGGAGGGAACGGTTGGCTTGAACGAGGGATGGGAGATAAATTTGATTCAGTTTGAAATGTAATGTGATCCAACCTAATTTGCACTTTGGGAAGCAATAAGTGAACCAGACGCAGCTTTCCTAAGGAATCCACACTTCTCCAATTTTGGTAATGCTGTTCTCCAAATTTGTAGAAAACTGCATCTATTTGGAGAAAACGTGCAAAAACAAATGCTTATATTTTACATTTGCAAAAATGCATTATATCAAGGAAATCTGCTTGCAAATATGTGTGTATTAGAAAACAATGCATGCAGAAATGTGTCTACTGGGAGAAAGGGACACTAAAATGCTGATGGATTTTCACAAATACTTGGGGGGGGGGGATTGCAAAACTGATGCAGAAGTGTGGGAAACTGAACTAGAACACTTTAACTATGAAAAACTGAAATGGTCAGATCCATCCACCCTGAGCTGGAACTCCGGTGTCCTTCTTGTGGACTTTCCAGAAACATCTGGTCAGCCACTGTGAGAAACAGAATGCTGGGTTAGATATGTGTTTGCTCTGATCCAGCAGGGTTCTTCTTATGTTATTAACTCTGAACACTCCTTTTAGGAGAAATGACACTCTGCAGGTCTTTCTTGAAGGTCCCATGTTTGATCATGATGATCTAAAGCACCCCACTGCTGCCCTCCCCTTGTGTACCACCCACCAACCTGTTGTCAAATCCCCCCACTCCACACAGCCAAGGTCAGCAGGTGCTTATGGAAGCAATGGAGTGGGCGGCTTTCCTTCTGCTACCATTACTCATGAACTTACATTCTCTCTCTTTTGGACAAGGCCTTCCAGCTCAATTTTCCCTACAGCAGGTTGATTCCCACTGCTGGCATCTCTTCTGCAGGCAGAAAGAAAGCACCTTTCACTTTATATTAATGGAGAATGCATGTTGTATCTATTGCAAACAACTGGACTCAACAAATCATAGAGAGACAGACTGATGCAACTAAGCCATGCTCAGTAAACCAACTGAAATAAACTGTCTTAAGTTAGTTTAATTTAGGTCAAATTCACATCATACATTAAACGATTGATGACACCACTTTAAACAATCATGGTTTCCTCTCACCCCAAAGAATTATGGAAGCTGCAGTTTGTTAAGAGTGCAGAGAATTGTTAGGACAGGCACCCCCAAACTCGGCCCTCCAGATGTTTTGGGACTACAATTCCCATCATCACTGACCACTGGTCCTGTTAGCCAGGGATGATGGGAGTTGTAGTCCCAAAACATCTGGAGGGCTGAGTTTGGGGGTGCCTGTGTTAGGGAAACCCAATTTCCTTCCCAGAGCTACAGTTCTCAGAGTGCTTTAGCAATCAGTCCCTCTTCACAGGGAACTCTGAGAATTGTAGCTTAGCGAAGAGACAAAGACCATGCACAGAGTTCTTATAATCTATTAAATTTATATTTTGTTCCTTTGGAAGTTCCGAAGAGGGGGGTGGATCCTCCTTTGTTTTTGCAGTTCACATTCCCTGATGTTATGGAAGCACTGCAAACTGAGAAAGAGTTACCAAATTATAACAGGCCTGCCATTGCAAAGGTGAGCCTTAAACACACACACACACACACACACACAAACAAACAAGCTGACCTTCAAAGCAAAAATATCCCCAAAGGTTAAGAATACTTCTCGAAAGATGTCATTTGTCACTAATCAATGACTCAGACAAATTATAACCTTTCGAGAAACGAACAGTACAAAGAGGTGATTTTAAAGAATTGCACCCTTATAGCTGCAAAAGTACACTTGCAGAAGCTCTCCTGTCATCCATCCACTTTGCCCAAGATGTTTGTGAGTGTCATTAGCACTGAGGGCAGAATGGGAAGTTTGCCTGGCCTCCCGGTGGGTGATCACAGGTAGCTGGTGGGCTGGTGAATCACAAGGTGCATTAGAGATACGACATTCACATTTCACATTGTGAAAGTGCTGTAGCAAAAATGTGTCTACTGGTAGAACACAGGCTTCACATGCAAAAGGTCACAGGTTCAACCCCTGGTTCCTCCAGGTAGAACTGGAGATGGAGGGAGCACTCCAGACTGAAAACCTGGAGATGTCCGTCAGCACAGACAATGCTGAACTGTAGATGAACCGAAGCACCGGCTTGGTATAAGACAACTTTCTATGCTCTTTGTTTTAAAGCCCATAAGAACATAAGACAGGCCTGCAGGATCATGGCAATGGCCCATCTAGTCCAGCATCCTGTTTGCACAGCGGCCAACCAGATGCCTGTGGGAAGCCTGCAAGGTGGACATGAGTGCAGCACTCTCCCCACTTGTGATTCCCAGCAACTGGTACCCAGAGGCATAATGCCTCTGGCAGTGGAGGCAGAATGCAGCGAGATAGTAGCCTCTGATAGCCTTGTCCTCCATGAATTTGTCTAGTCCTCTTCCCAAGCCATCCAAATGGTGGTCATCACTTGCCTCCGGTGAGAGCTCAACTATGCGCTGTGTGAAAAAGTCCTTTCTTTTATCTCATCTTATTTAAATCTCTTGGCTATTCCAATGTATAGAATCTTATTCCAGATAAATGCTAAGGCTTCTGGGAAGGGCCTTGTGGAAAGGAGCATCTGTGCTGCACGCGAAAGGTACCAGATCCAACTCCCAGCATCTTTATGTAGGGCTGGGAAAATATCCTGTAGGAAGTAGAACACCACTGCTGGTCTGTGTCAAACAGGGTTGCCAACTTTTGTAGACCAGAGGGCACATTTTCAATTTGAGAGAATGAGGAGGGTGGTGCTATAGACACAAAACAGCTGCTGTGGGGAGGAGACATAACACAAAAACGGAGAGACATCCCCAACAATCTTATGCTTATTATGGGAGGCAGATAGGTCCTGCTGGTCCTGATTTTACACACATGCTAAACAACAACACCACCCCACCCACATTGATTTTGTCAAAATCTAATACCAACTGAGAGCATTCCTCGGCACCGGGGAAAATATGCAAGATTGTCACACCAAACTCACTTTTGTTTCACAGACATTATTTATAAGGTACCTGCACATTTTGCCCCACAACTTCCTTTCTAGGAGGACAAGAGTCTTGCTTCTTTATACAGTGGTACCTCGGGTTACATACGCTTCAGATTACATATGCTTCAGGTTACAGACTCCACTAATCCAGAAATATTACCTCGGGTTAAGAACTTTGCTTCAGGATGAGAACAGAAATCGTGCTCCAGCAGCACGGTGGCAGTAGGAGATCCCATTAGATAAAGTGGTGCTTCAGGTTAAGAACAGTTTCAGGTTAAGAACGGACCTCCAGAACGAATTAGGTACTTAACCCGAGGTACCACTGTATATAAAAAAGCTCAGGGTCTGGAGCACCTGCTCAGGAACCCCAGTGAAAGCCTTCACAGGTGCCAAGCTGGTCACCCATGGTGTAAAACACACTGAGCTAGATAAACAAGTGTCTGACTCGGTAGGTGGTAGCTTTTAATGTTACACCCATGTATGGTTAGTTGCCATGGAGCATGAGAAAAGGCCAACGGTTAGCAACAGCAACAAAAGTGGGGTTGAGAAGACAAAAGTCTGAAAACAAATGAGAGGATTTGGTTACGAGGGATGCGAAAGAATCAATAGTCACTTCTTAGTGGCAACACTCAGGGAGCAATTGGTCATTTGCCAAGCACGGAGGGCGATCTGTCTGCTGGCTCAAACAGCAAAGATAGTCGAGCAAAGAATGATGGCCACACGCTGAAATGATGTGTGTTTTCAGGCGATGCAATTTAACAACTTCTGCTCAGTGGAGAATTCTTAATAGGCTAAGCTGGCCTGACTGCATAAATCTTTGTGACCCCAATGAAGCCATATTGGTCAAAATATGTCAATCAGAGGACCACTTTTCATTCAGAGCTTTTGCTTCTCAAACTCACAATGGCATGTTTATTATCCACCATTGCATGGCTGATTATCATTTATTGCCCCAAGAGATCTTCACGATACTGGCTTTATCCCTGAAGTGGACAATGTAAGGTCCATGAGCTGTGTGGAACTGCTGAGATAACTTCATGAGGAGCAGGAACCCTTTCTAGTTCTTTAAGATTATCAAGTTTTTGTTTTAGGTTTTCTAGTCCTTACTGAGTCAGAGATGAAAAAGCTTTTAACCAGGCACTAAAATGATATCAGTGTTGGCACCAGTCATAACTATGAAGGGTGGATGGTCAGTAGTCAGGATGTCACCACAGCAAAGTCTCTAACTCATGCCATTTGTGTCCCTAAAGCCATCTATCTATTAAGATTCTATTCAACGTAATCATTAAAACCTCTCAGTGCTTTACATAAAATCTACATTAAAATTACCAATAAAATTATATGCTAAAAACAAGGTAGCCTGGACATTTTAAAAATAAAATCGGGAGTTTTGAAATATACATCCTAAAAATAAAATTACATGTTAAACAACATGGCAGATTTACAGAGCTACACTTTATAAAATGAAATTATAAGAATAAACTTTACCCCTCCAAAAAAAACCCCACAGAGCTACAATTTCCAGAGTTCCCTGGGAAAAGGGATTTATTGTTGAACCACTCTGGGAACTGTAGCTCTGTGAGAGGTAAAGGGGTCTCCTAACAGCTCTCAGTACTCTTAACAAACTACAGCTCCCAGGATTCTTTGGGGGGAACCATGACTGCTTAAAGTGGTATCATAGTGCTTTCAATGTATAGTATGAACGTGGCAATACAGTGGTACCTCGGGTTAAGTACTTAATTCATTCCGGAGATCCGTTCTTAACCTGAAACTGTTCTTAACCTGAAGCACCACTTTAGCTAATGGGGCCTCCTGCTGCCGCTGCGCCACTGGAGAACGATTTCTGTTCTCATCCTGAAGCAAAGTTCTTAACACGAGGTACTATTTCTGGGTTAGCGGAGTCTGTAACCTGAAGCGTATGTAACCCGAGGTACCACTGTAGTAGAATTCCAAGGACATTGTGCCAAGTGAGTGCAGCAAAATAGCCGCTTCAGAAGAGACGAGACAAATTAATTCTCAGACGTTTTCTAGGAAATACCTCTTCTAAGAAATTTCATCTTGGCCAGTGGATGCTGGTCCACTACGGCAAATGGGGCACTGCCCCACTGACCTCAGTCTGCCACAGGCAGCCCCCACCTGCCTACCTTTTTACTTGCAACCAGTCAGAGGCTTCTATGCCTGTCATTGGCTCTCTGGCTCCACCTACTGTTAGTCCTCCTGCCTTCCACTCTACCAATCTCAATGAGGATCAGCCACCACAGACCTAGACTTTGCTTAAAGGGAAGGACAATATTTTACCTTCAGGCCTATTCAGATGGGACTGTATTATCTGATGTACTTGGTTGTTGAGTGTTTTGACTACATCCAGCTACATTGACTGTAACAGTTTAGCTTCTAGCTGCTTTGAGAGATGGTCGCAAACTTATCCCTTATATTTTAACACTTCTCTCTCCACCAAACTTTCTCACCATCTTGGATAACAAGCAAACATTCAGATATATGCAAATCCCCTTTTAGCTGATGGTTGTGCAACACTTTAAGGTCACCTTTTTTATCCATCATGCAGCCCTAACCAATTTATGTACTATAGCCCATCGCAGCTTGTTTTTATCTGCATCTGTCTTCTCTGATTGCATTTGAATGGGTTTATTTTTCTATTTTAAATAAAAGATTTATGCCTTAGCTGTCAGATCGTACCTTTATTTGAAAATTTAATCTCATTTCCAGGAGTCAAGATTAACTTATTAGATTTAACTGTCCCCCGTGTACCTTGGAGATGGTAGATGTATATTATTAGAGGGAGCGCGCGCACACACACACACACACACACACACACACACAGCATAAACAAAACACAATGCACTTAAAGTTAAAATGAAGGACTCCATCAAGCTATAGCATCATCCAATCAAAAGACAAACATGAGAAGCACTTCCTCAAGTACTGGATGGATTTTCATAGAATTGGTTGGATGAAGGAAATGTAAAAATGACCATTCAGATGACAAAAGGCACCTGGACGGTCTCACACACTGGGACCTCCATGAGTCAGGCACTAGCACCTTGACATCTGTACCACTATGTTTTCATTTATTTTCATAAGACTCTCTCTAAACCGCTAGTGCTCCAGTTTCCTCAAAAGGCCAGACAGAATAGGCCTTATGGATCAATGGCACCCTCTAGGCTGTAGTTTCAGCTTGTACAGAGTCAGTTGCTGACTCAACAAGCCCATCTGGCCACACTAGGCCCTATAATAATCCTGGCAGCCAAGCCAAGTCAGTTCAAGCAACTTATCGCCTTGTGTTTGACCTGTAACCCATCCATGATCACTGTGGTCTTCCTGTGGCCCTTGTTTCCTCTTTAGGAGCTCGAACTCAGAACGAAAGGGGAAAATGTGCTAAGAGGAAGGCATGCTTGGCAAACCCTCACCATGATCAACTCCCGCCCAGAAACCTATGTCCCCACTGTGGAGGGATGTGTTGATCCAGAACTGGCCTCCACGGTCACTTATGGACTCTCTGTTAAAACTGTGTTTATAGAAGACAATCTTACTTGGCTACGAGTGATCGCCAAAGAAGAAAAAGGTCTGTGATCTGTAATGGTACATTTAACAGGGATTCAAACATGGTGTTGGAGGCTGCAGGAGCAGGTTCAGGGTAATGAGATGACTACTGAAGATAGAGAGACCATTGCACCTGAGGCTGTTGGGCAGAAGCCCCTGAGGAACTCCAGCCCACCTCCCTAGGTCACCATGACCTATAGGACCATAGTCAAGACTCTTCCCTTGAAGAATCAGATGCCTCCCACCACATATCACCAAACCATCAGTACAGGGAATTCACCCAAAGTGCTGATTTGGTTTGGGGTTGTGCTTTTTAAAAAAGAGTTATACTATTTCATTTTTGCATGGTGACTTTCTGAGCTGCTTCTTGAAGACAAGGAGGTAGGGTGAAAATGTCTACCCACAAAACAGATCATCCTCAGAAGCATCAGCAAATATACATATTCCAAGGCATGTTACAACAGACTCAAAATATTCAGATAGTGGGGAGAACAGTACTGATAAAATAATAAAAGCTCCCCCCTCCCACAAAGACACAACACCATCAGGAACAGTCAATTAGTAAAAGGCCAATATATATACACAGTATATTTTAAGAAATGGACACTCTATCCCTTCAAAGACTTGAGAGTACAGGAACATCTTAACCTGCCGGTGGGTATCAATATCCATACCAGGTGGGGCTTGCTGGGGAGAACACTGAAAAGATGGAAGGTCACTACCAAAAAGGCCTTCTCCCATTATCCCTTCTCCCTCTGAGCCTCTCTTGGAGGAAGGACTCAAAACAGGGCCTCTGATTCTAATTGCATGGTAAGGGGAAGAGCTGGCATGGTTTGGTATCTAGAGTGTTGGACTAGGACCTGGAAAATCAGGGTTCAAATCCCCACCCAGTCATGAAGTCAACTGGACCAGTCCTTCCCTCTCAACCTAACCTGTCCCACAGGGTGGTTGTAAGATAAAATGAAGAGGGATATATATTAAATATAAATTTAATTAATAATAATAATAATAGATCTGTGTACACCACCTTGAGCTCCTTGGAGAAAAAGGTGGGAATGTAAATGTAATAATAAGGGGCAGGCAGGTTCATAACAAGAGAGGTGTTCCAGCAAGTATTAGAGTCCCAATCTATGTAAGGCTTTGTAGGTTAAAGGCAGTGCTTTGAATTGGGTCCAGAAATGTGTCTCAGCTAGTGCAGCATGTGTGTTGGAAGTGGGAGAAATGTCTTAATGGTAAGGGCTGTGGTGGTGGTGGTGTCTTTGCTGAAGGTATTTAAGCAGAGGCCAAGCAGCCATTTGCCAGGGATGTTGCAGCTGCATTCTATACTGTAGTTCCTATGCTGAGTTGAGGTTTCGACCAGTTGACCTCCAAGGTCACTCACTTCACTCTTCTTCTGTTTTTGTGTGAGGCATGGATTTGAAACAAAGCTCACTACTCTCTACTTTCTGGTCAGAAAGGTTAGAGAAAAGTTGACTTATTTTTCATATTAGTTACTTATAGCCAGCCTCTGGGATTGAAGCAGGGGGCTGAGAAAAGGCAGGTGGGGGGCAATATACACTCAAGAATAAATATGATTGCACCCAAAGATTGCACCTATGAACTTTTGGAGAGGTAGGTATGTTGCAGAGATCAGCAACATCATCATCATCACCACCACCACAACAATATCAAGAGCTAGTTCCATTCCACCACCCCACCAAAGTGAAGTCCAACATGTGTCTATTGATTCTTACATTCTTCTTGCGTTTTCTGTGATCCATGCAGAGATAGTCTTCAATAGCATGTAGCAGTTCTAACTTTGTATTATTAAGGTAATTCAGGGATACTAAGGTAAAACCTCAGGGATGCTTGAGAAGAGCAAATCTGTTATAGCATGAGCTTAGGTGGCTTCTTTTTTCCCCATTAGAAAGACATATCTCAAAATATTTTTAAAAATAAAAACACTATTAAAAACCCCACCACTCTGTATCCAGATTCCATGTAATTTAATTCTCACCCCTATACCCTGCCAAGATATCATTAGTGGGTAAGGATGGGGGAGCAATTTGATTAAGTACGCATTTAAAGGCAACCCCAAACACTTTCCAGTTGCAAGGCGTTGGAAGACAGAGCTATGGGTACTCAGCATCTCCTTAAGCAAGATTCAGGGGTGCTGTCCCATTGCTGGTGCTGAAATTTGATTGCCATCCCAACTGGCTTCCCTATATGGAATGGAAGGCAACACACGTGGTTCATCTGTCAGAGGAACATATTGGGACAGCCCTAGCTTTTAGGAAGTTATTTCTATGTTTTAAGGGTGCACATTGTATTTTGTTTCTTTGCTCGCATCTGCACCATGCACTTAAAACACATGGCATCCCCGAAAGAAGCAGTTTGCAGGATTCTTTGGTGGAAGCAATATGCTTTAAATGTATGGTGTGAATGTGACCTTGTAAGTTGTGCTGGGAAGTTCGGAGGGTGAGGTAGAAATAGGGTAGTCAGGTGGGAGGTGGGGAGAGGGCAGGGCTCCTACACCCCGTAATAACTGCGTAGAAAAGGGAATTTCAACAGGTGTAGCTGGTATGCTGTGCACCATCAGAATTTCACCCAATAGGGAAGAGTTGAAAGCTAGGGAGCAGGTTGTTGTTCAGCGGTAGAGCTCCTGCCATGGATGTAGAAAGTTCCAGGTTCAGTCCCTACCAGCTTCTGTATAAAGGATACCACAGCCAGGCTATTGGATATGGGCTCCAGATTTTGTTGGACTGAATCTCCTATCACCCCTGATCATTGGCCATGCTACAGAGTAGCAGGTTGGAGTGGATAATACTGGCCTAAAACGAACCAGTGAACTGGCTCAGCATATTAGGCTGGCTTATATGCAAAATTAGCCAACTGTGAATTTTGTTCTGCACTGATTGGCAATTTGCTACTGGGCCACGTTCAAGGGGTTACTACAGTGGTGCCTCGCAAGACGAAATTAATCCGTTCCGCGAGTCTCTTCGTCTTGCGGTTTTTTCGTCTTGCGAAGCACGGCTATTAGCGGCTTAGCGGCTTAGCGGCTATTAGCGGCTATTAGCGGCTATTAACGGCTATTAACGGCTTAGCGGCTATTAGCGGCTTAGTGGCTTTAAGAAAAAGGAAACAAACTCGCAAGAACTCGCAAGACGTTTCGTCTCGTGAAGCAAGCCCATAGGGAAATTTGTCTTGCGGAACGACTTAAAAAATGGAAAACTCTTTCGTCTAGCGAGTTTTTCGTCTTGCGAGGCATTCGTCTTGCGGGGCACCACTGTACTAGTATTTAAAACCCTTAACAACTCAGGACCAGTTTACCAGCTTTGCCTTACCGCATATACGCCTACTCAATTGCTTCGATCAGCAGAATTGGCACTGTTACAGGTGCTACATAATATCTGTTTCTCCTTTGTAAGAACTTGATCACTTAGTGTGGCGGCACCTACACTTTGGAACTCCCTGCCTATTGATATCAGGCAGACACCTTCCCTGTGCTCTTTTTGATGCCTGCTAATAACAGTTTTGTTTAGGCAAGCCTACCTAGATCTTTAGAAAGCCGGTGTGAGCTTAATCTATTTTTAGTCTATTGCTGTTTTGTCTTTTCAGAGTCGTAAATTATTGTCAGTTCTTCTTATTGAAAACTGTATGGTTTTATCCTTTTTATAAATTGCTTTGAGGTTTTCTTTACAACAAAGCAGTGTATAAATTTTATGAACTAAATAAACAGATAAATAATGCAAGGGAAAGAGATGTTAGGGTATTCTCTCTGGTGCATTTATAACTGAATACAGTGGTACCTCGGGTTAAGAACTTAATTCGTTCTGGAGGTCCGTTCTTAACCTGAAACTGTTCTTAACCTGAGGTACCACTTTAGCTAATGGGGCCTCCCGCCACCACGGCACGATTTCTGTTCTCATCCTGAGAACCCGAGGCACTATTTCTGGGTTAGCGGAGTCTGTAACCTGAAGCATCTGTAACCCAAGGTACCATTGTATTATTATTATTATTATTATTATTATTATTATTATTCACTGAAACGAACAGTAAACAGCTGGGGAATGTCTTGACTCACCTCTTCACTTTGTTTGCAATTTCCCCATCACCTAATGCATGCCTGCAATACACAAGGAAGCCAGGCTGAATGGGCTCCCAGAGGTCAAGGTCACACCCACTCACGGCGACATGGCCTTCACTGAGTGAGGCATGCATGTCTACAGATCTGGCTCTTTTATCAAATCTGCGTTGTAGGACTAGGGGGCAACTGTATCCTAGGAACAAGCTCCGCTTCACAGTGACCTTGTACATGTTTGAAGAGGATCATCAGGGAAAACAGATATTAAAGCTGCAGCTTCCTACTTGGTGGCTCTATGCTTTTGAGCACATGCGTGATGTTCATGTGTGAGAGAGAAAGAGGGTGTGTATGCACCCATATCCACACACCGTCATCTTCCAGAATTGTAAACTGCGTGAACAATCGATTGCAAGCATTAGAACGGATTGCTGCCAAACACCCGCCTGGGAATCACTGATTATCAGCTGCCTTTGGGGGCTGGGAGGCCAACACTGGTGGTGTTTAGTGCTCATTAGGACCAGTAGAGCAGGAGGCAGGGAGGCCAACAGTAGGTGGAGCCAGAGAGCCAACAACAGGAAGAGGGAGAACAATGATCAGTGGAGCCAACTAGTTCTAGTTTCCCCCATCCTCCTCCTGGCTCAGTTCTACAAAGGGAACGCTGAGACTAAGGAAGGGGAAGGTGGCAGACAGGGTCCTCCTCTGGATGGGTTGTAAGAAGGCTGGCCAGGGGCAGGCTGAGGCAGGCTGGGGAGTGCCAGTCTCCACTGGCTGACTTCAGAGCCCCTTTCCTAATGCAGGCATTGTAGCCAGGCAGCTGCTGATGGCCCATTGCCCCCTCCTCATCACTGCCCCCTCCTGCTTCCTAGCCAGGTCACCACTTCTGCTTCCTCCATCTGTGCCACTACTGGCTCATCACCTCCTCCTCTTCTCCCTCCCCACTGTGCATGAGAAGGTCTCACCTGTAGCAGACACTGGTAAGACAGGAGCAGGAAGACGGTAGGCTGGAAATGGGGCTATCACCCATTACAGTGGGCTTAGGGGGCATGCCAAGGGCCCAAACAAATTGAAGGCTGGCCGTGCCTCAAATATCGTGACCAGGCTGCTACACAAAACAGGGTTGGCCTGAACATGAAGACCTCTTGGATCAGGACGAATCAATAGATGAGGATTTAAAAATTGATATTATTTATTCTCCTCCTCTTCCTCCTCCTCCTCCTGTTTTCAAATCTTTTTTTCCTTCCTCCTCCCCGATCCTTTCTCTTCCGTCTCCTTATTTTCATCCTCTTCCTTCCTCTTGCTTTTTCCTTCCTCCTATTCCGTTTCTGCCTCCTCCTGCTCCCATTTCTCCTTCCAAGGGCCAGATAGAGAGGACAGGAGGGCCACATCTGGTCCCAGGACCTTAGATCCCTCACTTCTGCCCTTGATAGTCTCCAACCCCATGACTGAATGGTCATCTTAGCAAGGGAGGTGTGCAATTAATTACGTAATCAATTTCAGTGGAAAGGAGACACTGAAAACACAAGGCAGAAAATAACATTAATGTAATGTTTGTGTACTTGAAAAAATACCAGCAGCTCATATTGTTAGTATTTGCTTGCATGATTTCCATTCTTGATCTTGGGGAAACAAGCAGATTATGGCCATTTCTGCCCTGATTTCTGTTTCTGATGGAATTCTCCAACATGCTTAGTGGAAAAGCGGCTGAGTGACAGGTTAAGAAGT
Organism: Podarcis pityusensis; assembly: GCF_964106645.2. Lineage (NCBI taxonomy): Eukaryota > Metazoa > Chordata > Lepidosauria > Squamata > Lacertidae > Podarcis > Podarcis pityusensis. The sequence goes on along the minus strand of NC_138033.1, from coordinate 57,570,570 downwards.
GCACACTTTGAACCTTCGTTCTGCATTGGATTTATTATATCCTGCCTTTCCCCCATACTGGGACTCAAGAAAGCTTAAATTAAAATACAAATAAAATACAAAAGCTTAAAAAATATAATCAATTATCATTAAAAGGTAATTAAATGCTAATAGAATTTTTGTATTGTTTTAATTCTAATTAAAACAAATTTATTAAAATGCAGATAGCAAAAACATCAGAGCACTATTAAAATCCCTTTCCTTAAAAAACAGTCAGTCCCCAAAGGCCTGTTGGAAGAATACAGTCCTTCAGATTTACTTGGTGCCTTTAGGCTTTGGTTCCCAACACCCCGCAGTCTATAACATGGAAGACAATACAGGCTTGCTTTACAGGGCCGCTTTAAGGATTTCAGCTAGAGAATGATACACTGGAAAGCGCAGTATAAATGTTAAGAATGATCTGCATTAAAATGTATGTGCTGATGACAAAAGTTACTTACATAAGCATAAAATGGCATACAGTGAAACCACAGGATACAATATCAACCGAACTGCAAAATGAAGATTTTCTAACAAAGTTAGAAAATGAGCAACAGTATGTCGCTCCATCAGAAGGTCCAGCTCATAAAGTTAAGCAGAAGATTAATCTGCAAAATGCAATAGGTCAAGCTTGCAGCTTTCAAAACGCTGTTTGGTTGAGTAGAAAGAAAATGCCTCTATATTGCTTTTACTAAGGGCTTATCCACACTTCCCTTTTGCTCCACTCTTTCCAGGCAAAGTGTGCACTTTAAAGCTTTCTTTCTTTCTTTCTTTCTTTCTTTCTTTCTTTCTTTCTTTCTTTCTTTCTTGTTCCAAAGTTTTCCCTGTGAAAACCTGGGTCAAAAAAAGAGGAGGGCTCAGACACTGAGTTTTAAGGTTTGTGCCTGGAAAGAGCAGAGCAAAAGGGAAGTGTGGATATGCTCTTATTCTTCAGCTGTCACCCTTCCTACCCCCATCCCCACCCGCCATCCAGGAAAGGATATTTTGGCTTTTGGAGACCTGGAGAAGACTCGCCTCTGTTTTTATAACACCATCGCCATCTACTGACCCACAAAAATATTACATCCGCAGAAAACGAACATCCTCAAAATTGCGAACCTTGGCTGTTAACTCGACAGGCATATCATAACAAGCAAAGGACAAGCTGATAAGACACACTCTGCAGGAGTGCTTGACATCCTTTCTCTTTCTACATTACCTATTTATCCAGGACATTTGTGACTACCGTCTCCAGCAGGCTCAAACAAAGATCACACTGCTGCAATCTAGGCTTCAAGATTCCCACGGATTGCCAGCAACCGTAAGAGTTAAGGCGCTACTTCTCAGGTTGCCCTGGCACCAGTGGCAGAGGAACGGAGGGAGAAAGGAGGGTTAGCTCACTCTCTTTCTCTGCCCTCTCCCCCGCTGGACAGCTGGCAGAAAAGAAATGGGGTTCTAGAACTGGGGTTGGGAAGGTGAAAAGTGAGCTCAGCAGTTGTATGGGGCAGGAAGGGGAAGCTCTACGGGTCTAACTGGGGAACGACAGGGGGTGGGTAGCTAGAAGAGTGAGCAGGGGCACAGCCCTTAGTAAGAACTCAAGGAAAGCCTGTTGGATCAGGCCAAGGTTCCCCCTTGTCCACCACTCTGTTCTCACAGTGGCCGAGCTATGCAAGGCCCACAAGCAGCATCTGAGCACAACAGCCCTCTCCCTTCCTGAAGTCACCATACAGAAGCTTCACTGCCTCTGAGGCAATCATCCTGACTAGTAGCCATTGAGAGTCTTCAATGAATTTGTTCAATCCTCTTTTAATGCTATCCAAGTTAGCAGCCAACACTGTCTCTTGTGGGAGCAAACACTCGCACCTGTGTTTGGCCATAGTTGCTCCCGGTTTTACGTCACCTGCTCCCTAGCTGTCACCTGGCTCATTGCATTGCATTGCCCATTGCTCCTGGCACCAGGACATGTCTGGCTTAGCAGTTGGTCAAGGACACATCCGCCTCTGTCCTCCACCCAGGAAAGCAAGAGTCACAATCAGAGCCAGGCAAACAATGCTCAAGGAGGTTTTGAAGAAAGGCCACCGAAGGGCGTGCCCTGGGAGAAAGGGTGTGACTTGGGAGAGGGTGTGGCCTGGGGAGAGTTCCAAGGGCCAGATAGAGAGTGCTGGGGGCCACATTTGGCCCCCATCCCTGAGGCTCTCCACCGCTGCTTTAGAGAGGTAGGTGGGTAGGTGTTAACTTCATTGTGAATATTTGCTGTTTACTGACCTCGTAATAACAGCAAAAAATAAAATGAGGATTGAAAAAGGTACCACTGTGCTCAATTGGTTGCTGGTATCCAGGCAATCAGCCTGGTGGGGTTTCTTTGACCATTTCCATCTCAGCACAGCAAGCGGTGCCTTTTGTACAGGGACGGCAAAATATTCCACAGCAGTAAAAAGGTCACATTTGCCCGATAGCCTATCTTGGGTGATGACATCACCATGGAACCTAATCTGCAAATAGCTCTTTTAAAAAAACATACCAAATGCATCCATATAGAGAAAAGTGGATTGTTCGGGGCAGCTAGAGAAATGTATATACAAAAGGCCCTTTACTCAGATGTGCAAGAGGCACAGGATTGGTTGTGAAGCATCAAGTACATCTTTTGTCCAAGCCTACTTCCAGAGCTGGAGCTGATGAAATAAATACTGGCAGGTTTTAGCAAAGGGCGAGGCCACAGCTTGCTCAGAACGGCTGATGAATAGAAGGACTTGAATGTGGTTACAGGAGGGTGATGACAGTCGGCTGCCGTATCCAAACAGCGTTGTTGTTCTGTTCATTAGTCCCTTTTCAAGCCAGTAGCTGGAAGGCAACATTTAAGAATATTCTAATACAGAAAAACATGATTACTACTAGTCGTGGCTTAGGGATAGGGATGTTGAAAGCTGCTGTATGTTGAAGCCTCATCTATGCGTTTAATGAACTATCATACCACAGTCATGGCTTCCCCTGAAGAATCCTGGGAATTGAGAGTTTCGTGGGAGACCCCTTCACAGAGCTACAGTTCCCAGAGTTTCCCAGGGAGAGGGAATGACTGTAAAGCCTCTCTGAGGACTGTGAGGGAAATAAAGGTCTCCTAACGAATCTCAGGGGACGCGGGTGGCACTGTGGGTTAAACCACAGAGCCTAGGACTTGCCGATCAGAAGGTCAGCAGTTCGAATCCCCGCGACGGGGTGAGCTGCCATTGCTCGGTCCCTGCTCCTGCCAACCTAGCAGTTCGAAAGCACATCAAAGTGCAAGTAGATAAATAGGTACCGCTCCAGTGGGAAGGTAAATGGCGTTTCCGTACACTGCTCTGGTTCGCCAGAAGCGGCTTAGTCATGCTGGCCACATGACTTGGAAGCTGTACTCCGGCTCCCTCAGCCAATAAAGCGAGATGAGCGTCGCAACCCCAGAGTTGGTCATGACTGAACCTAACGGTCAGGGGTCCCTTTACCTTTACCTTTAACGAATCTCAGCACCCTGAACAAACGATAGTGTAGAATACATGACTGTTTAAAGTAGTAATATGCTGTCTGGGTGAGACCTGAGTCAGACCACTGATTCATCTGGCTCAGTATTGTCGTACAGCACATCTGCAGGGTTTGGGGTGGGAGTCTTTCCCAGCCTTGTTTGGAGATGCTGGGGGTTGAATTTGGGACCTTCTTTGTGCAAGGCAGATGACTTACCACTGATCTATGGCCCTTCACATAAAGGAGAACTAATTGGATTTCTATGAAGACTAATGCAGGCTGACCTAATCCTCACCCGCTGGACTAATGAGTGGATTGGAACATAACCGTCATTTGCATTGTGCACACCTCTGAACTGTGCAATAACATTTTGAGGCTCAAAGAAACACACCCAAATATCTGCCTTTGTAGGTTAAAATGCCTTGAGGAACGAATTCATTGAGACAAATTGCATATTTTACTGGGCAGAGAGTTTTCCTGCATTCATGGCTTGCTTGCAAACTTCCTATAGGCTTCTGGTGGAGACGAAGATGCTGGACTAGAAAAGCCTTTGATTTGATCCAGCAGGCTCATCTTATGTTCCTATCTCCTTCCATGCAGCTGGAGGCTTGTCCATTGTGTATAACCCAACAGATGCCAAAGAGACTAGCCACAATTCCACCCCCTCCCCAAAAGTGGCTTGCCTCCATGGCAGCAAGATCTGCTGCAGTGAAATCTGGTTTCTTATGTTAAATCTGGTTTCAAAACAGGATGCAACAGACTAAAATTCCAAAGAGAATTTTGGAATTCAAACAAGCAAACAAAAAGTTAGGCAATTAAAAAGGCAACCAACAACCCCACCCCACCCCGCTTCACCGTTTTGCTCTGAAATTTCTCAGCAATTAAATGCATTCTTCTCTCATGCAGAAAACTACAAGGGTTGGTGTTAATGAATTGTTCCCAGGGTCCTGAGAAAACTATCACTTCTGCTTGTTAAACCTTGTGCCTGTATCGTATGTGCTAGAGAAAACATAGATTATGCCGTCTAGCACACTGTAATGCTTGATCTAGACAAATGCCAGTATTAAACTGGTGGGGGCATGGCCGTGTTATTGCACTGAGGGAGAGGAACGGGGAGCCCCTGCAGTGTCTCCCTCACCATCCTCCTGGGCAGGGGAGAAAGTGTAAACTATAAAGATGATTTGGAAGCTTCAGAATGCATTTCCTTAGATGCTTGTGAGGTTTAGGTGACTGGGACATATAACACCAATTCTGTACCAGCCACACTGATTGCCAGTGCATTTAAGGACCCAATTTGAAGTGCCAGTGATGCCCTATTTGAAGGACCACCTTTACCTTTCAGGGGCATAGCATTGGGGGGAGGGGGTTGCCAAGGCGATGTCCACACCCTGGGAACAGCTTTGACTGGCCGGCTAAGCCAGGTGAGGGTAGCCAATGGGTCTCCCATTGTAGAGTCCCTCTACATGCAAAGACATGCCTTGGTGGATTGAGTGGACAAAAGCAATACTGGCCCAATGGTCAAGAAAGTGGTTTCTGCATGTGCTGTTGAAGGAAGTGAGGGGCAGATCAGGCTCGTCAACTTGGGAAGTCAGTCCATCTAGGACAAGGGTAGGCAACCTAAGGCCCAGTCGCCAGATGCGGCCCAATCGCCTTCTCAGTCTGGCCCGTGGACAGTCTGGGAATCAGTGTGTTTTTACATTAGTAGAATGTGTCCTTTTATTTAAAATGCATCTATGGGTTATTTGTGGGGCATAGGAATTCATTCATTTCTTTTCTTTTCAAAATATAGTCTGGCCCACCACATGGTCTAAGGGACAGTGGACCGGCCCACGGCTGAAAAAGGTTGCTGACCCCTGATCTAGGAGAAGGAAAATTCTGACCCCCAACCTCCACTGCCTTGCGGGAATCATCGGGAGAAGAAAAGGTTAAGGGGTAAACCCTACACAAATCTGGAGTAGAGTCCCTAAAACAGCATATAGGTGGCATATATAGCTCTCACCCCTCCTTGTGAGGTAGGTTAGGCTGAGAGGCAGCGACTGGCTCAAGGTCACCCAGTGAGCTTCATGGTTGAGTGAGGATTTGAACCCAGGTTTCCCAGGTCCTAGTCTGTCACCCTAACCACTACATAAGACTTCCTCTGCCAGCAGTTCAATGTAGTCTAAGAAAGGTCCTCGTTGAGTTGTCATGAATGATGCCTAATAGCCTGATGACAGATAAAAGCTCCCATCATTGTAGGACTAACATCATCTAATACACAAATAATCCACATCCGTTTCTTTGCTTACTGCATGATATCAGGACGGCCTTTACTCCTCCAAAGGGTCATGAGGATAATCGACAGCCTAACAGGATAGGATAGCAGAAGTGGCGGCACAATCCTGAGCCCAAACAGATGGCTTCGCCTTAATAAAAGAGTATGATATTATAGGTGCACCTCTCAGCCCTTCTCCTTTCGACATATTTTTGGCCATCTGCGGGAACGTGCAGCGGAGATTACAATTATCATTAACACTCTTTGGAAGGAGCCAGTTCACAGTTCATTGACTGTGCAGTCAGCGGTATCAGGAAGAGCCTGGGAAAGCGATCATGCTTGGTTTTATGCGCCCTGGCGGTGCGCACTGACTGGAAACAGACTGTACAATTTCAGGGCAAACTGAGAACCGTGTTTGTGAAGGAGCAGCAAGACAGCTGAATAGGGGGGGGGGGGAGGCTTTCTCAGCTCATAGACTCCCCCTAAGAAATAACTAGGGATAGAAAACTTTTTTCAGCCTGGGGGGCTGCATTCCTTTCTGGGCAACTTTCTGGGGGCCATATGCCAGTGGTGGGTGGGGCCATATCAAAAGTGAACAGAGCAGTGAATATAAATATTATCTTTGTATAGCGGGATAGTTTCTACACACTGCTCTCTTCTGTATCCAGCCAACCAAGAGGGGTTATCGGAGCTCAATGACACATTCCAGCCAAGCAAAAAATCTAGAGGATGCGAAACAGGGCCAGTCAGCATTCTGGATCAAGTTAAGTGCACTTCAGGATTCCATTCGGTGTCTGCTTAAATTTCCTGGGCTCTTTTGAAGCCCTGAACCATTTCACCAACCAGCACAAGTGGATTCTTAAGGATTCTGTGCTACAACCAGCCAGAAACATCGTAGCTCTGTTGTATGTCTTGGAGTGAAGATTGACAGGCCATTGCCGTTGAAAGTTACAAATGTATTTGGAATTTTAGAAGTAAATGTACTTTTCAACATCCAAATGCATTAAGAGCAATGCCCAATGATAAAAAAAATTCTCTCCTGAGTTCTCAGCTTCTTTTATTTGCTTCATGTCCAAAGAAAGAAAAGAATCACTGTAGCATTTCTGAAAATGCTTCAGAGAGAGAGAAATTGAGAAAGGTGCTTAACCTAAATTAGACACTTCGGTTTACAGTGGATGAAATCATTGCAAGCCACGATGGGTCAATAGGCACTTATGAAGCATCCTCTTTGCATGACAATTCACACAAAATTCACATAGCAGGATTTGCCCATATAGTAGGGTTTGTTTGATGGGTGAGCCACACTTTACTAAGCTACAGTTATCTTTCCAAAGTATGAAAGTATATTTTCCAAAGCCACCATACTAGCCCTCAGTGTTTTAAGGAATTGTCCCTTATATTAGGCCATTTGTAGAACATAACGGGTGTCGCTTACTACAGAATATTGCCATTCTATAGAACAGTCTCCCCAGGGCTGGGTTTCTTCTTTTCTTTCCTTTTCTTTTTTAACATTTTGATCTGGCAACTCTTAATGAAAGCCGTAAGCACCTGCACAGTCAAACAGGGCGCGCTGGGTTGTGCATAGCGATGGTCTCATTAAATGCAGTGGATGTATCCATTTGCAAAAAGCACATTTGATGTTGGCCACCACGGGAAATTTTCCTCCCGTGGCTTCTTGTACCGCAGCCTGATATAGCCAAGCAAAAGAGGGCGGCTTAGGATGGCTTATGCCTGACTAATGGCAAACACTTAAACCCTTCAATTTCACAGCACATGGAACTCTTTCAGCGTAATTCAAAGGGCATTTGTGAGAGTTATTTAAGTTACTTGTTCGCTTTGGTGACCTGGACAGAGCTCTGCTAAGGACATGCAGGCAAGGCAGGCAAGAGCAAAGCCAGTTTTGATGATCTGTTCAACATGCCAGAATTCAAGGTTTTGAAATGTTCACTCTAGTCATGCGTAGTGTTATGGGGAAACACACTCCCCTTGACAAGTGGCCTCCCAGGAGGTATAAGTAACCAACCTTGTACATTGAGCATCTGGGGCATAGAGTCAAGATGGGGACCATGGCCAGTGATCAAGAATGATGGGAGTTATAGTCCAGAATAAGCCAGAGGGCACCATGTTGGTTTCCCTGCATTATTCTGACTGGCAGGCGCTCTCCAAGGGCTGAAGCAAACCCTTTTAACTGGAGATGCTGAGACTTTCTGGAACCAACAAAGGAAAATGCATGTCCTCCACTACTCAGGTGTTGTTGTTGTTGCTGTTGTTGTTGCTGTCCCACTTTTCCTCCAAGGAGCTCAAGGTCCTAGTCTGACACTGTAACTACTACACCAAACTGGGTCTACCTCCTTGGTCCCTCCTGGAACTGCAAGTAAGTTTCATTGATGCGACATATCCATTAACGGATCTCCCTTTGTCAGAAGACAAAGTTACCAATAATCTCCTAACTAACTGGCTTCTTAACAAAATTGCCACATCAATGAAATTTCTTTGCAATTTAGAATCCAGGTATCTGTGCTGACCTGAGTGCTGAAATATCGCTTGTCCTTTCCCAAAAGTAGCCAAAGCTCGAAGCAGCTCCAACCTGAGCTCCCAAGTGCTGACACTGCTGATCTAACTAGCATTTCTCAGCTTTAAAAGACTGTATTTACTGCCACCTAAGGGAACTAAGTAAGAGCAGGTCTGGCAAATAAGAGCCTGTGACTGGCAGGTTGCAATCTTTTTTTTTTTTTTAATTTTTTTTAATAATATTTTTTATTGCTTATTTTCCAAAGTCAAAATCCATCATCAATTTACACAACAAAAGCAGTTTTACAAAAAAAGAAAAAGTTAGAAAAAAGAAAATTCACTTTTCCACATCTTTTTTCATATTCCACTGGACTTCCCCAAATCTTCCATCCCTGCATTCTTTACAATAAAAGAATATTATACAGCAAATTAATACCTTGTTTCGTATGTTTTTGTACTTTCATCTGTTTATATATTCTAAATTAAAACTTTTCACCGTTATGACTTAGTTTCAATCATTTTCAATTCTCAATACTGAAGCATGTTTTCCTCAAAACTTAGCAAATTCTCAACTTTCATATAGCTTATAATGTTTTTGTAGATAGTCCTTAAATTTTTTCCATTCCTCTTCCACTGCCTCTTCTCCCAGGTCTCGGATTCTGCCCGTCATTTCGGCTAATTCCATGTAGTCCATCAGTTGCGTGTGCCACTCTTCCAGTGTGGGTAGCTCCTGTGCCTTCCAATATTTAGCTATAAGAATTCTTGCTGCTGTAGTTGCATATAAAAAGAAAGTTCTATCTTTCTTTAACACTCTCTGGCCCACAATGCCCAGGAGGAAGGCTTCTGGTTTCTTATTAAAGGTATACCTAAATACCTTTTTCAACTCGTTATAAATCATTTCCCAAAAGGCCTTCACTCTCGGACATGTCCACCAGAGGTGAAAGAATGTTCCTTCAGCCTCCTTACATTTCCAACATTTATTGTCTGACAAATGGTATATCTTTGCGAGTTTGACTGGGGTCATGTACCACCTGTATATCATTTTCATAATGTTTTCTTTTAAGGCACTACATGCCGTAAATTTCATACCGGTGGTCCATAACCTTTCCCAGTCTTCAAACATAATGTTGTATCCAATGTCTTGTGCCCATTTAATCATGGCTGATTTAACCATCTCATCTTGAGTATTCCATTTAAGCAACAAGTTATACATTCTTGAAAGCACTTTCGTCTTAGGTTCAAGTAATTCCAACTCTAATTCTGATTTTTCCACCTGGAAGCCGATTTTTTTGTCTTTTTTAAAGATCTCTAAAATTTGGGCATAATGCAACCAGTCTCGCACCTTTCCTTTCAATTTTTCAAAACTCTGCAACCTCCAAGTGTCACCTTCTCTTTCTATTATTTCACAATATTTTGCCCAGCCACCCCCCATATTAAGTATTTTTGTGGCCTTAGCCTCCATCGGTGATAACCACCTCGGAGTCTTATTTTCAATTAAGTCCTTGTATTTAGTCCAGACAATGAACAAAGATTTCCTGACAATATGGTTTTTAAACATCTTGTGAAACTTCACCTTGTCGTACCACAAATATGCATGCCATCCAAAAGCATTGTTAAACCCTTCCAGATCTAGGACATCAGTGTTTTCTAACAAAAACCAATCTTTCATCCAGCAGAAGGATGCAGCTTCATAATACAACCTTAAGTCCGGCAGGGCAAATCCCCCTCTTTCCTTTGCATCTGTTAATATTTTAAATTTTATTCTGGGCTTTTTGCCCTGCCAGACAAACTTCATAATGTCCCTCTGCCACTTTCCAAAACACTCCACTCTGTCCACGATCTGCAGGGCCTGAAACAGAAACAGCATTCTTGGCAATACATTCATCTTAACGGCAGCAATTCTTCCCAACAAGGAAAGTTTCAATCTTGACCAAATTTCTAGGTCCTTTTTGATTTCGGTCCAACATTTTACATAATTGTCTTTAAATAGATTCAAATTTTTCCCGGTCAAGTTAACCCCCAGGTATTTCACTTTTTTAACCACATTTAATTCTGTTTCCTTTTGAAACCCATCTATTTCTGAAGGTGTCAAGTTTTTTACCAAGACCTTAGTTTTTTGTTTGTTTAACCTAAATCCCGCCACCCGACCAAACTCAGAAATTAGTTCTAAAGCTCTTTTTGTGCTAGATTCTGGCTCCTGTAATGTCAAAACCAAATCGTCTGCAAAAGCCTTCAGTTTATATTGTTTTCCTCCGACCTGTATTCCTTCCACCTGCTGATCCTTCCTGATCAAGTTAAGCAACACCTCCAGGACAGAGATAAATAGCAAGGGTGATAAGGGGCACCCCTGTCGTGTTCCTTTTTCAATTTTAAACTCCTCTGTCACCACATTATTTACTATCAATTTAGCTTTTTGCTCTGAATAGATTGCTTCAATACCATTTTGGAACGCCCTTCCCACTCCCATCCCTTCCAAATTTTTCTTCATAAACTTCCAAGATATATTATCAAAGGCCTTCTCCGCATCTATAAAAATCAAAGCTGCTTTTGTATTCAAATTTGTCTGCAGTAACTCCAAAACATCAACAATATTCCTGGTGTTGTCAGACAAATGCCTGCCAGGGAGAAAGCCTGCTTGGTCTTTATGAATTACTTCTTTTAAAACTTTTTTCAGTCTATTTGCCAAGATATCAGCAAAAATTTTGTAATCCACGTTTAGGAGTGAGATGGGACGGTAATTCTTAAGTTGAGTCTTTTCAGATTCCAATTTTGGTATCAAGGTGATGAATGCCTCTTTCCACGATTCTGGTGCCCCCTTCCCTTCCATAATTTGGTTACATACCTCCATTAATGGTTGAGCCAAATATTCCTTCAATGTCTTATAATATTTGGAGGTAAGTCCATCTGGGCCTGGGGATTTGCCCAATTGCATGTTCTGAATGGCACTTTCAATTTCCTGTTGTGATATTTTGTAATTCAGGGCTGTTTGTTTATCTTGTGTAAGTTTTTGCAGGCCATGACTTTTTAAAAATTTATTTATCTCCATCTCCACTTGGGGTCCTTGGGTGAACAATTTTTTAAAGTATCTCTGGAAACACTTTCTAATTTCTTCTGGTTTCTGAATACATTCTCCTTCGACCTCTAGATTGGTAACAAAGTTCAATTTTTGTCTCTTTTTCAGCTGCCATGCCAGCAGCTTCCCACATTTATTAGCCGACTCGAATGATCTTTGTTTCATCTGTTTAATTTTCCATTCAATTTCTTGATTTGTCAGTTTCACACATTGTGCTTGATGGAATTTTATTTCTCTTAAAACCTCTTTTGATTTTGGATTAAGTCTCAACTTTTTCTCTCCGTCTCTTATCTTCTCCAAAATCTTGTCCTTTTTACCATTCCAGAGTTTTTTCTTTATGGTATTCTGTTGTATCAGGAACCCTCTCATAACAGCTTTACTCGCGTCCCAGATTGTTTTCTTTTCCACCGAAGTGTTCAAATTTATTTCAAAGTAATCTTTCATCGTTTTTTGGGCCTTCTTCACAATCTCCTGATCTCTAAACAGGGAGTCATTCATTCTCCATCTGAAGGATCCAGCTGGTGTAAGTCTTAAATCTATTTTCAAAGCATTATGGTCGGAGCAAGTTTTGGGGCAGATCTCTATTTTTTTAGTCTTAGGAGCCAGTCCTCTAGATATCCAGATTTGGTCGATTCTTGTCCAGGATAGGTGGGCTTCAGAAAAGAATGTTCCCTCTTTACCTAGAGGGTTTTTTGTCCTCCAAATATCAATCAAGTCCATATTGTCTGTAAGTTCAAAAAAAGTCTTAGGTAGTCTGCCATCTTTAGTCAAATTTTGATTTTGTGACTTATCCATATGCGTGGAGACAACCCCATTCATATCTCCCATCAAAATGATGTTAGTATAGTCAATATATTCCAGCATTATCTCATGCAGCTTCTTATAAAATTCCGATTTCCCCTCGTTTGGTGCATAAATTCCTACTATCAGAAATTTTTCTCCTTGTGATTGTATTTCAATCGCCAAAATTCTTCCTTGTTCATCTTTAAACACAAATTTTGGTGCTAGGCTCTCCTTTGCATATATCACAACTCCTCTTTTTTTGACTTTATCTAATGATGTAAATTCTTGGCCTAGTCTCTTGTTGGTTAATACTCTTCTATGGAGCCTAGTTACATGAGTTTCTTGAAGGCAAATGACGTCTAATTGTTCTTTCCTCAATATATGAAAAATTCTCTTCCTTTTCTCGGGGGAATTTGCGCCATTAATATTCCAACTAAAAAGCTGCAAAGACATCCTGGCTCAATTTGTCAACCAATGGGGTTGTCTCCCTTGTCGTCTATATCCAGAGGTGGATCTGGTTTTGCACCAGGCGTGGGGGGTGGCCAAGTACCTATTGTTCCTTTCCGAAGGTCCTCCCCGTAATCGTTTAGGAACTTTTCTTGCTCTTCTGCTGTTCTAATTTTTACCTTCTTCCCTTTCACACTGAAAGATAGTCCTTGAGGGAATTCCCACCTGTATCGGATTGAGTTGTTTCTCAGCAAGCTTGCCAGATCTTTATATATAGTTCTTAAATCCAACAACTGTTTTGGTATATCTCTAAAGATTTCTGCTGTCTTTCCCTGTATCACCAATGGATTTTTAAAATGTAGGCCGAGTATGTTCTCTTTTTCTTGCTTATATCTCAAAATGATCAAGCAGTCTCTTGGTTTGTCCTTTTTGACCACTCTTCCCAATCTAAAAGCGGTGACAATTTTGAAATCCTTCTCTTCTGCCAAACCCCAGAACTTGGATATTTCTGCTGTCAAATAGCCAATCAAGTCTTCTTTTTCTAGTTCTGGGATATTTCTAAGCCTAAGATTGCTTTCCCTATTTTTCAATTCTGCCATCGACAGATACGCTTGCTGTTCAGTAACCTGTCTGCTCAGTGGTCTTACTTCCCCACTAAGTTCCTCTATCCTTTTTTTATTAAGGTCTGCTTTTGTACTTGCTTCCTCAGCTAATTTTCGATTTTCTGTTATACTTTTTTCAAAATTTCCTATTGCCTGTGTGTTTTGGGCAACTTGGTTTGTCAATCTATTTATTGTAGCTGTCACCTGGTCAAATTTGGTCGCTTGTTCATCTGCTTTCTTGTTTAATGCCGCCAGCTGGTCCAATATTTCTTTAGAAACAGGGTCTAGCCCTCCTGCAGCCATATCCCCAAAAGCTGGCTGTCTAGATTGGCCTTCTTGTAGACCTGTCACAATTGGAACAGATGACCTACGTACCTGCACTGGCAGAGTTGATTGCAACAGTTCAGTTTGTTTTGCTTTCTTAGCAGCCCTTGTTTTTGCTGCACCACTCATTCCACAGCTGTCCAAGTTTCAAGGTCAAATTGTAAATCCCATGGGAAAAGCAATCTAGAAAATAAACATCCAAGCACAAAAAAAAAAATTCCAAGGCAGGCAGCAGTTCTCAGAGACAAATAGTTCCACAATCCAGCAGGGGGAGCTCCCCAAAAAATTAGGGAGAAGGATAGAAATTTTCCACCATTAAGTTCCCAAATAAAAATTGAATAAAAACCAAAACAAGGGAGAGAGCCCTCTGGGTTCACTTTAAACTGCAGAAATAAAAGTTCTTTACAAAGGTGCACACCACAGTTCCTTTCTTGTAATTTACAAAGTAGCCCAATGTAACTTTATGCCTCATACACAGTTACCGCTGTCTGATGTTACTTTGTATCCAGACAGCCCGAGAGCTGAGTTCGTAACTTTGTAATCCACAAAAAGTAGAGAGAAAAATCACAGTCTCTGTCCACTTATAATATAGTTTTAACTTTTCTTTTACTTTTAACCAATCAAGTCCGAATTTGCAGGGTATATTCCAACTTCTTTTAAGCTCCTTTCAAAGCTTCCGTTTTAATAAAACTTTGCTTGATACTTTAAACAAAGACGGAAGACTGACTTCCTTTTTAGCGTCTCCCGCTTTCAGCCAAAATTTACAAATTTGAGTTCAAATAGAGTCTCAGATTTCTTACTCACGAGTAAGTAGTTTCAAAATCAAATGTTGAAAGAAGAAAGGTCAGCGCTCATCAGCAGCAGCCGCGCGGCTTCACTTCCGCGGAAAGAGCGATGGATTCACAGCACCGCTACCCCCTCCACGTTCCGGGGCTCCTTACGGGGTCCCTTCTTCGTTTCGGAGGTCGCTCCTGGTGCCCGCCGAATCCCACGGCCACGGGCTCACTCTACCCGTGGTTTTTCTGAGTGGGTCGTCGCTGTGCCGCAGCGCACGACCCTTTTCCGCGGAGCCCCTCTTCAGCAACTGAAGAGGACCGCCATTGCCGTTTCGCGCCGCCTCCGGAAGTCTGGCAGGTTGCAATCTTGGTGCTTTTTTATTCCGTCTGCTGTTCAAACTGCCACTTATTTGGATGAGTCCTTTTCAACATTCCTTGAAGTGGTTCCACACAAGAATGTGAGGAGTCTTGCTTTCTCAGTATGGTTCCAGGCGACTTTAAAGTGGCCCAAAATTGGTTTCATCAAATCATAGAATCATGTAGGATCATGTAGGATCATCTAGTCCGACCTGCTGCAATGCAGGAATATGCAGCTTTCCCATACAGGGATCAATCTTGCAACCTTGGCATTATCAGCACCACACTCAAACCAACTGAGCTAAATGAATATGTTGGGATTAGAAGTTGGGAGATTCTGAGAGGTTCAAGAGAACTTTCAAACTAGCAAAATGCCCAACATTGTAATTTAGCCTTAGTGACTTAGCTCACTAGCCTAGACAAAGGTGTTCCTATCTACAGCCGCTGCCTGAGCATCCAAGAGCAAAGTTAAGTCCCAAACCTTGAACCAGGTTCAACTCCATCCAAAACAGGTTGAATTCCCATTTGAAAGCCCTGTTTGCATTTGGGGAAGAGATGTAGCTGAGTGGTAGAACATCTGTTTTGCTTGTGAAAGTTCTGGGGATTGGTTCCCGGCATCTCCAGCCTGGCTGGGGATTTCTTCTGCCTGAATCCCTGAGGAGCTAGTGCCAGTCAATGTGAATGGTGCTGAGCTGGATGGACTAATGTTCTGAGGAGGAAGTCTGTATAAAGTCTCCATTTTCCATTCTGCCCTGTATTCAAATCCCCACTCAGACATGAACCTCGCTGGATGACTTTGGGTCAGTCACCATCTCTTAGCCTAACCCATCTCACAGGGCTGTTGTGAGAATAAAAAGGGGAAGAGGAGAGCCATGTACACCACCTTGAGATCCTTGGAAGATAAAGGTGGTAAATAAATGTAATAAATATGCATCCATTGTGGGATGTGAAACACAAGAGCAGTCAAGTACAACATTCCTAGAGTGAACATGTTTACACATGGGGAGGAATGTTTGTCCTACCAGCAGGTAAACTTCCAGTTTCCTTCTGGGCTGGGACAGACTTCCTCTGCATGTGACTAGAGGTGAGTGTGGCCTCACCTGTGCAGGTAACAAAAGCATAGGACTGGCCGCCATCTCTCTCTCTATGACTACTTTTGTTGAAGAAGCAACATCTGCTTAGCCAAAGATGCTCTCTTGGCCTCCAGCCAAGAGAGGACAAAGGTGTTGGAAATCAAGCCTTTATCAGGAGAAACTGGCCACTCTCCAGGCACCCGGCTTGATCTCCTGTTGACCTCCCTGTCTGCATTCCCCAGCAGGATACAGGCTAGGTCACGATAGGCGATCCTTCTCAGCGTGAGAAGAACACACCCCCTCTTTCCTGCCCCCCCCCCGGGCAGGGGAAAGAGATAGACAGAAACGTATTTACATGCCTTTATTTCTGTCTTTGCAGCATTACAAAAAACATGACTGCTCTCTTCAAGCTTCAGCAGTCGAGAGAGAACCAACACTTCCTGTCCAGCTCATATTACACTCTGAGCTAATTCCGGTGCCCTCTGCACTGTGAATTGACTGTCCCTCTGTTTCCCACGGAACAGTCCCAACATTCCCATTATGTTTTGTTTTCAAGCTACCAGCAGCTCGCGGCTGCATTGCTTCAATATCGTAACAGGACTGTCTCCTTATGAGATAGTTTCCAGGTATATGTTACTTTTCTAAGCTAAGTCTGCCTTCTGGGATCCAATTGTGAACAGAATGTGAGTGAGTAAACTCTTTTTATACTTTTATAGAAGACTGTGTCGTGTCTTATCTTTTATGAGGGAATAAGGGGAAAATACCAGAACAGTTATTTTAGAGGCTTTAGTGAGTCTGAGCAAACGCATCCTCTGTGAGTTTAAAAAGGGGAATGTTACTCTGCTAAATTGTGAACTTGTTTACACAAGTTGGAAAGGCCTTAATCAAACAATGTATCCTCTCTTGCATCCCTGAACATTCCCACATCCATCACATGCGGTACGGTACTGTTTCCATTCTGCAGCAGTTCATCTTCCACCAGACCTACTTTATTCATCTTCCTGCTCACTGTGGTGTACTTACGTAACTTACACAGTTTATGTAATGAGTTATGCAAATTGCATTGTCATGATATTATTCCACCCCATTCATTTCGATGCATAGGAAATGCAATGCAAATGAAGGGGAGGCGGGAATGTAATCCTGCTTGTATCATTTGAGGACTGAAAGCAGCAACATCAGATACTGATAGTATTCACTGGATTGTGTTTCATTGCAGACATGGAATGAATAAGCAAGCATTGGCAATTTCCACCACGATGGTGACGGGAACCCCTAAATTTCAGAGGCAGCAGGTCTCTGAGCCCCAGTTGCTGAGGAGCAAAATGATCAGCTTGTGGGCTTCCCAGAGGCATCTGCTTGGCCTCTATGGAAATGAGATGCTGGAAGGTTTGGCTTGGTTTGAGGAGTCTTCATGTAATCCACAAAACACCGCAAGCTTTTGGACTCAAGATATGGCAGTGCTGCACAATAGATTTTTATAGACCTACAGTATACCCACTGTTTCTTTCCAATATCCATATTGCTGAAAACCTTTCTAGTTCTCTCTCTCTCTCTCTCTCTCTCTCTCTCTCTCTCTCTCTGTAAGAGGTGTGCAAAAAGTACACCCACAAAAAAACAGACTTTATGCTCATTCATATCATTAAGGCTATAAGCCACTTGCATGCCGTAAATATCAAATGCCAGGCAAAATTAGCTGGTTAGCTATCAGAGATAATTAAGCATTGTGGGCAGCTTAATTTATGCAGATCAAGGGCTCTGCCAAAACTATCTCTATTGTGTATTTCCTCAAAACAAACCTACTGCCATAAAGAGGAATGAGTACAAAGCTACCTGTGAGCAAAAATAAGAAGATCTTATCAGCAAGTGCCAAAGACACGCTTTGCAGCCGTGTGAATCCGCACTCGCCATGAAGCTCACTGGACGACCTTGGGCCAGTCACTGCCTCTCAACCTAACCTGCCTCACAGGGTTGTTGTGAGCATAAAATGGGGAGGGGCAGAACTTGGAGGAAAAACTGGGGTATAAATGTAATAAATAAACAAATACTCTCAGCACCATTAACAAATGACAATTCCCAGAATTCTCTGGGGGAAGCCATGTCTATTTAAATGGATGGTGTGAATGTGGCCTCAGTGTTGCCCTTGCAGAACTCAGCAGTGAGGAGGAGGAGGAGGAGGAGGAGGAGGAGGAGGAGGAGGAGGAGGAGGGAAACAAAACAAGAATCAGTTGGTTCCACTTGTCATTGACTCTCTGGCTCCACCTGCTGTTGGTCTCTCTGCCATCCGCCCTACCAGTCTCAACTTGTAGCAGCCAGCACTTGTCTGAATTACGAATGCTGGAAGCAGGAGAGAGACTTAAAGGCCTGGTTTCAAAAATATATAATATATTAATTGAAAAATCTACAGGGACGCTAATGAGGCTTAAGTCAATGCGGGAACATAATCTTCAGGAAGAACCGGACATGCAGGAATGGAATGGTGTCTGGGAGCCTAAGCTCTTTAAATCTGCCATTACAGAAAATCCTCTTAAGAGAGCATAGATTGTGCCTAAACACCAGTGAAACTTGCACATATGAAAAATGCTCAGTCATAGGAGTGCTGCAGGGGTTGTAAGCAAAAGGGATTTTACTTTCCCCTTTGGTGGGACTGCCTAGTAGTAACATCTTTGGTGGATGATGTGTTGGCAGAAAGGATTAAGATTCCAGAAAATACCGGTAGACAGGTTATTTCCATCAGTCTTTCTCAGCCTGGTCTATCTCACAAGGTTGTTGTAAGAGAGCCATAGGTGCTTCCTTGGACTCCTTTTAACAAGAGTAAGATTAGAACATAATAACACTCACTCCACACACTGGAGAAGGGCCATAGCTCAGTGGTAGAGCATCTGTTTTGCATGCAGAAGGCACCAAATTCAATCCCTGGCATTTACAGGTAGGGTTGGGAAAGGCTCCCATTTGAAATTCTGAAGAGCTGCTTCCAATCATTGCAGACAACACTGAGCTACATGGACTAGTGGTCTCACTTGGTATCTAAGGTAGCTTCCTACATGGCCACCTGATCCAGGAGGTGGTGCCAGAAGAGCTTTTCGGTCTTGAGGAATTCATCTACTTATCCTTCAGTTTCAAATGTCCACCCTTAGCTAACTTACAACTCACTGTCAATATCCTTTGGTGGAGAGTGTGTTGAACCTGCACTGGGAGAGGAGGGTCAGGTTCTGCATCCAACTTGTCCTGTAAGGTTTACCGGTGGCTTTGGGCAAGTCACTTTCTTTGCACAGGTTCACGGCATTATAAAATGGCACATGCATTCTTGCCTTGAATTGCTTGAATGAAGGATGGGAGCTCAGTGATAGAACATCTCTTCTGCATGCAGAAGGTCCAGGTTGTACCTCCAGTATCTCCAGGTAGGGCTGGGAACGGAATCCCATCTGAGTGCCTGAAGAGCCTCTGTCTGTCAGTGTAGACAATACTGAGTTATATGGACCAATGGCTTAACTCGGTACTAGGCAGTTTCCCATGTTCCTAAGTATGTGTTTGGCTTCGGGGAATCTGATCCCTCCCACGGTGGCAGCCAAGAATCAGGGAAACAATAAAAGTTCTTACCAAGCAATTTATTCAATAATTCACAGAGAGTGACGAAGGAATGCAGCCTTCCCTAATAATGGCGTTGCTCCAAATAAAGTCCCACCCCCCTATGTCTCCCCTATTAGTCGTCTCTCCTGCATCGGCTAATCTGAGCTTTCTGCTTCTGAGCTTTCTATTCTAATACCCTCAATGCCCACCTGGTTCTGGGAGAAGGGGGATCAGGAATGTTTTCCAAGGACACTGAGTCTGTCAGTTGTCTCTCCCCTGGTGCTCCTTCTTCTTCCTGCTGTTCCTCTTCCAATATTTCCCATCCTCTGCCCTCTGCAGCCTCTTAACTATGCCCTTCTGCAAACCACTGTTCTAAATCAATACTGCCCTCCTGTTCTCTGGAAGGTTCAGGAGAGGGGGAGGGGAACGGTCCCTACCATTCCTCCTCAGCCCAGCCCCTGAAAATATGGTTAAGAATAACAATAACTGCCCACAAAAAATGAGGCCAAACAAAGGTTGCCAGACCTGTGTCTGATCTGAAATTGCCAGGTTTTCCTGGCTTCTTCCAAGTGACAAGCGCAGGGCTTGTATCTCCAGGTGGGCAAGTTCCTCTCTCTATGTGCGACACAGTTTGAAACTTCCCCCCCAGCTGCAAATAGGCGCTCTAAGGAGATCTGGCCTCCTCAGCTCCCATCTCACAATTAGCCTCCATCTCCAGGAACTTCCCTATGAGTGTGACATCACCAGGGGTCACCCCTAGGTCTCAGATTTTGACCCTGAAACCCTAGGCCTAACCTATCCTTACAAATAAATTGTCCTTACCCATAGAATCATGAATCATAGAGTTGTAGAGCTGGAGGTGTTCCTGATGATCATCCAGTCCAAACCCCATGCAATGAAGTAATATGCATGCATGAGATGAATTGGATTTAAAATCTAAATTTAAAGAACTTTCTATATTTTATGGAAATTGGCTTGCATCCTGAATATCAATGTGCTCGCTGCAGCAAATAACAGAAACCCATTGACTGTTCTCGCAATTAAAGGTCCTGTTCTCCCAATTATGGTAACATCATTGTTAAGCTTAAATGGATGTTTCCCAACCAATTCAGAGGGGTTTTTTTAACACCCCCTGTTAGCTCCATGTCTAATACTTTAAATAATTACACACCAAATAAATTAATGGAAATCAAATGGAAACTGCCAGCTTTTAGAAAAACCAGCTTAATTTGGCATGCTCTATTGCAGCTTCTAAGTGCCCCAATTCTTCCTGGCCTCCCATTACACCAGCAATGTCCTCTTTCTGGAGTTAATCTTTATAAATAATACCAAATTGAATTTGGCACTAAGTGAGGTGTGAAATCCTTAAGCTGCTGGCGTTTTTCTCCTGCTCCTTTTAAAGACACATTAGTGTCAGCAAGGCTGCTTTAAGTGTTTTCCTTCAAACTCCATGCTGCATTTTTGTGTAGGTAATCGCGACGTAGAAATACATGCAGGCATATAGACATTGTTGCATTGACAGAAATTGGGAGCACAAAAAAGGCAATTAAACCTGAGATTTATTTCCAAGGCTGAACTGCTCTCATCAGTTACAAAACTGCTTTCGAAGGACGCAAATTAACTGTTTAAAGACGCTTCTGAACAAAGCTTCTTTCAGCTCTACATTACCTTCCTGAGGCTATTTAAGAAAGACAACAGTCCCTCTGACACATGAGCGATCTGGGCAATGACCACCAGTATTTGGGTCTAGGACAGGGATGGGGAGAAACTTGGTCCAGCTCACACTTAAAGGCAAGCCTACCTAATCTCCAAAACAATACGAGAACCAAAACGCAGCCATCTTTCAAAAATTTGCCTTCTCTTTGTCTAGCATCACACTTCCCCAGGCAAGTAATGTGTCCAAAAATGCAGGTGCTGGGGGTGGTGTCTATAAAAGTGCATATGTTAGTGAAAATAACGTGCATAAATGCATACAAAAATGTGTATGTTGGGTAAACGTTCGTGCCAAAATGCGTATGTTAGAAGTTGTATATATTAGAAGATGAAGATAGGAGCAGCAACCATCAATGGCGCTCCAGGCTGGTACAGCAAATTGAGTCCCACTTCTTGCAGTGGGACAGATAAAGATCCAGCTGACCTATTGCTATCCCTGTTCTTCTTCTTCTTTGGCGATCACTCATAGCCGAGTAAGATTGTCTTCCATAAACACGGTTTTAACAGTGAGTCCGTAAGTGACTGTGGAGGCCAATTCTGGATCCACACGTCCTTCTACAGTGGGAACATAGGTTTCCAGGTGGGAGTTGAACATGGTGGCAGTTTGTCAAGTGTGCCTTCCTCTTAGTGTGTTTCTCCCTTTCATCCTGAGATCGAGCATCTTCAAAACCCGTGACACCTTTGGCAAAGGCTGTTCTCCAATTGGAGCCCTCGCAGGCCAGTGTTTCCCTGTTGTTGGTGTTTATACTACATTTTTTAGATTTGCCTTGAGAGAGTCTTTGAACCTCTTTTGTTGACCACCAGCATTATGCTTTCCATTTTAAAGTTACCCCTGTCTCCACAATGCCCTGTTTGGCAGGGGAGGGTGTTCCATACTGGCTACTACCTGCAGAAATGCCACCAATGGCATTTACTGCCTAACCGGACTATGGTCTCCTGGCTCCACCATTCCTCTAAGCCAAGCTGCCTCGTATCTTCCTTCTGTTCTCTTCAAATGCAAAAAGTAAGACTCAATATGCTTACCTGAGAGATGTGAGTGACCTGACCAAGTGGCTCTGGCACCCCATTAAATTATTGTAATCTGCCCTGGAAGCAGCTAGTGAAGGGAGGGTAATCAATTTTATTTTATTAATAATAAAAATAATTTATAACCTGCATGTTAGCACTGGGGGCACAATGGCAACCTGTGGTTTTTTGCTTTGTCTTCCCTGTTACTTGGCTTAGTTCCCCTTCCTAAGGAGCCCCACTGATGGCCTCATGCCTGGAAACCTTTGAGGGGGGGGGCTTCCTCTGCTCCCTGGCAAGTGGCAGAAACTGCACACAACTGGCATTACTATAGTCAAACTGGTATCAATATAAAATCTACTTGTTTTACAGCCACAAGTTTGCTTTCCATCTTCCCATCACCACTGCCAGCCTTCAGAGCTTAAGTGCCAGCGCTCCAGCACTTTCCACAGTATATTTTGGTCCCCTTTGTCTGAAGAGTTGAAAGTATAACATTCTTTCATGGCTGATTTAGAGGTTTTCAACTTCTCTGTTGGGCAAACATTGATTTTCTATTAGTGTTTCTTTCATTGCACGAGTCAGCTGTTATGTGTGATGAAGTGAGTTCAGAAAGAAAGGAAGAAATGAGAAGAAAAGATAAATAAACCACCACCTCCCGAAAAAGAGAAAGAGCAAAGCCTTTCTTGCTTATTCCAAGCCCCCACCCACTCCAGAAATACTCAGTCCTTTGAAGGGACATTGTCAAATGGCAGCAGATGAACTGGGTCAAATACCAGTTGGCCAGAAAACTGGGAAAGCCCATCATCCCTGGCTGTGGCAGAAGAGATGTAGATTAAATTCACACCATACATCCAAAGCACATTTAGACCACTTTAAATGTAATGTTTTCCCTTCACCACTAAAATCCTGGCAGCTGTAGTTTACCACTCCCAGGGCTACTATTCCCAGCCCCCCTAATGAACAGCAGCTCCTAGGATTCTATGGGGATATCAGTCTGCTTTCAGTGCATTGTGCGGATGTGATACGCAAACCACATCCCAGCAAATTCAGACAGTGCAGTTCAAGTTGAATTGACACACTTCTGCAAGTAACCTGTTTCCCTTCCCTGCTCACCCAAATCACCTTTTTTTCACTAAAGTAAAGTGACCAGAAAATGAAACTGGAAAGTGTGGGATCAGACTTGCTTGATGCATGCAATCTCCCTGCAAATAAATTGGAATGGGTGCTCTGTGAACATTTAATATCATGCCATCTCTCCACAAAGACGTCAGGATGAATGATAGATAAAATGGGTCATCTGGAAGCAATCTAATCAGAACAAAGGTGATCTTGATGCATCTGCGATGGAGACCTATTGATACAGTTGTCTCGGCCCATTTTTAAAGCTCTAACTAAGCAGGGTTTTAATGAAATTTGTGAGACTAACTGCTTGTGTTGTCTCTGCTGGCGACACAGAAGCAAGCTGCAGTAGGAACGCTGCCCCGAAGGCAGACATTAGGAGTTTCTCTGCCGAATCCAGCAGAGAAGGTTCTCTGCTGAACGCCACCACGCTGTGATTAGTTAATCATTTAAGTACATGGTGCTTTTAATTAACTGCCAGCCCTGGTTGGGCATCTGTTCTGGAGATCACATCTGATTCTGATTGTCCCAGTCTGCAACATGTTTGAACAAATCAGATGCTGAATCGCAGTACAGCTCATCTTCAAAAGCCAGCATAGAAATATGCTTTATTGGTCTTGGAGAAAGGTTGAGGATATATATATAAAACACTTTGTCTACTATTCTTCCACTCCCTCTCTTGGATGGGGAGAAGCTCCTATCAGGACCATGTTCAACCCCTCTTCCAAAGTGGAATGCCCAGCTGCTATTCTGAGGCAGTAGTTTTTCCAGGCAAAATACATTGTAGTAGGTCCTATGTCTTTAAATGCATATGCTTTATGCTGAAGATCAGTTTCCATGGAGCAATAATGGGCAAGGACTAATGGCCACAGGCTCTGCTGCCAGGCTTCCTGGAGGCATCTGATAGGTCACAAGATGCTAAACTAGATGGACTTGTGGTCCGACCCAGCAGGGCTATCCTGATGTTCGTGTTTTAATTGTTCCAAACAACCAAACAGCAAAGTCCTGCTACTATCACCAGCTGGAGCACCGTGTGCTTGCGCACTTGAGCGTATGAGCACATCCAGCCCACAGAACAGGCACTTGGGAACTTGCTTTGTGCCAGGAAACATATTTGCCAACCACTGTGACACACGCAATGTGTGATGCTCATTTTCCGACTTAATAAATGTTGTATATTAAGATCTGTTGATAAGCCCATTGGAACAAAAGTTCAAAGTGTCACTTGGTTTTCTTCCTTTGAAACTTCTTCAGCAAAAGCGCAAAGGTGTCTCATTCTCACCGTTGAAAAATAAGTGTTTGTTACCTAGAGAAAATGTGTTCATCCTCCCCTCGCCCACCCCGCTAAATGTTTCCTGAACAATGCTGTTATGAACCAAGTTCAAGGGTGTTTCCTGGAACACTTTCTGTTCCAATGACATCAGAAGAGCATTGTCACTTAGGTAACTAACTTTTGTTACTATGGTAACTGTAGCCTTTGAAACCAGCCATGACCAAGTAAATTGGAGGGGTTTTTTGCTAGCAGAATGCATGATGGTAGGAGTAAGATTCATCAGGACAACGTGAGGGCATTATTATTTTAAAAAAATAAAAATTAACTGAAGTAGCCAGAAGTTTGGATAGAAAAGGAGGACATACAGAGTTGCTGACAGGAAAGCCGGAAGATCTGGATAATAAAATTATCTGAATAACTAAGACTTCATATTTTGAGGGTTTAGCATAATTGGATTCAGAGCAATACTGGATTTTGTTCATTCTCCAGCTATTATGCCCAATCCCCAACAGGCTTTGGGAAATGGATAATGACTGGAGAATGTACAACAGTCAGGCAATATTCTCCAAGGCCTGTTGGGAACTACTTATATTGACTGGGGGATCTGCACAATGGCCAGTTGTTGTGCAGAATAACCACTTAACTTACACTCGGCATTAACCATTTTCTGATTAGGATCCATAGTGAATGAAAATTTGAGGGCTGGTCTCGTGCCTGCTGGCCTCACCCAGATATCTATGTGTCATTCTGAACCTGCGCAGAGATTAGAGCTCACCACCACTACCAACAGCCATCAATTGATCCTCGGACGAGGGTTCTCAAACTGTCCGTAAGCTGCATCTCTGTGGTCCCTGGCCTGTCTGTGCAGAACACTTACAATCTGATTTCCATGGAATTCAAATTGGGTTACAATAAAACAATATAGAAAAAATAAATGAAGCAATAAATATGCAATTAAATATCACACAGCATCTAGCATTACAATCACTCTATGGCAGGCCAAAAATAAATAAATCATTAAGTGGCCCATGGGGTGAAGGGAGAGAGGGAAGTTTGGCAATATATTCCCTGGGATGTTGGTTGGACACCTTCGGTCTTTTGCCCTGGATCTGCCTCTTTGTGACACAGCACCCTTCAGCGAGGGTGTCTTCTGCCACATGGGCTGCAAGCCACATGCCCACACATAAATTACACGCAATGTCTCCACAGATGGGTAGCAGGAAATGCATCGTGTGTGGAGCCACCTTAAATTCAAACTCTTGACATTTAATCCTGAAGGTAATTCAAAGGCAGGTCACAGATGCTCCTTCTTGGTCCCCTGTCGCCTCCTAGACCATCCAAGCCCCCCACACAATTAAAGACAATAGGCAGTCTTTGATCAGTTCAGGCCCACAAAATGAATCTCTTAACTCCCAGCCAGTTTTATTGCCACCCTTGGGAGTCATAGGGAAGAGTTTGCTCTGCTTCTGTCTGAGCCAGAGACAAATATCCTTCAATTTCCCAACCAGGTCCTGAGACACCCTGCTGGGTTTTATTTTTATTTTATTTTTCTTAATTAAATTATAAAGGTGCTAGAAATACGATCAGGCTGGTTGTCCTAAAGACAGAGCAAATGTTCCAGGCCAATGGCTGGTTCCTTTGGATGGTTTTCTATAGTCTCCTATAGGGGATACTCCCATGGGAGTCCTCTTCCTGTGTCTTGTTGATCCAGGTGAAATTCCCCCAGGCCCTTCACAACTGAGGGTGTGCCCCAGTCATATAAGACAGCATATGCGCCAGATCTCCAAAGTCCTAGTTCAACACTCTGTACACTGCACCACAAGGGTGTTCTTCTTAGTCTGTTAGCTGGACTAAAAAATGTGAACTTAAGGGGCAGGGAAATGGTGCAGTAGGAAAACTGCTAATGTGCAATTTGAAAAACAGGCGGAGGGAATTAAGACACATTAGGCGTGTGCATTTTTTAAGCAGTGGACATGCACTGAATATTGGAAAATTCAAAACAGGTAAAAGAAAGTCTGTGGAACTCACTCCCCCAGGAGGCAGTGATGGCTACCAATTGGGATTTCTGTAAAAGAGGACTGATAAATGGAGGATAAGGTTATCCAGGGCTGCTAGCCATGATGTCTATGCTTTGCATTCACAGTCGGAGGAAGCAATGCTGTTGAATATCAGTTGCTGGAAACCAGAGGAGGGGAGGGTGCTCTTCTGCTTGGGTCCTGACTCTGTGTTTCCCACAGGAACCTGGTTGGCTACTGGAGAAGTGTGAATTTCAAAGGATGGCTGCATTTCAGTTTGCACACTGTTTCGGAAAGTTCAAATTACGAATGTCTGCCTTCAAATCAAATTTACTCCCCATCCCTAACTGCCCCATTGGCTTCAATACATAGGTGAGGAGGTGACGCCATCTTAGCTTTTGCCTCAGCTGGTCAAACATCTTGGACCAGCTCTGCATCCTGACACGCTGTGAGCGAGGTGCCTTCAGCCTTTTATCTCTAGGTTAGAGATCCCTGGAAAGACAGAATTGGAGGAAGAGGAGTCCTTAACACGGATCCTTCACCCATTCTTCATTTCCCTCTCCATCGAGTCCTCTGCACGCAGCTGTGTCTTACTGTCACCGGAGCACTCTAATTAATTAAAAGCAAAATTGATGAAGGGGGTACAAGTATTTTTATTTGTGATCATGAAAGGAAATTGTCGGTAACATGTCTAAAAGGGCCACTCGGGAGTGATGCCGAAGTAATTGCGTGTGAAAATGGAGCAGGGAACCTCAGTGTGATTTCAAACGTAAATGCTTTATTACGATGCACACTAAAGAGGGGAAGGAATGGATCTCAGGCATCAGGGATTGGGAAATCACCTCCCCTGTGAACATCGTAAGGCCCACCGGTTCATTTCAGTCAGATTGCACCCATCTGCCCCACATCAAATGTGGGGCAGATGAAAACACAGGTGAGCTGAAAGGGAGTGGGCTCCAGGCTCACACATGCCATCTCTCTCCCTACTTAGAAGAAGATGCCTGATGGATCAGCCATTGGCCCATCTGGTCCAGCATCTTGTTCTCACAGCGGCCAACCAGATGCCTAGGGGAAGCCAGCATTATTGAACACAGCCACTTTATCCAGCATACTGTATCCAGAAAAGCAAACTCAGCGATGACTTTCAGCCATATGTCATGAAATGCTAGATCTGTATGCTGCTCCCCCATGTGTTGAACCTGGAACTGTAAGGGATAGCTTCTAAAAGTAGTATCTTCAGCTCCAGAGCTGTCTCCACCTGCCCAAGCTGGAGAGGAAGGATAAGAGCACTTCCTGTTTCAGTTGAGTCTTGCTTGAGCCACAAGGTCTTCTTGGTGCGTTCCTGTATTCTTGACTCTTCTTTTGTCCTGTCTGTTGACTTGGTTCCAGATCCTGCTTCCTTCTTGTCCTCTAGTTCCACTGTAATCTTTGGCTTCATCTTCTAGCTTGCTTCTTAATCTTAGCTCATGGTTGGCCCTGTGGTTCTGATTTACTCTTCAGGCCTGACAATTGCTTGGTTCCCTGGTTCAGACTGCTGTCCATAGCCCAGCTCTGACACAATCTGAGACTGGTTCCTTTGTTGCCCAGAAAGAACATCAAAATAACATATGGAGACCTGTTGGTCTGGTCACAGTCTAATGATTATCGGCTTGTGGTAACATGGAGGTGGGCTTTTTCACTTGAAATTTGAGAGGTCCCATCTACATTGACATTCCGATGGCTTTTGAAGATGCACCTGTTTACACAAGCATTCCTTTAATCTCTCAACCTGAGTCTCCAGCTTTAATTGCTGTGTTGTTTTAATGAGATGGTTTATTGCATATTTTAATGATAGATGATTATATTTTAATGCTTTAATGAAATTACTTTAATTATGAACGTGTATAGTTTAATGCTGGCACTGTGGTCTAAACCACTGAGCCTAGGGCTTGCCGATCAGAAGGTCGGCGGTTCGAATCCCCGCGACGGGGTGAGCTCCCATTGTTCGGTCCCAGCTCCTGTCCACCTAGCAGTTCGAAAGCATGTCAAAGTGCAAGTAGATAAATAGGTATCGCTGCAGCGGGAAGGTAAAGGGTGGTTCTGTGTGATGCTCTGGTTTCGACAGAAGCGGCTTAGTCATGCTGGCCACATGACCCGGAAAAACTGTCTGTGGACAAACGTCAACTCCCTTGGCCAGTAAAGCGAGATGAGCGCCCCAACTCCAGAGTTGTTTGTGACTGGACTTAACTGGTCCTTTACCTTTGCCTTTTTATAGTTT
The DNA here is from genome assembly GCF_964106645.2 of Podarcis pityusensis. NCBI lineage: Eukaryota > Metazoa > Chordata > Lepidosauria > Squamata > Lacertidae > Podarcis > Podarcis pityusensis. The sequence goes on along the minus strand of NC_138033.1, from coordinate 57,541,932 downwards.
AATGTGCTTGTAATTACTTTTTCTACTTAGAAACCACTTAGAAACCAATTTAGGAATTCAGCAGTATAAAAAGGTAAAGGACCCTGGACAATTAAGTCCAGTCAAAGGAGACTATGGGATTGCGGTGCCCATCTCGCTTCAGGTCAAGAGAGCTGGCGTTTGCCCACAGACAACTTTCCGGGTCATGTGACCAGCATGACTAAACTGCTTCTGGTGCAACAGGACACTGTGATGGAAGCCAGAGTGCACAGAAATGCCGTTTATCTTTATTAAGCAGTATATAAATTGCTTAATAATAATAATAATAATAATAACTGGACTTTCCCCAGAATTGTTCAGAGTAATATACAACACAAGTAAAAGTAAAATACATGAAAAATCCAAACACATTATGGCATGTTTTTGTGGACTGGGCACAACCAGACTAACACTTCATTTTCGTAACAAATTTATGTTACTGGCCTCCCAAGACTTGTATCTGACAAATCATATAACCCTTTAAGAAAGGGGTGGGGGCTGGAGAATAGGCTTCCCCATTAAACCTTCTGCTCAACTCCCTTAATTTTCAACCATTAGTTCGTTTCCCTGTCCAATATTTCTAACATGGGTCCAATACCACTGATGGCTCCAGTTCCCCATGGAAGCGAAAATCTTCCAGCTACCTTGTTTCATCAAGCTATTAAGATGTCTAAAACCCCTTGGAGGCTTAGATTAGTAGATCTGAACTTTTTTTGGAGAGGGGAAAAAACCTTAGCTTCCATCCTCCCTTCTGAGAAATGTTTATGGGTGAATGATTTTTCTACCATTTCCAAAGATTTATTGGTTTAATTTAACACCACTGTGAAAACGGAAACATCCCTCTCCATTCCAGACCTGTGGCCTGCAAAGGCGGCTATGCCTCCGACACTATCTTCAATTCTCCACTCAAGAACAGATGTCCAAACTTTCAGCCTGTTGTCACCGAAGGCCCAAGGAATCTGGGATGTCATTGTACTGAGTAGCTTTTCTGGCTGCTCAGAGTCAATAGGTAGAACAACAGCACCATAAAGCAACAGGAAGCAATTGCTGTTGGCGGCATATTCCAAAGGGGGCGCTCTTTTCTGACCTCCATCTGCTAGAGCGAGAGATCAGAGCAGAGTAGAACACCTTCCTTTTCCTTTGCTTACTGGTAGGCACCACAGAACATCTTCAGGTGTTTAAAATGAATGTGTAAGGCTCAAACTGGGGACGAGAGTGAGTGTTTATAAAATTATGCACGGCAGACAGGAAGTTGGTAGAGAAAAGTTGTTTTCCCTCTTTCCTAACACTAGAACTTGTAGACATCCAATGTATGCAAGATTGATTTTTGTTTGCACCTGACTGTCTCAGGAAACAATGCAAGAGTGTACCTTTGGCGATAAGGTCAAACCATAGGAGAGTTACAGTGCCTGCTGTAGCTGAAAAGACCAATATGGGAGAGACATGTTTTATTGAAGGTGGGGCAGATGAAGGGATCTGGTTTTGCTGCTTCAGGTACACCATGGCGTTTCTTCTCTTTGTGCCCCTCCTAGTGGTCATTTCTCCTTTGGTCACTGCTGTGGATACATGACCTGACTGTCTTCTGTCTCCAGGCACTGTGATCTTCTGCAAGGGGTTCTCATATGTGCCAGCGTTCATGTTGCACTGGCAGCCATCTTTGCAACACAGAGCTGGAGACTTATTCACGCTGTGCACAGTTAAACTATGGAACTCACTCCTACGGGAGACAGTGGTGGCCACCAACCTGGATGGCTTTAAAAGAGGATTAGACTAATTCATGGAGGAGAGGGCTATCAATGGCTACTAACCATGATGGTTATGCATGCCTCCATGGATGGAGGCAACAATGGTTCTGAAGAGCTATTGCCAGAAACCACAAGAGGATAGAGTACTCTTGTCCTCGGAAACATTGCTTGCATGTTTCTCACAGGCATCTGGTTGGTCACTGTGAGTACAGGATGCTGGGCTAGATGAGACATTGGTCTGATCCAGCAGGGCTCTTCTGAAGTTCTTATGCATGCCAGTAGTCCCCGCTCCACTCCTGACCTCACACTGAATGGGAAGGTCTAAAGGGAACATGTAAGTGCATTTGGCTAAAAGCGTAGAGAAGCCTCCTTGCAATCAAGGGAGCCTGAAAGCATAGAGGTCCCAGTCATGGGGAGGTTTCTAAGCACAATGAGCTGAATTTTGCTAGAAGCCTCCCTTCAGACCTCAACCAATGTGGTTGGTGTAGAAAAGCTCAGGGACACAGGGGAGAATGGCTAGCATATGCCACAATGGCCCACTCCCTGACCCTCGCCTGCTCCTTTTGAACAACCCAGAGAAGGCTAGATTCTCACAAATAGGCCTTCCAAGCTTCCAGAGCCTCATTACTATTGTTTTTACATTTTGCACCTTTTTATAGTAATTATAAAAGAATTGCGGCATTGTCTTTTTTTTTTAAGCGTTTATTAATTTTCCAATAAAAACATCCAATTAACATATCATATCAAATCAAATCCAATAAAAATAAAAAAATAAAATAAAAAAGGTCCAATTGTCTTCCAAATTGTAATAATTTTGTTTTGACTTCCCACGGTCTGAATTTCGAAGCGCATTCAACATCATAGTCCTGCCTCTCATCAACCTCAATGTTATTCATAATTCCATGTCCGATTTTTCCCTTCCACATTTTGACTCTGGTTCTACGATCCTCACTCATGTCAGAAAACCGATACTTTTTTTTCCCATGGAGTGCAGATTTGTCCGTATATTGTACTCCTTGAGCTGTTTTTTCATCACACCGATTCATTTAATTGTATCCAATTTCAAAGTTCTGTCCAGCTCTTTGAGAGTTGTTATTTTGGCAGCTCCCAGATCGTTAATCTTTCCCGTCCAGGTGTTATCAAAGAAACAGAGAGAAATTTCCTTCTGTACCCTCCTTGTTGATTTATCTTAAACAGACTGTTTGCAATGTAGCCATATATCAGACAGTTAGTAATTGGCCTTTGGAATCTTCCCATTCCCCCTTCCGGGCCCTAGAGGGGGGCTGCCAGACATCCATTTAGCCCTCTCTCTCGCTCGTAATCAAAAAAACATCTTTTTGCAAACAGTTGTATATGTAATATTGTTTCCAGTCTTTATAACCAACCATCCGTTAGCTCCTGTTTCTCTTAATCAGGGAAGTATTTCAGATATTCAATAACAACGTGGTGGGAGATGCCATTTTGTCCTTTGTCCTTTGTTTTCGTCTTTAACAGACATTTCCGGTCTTAGAAGAGAAGTGGCTGCGAGTAGATCCCAATTATATATGAAAGTCCATCTGAACTCACTTTTTGAAGAGCAATTTAAGTTCTTAATGAGATTTGGCATGCATTACGGATTGTTGATGTTAAGGATAAAAGAATGTTTTTTTTACATACCAAGCCCCTCCACATTCCAAACGTCATGATGAGGATCTCTTTGAAGTTCGATCTTTTGCACCAGAGACTGTACATACTGCAGGTTTTTTCCAGCTTCTTCAATTCAGAGTGTGTCTGTTTGTTTTCCAAATCTTTATAGTTTCCCAAACAGATGCGTCCGGCTATGGGGTGGCATCGCAGGAGTGTCAGCCGTCCCTAGCTCCGTGACCCAGTGCCCCTGCCGTCTGCCACATCGGCAATCTGGGGCAGACCGCTGGTCATTGAGACAGTCCTGCCCTGGGGAGGCTGCCAGGGCTAATTACCCCCATATCAGCCCTGAATTATCGGAACGGCTGAAGTCCGATTGTGTGGGATCAGCCATTTTCCACCGCCGGAAACAGGAAGTATTGCGGCATTGTCAAAATGACTCAGAAGGCATGGAGACAAGCTTGTTTTATGCTGCTCTGGAGCGCAGGACCTAAACCACTGACAAGAAAGGAGATTTTGACAAAACATTGGGAAGAACTTCCTTATGGGAAGAGCTGTTCAATCTCCTTCATTGGAATGTTTAGAAAAGAGGTTGGATGACCACCAGTCGGGACCACAATGTTGCTGTGATTCCTGCATTGCAAGGGGTTGGACGAGACGACTCTTGGGGTCCTTCTGACTCTATGAATCTGTGCTTCTCTCCTTTCCCTAGAAAAAATAAGGCTGCTTTCTCCAAATATTCACCACAATTTTTAATATTTGGGTTTGTTTTTGTTGTTGCAGTTCCTATTTCACACAAACACAAAATGCTTTGAGGAGGGCACTACCCCTGGGATATTGTGATGGGGGACAGCAGACTTGTGGCAGCACCAAAAATATATATAAATAAATAAGAAAACCAGGAAGCTATGCCACTGTGAATGGTGACCTACCACCTACACAAAACTGTGGGAGGGATTTCTCTTCCTCCTGGATAAATTTGGTGAAACGGGTTCACCAATTTCTCTAGCTATGAATAAATGCTTCCTCTAAACCAGGGGTAGGGACACGGGTGGCGCTGTGGGTAAAACCTCAGCGCCTAGGGCTTGCCGATCGCATGGTCGGTGGTTCGAATCCCCACGGCGGGGTGAGCTCCCGTCTTTTGGTCCCAGCTCCTGCCCACCTAGCAGTTCAAAAGCACCCCTAAGTGCAAGTAGATAAATAGGTACCGCTTTATAGCGGGAAGGTAAACGGCGTTTCCGTGTGCTGCACTGGTGCTGGCTCGCCAGAGCAGCTTCGTCACGCTGGCCACGTGACCCGGAAGTGTCTCTGGACAGCGCTGGCCCCCGGCCTCTTAAGTGAGATGGGTGCACAACCCTAGAGTCGGACACGACTGGCCCGTACGGGCAGGGGTACCTTTACCTTTACCTTTACCTAAACCAGGGGTAGTCAACTGGTCCCTTCCAGATGAAGGGACAACAACTCCCATCAGCACCAGCCAGCATGGCCAATGAGAGTTGTTATCTGCAGCATGTGGTGGATACTACCACTGCTCCACGCAACTCACAATGATATAAGCTTCTGTCAACCACAATATTAACAGACAAACCTAAAAGCGCCTCTATGAAAACTCCAGTGAAGAGCCATTGATCGTTATCCTTTGACTAATTATCTATTAATGATACCACAGTCCCTTTCAAGGTTTCAGGTTAGTTGCCAAGGCAACGCTTTCAAGAGTCATGGAAGCACACAGATTGTTGCATCACAGTTCATGAGCTGCTGTTTCACCTTCCTCGTGGCTCAGCCAATGGCTTTAGACTGGCAAGATGGGCAGTAGACAACTGATTCAAATCTTTTCTGGCTACCTTGATCCTGGCTGGTGCCTTGGCTTCCACTAAATCAGAACCACGGGGGAAAGAAACTGGAAACCACTGGGGAGTATGGATTGGCTCGAAAACAAAAGGGCAAAGTCCCTGCGGGTCTCCAATGAGAGAGAGGCATTTCAGGTATGGAGTAGGGAAACTATCTGCATGTGTTTTTGAGTGACCAGGCACTTAACAGGGAGTGGGGGACACCCTGCTTTTACCTGAGCTGTTTAGATAGCTCAGATCTAAGGTCCGGCAAGCAACCAGGCCTAGGAGAAAGGCCACAGCACAGTGGTGTAATAGATTACATGCAGAAGGTTCCAGGTTCAATCCCCAGCATCTCCAGTTGGGGCTGGGAGAGACCCACAGAGCTGCTACCAGGCAGACCAGACAAGACTGAGCTAAATAGCTCAATGGTCATACGCAGTGCAAGGGAGCTTCCTGTGTTCACACATGTTCCTATCTCCCAAACTCTTCAGCTGAAGAAGATCCGGCGGTCTCTTGACTCCATGAAGACGATTAATGATAACCTGCTGAAGCAAGAGGAGAGGAAGGTGAAAAAGTGGCTGAAGAAACAAGCACAGATCTCACCCTCTTCTTCAGCCTATAAAACATTATACTACAAGGTAATGAATAAGTCTGGAAGGGCAGGATGGCACTATAGAAACATTGTTCATCTAGTTGTCTATATACGCACAGCACAAATAGTGGAATTGTAGAATTGGAAGGGACCTGAAGGGTCATCTAGTCCAACCCCCTGCAATGCAGAAAACACAGATTCATAAGAAAGAGGGTTGTTTTGTTTTGTTTTTAGCTACAAAATGTTGCACGTCTCTGCTTAGCTCCATTCTTGGTTCTGTAGAACATGCCTACAGATGGCTGAATCTCTTGGCTGCAGCTTCTCATTCATTCATCTTAGGTTTAGGTGTCCACATTTCCACATTAGTTTGTTATTTTTGTTAGTTTGTTTTAAATCCCCAATAACAATAACAATAACAATAATAATTTATTTATACCCCGCATCCATCTGGTTGGGTTTCTCCAGCCACTCTTGGCAGCTCCCAGCAGAATATTAAAAACACAATAAAATATCAAACATTAAAAATTTCCCTAAACAGGGCTGCCTTCAGGTGTCTTCTAAAAGTCAGATAGTTCTTTATTTCCTTGACATCTGATGGGAGGGTGTTCCACAGGGTGGGTGACAGTACCAAGAAAGCCCTCTGCCTGATTCCCTGAAACCTCATTTCTCACAGTGAGGGAACCATCAGAAGGCACTGGACCTCAGTGTCCAGGCTGAACGATGGGGGTGGAGACGCTCCTTCAGGTATACTGGGCCAAGGCCGTTTAGGGCTTTAAAGGTTAGCACCAACACTTTGAATTGTGCTCAGAAACATACTTTAAATGTGGATTTCTCCTAATACACAAAATTTTATGTGCAATTTTGCCTTACATAATGCATTTTTGCATACGATCTTCACTAATGTGTGCATTTTTACGGACATTTTATCCTAGTGCAAATGCATTTTTGTATACATTGCATGGCTGAGGAGGTACATTGCAAGAATTCAGAGAAGTGCAAATTTCAAAAGATAGCTGTGTTTTGGTTCGCATACTGTTTCCAAAAGTGCAAATTAGGTAGGTTCACTTTTAAATGCCAACAGATCCCTAGTCACACCCAGATGCAACATGATCACTAGCACCAAACTCCTCCTAATACTAAACACAGGGCGGGGGGTTCCGACAGCTTGGTTGCCCCAATGGCCTCACCTGTGAATGAAAAGGAGGAGCTTTTGCATATTGGGGGGGGGGGATTTGAAGTTATTCAAAAGTCCATGACTTCTTAAATTGCAGCCCTAATGAGGGAATCCCTCCCCACAATATGCTGTATTCATCAGTACTGCACCTGCTTATTACAGTCTCAGGATACTCCGTTAACTGTTACGATTCCAAGCGGGAAGTCAGAAGAACCACAGATTGATGATAGAGAGGCAAAGAACAGCATGCCCAGATAGGCCTGACTTGAGGGGATGCGGAGGCTGGTTGGGTCTGGGCATGCTTGCTCTGTGATGGCAGGAGAAAGAGGGAGAAAATGTCCTGCTTCTGTGCCTCTAGAGAACGCAGAAGACAGTGAAATTACTGGCCCAGGAGCAGGAGTGGAGCACTGTCAATTTCAGTTTCTTTCTATTTCTCAACCTTAAGTTCAGTTCACATCAGTTTGCCAGCTGAACTCTTTCCTAAAAAAACAAAAGAAGGTCCCTCCCAAAACTGCACCGGCATTTCCATAACCATTTATCCCCAGATAACGCATCTTTGCATGTGATTTTCTCTAATAGGCATCTTTTGACAACCAATTTCCCTTACTATAATGCATTTTTTTCAGTAGGATTTTCATGAATAAATGCATTCATATATTTTTTGCACATTTCCCCCTAAGACACAAATCCTTTGTACAGATTTCTTGGTTGAAGCGTTGCATCAGAAAATGTTGAAATGTGTGGATTTTGATGGGCAGGCGTGGTTTGGTTTGCATATTGTTTTGGTGAAGTGCAAACGAGGTAGGCTCGCATTAAAATGTGAACAGAACAGGATTTCTCCCCCATCCCTCCTCCCTCCCTTCAAATCCATCCTCAATACCCACTTTTTCCACTGTGTAACCTTTGGTTCAGTCCATTGGCCAGAGCAGCTGCCTGATTCTTGTAACCGCTGGCATTCAACCTCCCTGCTCTGGATAATGTTTCAGACAGGACCTCCTGTCCTTAACTTCCTTCCTGTTGAGCAGGTCCCCAGCTAAGTGCTCAGGCATGGATGGTTGATGCTTTCTCAATGGGAGAGGTCCAGAGGGATCTCTGGGATAAAACAGCTGTCCTACCCCCTGCCAGCATGCTCTAAGCTAGATATCTCTCTGTGTGAACAGCAGAATAGGGAGCGTGTGCATGTGTGTTTGGAATGAGACTGAGGCTGCATTCACACAACAGTTTAATCCATGCGTAGGCAAGCTAAGGCCCGAGGGCCGGATCCGGCCCAATCGCCTTCTAAATCCAGCCTGCGGACAGTCCGGGAATCAGCGTGTTTTTACATGTGTAGAATGTGCCCTTTTATTTAAAATGCATCTCTGGGTTATTTGTGGGGCATAGGAATTTGTTTATTTCCCCCCCAAAAAAATATAGTCCGGCCCCCCACAAGGTCTGAGGGACAGTGGACCGGCCCCCTGCTGAAAAAGTTTGCTGACCCCTGGTACTCCTTTCCCCCGCTATTTCCCCAACTGTTAATTTCTACATTATATCTGATGTTTCACACAATGTAAAAGTCACTTTTGGAAAACTAAAGGAACATAGTATATGCTTAGCACTCTGTGCTATTTGATTTCGAAGGTGGGGATGCAGCCCCCTTAACCCAGAAAACCACGGGAGTAAAGTGATGAAATTTGGAACAAAAAGTTATTTCTTGATATGGGGAACAGAAGCACACATGTGCTGAAATGGAGGGGAAGTAGCAACATTGTCTCTTTTTTAAATTTCATTTTTCATTTTACATCAAACAATAAAGTAATTTTACATCAAATTTCAAAGCCCCATTTTGACCTCTCTCCCTTCCTTTCTGTGGTTACTTATGTTTATAATACACTTGCTGCGTCTCCAAGCAGAACCTAATTATTATTTATCCAATGCAATAAAAATTAATTTTATATCACTGCACGCCTTTACATTAATCCTGCAAATGAAGTAACAACATTGTCCAGTGACATTTATTGTTGTGTCACACCACGCCCACTGGTGCGAATGAAATTTAGCATGACGCATTGGCATATAAGTCAACAAGCCACAGTTCCATTAAACAACAGGTCCTGCCGTGTGAAAGGAACACTAGTTTATAGCACAGAAGCACTAGCATTATAATCAGGAAAACTAATGCTATTTTCCCCATATTTGAATGCACCCTGACCAAAAGAAAGAGAAAGAATTAAGGTGGCAGTGCTAACCTGAGAGCATCTCGTGCAGCTGTGATGCTTGGCTACAGATCTTAAATGGGGCAATGGATTTATAGCAGTGTGACTCTTATGCCCAGCTTGCATTTTTGTAAATACACTTGAATATTGCATTGCATTTCTCCTGTGATCCCTCCTGCGAAAGGAAACCAAACCTGAGTCAGCCCTTTCCCCAGATCTTCTGCCCACTCAGTGAAGTGGGCTGCATTTGTAACAATATACTTCCATCACCCAGTATAAACTGCATGAAAAAGGTAAAGGGACCCCTGACCTTAGGTCCAGTTGTGAATTATCCTGGTGTTGTGGCGCTCATCTCACTTTATAGGCCGAGGGAACCGGTGTTTGTCCGCAGACAGCTTCTGGGTCATGTGGCCAGCATGACTAAGCCGCTTCTGACGAACCAGAGCAGCGCACGGAAATGCCGTTTACCTTCCTGCCAGAGTGGTACCTATTTATCTACTTGCACTTTGACGTGCTTTCAAACTGCTAGGTGGGCAGGAGCTGGGACCGAACAACAGCACAAAAGCTGGATATAAAAGTTTGCAATCCCTCCCCAGGGGACCTGCAAACTTGAAAATGAGCAGAAGATGAAGAAGGGGCTCATTTCGCTTTTCTCAAAGTCAAGAATCACCTTTTGCAGCCTTTGTTCAAAGGAGCGTTTAGATGTGGCGTGTTGTTAAAACACAGCAATTAAAATAATCCAACGCAGCTTCTTCCTTGAATGTGGTCCAAACATCCCTTGGAAAAATACTGTTGGGAAAGCACCAAAATTCCTGCCACCCTCTATATTTAAAACAGAGAAAGATTTCATCACTGCCCCTTAAGACCCTTCGATCATATTTTCCTTAAGTAGTTGATTAGCATCTCTTGGGAAACGTTTATCTGTTTTTGCCATCTGTCTCACACTTTCCCATGTGAACATTTTTTTTTTTAGGGCGAAGGAAGCAGCAACATGTTTACCCACCAGCTGCCGGTGAAAAGGGAAAGAGTGCCTGCCATTTGAAAAGCGGGGGGGGGGGGGGGGAGTCAAGTGCCTAACGTGACTCTATTTTTAAAATGCACAATAATAACAAGGAACATACATCTTATAGACTTTGCAAGAAAATCAGAAAGAGGCATCACTGGATCAGACCAAAGCAGTGGCCAGCCTAGGGCTCTCAAATTTCAGTGGCGCCCGGGACAGTGCCAAAATTCAGTGCCCCCCTGCCTCTCGCTCTCCATTCTAAATAATACTTGTGGCATCCCCGAGGCTCTGCACCCAGTGCAGCCACACCAGTCGTGCTCCCATAATATTCTGCTTTTGACCAAAGGCCCCGTTGTCACCAAACATTTAAAGCATGTAACAGAAGGTAAGGCTAGATTATAAGCTACCTGGGGTTGAATTGAGCCATGGCAGAAACTGCACCACCACAGCAAGGAGCCAATGGTAATGAGAACGGTCTGTGTGAGGGTATGGGTGTGTGTAAAAAGAAGTTGAGATTTTCAAAATGCCAGGGGACACTTAGGAGGTCTAATGTTTGCAATGTGCTCCTTTTCCTCACTTCAGACGCCCAGCCACCCTGCGTCCAGCCAAGAACAATTCACAGACACTCGCACAGTCTCTCGGAAAGATTCCTTCGATAGCCCGTGGACCCAGTTTGGTGACCATCTGCCCAACTTTGTGAGCTTCCTGAGACTCCCAACCAAAAGGTCAAGCAATGGTAGGAATTATTGTGGGAATGTTCAGAGATGCAGGAGAGGATATATTGTTTAATGATATCCTTCCTAACTTACGTTCACAAGTTCTATATCTTAGCAGAGTAACATTCCGCTTTAAACGCACAGCGGTTTGCTTGTTGCAGGCTCGTCTAGGCCTTGATTCCTGGTAAGATCCCTTCTTATCCCTCTTAAAATGAATAGACACGGCAGTCTTGTTCAAGTCAATATAAAAGTAGTTTACTCACAGTCATTCAGTTCACGGTTGGATTCCTGAAGGCAGACTTAGGTTACAAAACTATCTACACATGTGGAACTATCCCGTAAGGGAGTTAGTTCCTAAGTGACTGCGAACAGGCAGCCCCTTCTGCTCACACATAGAACAGCAAAATGGAGCAGAGCAAAAGGAAGAGAACATGTGCTTCCTGCGTTGCTCTTGTAACCCAGGCCGACTAGTCCAGATTAAGCCACACCCACCGCTAGTCACAGCTCAGGAGGAAACAGGAAGTTTTCTCCTGACTGCATACAAAGCATCCCCTAGCATGTTCATTCTAGGAATGTTGTACTTGACTGCTATGTGTTTGACATCCCACAGTTATCACATTCACAAGACCCAGTCTGGGGTTCCCCTGCTCCAACCTGCCAGGTTTGGTTAGGTTTAGAGCAGGGGTGAGGGACCTGTGGCCTTCCAGAAGCTGTTGACCCTGAACCTGCAAGATCACCTTATCCCTTTCATGCCCTCTTGACCTCTTTGATCTGCAGAATTGGCACTCTTAGAGATGCTGCATGATGCCTGCTCCTCAAAGCAGTTTACAAAAGTAATAAAGCAGTAAAACTATTAGTAAAAACAACTGTCAGCAGGGAGTGATAGTTAGATGAATGTACGGTAGCCTTCCTAACCCAGGATGGGAATAAGATGGAGATAGTTGCCAGGTTTCTGCAATGTGCAGTGAAGATTTGTGAATGTCATAGAACAGTGTTTTAGTTGTTAGATGCAGATTTTGCTGAGTGATTTTATGACTTTCAGAATTCTGTCTATGTGCCAATAAAAGGTCTGAGATTGAGATGGTTAGTAAAAACCATTAAAACAATGAGAAAATCAAAACCAGCAAACAGAAGCTGCTTTTCTGAGCAAAGTTCTTGATCTTTTTCAGACCGGAAGAATTCCAAGGATCTCACACCTTTCAGTGGAATGGATTTGCCCATGCAGACCATCTCGGGCAGACATGTAACTGCACCCAGAAACAGTGTTTACCATGGGTTCCAACCTTACAGAGACACCAGGAAGGGAAGCAGCCCCGGGGGCCCTAGCCAGGACAACAGCATATCACTCCAAGAAGCCATAGCATTCTTCCCTTCCTTGCAAAGGTTGTCAGCGAGGGGAGACCGGGTCTCAATGTCAACACTGCTTCTCCATAAGCCACTCTCTGCATTCCCAGCATTGCAGAAGAAGCTCAAAAGCTTGCTGGAGAAAGAATGGGAGGAAGAGAACTCAAAGCCTCTCAAACTGCTGCCTGAGATTAAGCCTGAAGAATTTTTGAGCTGCAGGTTAGCAAAAAACAAAAAAGGGCAACCCTCAAGTAGAACCTGCACTCTGTGATGCCTACATCGCTTTAGCCCTATCCAGGTGTTCACAAGTAAGGACAACACGATAGTGGGGAACAGGCTACCCCTGTTGCCCAACTCAGGTTGGAGAACAGTGCAAAGTCTCCCTGTGTGGTGACAGAACTCTGATTTTAAAGGGTTATGCATTGCACCCTCATGCAGTGCTCTTTTTTCTTTAAAAAAATATTTAGGGGTACTCTCATTTTCCTACTCATATTGAAATACTACATCTCAAGGAGGCCTAACTTAGATTCACAAAATGTTTAATGGTACGTGTCCCCCTGTGTTCCCCCAGAAAAAAATCACTGCCCTCATGCATCAGCATTATTTGACCTTGGGTCCCCAGATGTTGCTGAACTACAACTCCCACCCTGTGGGTGGGGCCACAGCTGGTGCACTCACCCCTTTCCCCCTGCTGACGTGTTTTATATACTCATGAGCATAATAGCAGAACAGGGCTTTTCTTTTTCCTTAATCCGTTTCTTGATAAGCATGGGGAGATGGGGAACTGATTACTGTTTTGGTGTTGTGAATCACTCCTTAACTAGCAACCTTGCCTTGCGGGCTCACCAATCTAGGCTGCTCTATGGTGCCAACTCTCAGTAGGCACTGTAAAAAAGGCAGGAAGAGGATAGCCGGCTGGCCAACAGCTCCAGTTTTGACTCCCTGGCTGTGTGTCTAGTCCAGCCTTCCCCAACCTGATGCTCTGCAGATGTTGCTGGACCATCGTTCCTGAACATGGGCCATGTTGGCTTGGGCCAATGGCAGGTTGGAGAAGGCTGCTCAAGTCTCTCCTGTTTTCTGCAGCTCTTTGGTTTATTTCCCTGCCAAGGTCCTCAAACCAGTTCATCTTCTGCATCTCACCCAGTCTGTTTGCCTACTTCCTGTTGTGCTTACTCTGCTCATCCAGTTACACCACCTGCCCCCTAGGTTATCAGGAGGAGGATTGGAGCAAGGTGGGAGAGCCCCTCAACTATCCTTGGGCCCTGCATATTGGCCCTGTTTTGTCAGATGCTGGTGCCAGCCACATCTCTTAGAACAGCGGTGGGGAACCTTCATCCCTCCAGATGCTAACGAACTATAAATCCCATCATCCTTGGCCTTTGGGAGAGTTGTAGTTCAGCAAAATCTGGAGAACCAAATGTTTCCCCAGCCCTGACTTAGAATTAATGGTGAAGTAGAGAATTCAGGGCAGTAGATTTTTTCCTCTTAACAAATGTGACTTACAAGCATCCCTCCCTCTTATTTTCTTTGCACAGGTACCTCCGTTTGTCCCAGAGCAATATTGATACCTTGCTGAAGCTGTGCAAGGAAGCTGGGATTTATATTGACTTGCATCCTCATATGAAAGCATCAGACATTGATGTTTGTAAGGTGCTCTCATCCACTCCTAGCAAGGTATTGTAGACTGGGCCTGTTGCCCAATTTTGGTTGCATTGCTTAGAAGACAGCCTCTTAGGGGAACATTTCCACCGCCACCTATACTTGGAAGAGCCGGTCGCTTTTTGGAGTCAAAACAGTGTGTGAGGCATGTGTTCTCGTGATGCAATGATAAAATGGTTCTTGCACTCACTATGAGTCAAACTGTGAGCTGAAATTGTTTTTATCAAAAATAATAGTTATTCCCTCCTCCCCCCCCCAAAAAAAGCAGAACAGGTCAAAAACTGATCTAAAAGTCAAATTAAATGATGCATTTTCCCATTCATCTGCATTTGCTCTGGTTGCCTTGAAATATTTGGAATGGCAGCTCTTTGCTTTAAGGTTGTTGTTTCTTGCTGTAAACTAGAACTCATATCCTAGAAGGCACAATGACCACTGACTAGCTTGTTTTAGACAACCTAAGTGAGGCCTTTTTATCTTTCAATGGGAAGCCTCAGTCCGTAGGGAGAAATGGGTAAATGTAACTCGGGTAGCGTCCACCCGTCAGTTTATTCCACTGCCCCCAACATTTCTCTACCTGTTAATTTTGGCATTTGAGCTTTCACATGACATAAAAGCCACTTCTAGAAAACTAATGGAATATGAGGAAATTTTAGTGCTCATTTCCATGTTATTCAATTTCAGAGAAAAATCTGTTTGCAGCCCCCTTAACCTGCAGTGTGTTGTTGTGTTGGCATCTGTCTGTCTCGAGATACAACGGAGTGTGCTTCTGGGGGTCAAGACAAACCGCTGGAGAATCACAGTGCCCACTGTGGCTGTAGAGACCGGTAACTCATAAAGGCTGCCTCCCACGTTGTTTTTGCTGCATTAGCAGCACCAAACGGACCTCACTGGGGCACAAACCTGGGCAGTGTGTATGGAGGTCCTGGGCTGCCCAGACATTAAGACCTCCATCTTGGCCTCATTGATGTGGTCCAAAGGAAAGCAGAGCAATACGTTTGGCACCAGCTTAGCTGCAGGAGTTGCCGGAAGGAGACAAACAAGGTATCATCCAACTGTCTTAGGGACTCCACTCAGGATTTGTGTAGGGCATACTCCTTAGCCTTTTCATCTCCTGAAGATGTCCCACAAGGCAGTGGGTAAAAAAATTCCCCAGGGTTTACTCCCAAAGCCTGTCTCACAGATGATCTAGCTGCAAGGCTGGAGAAAAGTGACAAAATTTGGGACAGTAAACCAGCATACATTTTCACCCTCCTGTTTTCATGGGGAAACAGAAGCATGCATGTGCAGCAAGGCAGAAGTAGCAGCAACATTGTCTACGAAGTTGACATTGTGTCACATCAGACCCACTGGTAGAAAGGAAATTCAGTATGCTGTGCAGATTTATTGGTCAAAAAGTGCACTTGTTTCCATGTTATTCAGTTCCAGAAAGGGGAGGGGGACATTTGCAGACCCTTTAACCTAGAAAAGCATGGGAGGGAAGCGACAAAAATTAGGGTTCTTTCCTGTTGAATTCATGAAGGGAATCATGGGGGAACAGAAGCATGTTGGTGTGTGTCAGGGAACTGACATCGGAGCTAGAGGTGGAGGCAAGGCTCCCAAGTGATGCTGGAGAAGGGCCCAGCAGGGAGAGAGGCAGCTCATCAGCTGGGGAAGGAAATCAGCGTAACACCAGGGAGATGGGGGAATCGGCGAGGGGGCTCCAGGACTCCTCGCTGGAGACCAGCGGGGAGAGTACGGGTCCTCCGCTACCCACACCCTCCCTGCACAGAAGACTTCCGCGCAGGGAGAGTAGGAGGAGACTTGGCGTCAAACAGCTTTTATGCTGGAAAAGGTTTCAGAAACACCCACTGACGGATTCTGCTAGCGACTGAAACAGCCACGAAGTGAAGGGCTGTCCAGACAGAAAAGGTTTAACAAGGCAACCTAGCCAGGAGTGGCGGCAACTTACGCACGAGCAACCCCTATATTTATTACAGTGTGGAAAAGGTGCAGCAACGTTGTCCAATGATGTTTGTTGCTGTGTCACACCACGCCCACTGGTGTGAATGGAATTTAGTGTAACATGCTGGTATACCAGTCAAAGGCCACAGTTCCATAACACAACATATACTGAAGGGTGAAAGGAACTGTTACACGCTACCCCAATCTCTGAATGGGGTGAAATTCCAGGGATCGCAGGTGCTTAGGGTTTGGTTTCCCTGGAATGAAGGTCAGCAGAGACTGTGGTGTCTTTAAGATATATGGCTTATTTACACCTACATACAACCTGGGGCACGTGGGTGGCACTGTGGGTTAAACACAGAGCCTAGGGGTTGCCGATCAGAAGGTCGGCGGTTCGAATCCCCATGACAGAGTGAGCTCACGTAGCTCGGTCCCTGCTCCTGCCAACCTAGCAGTTCAAAAGTATGAAGTGCAAGTAGATAAATAGGTACTGCTCCGGCGGGAAGGTAAACGGTGTTTCCATGCACTGCTCTGGTTCGCCAGAAGCGGCTTAGTCATGCTGGCCAAATGACCCAGAAGCTGTATGCCGGCTCCCTCGGCCAATAAAGCGAGGTGAGCGCCGCAATCTCAGAGTCTTCCGCGACTGGGCCTAATGGTCAGGGGTCCCTTTACCCCTTTACCTTTATATACAACCTGAGCCTAAGATGGAGGGGTTCACAGCATTAATCCTCCAGGAGACCTTGCTTCTCCATTGGTCATAGCTTGGATTCCACACAAATGAAGATTGGGCCTGTGCCTCCAGCTTCTCAGCTTACAGCCTGCTTCCAACTCTGTTCACCCACAGCTACAGGAACTTGGTCTTCATTAGGCTGATAGTCAGTGCTTAAAAAAATGCTTAGGGGTACTCTCATTTTTCTACTCATATTGAAACATTGTCCCTCAATGAGGCCAAACTTAGATTCACAAAATATTTAGGGGTATGCGTACCCCTGTGTGTCCCCCCCCCCCCCAGAAAACAGCAATGCTGATAGTAAGGCCAGACTCCATGCAGGTTTGGGCAAAATGGCTGATGTGTCTCTGTAGAGCTTCCTCGGAGCGCCCTGCCTGCAAACACCATCTCTCGGATAAAGGACTTGCCACACTTTTGTCTTGGCACGGAGACATGCCAGCTTGAACAGACCCCCATCACTCCTTGAATGAATGTACACGCTGTCTTCCATTGAGCTTAAGGCATATGAGAGCGAGGAGGAGGAGGATATTCCAAAGAGAGTTGGCACGAGAACACAGCCCTGTTTCACACCGCTCTTTATCGAGAAGGACAAGCCATCATGCTGGATGGTGCCACACATGTTCTTGTGGAAGAACACAATAATCTTGTGGAGCTTAGGTGGGCTTCCTACCCAGTGCCGGATTTACGAATAAGCTAAACAAGCTATAGCTTAGGGTCACACTCTCTTGGGGCCCCCAAAAAATTTAAAGAAAAAAAAAACACTGGATGTACATTTCCAAAATATAAGATAAAAAAACAAATAAAATAAAACCTACATACAGCAACAGTGGCAAATGGCTTTAGATACCTATTAGGTCCATAAATTACCACACAGCATATATTCAACACAAAAAACAGTGACAATTTGTTGTTGACAAAGGACAGCTGGACATATAAAGAGCCTCATTACCTTCAGTAGCTTAGGGCCGCATCAAACCTAAATCTGGCCTGATCCTACCTTGTTGAGCAGCGTGAAGAGTCCTTTTCAGTTGATGAGGTCAAAGGTCTTTCTCAGGTCTATGAAGGTGATGTATGTATACACGGAACCCTTGGAACCGCACCTCTGCATAATAAGATGCGGTCATATATTTCAACTGCATAGATTTAAAATTAGTCATGACTTAATGTGTGGGCTATGGTTTTTAACAAAAGAAGAAGAAGAAGGAAAGGAAAGGAAAGGAAAGGGGAAAGAAAGAGGAAAGAGGAAAGAGGAAAGGAAAGGAAAGGGAGAGGGGGGGAGGGGGGAGAGAAATCAAGTTTTTGATTTTCAACTAGGCTGGTTCAAAGCCACGTGTTGTGGCATCTGTGCATCATTTGCCCATTCCCCATTGCTGAAAATCAACATGGTCCACAATTTTGGGCTAGGTGTCTGAAATCTGTTGGCAAAGCATCACAACACAGTCCCCACTCCATTACACTTGGACGATCCAGGTATATAAAACACTTCGAAAATGAAAGATTCCATGAAACTACAGTGTAACTACGGGGAAGTCGACATTGGCGTAAATATCCGCTGTTCTTGCATATCACCACCAGATGGGGCTCAATAATAGCCGAAATGTTCTATTACCTGCACATACATGCATATCTATACCTCTCACTCAAAAATCTATTATATACACCATTTTCTAATATACTATATTAGCATTCCTCAAAAAAAGAAAAAAGAAATCCCACTTGTCTCCTCTCATGGTTCACATTTTTTAAACCACTAATGTGACAACTTAAGGACTTTTGGAAATCTTAATGACTTCAAAAAAAATGTATATTAAAATCTGCCGTAGAGTACTGGGAGACTTAAGAATAATGTTCAGGGATGACTGTATCAGTTTTACAGTATTGCAGTTATCAATAGAGTGAGCAGTTCTGTAAAATCCATTTGTGTGTTTCTGTGCCAGTTACTTTATCAAATCTGAAAAGGCAAAAAGCTGCCTAACGCCACATTCAAGCCACACATTTAAAGCACTATGACACCGCTTTGAGCAGGCATGGGTCCCCACAAAGAATTTTGGAAGCTGTTATTTGTTAAGGGGGCTGAGAGTTGTTAGGAGAACCCTTATTTCCCTCCACAGAGCTACAATTCCCTGCATGATTTAACACACACACCCTTACCAGGGAATTATAGCTCTGTGAGCCCCACTCCGCAACTTCACATTCTGTGTGCAGGGTGGCAAAAGTTGGAGGACACATTTTGGCCTCATAGGAAGAATGCTGTGGCAAGAATATTCTGGCTCCAACCATCAGCTAGAGCAGGGGTCAGGAACCTTTTTGAGCCGTGGGCCAGTCCACTGTCCCTCAGACCATGTGGTGGGCCAGACTATATTTGGGGGGGGGGGATGAACGAATTCCTATGCCCCACAAATAACCCAGAGATGCAATTTAAATAAAAGCACACATTCTACTCATGTAAAAACACCAGGCAGGCCCTGGTGAAGAAGTACAAAACAATCTTTGAAGAAGTACAAAACAAAATAACCCAGAGATGCATTTTAAATAAAAGGACACATTCTACTCATGTAAAAACACGCTGATTCCCGGACCATCCGCGGGCTGGATTGAGAAGGCAATTGGGCCGCATCCGGCCCCTGGGCCTTAGGTTGCCTACCCCTGAGCTAGAGAGTATGATTCCCTACTTCCTGCTAATAAGAACACTTATAAGAATTTTGTCTCTAAGATCTAGTGCCTGTCTTTGCTTTCCCCACCCTCCTTCCAAATACCTTTTCCTTTTGTGCTATGTCTTTTTTTCTTTAAGATTATAAACCTGAGGGCAGGGACCCCCTTATTACCGATCGTTTGTGAGCCACCGCGAGAGCCCTTTTCTGCTAAAGAGTGGGGATTATATATTTTAAATAAATAAATGAAGTACGCAATATCTGCTGACAGGTAGCTAGCAGTGGCATGAAACTTCTCCAGAATGCCAGGTATTAAACTGACACAATGCCCACACTGGCTGTCCTGCACCAAGAGCAAGTTTTCGTGGGGGTTATTTCCAGTGGCCTCTGCATGATGCAAGCAATATGTGATGCGGTTCTTAAGGCACATGTCTCTGTGAATACTTCACACACACACAAGCACACATATTCTGGTGGATCTGAGCTTTAACGAGACTGGTGGGGGGGTGCATATAAGGCCCGCATCCTGAACAGAATAATTCAGACACAGCATCAAAAGAATACTACTACTTCTCCACCCCAATACAAACAAGGGAAGATGCTCTGATTCAAGACCGGCTTGAGGCACATGGTCCTTGCCTCTTTTCCTCCCCATCAATATCTTCCCTACAAATTCCTTGCCTCTCTTCCTCCCCATCAATATCTTTCCTACAAATGTGGTGATTCTAAGGGCATCCTCTCATATGGTGATTGACCTGTCAATTGATTAGATCTTGAGATAGATGCCAACTTCCTAATAGAATCTGAAGGCTCTGTGAGGATTACCTTTATATTGTAAAAGCCATTAAACATAGTCACCATTATCCACTGGAATAGACATAGGGGGTGGTTTTGCTGATGCCACTGCTTGGAGAAAATGAAGTACTGGGCCTAAGGCTTGCCTCCAAACCAATTTTTGGAATTGAAAGCCTTGTAATCCGAGATATGTGAAGGCATTTTAATAATTTTGGTGAATAATTCAGGTTATTATTATTATTTCCATTCTTTAAGGGTTTAGGAAAACATTTCCCGTGTTTATTCTCACCAAGCCACTCAAGATTTTTGTCGTCAACTTATTTTTTTTCTTACGTAAAAAGGATATCAACTCTTTCAGCCCCTGTCCATGAACAGCCCCTGTCCGTACTTACTTGGACCAAGTAGAATTTCTAAAGGAGGATTCAATCTTTCAGGTTGCTCAGAAACACACACACACACACACCATCTTGGTACAAGGCCCCACTTTTATGTACTAATAATGATCTCAGTTTTCCTGGTCCTTGCTTAGTCAAAGGAGCAGCATCCATGTACGCTGGAGGAAAATATTAGCAGGCTGGAGCAGTGGGCAGAGGAGGGAAGGAACCTCAAGGGCTGAAGAAGTACAAAACAATCTTTGAAGAAGTACAAAACAATCTTTAAAAACCCGAAAGATATCTTTTAGAATGCGTTTAAAGGCAACGCTCAGCACACACTCTGAGGCATAGTGGCTCTGTGGGCTCCCCAGCAGCAGCCGCCTTGATTCTACCAGTCAAGCTGGAGATGGTGTCTAATCAGAAAGGCAGCCACTGAGGGCCAGGGAGAGTGGTTGCCATTTATTTTGCTGTTTTATATCCCAGCAAAGTGCAGGAAATGTAAGCCAATAATCTGTTATCCAGGACAAATAATGAGTGGTCCTAATTCACATAAAATCCTCGCTCGCTCTCACTCTCTCCACCCCCATTGCTCTTTTTAAAAGCAAGAGAGCACTGTTTCTATAGTCTGACTCTTTGAATATTCCATTTTTCTGTATTTCATTTGGTTCCCTAGGCATGGAAGCCTGCTAAAAGATGCTTCCATGGATGGGGAATTGTTTGTGTTAAGAGAGAGCTGCAATTTGGTACATTTAGGGTTCAAGGAGGGAATGTTTCCCTTCACCCCGGGATAAAGGGGTGGGGGTGGGGAAACGTATTACAGGAAATTTGAAGAAGATGCATTTATTGAGACATGAGAAAAGGGCAGTTTAATCAAGACAACCTCTACTAGAAAGGTGGGTCTCTGAGGAACAAAAAGATGGTGTTGTATGAAAATTGTGACATCACCGCACTTCTGCAGATGGGGGGGGGTCATTTTCTTCTCTAAACGAGAGTGAAGCTATTTTCTTCTAAATGGGAAAAAAAGAAAAAACTTCCCTAGCAAACAGCTGAGAAAGACAGGAAGTGGAAGAAGGAAAAATCCCATTCGGTTGCACCCTCATCAGGTTCTGGCCACATCCACATGACATATTTAAAGCACTGTCAGACCACTTAAAAAACCCATGTCTTCCCCCAAAGAATTCTGGGAATTATTGTTTGTTGGGCGTGCTGAGAGTTGTTAGGAGGCCACTATTATTCCCTGCACAGAGATACAAATCCCAGGGCAATTTAACAGCCAATCTCTGTTTCCAGAGGACTCGGATGTACAACACAGCAGCTGCAGTGATGGTTGTCATGTGAGGAAACACCATACCCTCCAACATTTATCCAATGAAAATAGGGATGTCCCTTTCCATAGTGATAATTTTACTATTTATACTCCACACATCTTACTGGGTTGCCCCAGCCACTCTGGGCAGCTTCCAACGTATATAAAAACATTAGAAGAAGAAGAGTTTGGATTTGATATCCCACTTTATCACTACCTGAAGGGAGTCTCAAAGCGGCTAACATTCTCCTTTCCCTTCCTCCCCCACAACACACACTCTGTGAGGTGAGTGAGGCTGAGAGACCTCAGAGAAGTGTGACTAGCCCAAGGTCACCCAGCAGCTTCATGTGGAGGAGCGGAGACGTGAACCCGGTTCCCCAGATTACGAGTCTATCACTCTTAACCACTACACCACACTGGCTTTTAAAGAAGAAAACCACTACACCACATTTAAAGAACAAAAACAAAACTTCCCTATACACGATTGCCTTCAGATGGCTCAGTGGGTCGGATAACTCCAAAGCCTCCAACATTTCTCCAATGAAAATAGGGGCATGGAAAGGAAAAGTGGGACATTCCATGATCAAATCAGAAACTGGGATGGCTTCTCTAAATCAGGAACATCTCTGGAAATTAGGGACACTTGGAGGGTCTGCAACACTTGTGCATGTGTGACACCTGCTGGAGCATAAGGCCCTGGGGCTGTCTGTCTCTCTGGACACTCAGCCAGTCAGTGACCATTCTTAATTCCGCACAGAGAAGGCCTGTCAGACTGGAAGACAGTCCAGAACAAGCATGCCTAATGGGAGGGCTGGCCCAGGTCAACAAAATGGAAATTTTGGGGGGGAATGCAAACTTTGGGAATTGTAGCTCTGCGAAAAGGTAGAAATCCAAGAACTTTCTCCCTCTTGTGTACCCCGTCAGAGAAAATGAGTAGTTTGTTACAATTTTGTTCCACAAAAAGAAAAACATCAGCAACAACACAAAAATAGTGATGGTGTTCATGTTTTGCTTATGTTGTAAATTAGTTGAAATGTATCTGTGATTATAATAATTTTTCCCCCATGACATTCCAAATATTTTCATTGAGTGTAGCATTTTATCCTTATACTTATCCCAACAAGTCTCTCCAGAGAATTTCGTGGATGGCAAGAGCTTGGGGTTTATTGAAGGATGGCAAAGCACCATCCCAGCAGAATCCCAGCAAGATCTCACCTATCACAACAAATTTCAGGACGAGGGCACAAATTTTATTCAGTTAATGTTTAAAGGAGAATTGACTCCAGTTCCCACTGCCTGAAATTATACAAGAACCAAAACAGAGCCAACTGTCAAAATTGGCACCTCTCTTATATCCATGCTTTAAAATGTTTTTGTTACATTTGAGAACTCACTGTTCTTCCAAGGAGCCCAGGGCGGCATGTGGCATTTGCTCTGCTTCATGTTGCCCTCACAACAACCCTGTGAGGAAGGTTAGGCTGAGAATTAATGACTGGTCCAAGGTCACCAAGTGAACTTCATATTGACAGCATCTTAAAGGGCTTGTTGTTGTTGTTGCTGTTGCTGCTGCTGCTGCTGCTGCTATTCACAGTGCAAACTCTCCAAACACACGCTTCCTGAACCAATGTGTGAACCAAAGTGCCTCTCTCCTTTGAAATTTGTTCTTCTCCAAACTTTGTGATGCAATTCTTCCACCAAAGTGCTTCTACTATGTAAAATTGCGTACTGAAATACATACATTGGCAGAACTGTGCCTGGAAATTTTTTTTTGCAAACTAACTTTTTTTAGTATTTTTTTAAAAACCACAACTGGGTTTTTTAAACCACAAAAGAAGAAAAAGAAGAAGAAGAAGAAGAAGAAGAAGAAGAAGAAGAAGAAGAAGAAGAGAAGAACAGCTACATTTAGAAAGTACCAATGTTCACTTGCACGATAATTTCTGCATTTTATGTGTTCTTTCACACAATGCAAAAATAATAATAATAATAATTCTGGAAATCCATCAGAAATTTCAGACTTATTTCTCTGTAAATTGCTTCAGGGGGTGGGGAACACACTCCATTTACAATCCTGTTAATCCGGAAAGTTGTGAGAGATTTGCACCATCACTGCACCATTTGCATGGTGCAATGAAATTTGGGCCACACAGTTCTCTTCTCTTCCCCACCACCTGACATTTTCATGGGGGAACAGAGCCAGGCATGCACATATGGGGGGGGGTGGCATGCCCAAGGACATCTGCTGTGGAATCACAGGCATGAATGAAATACAGTGCAACGTGGTCAAAAAGCCACTGTTCCATAACTCAGCAGGTAATGTAGGGCAGAAGCTCTAGCATTGCAACCAGGAAAGCCAATGTGGTGTAGTGGTTAGAGTATAGGACTTGGACCTGGGAGACCAGGGTTCAAATCCCCACTCAGCCATGAAGCTCGCTGGATGACCTTGGAGGCCACACACTGCCTCTCAACCTAACCTACCTCATGGGGGTGTTGTGTAGGGTTGCCATATTTCAAGAAGTAAAAATCAGAACACAAAAGTTGTTGAGCTTCTTTGGGGGAAATTCCAAAAATCAGGAAATCCTCAATTATCTACTTCCATCATTTCTGGGAAAATCCAGACGTATGGCAACCCTAAAATGAAGAGGAAGAGATGTGTGTACACCACCTTGCTCTCCTTGGAGAAAGGGGGGGGGATTATAAATGCAATAAAATAAATAAGTAAGTAAAACTAACACATGGATCTCCACATCTGAATGCACCCAAGAGTTTGGGAGAAAGTGAGATTGATTGATTTATCCATTCCTAGCCACAGACATCCCCTCCTTGCTTTAACCTGGCCAGGGATTAAACCTAGGACTTTTTGCATGCAGATCATGTTATGGTACTGAAATATGATTCTCTTTCTATCAGAGCAATCCTTCCCCCCCACCCGCCCCGAACAGTAACACACACACACACAATGCCTAAAAGGAAACGGAAAATTAAGAAGGGGGGGGGGGAGTCAGCATTCTTTCCAATGTAACTACAAATTAGCAATTAAACCGAACTTTGAACAGGAAGGAAATCCTGCCACCATTTAGCGATTGACTCTCCATTTCTTTCTTAATCAGCAGCTAGGTCCGTTATCTCTTGGTTCAGCGCAAAACCTCCCAGGAGAAGCACCTCAATTCTTCAAATGTCCATAAGGCAATTAGATTTTTTTTTACTTTCCACACACTCAAAAGGTAGCAGGGAAGTGGAGGGGGGGGAGCTTTTTACACGAAGAGCCAATTTATACGTTTCCATAATAAGAAAAGACTCGGGGCTACCCAAGTACAGGTATCTATTTCAAAATGGCTTAGGTGGCATATTACTGAATCGTACAAAACCCAGAGGCCCCCAATTTCCGGAGTCTTTAACTATCGTTTTGCAAGAAACTACTTGGGCAGAATACAGAAAAGCTTCCCATTCTCACGGAGCTTTGTAGAACTCTCTGCTATTCAGAGTTCCGTGAGTGCAGACAGTACAAAGCCTTCTAAATCACAGGCTCGCCTTTTCATACCGGCTCCTCAGGAGAAGGGTGCTCCCATAGTTATGACGGGCAATTTCTTTCCAAGTCCCTTGAGTCCCAATTCCTTATCTCTCTATATTGTCGACTCTGAAGCATTTAAAACTGCAAACTGTGGTCACAGTCCTCTGTGAGGTTGCCCGCACCTCGGGGACCAGCAATTTAGAGGAATGTTGTGCACATGTAGGGGACTGTGGCATTGTTTGGAATCACAGCTGTACAGATATATGGTGGAACTGAGACAATTTATATATCCCATGGGAACAGCAATCCCTGCATTCCTAATTGCCCAAACCCCGGAGGCTGTTTTGGAAAGTCTCTCTAGGTCTAGGACCCTCGTACCTACGGGACCACCTCTCCTGGTATGTCCCACAGAGGACCTTACAGTCTTCAAATAAAAACATTTTGGAGATCCCGGGCCACAGGGAGGTTAGGCTGGCCTCAACCAGAGCCAGGGCTTTTTTGGCCATGGCCCCAATCTGGTGGAACACTCTGTCACAAGAGATTAGGGCCCTGCAGGACTTGACATCTTTCCGCAGGGCCTGCAAGACAGAGCTGTTCCACCAGGCCTTAAGCCAAGGCACAGTCTGACCCCCTCCTTCGGTAATCCTCATAGAACTCTAGCCCAATGATTGCCATTAATTTGATTCTGAATTGATTTTAGAATGAATTGATTTTAGTATGTATTTCAATTAATTGATTGTGATTTTATGTAAACGGTGTTATTTTTACTGTTGTTAGCCACTCTGAGCATGGCTTCAGCTGGGGAGGGCGGGATATAAATAAATTTATTATTATTATTATTATTATTATGATGATGATGATGTCAGGTGAGGGCTGAAAGGGAAGGCGTCTGTTGTCGTCAAATGAACCTCACCAACTCAGAGAACAGCCTACAACCATCCTGATTGCAGTTCAATCCTATCAAGCAGGGATAGAAGGGTTCAGGTGGTTGCTGTAGTTCCCGTCCAGGCTTTGCCCATTAATACAAGCGCCTTGATCCTGGCTCAGTAGTAGATGGGAAGCCAGGGCAGATGTGTCACATGTTGACAGGCAGGTTCCCCCTTTCAGCAGTCTGGCGGCCATAATCTGCATCAGCTGGAGCTTCCAATCGCAGGTCTAACCAAGGGCAGCCCAAGATATAGCCTATTCATTCCTGACCATTGGGAATGCTGGCTGAGATGGGTGGAGTTTGGAGCCACAAAAACCTTGATCAACTACTGAAGGAGGGGGGAAATCCTAAGGACATTTTGACTGCAAAGATAACACAGGTCTGGGTCCCCCTGTTTTGGTACCACACGTGATGCATTATTGCACCCAAGCTTTCCTCTTGCTCGTCATTATTTTTGAATGTTGTGACATTTCTAGAACTTTAGGGAGAAAATCTGTTTTTTAAAGAATTGCAGAGATCGTCGCCATCCCTGTGTGGCTCTAGCCGTCAGCCAAGGCGGGCGACGTCTTTAGGACCTGAAAGACCTTGGCGCTTTGAGTTACCAATTAAAAGCGTTTGAGTGAACAAACTCGATGATTAACTGGATATGTAATTAAGCCTTTATTATTAGTCTAATTAGATGGTTAGGGGAATTATTAAGGCTGTTAATGTTCAACTGCAGTGCAAAATTCTTCATGTTACAAGTGGGACTGAGGAGCTTGGTGGGGTGGGGGAGAGGAATTGAGACTGAATAAATATTTGAGCCGCTTTTAGCAACTAGCCTGTATTATTTATCAAGAAAAATGCTTCTGGGTTATCCTGAAACTGTGCGATCCTACACGAGCCTAACAAACATTTTATAGATTTCGTTCAGGGGAGTGCTTCAGAGTGCCCCCACCTTCTGAAATAAGAAAATGGTGGTGAGGAACAGGGCCTACCTAGTGGTGGCACCTAGCCTCCAGAATATCCTTCCCCCACAGGGGGGAGCACAGGGGTGTTGTTCCTAAGGCCTCTCACCTCAGCCCACTGGTAACTACATTTCCCTGCAGTTCCACAGACGCAGCAGATACTACTGAGTTCAGGAGCATCCATTGCTACCAGAAAGCAGAGCCAGCCTGGGACATTTTGCCGCTTGAAGCGAAACAGAAAATCTCACCTGCCTCTGCTGCCTCACAATAATACTAACAGGCAGAGGCGGAGTTAGCTGCTCCAGCACCCAGAGTGGAGCATATGATGTGCACCCGGGGGCGGAGCTAGCCACCCGTGGGGGCGGGGCTAGCTGTCTGTGGGGGTGGGGCAAGCGTCCCAGGGTGTGCCGCCCATGGTGAGCATCACAGGGTGGCAGGGCAGCGATGTCAACACCCCTCAGGAATGACACCCAGGGCGGACCGCACCCACCGCACCCCCTTCCTCCGCCAATGCTAACAGCTGCCTTATTTTCTTATGTTAAAAGATAATATAATCGGAGGGAGGGGAGGATATGGTTTTAGATCTCCTGGTAGTTAGCATACAGTGGTACCTCGGGTTAAGTACTTAATTCGTTCCAGAGGTCCGTTCTTAACCTGAAACTGTTCTTAACCTGAAGCACCACTTTAGCTAATGGGGGCCTCCTGCTGCCGCCACGCTGCCAGAGCATGATTTCTTTTCTCATTCTGAAGCAATGTTCTTAACCCGAGGTATTATTTCTGGGTTAGCAGAGTCTGTAACCTGAAGCATCTGTAACCTGAAGCGTATGTAACCCGAGGTACCACTGTAGTTTCCCCCCCAGTTTATGTTGAAGTTTAAGACGATAACGTAGTTAATTGTTATGCATGCTGCTTTAAAATGTGGAATAGTTACCTTTTTGTATTTTATTTTTAGTTGTGATATTTTTAGGGTGCTGCAATATTTCTTTGAAATATGAAACTGCATATAGAGTGGTGGTGACAGTGATCAAACTAATTACTAATAATGAAGTTGTTTTGGTCTTTTAAAACCAGGGCCTGCACTGGGCTTTTTATGTTCTGGTGCAGGGGTCAGTTAACTTTTTCAGCAGGGGGCCAGTCCACTGTCCCTCAGACCTAGTGGGGGCCCGACTATATTTTGAAGATGAAAACTGAACGAATTCCTATGCCCCACAAATAACCCAGAGATGCATTTTAAATAAAAGCACACATTCTACTCATGTAAAAACACGCTGATTCCCGGATGGTCCGTGGGCCAGATTTAGAAGGTGATTGGGCCAGATCCGGCCCCTGGGCTTTAGTTTGCCTACCCATGTTCTGGTGCTTTGTGGATTGGCTGCTCACCTATGTTCTGCTTAGCTTCCAGTATAGGGCAGTATAGAAATAAAATAAAATAAAAATGAAATAATATAATATACGTGGGAATGAATTCAATGGCGGAGACAATGTAGTCAACAACTGGGAAGGTAAATATTCATACCCTCCTACTTTGGAAAGGTGGAATACAATGCAAATGTTCTTCTGAGACAGCCGTGTGTGTCTGTGTCTGGTGTACGTAAAGAGATCTTCCAAGGTCAAGCAGAAAGAAAAGGGCAAAGGCACCCCCTGCCCCACTCTTATGCAGAGGCATCCAGCTGCACTAGGAGGGTGTGTTTTGCATTCAGGGCTCCAAGGAAACAGAGAAAACAACAGGTCAAAGGACGAAGGGCTAAGGGGCACCGCAGTGTCAGGCAGGTCATGGTCTGAGTAGCTGAGCAGCCTCCGAGATATGAAGATTGCCCCAAGTATGAGAGAAATTCACGGGCTCTGCCCCAGCATCTCAGACAGTCTCAAACCTGTTAGCGAGCATTTTTTCCCCATCTTTCCTTTTTCCTTTTTCTTTTTTAAGGCAGCCGCTTAGCAACCACCTGCTCCAAAGCACAGCACCAAAAGGTCAAGAAACACAGTATCAAAATAATCACATGAACATATGGAGTGATGTCCCTCTGGCATTTCTGCTACTGGGTGGCTCCACCCCTGAGTCAAGACCAATGAAATGCAATGCCTCATCCATCCACCTTAATCCAACCTCCAGTGGCCTGAGGTTACTCGATGGCCAGAGGCCCATTGCTTGGTGGGCAATGCTAGGTGCTGTGCTTAGAACAAATGAACTAATTTGGATTAACTAATTCACAAATCTCTGAATTACTTCTGAAAAGAGTTACTATCATTTCTGTGTGAAAAGGACGTGAATTAAGTTCTCTTTGTGGTGGAACTCTTGGCAATGTTTAATTCAATTCAAAATTAATTAATTTTAATTTAGTCAATTATATATGCAGGGTTTTCATCACACCTAATTCTGGGTGTAGCCTTTGCATCTGCTGCTGTTTAAATTTTTTTAAAAAACCACACGTGTTCATGAGAAATAAGTGAAGCAATATTTATTGCTCCATTGCATTGTGTGTACAATGGTACCTCGGGTTAAGAACTTAATTCGTTCTGGAGGTCCGTTCTTAACCTGAAACTGTTCTTAACCTGAGGTACCACTTTAGCTAATGGGGCCTCTGGCTGACGCCGTGCCACCAGAGCACAATTTCTGTTCTCATCCTTAAGCAAAGTTCTTAACCCGAGGTACTATTTCTGGGTTAGAGGAGTTTGTAACCTGAAGCGTCTGTAACCCAAGGTACCACTGTATGTGTGTCTGCAGGACTGCAAAGCGAAGCCACACTCTCCTAACTCAGACAGCTGCTGCAGAAGGAAACCATGGTCAATAGTATTGAAAGTCACTGAGAGGGTGAGGAGAATTAACGGTTGGAGTATGGATGGCGGCTAACAGATTGAGGTTGAATCCCAACAAGACAGAAGTATTGTTTCTGGGGGACAGAGGGTGGCCTGGTATAGGGGACTCCCTGGTTCTGAATGGGGGATCGGTTGTGCAGCCTGGGAGTCATTTTGGACTCACAACTGGCCATGGAGGCACAGGTTAATTCTGTGTCCAGGGGCAGCTGCCTACCAGTTCCATCTGGTATGCCAGCTGAGATCCTACCTGCCTGCATACTGTCTTACCAGAGTGGTACATGCCCTGGCTATCTCCCTCTTGGACTACTGCCATGCTCTCTACATGGGGCTACCTTTGAAGGTGACTCGGAAACTACAACTAATCCAGAATGTGGTAGCTGGACTAGGGACTGGGAGCAGCCACTGGGACCATATAACACCAGTCCAGAAAGACCTATATGATCCGAGCACAATTTGAAGTCTTGGCGATGACCTTTAAAGCTCTAAATGACCTCGACCCTATATACCTGTATACACCCCCGCCGTTCAGCCCGGACACCGAGGGCCTTTTGGCAGTTCCCTCACTGTGAGAAGTGAGGCTACAAGGAACCAGGCAGGGCCTTCGATGCTGAGTTTCAAATCCAGCACTGGATATGCAAAACAGGAAGTCTCATTTTATGCTTGCATTCATCTCTCACCAGGTCGGGAGCTGATACGAGAAGACTTGCAAAAAAGAGACAAAAAGCTACGTGTGAACACACACAGACAGAGAGAGAGTAGTCCACCTGCCCACACATATGTAGATTTAAAACACACACGAAAACCTTTTAAAGTCCTTTAATCTCACGTCCTTAAAAGCAACGATGTAAAAATAGCTGTTCTGAGGTGAATGGAGAAAAACACAGTAACTTTGTGTGTGTGTTGTGGGGAGGAGTGTTTTCCATCAAAGGTATATTTGCCATTAGCCCATCAAACTTGCTGGAGGGAGTTAGAGGTGCTGTTTGGAGGTGCCCACGCTGATCCAAGTTCATTTAGCATATCTGGAGGGAGGGGGGAGGCAGAAAGGGAACCAAGCGACGAAATTTATTGTGCACAAAGGCAGATATTCATTAATCTCTTTTCAAACTGCACGTTAAGGTTGTTTAAAGAACTGTGGCCCTCTTCCAGGAAGGTCTGTTGAATATGTGACAGAAAAGGGCGACTTGCATAAATGCAGTGGGAGTCTCAACGGGCTCTGACATTTCTTTGTCTCCTCAGGGAAGCCGGTGTTTTAGATTAGTTTTGTTAGCCCTGCAGTTGCTGCATGCTGATTTACTAAACTCTGATGCAAGTACACCTCCCCCCTTTCCAAAATAATTAGCTTATCAAAGATCACTTTCTCCCATTGGCTTCTCTACCCAATTTTTAGCATTATTATTAACTGGCTACATATACGTAGCCATCTTACAAAATACAATATCTTCATGCTTTCACTTGTATACAGAACTTTGCTGAATTTAGGGTTGTGTGTGTATGTGTGTGTGTGTAATCCCCTTTTTTAAAAAAGAAGAAAATGAACCTGCAAACAGACAAGATTTCTAAATTATTCACTTGCACCCACTTTCACCACCATACTTCCAGGTGTTGCTTATGATGGCTCTCAAAGGGTGTGGCTCAGCACATTGGTGTGGCAGGAGAGGATGGCAAGTTTGCAATCAGAAACAGTATCTTCTCTCCAAGAGCATTTGCTAGTCTTCCACTGTTCTCCGTGACATATTGTTGTGAACACAGATTTTCACCTCTGACGAATATGAATGATCAGAAAAGAGAAAGCCTTCTTTGTGCTGATGAGGAGATGAGCGTTTGCTTGACTCAGATGATACCTAATATAAATGAGATTACTTGCCAAATGCAAGCTCACAACTCTCACTGAGTTTGTAGTTAAGGTACATATGCAAGAGCCTCGTTTATAATTACATTTTGGGAATGATTTGTATTCTCACGTAGTTGCCTTGTTTTATACTTCCTGGATGTCCTGTGATCATATCATAAAGTAGTTGCATTCTATGTTATAAATCAAGCACTGTTAGGAGTTGTTGTCCAACCCCCAAAGTATTTCTTATCGATAAAAAATTCAGTGTGGCGTGATCAGTTTTTTAGCCTGAAAGTGTGGCTCAGAGAACCACTGTATTATCAGAAACATGTCTGCACAATTATCTTCAGGCTGCTGCAGTAAGAAGTGAAAGGTGTGCCTATCTAACATATCACTGCCTGTAATTTTCACACCTCATTGCTACTCAAGTCCCACAATACAGTTTTCACCATTATAAGAAGATTAAGACGAGCCCTGCTGGATCAGGCCAATGGCCCATCTAGTCCAGCATCCTGTTCTCACCGTGTCCAACCAGATGCCTGTGGGGAACACACAAGCGGGAACTGAGCGCCACAGCACCCTCCCCTCCTGTGATTCCCAGAAACTGGTATTCAGAATCATTGCTGCCTCCAACTGCAGAGGCAGAGCACTGCCATCATGGCTGGTAGCCGCCAACAGCCTTTTCCTCCATGAATCTGCCCAATGCATTTGTAAAGCCACCTAAGATGGCCACCATCACTGCCTCCTTCAGGTGCAAGTTCCACTTTGAATTATGCACTGCGTGAAA
This sequence comes from Podarcis pityusensis, assembly GCF_964106645.2. Lineage (NCBI taxonomy): Eukaryota > Metazoa > Chordata > Lepidosauria > Squamata > Lacertidae > Podarcis > Podarcis pityusensis. The sequence goes on along the minus strand of NC_138033.1, from coordinate 57,509,422 downwards.
AAAGGTTGTTTCTATGCGCTGGATCTTCAAACGTATCTACTGTGGATCACCAGGAGATCTACCCAATCTACCTTATGCCCACCTTCATCATACAGGGACACTCCCCAGGAGCCGTGATCACCAGCTGTATTATGTATATATTTATAAATAAATAAAAATGGACTCAACATCTGTGTAACTACTACATGCCAGCTGTCCTGATAATAACAACATGAACACACAGCTCCATATCACCCAGAACAAGGGAATGCATCACATGTCCAAAATAAATCAGCAGTGGGAGTTTGTCATACATGTGGAACCTGTCCATAAAATACAACACCTGTGCAACTTTCCTATTTTATTTTTTCTATTTCTTTTAATCTCCCAAAAGCATATGGAAATGAGATTTATTTCTAGTCTGATGCTCATATGGAAGGCAGGTCAACCTGCTCTTACCTTGCCAATGACAGGAATATCAACAGAACCCCAGGTATCGGCTCCCTAGGTGAGCCATGCCTGGAGCAAAATCAGCTATAATAAATCCCAGGAACTGGAAACAAATATTTAAAAAGCGACATTGGCAGCAGAAGCGGATCCAACACAACCCCGGAGTTGCATCAAGTATTTATGCCTTGTAGGTAACAGGTTTTAAATTTATTTGGAAGATGCAGGGCAGGTAAAAGGAAGATCTTCACACAGCACATGGTTAAACTATGGAACTCACTGCCACAGGAGGCAGGGATGGCCGCGGGCTTGGAGAACTTAAAAAGAGGATTAGACATATTCACGGAGGACAGGGCTAGCAATGGCAACTAGCCAGGAGATCTATAGTGCGTGCCTCCACCGTTGGAGAAATAACCCTTCTCTAAATACCAGTTGCCAGAAACCACAGGAGGAAAGAGTGCTGTTGTGGTCAAATCCTGCTTGTGGTTTTCCATTTGGAGCATTTGGTCAGCTACTGTGAGAACAGGATGGTGGACTAGATGTGACATTGGCCTAATCCAGCAGGTTATTCTTGTTTTTTTAAAACACAAAACATTCACTAATATCCAATTTAATTTTGTCTTTTTTAAAAAAAGTATTTATATTTCTATACTGGCTGTCACATAATCATATCCAAGCAGTGTCCATGAATGAAAAAAATACAACCATAAAAATTATACAGTATGAGTAAAAAAAAAAAAGTGCAATACAGCATAAACAATGAAAATGATAAAGGCTGGTGTCCAAAACCATAGCAGCTGGCACCAGAAAGGGCCAAGCGGCAAGGCAAACAAAAATGTTTTCAACATGCACCAAAATCAGCCAAAATAACCATCACCAAACATGGGGAAATAATAGATAACACTCTTAATAGAGGAATGGTATAAGAAAAATATGGAGTGCAGAAGTGTTTGAAAAATCAACGAAATATATTAGAGCACAAAAGACCTCAATGAACACCAAAGACACGTTTCAGGAAGAGTAGCACTGTTTTATTTACATGCAGAAGGGACATGATTGGAGAGCCAGTGTGGTGTAGTGGTCAGAGTGTTGGACCCAGGACCTGGGAGACCAGGGTTCAAATCCCTATCCAGCCATGAAGTTCACTGGGTGACCTTGGGCTGGTCTCTCACCCTCAGTTGTACCTACCTCATAGGGTTGTTGGGAGGTTAGAATGGGGGGGGGGGACTATATATCCCATCCTTGAATGAAAGGTGGGATATGAGAGAGAGAGAGAGAGAGAGAGAGAGAGAGAGAGAGAGAGAGAGATCACTTGGGAAAGAGGCACTGGGTTAGACTGAACCCTTTAAGTAATGCATATTTGACTGGGTGCATTACAATGGGTTGTGCTCCGTGGCGACCCAGAAGTAATGGAGCGTGTTACTTCCGGGTTTCGCCACTCACGCATGCGCAGACTGGGCGAATCGCGCAGACGTGCGGACATGGGTTGCGTTCGCTTCAGGATGTGAACGGGGCTCCCGAACAGATCCTGTTCGCATCCAGAGGTACCACTGTACTGACTTTTCACAACTAGATGGAATAGCATCTAGGCACTCTTTGCTCTGGCAACCAAATCAAGCGATAATGAAGGTTTCAAGCTTGCCTGAGACAGTTTAGCAGAAAGGAAGTTGGAGAATTGGGTGGAGGGGGGACCGGGACCAAGCCAAGTTTCCTTTTCTTCCTTTCCTTTCCTTTCCTTTCCTTCAATGGGGTTCCTACTTCCGGCTAACAGTTTCAGTAGTAACACGTCTCTGTAAGATTGTTTGCCTTTCTAATGAAAAGCTACAAGTTGCATCTCAGCTGGCAAAAGATCTTTTGTCCAAGCACAATGTGTTACACAAACCGAACCAAAGCACTGAGAAGTAAACACTGCTGAGTTCATTGGAGCTTATTCCCAAGAAAAACAGAGCATAGGATTGTGGTCGTGCAGATCCTAATCAATTGAGTATCATGCTACATAGTGCTCTGTGTGTGCGCGTGCGTGTGGGGGGGGGGCTAATTAATAATGGAACAACACAATTGCCTGCATTTTTGTTCAGGAAAAGCTCCTGCACTTCAAAATCTACTAGCATGCGCTGTTCACATTGGGGTGGGGAGTCAACATTGCGTGGCGAGTTCCCGCCCCCCACCAGGATAAATAAAGACACAAGACACCATAATTTAAAGTTAAATGGGCGAATTAGGCCACAACTTTATTGAATTCAGGAATGAGAGGCATTGGCTTAGGCATTGGTCCTATCGACTATCCGGCTCCAGCCCATTTGCTGGAGACACGGGAAGGGTTAACACCATAGTGGGGGAGTCTCCTGCTGAGGCACGTCAACTAGGAGCTCCCCGGGGTCACCGCTCGGGGGCGTGCCTTTGGCCCACACCTCCATAGGCTTCGGACAGGGCCACGCCCCCTGGAGTCCTTTATCGGACCACCCTTCGTTCGCTGGGGGGAGGTGATGGCGTTCCTCCCCCCCACCACATCCTCTTAACCCCTTCTTACCAATGCCTAACCGCCAATGCCGAGGAGTTGTGACGAGTTGCTACGAGGTAGGCGAAAAACCAAATGGCTGTAAATTGCCAATTGGGAAAAATTCCTACCATGCCCCTTGCGGCGACAGACCGAAGTCCATAGCAAAGTCAAAGATCTGCCTAAAGCTGCCTAAAGGGAAGGAGGGTGGGAAAACGTGGGGGCTAGCCGGCAAAGAGGGCGAGCCCCCGTCCGCGCCAGCCCTAAATAGGGCAGGCCACGCCCCCCCAGCCACTCGATTGGCCGGCTGGGGGGGGACTACGCGGACGGGATTCCCCTGCTCTCGCGGGGGCTGAAACCAGCCCCCGCTCACGTGGGGTGGGCGTGAAGCCCACAACCCCACCTCCTGGGCAGGCCGGAAGTGGCTTTATATACAATAAGAGAGTAAATCAGCAGGTGCTGACTCTGAATGAACAGCAATCCAGAGAACTAGGATGGGGTTTCTTTTCCCCCTTTCAGAAAGATTTAAGGCTAGTCGGCTTACTTAACCTTAATAAAGGGGACAGTTCAGCATTCTTCTAGTATTTTAAAGCTGCATTCTTCCTTATCACTCATCCTCCCCCCCCGCCCAGCTTCTGTGTGGCCTGTATAGTTCCATATCTCCATTGAAATGCCTTGCAGAAATGCCTTTTTTCTTCTTGCGACGTAAGACACTGCCATTGTGCTGAGAGACTTGCCTTTTCCAAAAGAGCAAAAATCTCCAGAGAGCGAAGTTTCCAGATCTGAATGCTTAATTTCCTATTCTCTCTCTCAATGGGGAAGAGCATTCGACAATATTGGATCTGGGAGTTTTCCCTCTCTCTTTTTGGCAAATCGCGCTCGTCGATCTTGTAGCAGGCACAGTTACAAGTCAGCTCAATATCTTTAACATCTTGGGGGGGGAGGGCAGGGGCAGGGAGTCGCTCCTTCAGAAGAAGAAAAAGACACATTTTACTACTGGCATTAATGTTGCATTGGCCTAGCGTGATGCCGACTCTCCTAGTTATAAATAGAGTGCATTTGCACCTGTACTCTCAAACAAGGGCTCATTTGGCTTCAGCAGTAACTTCAGCCGAAAACTCACTTCTATGCTGTCCACTTTACCAGCTTAACTCCTTACTGAGTTGGAAGGTCAACCAGTGCAGAGCTTAAGTTTGGGACTGGGAACTTCAGGCCTCTCTACCGAGCCCTTGGGACTTGCCCCAGGCCACACCTCCTCTCGCCAGAACAGCCCTGCTTGATACCCCCTCCTTGAGTGTTTTTGCCTAGCTGGAATATGTCCTTGAACTCTGATCATGCCTCTTGTTTGTTTGTCTGTCTGTCTGTCTGTCTGTCTGTCTGTCTATCTGTCTGGATGATAGAGAGGGTTGGGTGTGGATGCAGAAAATAACCTATTGTAAAAAGGAATTTTTTTACATTTGTTACCCTTCTAGCAACGGGACTGTCAGGGACTGGCTGGATGAGGAAGAGTGGTGGTTGCCGCCTGCCCTAGAGCCCCCCCCCCAGGGATGACACAGAAGACAACTTAGACCCTGGATCATGGTGGTGGGACACTGGAGAGTAGCCTGGGGAAGCAAGGAGCTGGGAGATGCTAGAAGCAGGAGGTTTGAGCAATCAAAGCACGTCAGGAGAAGGAGGCCCTTTCATGGCAGGGCTAGAGGCAGAGAGTCACAGTGTGAGCACAGACTCAGATAGAGAGGAGTCAGAGGTTGCCCTTGCTACCGAGCAGCAGGACAGTCCCAGTCCTGCTGGCTCTCCTCCTGAGCTGACACCCCGCTCGAGGAGAGTCCTGCATGTTGCTGATCAACAGAGCAGACAGGCGCAGAGGAGGAGCCCATCCCCTCAATACAGCCTTCGTCTGCTTGGGAGGGATCCAGAGTGGGAGGCTAGAGGGGAAGTGGGGAGCAACATCTCCAGCTGAAGAAGTTGAGCCTGAGTACAGTCATACCTCAGGATAAATATGCTTCAGGATAAGTATTTGGGTTGCACTCCACAGCGACCCGGAAGTAACGGAGTGCGTTACTTCCGGGTTTCGCCTCTCGTGCATGTGCAGACGGTCAAAATGACGTCACGCACATGCGCGGAAGCTGTCACGTCTTGCGTTCTATTCAGGATGCGAACGCGGCTCCGGAAAGGATCCCATTTGCATCCCGAGGTACCACTGTAACTGTGTTGCGTTGTTACTTTCTGTGAATAGAAGCAAATTGCATTTCATGCCTCACGTTCTTCCTGCCCTGTGGATGACCTGCACTTGCCTGATGGCTCCTTGACACCCACCACCACAAGCATGCGGAAACTTGCCTAAAAGGGAATGCAGCCGTCCTAATGAAAACAGCTGCCCCACCCTGAACTGATAGCAGAGCCCTATGCAAAACTAGAGGCTACATTTTGTCAGGTGTATTGTGCACCACTTTTTGCAATGGATGAATTGGAAACATTTATGCAAGCCACTTTGGAACGTATAATCTATAAAGGTGTCCATATGACATAATTGCAAAATGAATTATTAAAAATGCAAAACGCCTTTCCTTAAAAGGTATAACTTTTTGCATAGAGTTCTAAATCCCACAGTAATGGATGCAGAGGTTAAAGGAGACAGCGGCTTGAGAAGTGTCCAGTGGTGCAGTCCCATTTATGCAGAAGTAAGCTCCCTTATTTTTGGCAGGGCTTCAGCCCAGGTTAAGTCTGCATAGGCGGCAGCTTAAATGTCCTTTCTTGGAGAAACCAGGAAGGATGGAGCCTTCTGAAATGAATAATGCATCCTTTGTAATGGAACAGCAAGCTACTAAAAGTGGGCCATCTTAATTTCCAGGAGCATGAAATTTATTGTCACTTGCAGGCCAGCTGGGAATAATTTATGCATCTTCTATTAAGAAAATATTTTTAATTTGAATTTGCATAATTTAGCCATTAAGACTAACCTTGGCAAAGTCCTTTTTGGAGCGTGCCAGGCCCACAGGTATATGTGTAAGAAGTATCCAGCGAACACAGACACATTACTAAGTGAGCAATTAAATCCCATTGTGTTTTTTTCTCCCCCAGCATGCTACCATATGCACAACAACTGTCCCAAGGACCAACCCTATTGGCTGGTACCTGACCTGGCAGCTCCCATCAGCTTTGACTTTCAGAGATAAGGTAGCCAGTCACACATCTCACCCAAACCAGGAAATGCATCTACAGGACAAGAAGATGGAAGAGGACACAGATTTGTGTGACGTTTGCATATGCCAATTTATTGCATAGATGCAAATTCAGAAGTAACGGCTGCGATTTCCCTGTGAGTAATGGTTGCAGCATTTGGGGCATTTTCGTTTAGAGAAAAGGTGGGTTGACATGAAAGACATTTAGAAAATTAGGCATGGCATGGAGAAAGTGGTTGTAGATAAAAGTTCCTTTTCTCCTCTCTCATAAGACTAGAACTTAGGGACATCCAGTGAAGCTGAATGTTGGGAGACTCCAGACAGGAAAAAGCGAAGTACATAGTTAAACTCTGGAATTTGCTCCCACGGCAGGTAGCAGTGGCCACAAACCTGAGTGGCTTTAAAAGAGGATTAGACATGGAGGAGAAGGCTAGCAATGGCCACAGCTGGAGGCATTGGCCATGCTAGCTGAAGCTAATGGGGGATGTAGCCTGAAATTTCTGGAGGGCACCAGGTTGGGGAAGTCAGGTCAAGTGGCAGCAGCTCTCCAGGGATTTCAGAGAAAGGTCTTCCTCCGCCTTACCTTGATATGCCAGGGATTTAACCTGAAATCTTACCATTGCAATATGCCTTGATGCTACTGAGATAAACCCCTTCCTGATATATATATATCTGCAATAGACACAAGAGACATGCATCACCACCCAGAATGGAGATGTCTGCTTTCTACAGATCTGGGGTAGTAGGTTGTGCTGTAAGAATTTTAAGGTCATAAAATGAAATGTTCATAACTATATATATAAACCACATGTCTGAAACCCCATAGAAAAGGTCGTGAACAAATTTACCTCAAATATTTCTCTGCAAGGTCAAAGTGAGAAACCTCCCCATTGTCTCTTTCCTCACAAATCCTGTCTTAAGAGCACATTCAAGATATAAACAGGGTGTGAGCCTGTAACCTGTGACCTAGATTCAGGAATTAAGTACAGTGATACCTCGGGTTAAGAACTTAATTCGTTCTGGAGGTCCGTTCTTAACCTGAAATTGTTCTTAACCTGAGGTACCACTTTAGCTAATGGGGCCTCCCGCTGCTGCTGCTGCGCCACTGCTGCGCAATTTCTGTTCTCATCCTGAAGCAAAGTTCTTAACTTGAGGTACTATTTCTGGGTTAGCGGAGTCTGTAACCTGAAGCGTATGTAACCCGAGGTACCACTGTAGTTATAATAACAAAAGAGTGGCCAAAATGCAGATGATGCAATCAGGTAACTTGCCAAACAGGAGATAAACAACACATTCAGATTTCTGTTGTAGACCGCCTTTTCTGTGATGTAAGTAAGATGTATCTGGGGGTGGTCTTGGACTCCAGGGCGGGCAATTTAAAATGTCAATATAAGGGCAGGCACACCTTTGTTCTGAGTCCTCCTCCTCTCTCCTGCGTGTGGCAGAGCACCCTGTTGCTACAGTTAATAAAGATCAGGTTTACTAGCTGCTTTGCTTCTCAATATTCTCCGGTTGGTCTCTGTTATTTTCTCCTACCAAGAGAGAACCTACAAAAGGACTCTATATGGGTACCCCAAAACGGAAAAGGAGCAGTTTTTTTTCTTATATCATTTGAAGAATAGTAAATCCGGACAAGATACAAACAGGCTTTTGCCAGTGTAAGGTAAATAAGGATGGTCCTAATGAAGTGAGATAGCTGGAGTATATACCAAATAAGGATGTTTTGTCTGAGAAGAGCAACTTCAAATATCTGGTGTGGGTGTTTTCCCTTTGCATTTTCTCAACCAAGTTAAACTTGCTTTTAAAAAAGACCAAAAGAAAGACAAAAGAAAGCTCATTCCAATGCATGAAGTTAAACCAAATCAATGAAAGTGCATTAACTTAGAAGTCAAAAAGAATCCTTCACAATTACAGCACATGGGGGTCAAAATGAAAAAGAAAATGGCTTTTCTCTCGCAGGCCGTATAACATTTCTAATAACCTCGTTTCTCCCTCCATCATCTCTCATTACGACAGAATATGAAAACAAGGGGAAAGCCTCAGGAAAACGCACCTCGCTTGTCCTGGGGCTTTTGATGACAGGAATGGCAATTTTGTCAAATCCTGAGATCTAGACAAACAGAATCGACATTTCCAGATCGCGCTTTTTTTTATTAAATTCACAGCTAAAGTCCATGTTTAAACGTTTGCACTTCGAAAGGCATTCCGAAAGCACCGAGGCTCGGAAAGGACTAATAAAGAAAATCCAATCCATTCACAGGGTTTGGCCTCTCTGGCCCTGAGAGGCAGCAGAAGGTCTTCCCTGCAGGGCAGAGATTGGGGGGGTGGGGGTGGTATTTTGACACTGTTTGCATTTAAAGGCAAACCCACATCATTTGCACTTCTAGGAACAACACGCAAATCGAAACATGCCCCTTCACAATTTGCGCTTCTCCTAATTTTGCAGTGCAGGCAACAAATGCATCTACTGGTGTGCATACACATATTCATGAACATAACAATAAAAATGCCTCAAGTTAGGGAAAACGGCTTTGCGAAAATGTGTATATTGGTCAAAATTGCATGAAAAATATTAGGGGGAAAATTGCACTAAAATGCTGATGAATTTTCAGGAGGACCTTTTTTTAAAGAAGAAGAAGAAGAAGCAGAAGCAAGGAGCTATCTCTTTCTGCCACCTCCTAAAAATGTAATTTTACCTAGGCATTTTCTGACCCACGTTTTAGCTATGTTTATGTTTAGCTATGTTTTATCTTACGCTTTTCTTGTTGTCGTATATTGCTTAGTTTTTTTAAAAAGTGGCTTAGAAATCAAATCTAATCAAATCAATAAATATTTTGGGACAAAACTCCTAAAACAGCGCAGTGAAGATTGAACATCCTTGGTGGACCACGTGGTCTTTGGTGTGTGTTTGTAGGGTATGTGTGTGAGAGAGAGAGAGAGAACGAGAGAGAGACAGGCAGACATAGGAACTTGCCCTTTACAGAGGTAGATTGATCCATCTACCTCAGTATTGCCCACACTGACTGGCAGAAGCTCTCCAGGGTTCTGAACATGGAGGTCTCTACTAGCCCTGCATAGAAATGCTAGGGATTGAACCTAGGCCTTCTGCATGCAAAACAAGAGCTTTACCACTGAGCTATGTCCCTTCCCTTGTAAAAACAGGAGTGCAGGACACTGCCTTGTACCTGCTCAAGCCACTAGTCCATCCAGCACAGTGTTGTCTACCCTGACCAGCAATGTCTCTGCAGGATTTCAGAGAGTGGTCTTCCCCAGCCCTTTGTGGAGATCTCAGGGACTGAACCCGGCACCTTCTGTGCAAAAAGCAAATGCTCTTCCACTTATCTATGTACCTTCTCCATTTCCCCCAGAATGGAACTTGGGGAGCCTGGAGCGAGGAATTTGTTTCTGTTTTATTGCATTTGTTATCCCACCTTTTCCTCCAAGGACCTCAGGGTGGCATACGCAGTTGTCCTCATCATTAAACCCCCACAACAAACCAGTGAGGTAGGTTCAGTTGGGAGGCAATGACTGGCTCAAGGTTACCCAGGGAGCTTCATGGCTGAGTGGGGATTTGAACCCTGATCTCCCAGGTCCTAGTCCAACGCTCTAACCACTACACCACACAGGCATCCCTGAGTGCAGAAGCACTTGGCGCTGCAGGGTTTTGTTCCTGAGTCGCACTTGCTGTTCCCTCTGGGAACAGACTTTGTGGTCTTGGCCAGTTCAAGCCACAGGTTAGCAGACCCTCTCTGTGGCTTCCGTTCCTCACCTGCTTCCCAACATGTAGGCTGAATTTCAGCATGAAAGCCTTCCATCTCTTTAGGTCCCTTGGCCTAGACCTGTAGCCAAGTTTACAGACTTGGGCAGACAGTTCCAGCCTCAGGATGCAGAGTTCTCAATTTCAAGTAGCTGGAAGGAAGAAAAAAACAACCCTATGTTTTACCTAGAAGTAAAAGCCCACTCTGAGGCACTGTGAAGCCATAGTCTACCCCAGCCTTTGCTTATGCCCCAAAGCGCCACATAGTGGCAGTGGCGGGGTAGGGAATACAGTTGTGTGACCGCTTCTCCAATACCACGAAGATAACATAACAAAGGAAGAGAAGACTCCCTGGAAAAGACCCTGATGTTGGGAAAGATTGAGGGCACAAGGAGAAGGGGACGACAGAGGACGAGATGGTTGGACAGTGTTCTCGAAGCTTTGACCAAACTGCAGGAGGCAGTGGAAGACAGGAGTGCCTGGCATGCTCTGGTCCATGGGGTCACAAAGAGTTGGACACGATTAAACAACCAAACAACAACAACATAACAAAGCATCTTTCCCACCCCGATTCACCATAGTGAAGTATGATAGCAAGTTAGCAGAAAGCCTCATCTCTGTCCTGCGAGTTTCACAGGAACCATATCAATGGCAAGCCGTATGTATTTATATATAATAGATAAAGCCAAATTGTTGCCATCCACTTCTTTGCACTTCAAGGGAAGTTTTATGTTTGCCCAGCCATCACCGGCACTTGCTGCCATTCCAGTGCTGCATTTATATTTGATACTATTAAAAGAGGGGATGAAATAGACTTTTAGAAGTGCTAGTGAAATATTTATAGAAAAGCACAGAGAACCCGTGTCAAGGGGAAGAGAGGAGAATAAGGGGGGAAGGCTTTCATGTGTGTGAGAGAGATATAAAGAAAGAGATCACACACATGGCTATTTTAAACTAGATATAGATCTAGTTTAGATCTAGTATAGTCAGTGTGGTGTAGTGGTTAGAGCATCAGATTAGGACCTGGGAGACAGCAGGGGTCAAATTCCCACTTGGCCATGAAGCTCACAAGGGGTGACTTTGGAGACCAGACACTCACTCTCAGCTTAACCTACCTCACTGGGGTGGTTGTGGGAATGGAGGGGTACATTACCCTGAGCTCCTTGGAGAAAAAGGTAGGCTAGAAAAGCAAGCCACTTGCCACATGAGTAGGGATGGGGAAATCTGCCAATTTTGGTTTCTCTCTGTTTCTACTTTTTCCACTCTTAAGTCCAGTTCTCTCCACTTCCATATCAGTTTGCGATTTTTAAAAAAGTCATCCTGAAAATTCACCACCATTTTAGTGCAAATTTCTTCTAACGGACACATTATTTTTTGCATGCAATTTTGCCTAATATGTACATTTTCGCAAAGCCGGTGATGGTGCAGTGGTCAGAGTCTAGGACCCAGGAGACCAGGGTTTAAATCCTCACTTGGCCATGAAACTTGCAGGGTGACCTTGGGAGGTCAGTTGCTAACCTTCCTCACTGGGTTGTTGTGGGGATCAAATGAGGAGGGGAAACCACGTCTGCTACCTTGAGATCCTTAGAGAAACTGTGGGATATAAATGCAAATAAAAAATAAAAATAATAAATCAATGCATTATTGTATATTGTTTTTACTGTTGTTGTTTAGTCATTTAGTCGTGTCCGACTCTTCGTGACCCCATGGACCAGAGCGCTCCAGGCACTTCTGTCTTCCACTGCCTCCCGTAGTTTGGTCAAACTCATGCTGGTAGCTTCGAGAACACTGTCCAACCATCTCGTCCTCTGTCGTCCTCTTCTCCTTGTACCCTCCGTCTTTCCCAACATCAGGGTTTTTTCCAAGGAGTCTTCTCTTCTCATGAGTTGGCCAAAGTATTGGAGCCTCAGCTTCAGGATCTGTCCTTCCAGTGAGCACTCAGGGCTGATTTCCTTAAGAATGGATAGGTTTGATCTTCTTGCAGTCCATGGGACTCTCAAGAGTCTCCTCCAGCACCATAATTCAAAAGCATCAATTCTTTGGCGATCAGCCTTCTTTATGGTCCAGCTCTCACTTCCATACATCACTACTGGGAAAACCATGACTTTAACTATATGGACCTTATTGTTGTTTTTACTAATAGATGCATTTTATCCACACTTAACCCCAGTACATATGCTGTTTGTACCCACAACCTGGAGAACTGAAGAACTGCACTGCAAAATTCAGAGACGTGTGCATTTCAAAGGAAGACTGTTTTCTGGTTCAGGAAAGCTTATTTTGTGTTCTTGGTGGTGTTGGTCACATTTCCAGTTGCTGCCAGACACAGTTCTCCACCTTCAGGCTCCAGAGTTCTGGGTTCAACCTAATTCTCAAATGACCTCAGATGTTGCATGAGGCTAGAAGCCAAAATTATACTTGTACTGTAATTAATGCATCCAAAATGCCTCCCTCTCCCTCGGACCTTCTCTCTCTCTTACACACAGAGAGAATCCCATTCCAGAACTGTTCTTGCCCTTTCCAGAAACTCATTTGCCACAGTGAGCGGATGAGAAGTGGAAAGACCCATTAATGAACAGTCTGGACCAAGTCAAATCTTCCAGTAATAAAACACTGAATCCTAATTTGACCTCCACTTCTTACACTGGGGGACGGTGCATCTTTGCTGGGGTGATGTGGGGGGAGCATGCAGGGCATTGAATCTGATTATCTCAGAAGTAGAACTCATGCAGATTGGGACGTTAATCTGCTACGCACACATTCAGAAGCAACCCGTGAATTTCTGAGCATCTCAGTTTACAGCTGGGCCTCCTCAACCTGTGACCTGCCGAGCCTAAAGCAACACACTAGCCATGCACAGCAGCCCACCGGGGGCTCGTTAAACCTCCATTTTTTGCCGCTTGCTCCCAGAATCGCAGAAATGTGGTTGGTAAGCACCAAGTGAGCCCCTGCGCATGACTGGTGAGCCACAGCCTCCTGCAGGCCTTGCAGAGTTTCTCCTGCAAGTTCCAAAGATCTCAGAAACCACAGTAACTCAGAACAGGGCTTTGGGTGTGGCTGACCCTGTTCCATGGAACAGCAGACCCTCCAAGTCCCTGATTTAGAGAAGCTGTCCCAGTTTCTGATTTGATCCCGGAATGTCCTGCTTTTCCTGAGGATGAGCCTATTTTCACTGCAGAAATGTTGGAGGGTATGGAGTTATGTGACCCCCGAGCCAAGGCGATAAGTAACTAGACAACCTTTAGATGACATCTGAAGGCAGCCCTGTAGAAGGAAGCTTTTTTAATGTTTAATGTTTTATTATGTTTTTATATATGTTGGAAGCCGCCCAGAGTGGCTGGGGCAACCCAGTCAGATGAGCGCGGTATAAATAAAATTAATAATGATGATGATGATGAAGAAGAAGAATAGGACATCCCTATTTTTGTCAGAGGAATGTTGGAGGGTATGTGTTTTTGTTCCAACAGCTTTTCATAGCTGGTTAAATGGGTTTTACTACAAGTGGCCACTTGTTATGGTTTTAGTCAGTGCTTTTTTTCTGGAGGGATGCAGGAGTATGCATACCCCTAAACATTTTGTGAATTTAACGGAGAAGAAACAATTTTTTTTTTTAAAGTTTCTTCTCTAGCATGGTGAATCATCAGTTCTGTTGCTACCCCCGATGGCGGCCTCATTTCCTGTCACGGTGTTTCCTGAGTCTCAGACGGAAGCGAGTGTTTAATGTGTGAAGCAGTGTGGAATTTGGATGTGTGGTGCTTTAATGATGAAAGTTTGGCCTCATTGAGGGGAAGTATTTCAATATGAGTAATGCATGTTCTTTATACTTTTATCCATTCACGGTACATATTTATTATTCCTGATTTGAACTATAAAATGGTGATTTTCTTGATTCAAAATGAGAGTACCCCTAAACATTTTTTTAGAAGGAAAAAAAAAGCACTGGTTTTGGTGTTATTTTAAATGTATTGGTTTGGTTTGGTGATTTTTAACTGTTTTTAATTATCTTGTGTGTAAAACAAGAGTCCTTCCTGGGGAATAGGAAAGACTTATGTCTGTCTGTGAGCCTAGGGAGTTTCTACCAGAACAGAGAATCCTGGGCTACTTGGACAAATAGTGTGGCCTGGTGGGTTCTCTCTGCTGAAATGTGTCCTTCAACTCTGATCATGCCTCTTGCCTGTCTGGATGGAGGACAGAGAAGAGCATGTATAGAAACTAGCTTATTGCACAAAAGTAAAATTTGCCTTCATTGCTCCACCCACTTTAGCCTCTGGCCCCGCCCACCACTGGCATCTATCCCCCCCCCCTGCATCCCCCCCAAAAAAGTTGTTCCTGGGCTGGAAAAGGTTCTCAACCCCTAACTGCATTTAGCCCCACCATAGCATCCCACAGCTATAGATATACAGAGAAGAGCCAGAGTGGCGTAGTGGTTAGAGTATTGGACTAGGACTGGGGGAATCAGGGTTCAAATCCCTGCTCAGCCATGAAGCTCAGTGGGTGACACTGGGCCACTCACTCACTTCCGGCCTACCTCACAGGGTTGTTGAGTGGATAAAATAGGAAGAATAACTTTGTACGCCACCTTGAACAACTTGGAGGGAAGGTGGGCTGCAAATGCACTAAACAAGCAAACAAATAAAGCAACAAGAGCAACCACCACCACCAGCAGCAGCAGGGCCATAGCTGGGGGGGGGTGAAGTGGGCCCCTGCCAGGGGTGCAGGTGAGGGACAGGCACAAAATCAGCTAAAATATGTCCATAAATAAAAATATTGATTATTGTCTCATCAGAAAAGGTTTTAAATAGAGGGTGCATTGAATGAGTGGAGTGGGGGGTTGGAGGAGAGGCAGAAAGAAGAGCTAATTTGTCCATGGCTAGGGGGTGCAATCTGGACTGTTCTGCCAGGGGCGCAAGATCACCTAGCTATGACTGACCACCAGAACAATAAAGATATATAGGTATGGATTAAATCGTCCATAAGGTGCTGCAGGCAGCTCTCTGCTGGCCCAACATACCCAAATGATCTGTGTGTAGAGAAATTAACTGAGATGGGGAAGTCCAGATAGCTTCTGTCTCTCTACTGCTGATTTTCTCATCACACAAGTCGCTGGCCTAAATGCCGTTGGGACAAGCTTGAGATGGACAGGAAATCTGGAGTTTGAAAACATAAGCTCAGCTTCCTGCAGTCTAAAGAGTACAGCAAGCCTATTACATGCCCTGCCTGCAGACTCTTAGGCATGTGCATATAAATACATGCTTTTTTATGGCAGTCTTGGTACAGCTAGCTAGAGCCGGCCGGTATTAAATAAGTCACCTGCCACATCCAGCCAGCATTTGCTCCCCTGGATGATTAAAATACGAGCCTTTCTCACTGAAGGCCTTCCTTATTCGAGCAGCACCTTCACTCTCCAACTCCTTCCTGGCTTGTTTATTTTGCTTAATGGCTTACCTGAGGCCGTATATTTGTTCTTCAATGTTTTAAACATCCACGGTGCTGGAAAGCTAAAGACAGCTTGCTCAAGCAACACAAAACCCGGGGCTCTGCCAGATGGCCTGTTTGTTGATCATCCATCCGGATTTGCTTGCACAAAGATCACACAGAGGTGAGACAATATATGGTCCTTCCTGAGCATTTGTCGTGATTTGTTTGCACAGAGGTTGTACGGCAATGAGCCTTTGTACGGATGTCATTGTTTGGGTGCTGTTTCCATCTCTTTCCATTGGCTGCTAGCCATGTGGGCTGTGTTCCGCCTCCCCTGATGGAGGCAGTGACCTCTCAGTGACACTAGCTGAGCATCGCAAGTGGAGAGAGCGTGCTGTTGAGCTTGAATCCTGTTTGTCACAGGTATCTGGTCAGTGGCTGTGAGAGCAAGATGCCTGCACTAGATGGGTCTTTGTTCAGACCCATAAGGGCTTTTCTTTTATTCTAAAGTGAAAAGGAATTGGCCACTCATCCTATTTCATCCAAACACAAGACACAGTGCTCAGGCTAACAAGTTTTCCTATCTGTTCATGCCTTGGACATACTTGCCGGGTGCCCCTGTTTCAGTTGCAGAGGCTAAAAATGCTGGTTCAAATTGTTTGGCCACCCAATCTCAACAAAAATGGAACCAGGTGCTGAAATTGCCAAGTGTTTTGCTTATTCATCCCATGCCCGAATCGGAAATCACCCCAGCAAACATAACCTGTATTCTCCGTTGTTGTTCCTTTCAGTCTGCAAATGATACATGCTTCATTACCACCCCACACTGTACCATTTGTCTTGTTTTTCCTTTGTATTGAAATGAGCAGGGTGGAAGAACACATAACATGACACGACCGTGCGGTGACTAACATCAGCTGAGTGGGGGTGCAGGACAAACTGCAGTGGAATGGAAAGGGTGCTTTGTGTAGGACAGAAAGGATAATAATGCCTTCTTCTAACTCTAAACCCTGGGGTGCCTTCTGTGGAACCATGAGGTTGCATCCTTCCACAGCCATACTTCCTCAATAGTTTGTCAGCTTCACTCTCATTGTCCCGCAACTGGGGCTTTCAGGTATTTTGAGTCCTACATGGAGATGTCTGGCACCTTATGCCTGCAAAGCAGATGCTCTACACAGGGCCAGCCCACTCATGCAGTGAGGTGTAGTAGCCGCTTCAGGCGCTGGAAGCCCCTGAGGCACTACCACCTATACTGCCTGCATCAGTGCCAATTTCTGGTAAGATCGTAAGAGATTGTACCAAAATCTCACAAGATCTCACGGAGTGCAGGAGGTCTTATGAGATCTCACCAGAATTCTGCACAGATGATGCCAACAGTGAAGGCATTGCGGCAGCAGCGGCAGCATAGGTGGGCATTGTGGCAGTGGTGGCAGTTGTGGGTGGCACAGTAGCGGTGCCAACAGCAGCGGTGTCAAGGTGGGCAGAGCAGCAGAGCAGCACTTCTCATGTTGCCTCAAGTGTTGAAATGGGGCACAATGCCCCTGGCTTTGTTGTTGTTGTTGTTTAGTCATGTCTGACTCTTCGTGACCCCATGGACCAGAGCACGCCAGGCCCTCCTGTCTTCCACTGCCTCCCACAGTTTGGTCAGACTCATGCTGGTAGCTTCGAGAACACTGTCCAACCATCTCGTCCTCTGTTGTCCCCTTCTCCTTGTGCCCTCCATCTTTCCCCACATCAGGGTCTTTTCCAGGGAGTCTTCTCTTCTCATGAGGTGGCCAAAGTATCGGAGCCTCAGCTTCAGGATCTGTCCTTCCAGTGAGTACTCAGGGCTGATTTCCTTAAGAATGGATAGGTTTAATCTTCTTGCAATCCATGGGACTCTCAAGAGTCTCATTGAGCAATGACCCTCCCCTAAATTCCCAGGGTTCCCTGAGAAGAGGTATCAATTGTTAACCATTCTGAAAATTGTAGCTCTGTGAAGGGAATAGGGTTCCCCTAAGAGCTCTTGGCATGCTTAACAAACTACAGTTCCCAGGATTCTTTGGGGGAAACCATGACTTTTCCAAGTGGCATGATGCTGCTTTAAATGCATAATGCAGGTGTGACCTAAGATTGGGAGAAGGGCAGTAGAGCATCTGCCTTGCATGCAGAAGATCTCAAGTTCAACCTCTGGCATCTCCAGGAAGGTATGGGAGATACCCCTGCCTAAAATCCTGGTGAGCAGCTGCCACTCAGTGTAAACAATACTAAAATAGACTCAGGATAAGGCAGCTTCCTGTTTTCCTATGGTTAAGGCTCAATCCTAAGCATGGAAGTAAGTATGATAGTGGGAATATTTCTCCAAGAGATTGGAACATTTTGCATCTGCACTTACTCTTTTTAATAGAGAGAGGGAGAGAATGTGGGTTTGGAATGATGCTTTTTTTGTCGCTCTTCCCTTGATCTGCATTTTCAAAAAGGGTTGCAGTCAGAGCCTAAATCCTTTCAGCCATATGTTTTAAGTGGGGATGCTGAGACATAAGGGACATGATTTAGGGAGGGAAATTACTTAGAAAACCACCAAACCCTAGCTGTGAAATAGATCTGAATCACACTGACCACAAGCTATCTATTCTACATTATTCGTGCTTCAATTTTTGGTTGCTTTAAAAAGCCAAGCGGTTACTGCAATGAAATGAAACGTTACCGTGAGCAAACCATGGAATGCGTTCCAAAGGAGGGAATAGCCTAAATTGTCTGTATCCCACCCTTTCACCCTGCACTATTAACAAATTAGAGGGTTTTCTGGTGGGCATTTTATCAGATATGAACTTCCTCTCTTCACTGCCCCCCCCCACCCTTTTCTCTCTTTCTCACCATCTCCCACTATATAAATTTATTGAACTCCCGAAAGAACATTGCCATTCAGCCCCATGTCCTTCTCTTTCATTTATCCACTTCCACAGCACCAATTTTCAAAAGAAACTTCCCAGCCAAAGGGAACAAAGTGGAAATCCTGAAAAGATTTCTGTGGATGCCCTCCTGCACAGAATTTTACCCCCCTCCTTTTTTTTATTTTGCTCTGCCCTCTCTACCAACTGGCCACGGGACCCTGGCATCCCTACAGGAAGCCTCCTTTATGGACGACTCCACAGGTCCTAAAAAACTGAAACAAAAGGGGGCAAACTTTGCAAGCTTTTCAGGGGAAAGCGCAATGGCTCAGCTGCCAAATCCAAATGCAAAAGGGAAGACCAGCCTCACCTCGAAAAACCAGGTTATTTGACAAGAGAGTTTGATACAACACATTTTGAAGTTGTGCAAATGCATGCTTTCTGTGGGTGGAGGAGAAATATTGCTTTGTTCCCACTTTCACGAGAAACTACCTACCGGTAATTTGCACTTCTCAAACCAACATACAAACTGAAAAGCAGCTGTCTTTCCAAACTTGCACATCTCTGAATTTTACAATGCAGTCCTACGATAAAACAAGGTGTACAAAAATATATTCCATTGGGGGGGGTGGAAATATGCATTAGCACACATATATAATCACAAAAATCAAATACATAATTGCATTCTAGTAGAGAAAATTGCCTGCAAAAATGTGTATATTAGTCAAAACCGCATAGAAAAATGTGTTTAGGATAAAAATCACACTAAGATGTTGGTGGATTTTCATGAGGATTTTTAAATTTAAAATAATAATCACAAATTGCTGTGGAATTGTGGAGACCTGAATTTAAGACTTGGGAAAATGAGACTCTCTGAGAACCAAAACTGATGGATTCATTCATCTCCAATACATGCTAGATCTTATGTAGTCAGTGCACAAGTTCACATGGGCATCATAAAAGTAACCTTTTATACAGTGGTACCCCGCAAGACGAACGCCTCGCAAGACGGAAAACCCGCTAGACGAAAGGGTTTTCCGTTTTGGAGGCGCTTCGCAAAACGAATTTCCCTATGGGCTTGCTTCGCAAGACGACAGCCCATAGGGAAATCTCAGGGACAGCGGGGAAGCGCAGCGCGTCTTCCCCACTGTCCTCGGACCTCCTCCGAAGCCTGGCGGCGGGGCGGGGACACCTCCCTCCGCCGCCGGGCTTCGGAAGGCTCCTCCGAAGCCGGGCGGTGGGGCGGGAACACCTCCCTCCGCCGCCGGGCTTCGGAAGGCTCCTCCGAAGCCGGGCGGGGGGAGGGAACACCTGCCGCCGCCGCCCGGCTTCGGAACGGTGCTCCGAAGCCGGGCGGGGGGGAGGGAAGACCTCCCGCCGCCGCCCGGTTTCGGAACGGTGCTCCGAAGCCGGGCGGGGGGGAGGGAACACCTCCCCCCGCCTCCCGGCTTCAGAACGGTGCTCCGAAGCCGGGCGGGGGAGAGGGAACACCTTCTGAAGGCGGGCGGAGGGCAAAGTCTTTGCTCCCCCCTGCCTGCCTGTCCCGGAGGGCTTTTGAAGGCAGGGGGGGAGCAAAGACTTTCGCCCCCCGCCCGCCTTCAGAAGAGGTCCAGGACCTCTTCTGAAGGCTGGCGGGGGGCGAAAGTCTTTGTCCCCCCTGCCTGCCTTCCCAGGGGCTTTTAAATCGCCCCGGACAGCGGAGAAGTCCTCCGCTGTCCTGGGGCGATTTTAAAATGCCGCCCGCCAGCATTTTAAGATCGCCCGGACAGCGGAGAAGTCCTCCGCTGTCCCGGGGTTTTTTAAAATGCTGGGGGTGGAAAGAAAAGCCCTTGCCCCCCCCCAGCCTTCAGAAGAGGTCCGGGGACAGACTGTCCCCGGACCTGGTCTGAAGGCGGTTTCCCTAGGAACGCATTAATTGATTTTCAATGCATTCCTATGGGAAACCGTGCATCGCAAGACGAAAAACTCGCAAGACGAAGAGACTTGCGGAACGAATTAATTTCGTCTTGCGAGGCACCACTGTATTAACAATATATTCATGCAAAAATAGTTTTCCTGTGTCCTGGAGGTGAAAGGATGCATCATACCAGTGCTTTTTTCTCTGGGGGTACTCAAGCATATGGCGTACCGACACCTTTTTTTCCCCTAGAAGAAAAAACATTGATCATATCCCAGGTAGATCCACTGAAATCATTGATTTTAGTGGGTCTACTTAGTTGGATACCACGTAGTCAGATACCACCCCTAGAGATTTACTTTATGAGAAGGAGAAAGTGATATGGTGTCGCCAGTTGGATCATTGCTATGGGTGCATTTCTAAATGCTTTATGTTCAACGGTGCCAGAGTATTTTGCAGCGGCATAAGAGCACAGCACAACTTTCACTGTATGAGATGGATGGGCAATTCAAATACGCAATTCAATCTAAGGGTTTCCGGATTGGCAAGAGAATGTACTCTTCAGTTCACAGGGCAGGTGTTGGAGTGCTGTAACAAATCAGCACACTCTAACAAATGAAGACATACGCCAAGTGACATTGTGTACAATACCCAGTCGAACATATATTCTGTAAAATTAATGACGCCGTGTCAAATCTGCACAGCGCCTGAATTTAAATTAAATCATATGCAGCCCCCACCCCTCAAACAGGAGTTTTATTTTCTGAGATTCTAATTCTATATGCCATAAAGAAAAGAGACCCATCTGAATATGGGTTTTCTGTTTGTTTTGGTGTGTTGTGGGCTGAAAACCATGTATAGAACCTTGAGAAGTATGCAGCATTTTGGTACTTTGAGTAAAATATTATTTTTAAATGCCATACGGCATAAGATACTAATGTATAAAATCTCATACGTTAAGACAATTGGGAGCAATGCATCACAAAATAACATTCATTGGGGTATTGGGACATATTTATCCAACATCTGATGAATAAAAATAAGCTAAATACTAAAGTTTGCCTATTTCTTTGACAATCGATCAAACTTTGTTTTTGTTTAAATCGGTGGGGCCACCACCCCCTTGGTTCCATAAACACCCCCAGTGCCCCCTGCCCTATCCTATAAGTGTCATTTTTCAGCATAGCAGTTTGCACAATCCAATAATGAAAACAATAGCACAATAAAATTCAAAACAGGAGCAATTAAGAGCACAGCATTGCACAATCCCACTAAAACCTTTTAGCTGAATTAATTCAACTAAATGAATTAACTTGATCCAGTGATACCAGATTTCCAAAGTCTGATAGTCATTTATACCTCCTGCCACCCCTTTGCCTCTTAGTGCCTCCCTCGGTAACCCCACTGCTCACTTTGGGAAGCACTGATTTAAATGGTGGGGTCAAGAGGGATGGGTATGCTTTGAGGAAGAAAGGGAGGTGTTAAGGGGCCCACTGACACCCTGTGGCCAGAAACCTGAAGCCAGCCCTGCATAGGCAACTGGTCCATCAAGCTCATCGTCTATCCCAGACATTCCCAACATGGTGACCTCCACGTGTTTTGGAATATGACTCTTGTCATTCCTGACCATTGGCCATTCCGGATGAGACTGATGGGAATTGGAGTCTGAAAACATCTGGAAGGGAATCAAATTGGAGAAGGCTGGTCTGGACGGTGGTTCTGCAGGGTGTCAGAGAGGGGTCTCTCTCAGCCCCACATAAAGATGCCAGGGGTTGAGTCCGGGACCCGTTGCATGCAAAGCAAGTGATCAGCCACTGAGCTGCACCCCCTTTCCTTTTGCTGTGGAGGCTGGGTGTAAACATACCTCTCTCAAGCTTTGCAGAAATACATGGAAAGTATCCAGAGCTGGACTGCACCATCTCTTAGGGCAGGGGTGGTTAAACCGTGGTGAACAAAGATGTTGTTAGAACGCCAATTATCCCTGACCATTGGCCATGCTGGCCAATCTGGGGGGCCCAGCAAATGTGGCCGATTGGAGTTGTAGGCCAAAACATCTGGAGAGCCGCCCCTGCCTTAATGCTTGTGGGCAACAGGAAATTGCTAGTTTTGATCCCAAAACTTAAACTGGGCAAAAAAACGGAACAGCTGTAAAAAAAAAATGGCCAATTTTTCAGTGTGTCCATTGACGTTAATTTGGAGAGGGCATGAGAAACTCTTGCAAAGAATAATAGCCAGAGATCTTTGGGGGGGGAGGGGGGGACTCTGCCTTCAACGGTCAGATTTCCATAATATGAACTGCTTGACAGTCCCTTTCCCTTTAAATTATTTTTTAACCATACAGGCAGTCATAGCTGATTCGAGACCCTTTTTCTCCCTTCCTTTCCCTTTTCCTTTCAATTACTTCCGTCCTTAATACGAACAATAAGAGGACTTCATCTCATGTCCTCTGTGGGACTCCGAGAACTTAGACGGTCTATAGACAGGTGCATAGATAAGGATTCAAAGTCTTTGTTCCACTGTCCAGACAGAACATGTTTAATCTTTTCTCTCACTCCTTTTTCTATGCCATTTAAACTTTAACCTAGTAGTAACTTTTACTGGCGTGAATTCGCAATTCAAAGGTTTAAAGATGAAAAAGTCCTTGCCTTGGAACATAGCTTGAAAACTTCATTCTTAGTCTCCGCTTCTTTTGAACTTCTTCTCACAGAGCTTTCTCTCTCTCTCTCTTTGTCTTTATTTTGCTGGGGCTCCAGCGTTTCTTTATGGCACAGGACTTTCCAGACCTAGCAGCAGGAGCTGTTCAAAGGGAGAGGAAGGGGGGTGGGGGGGAGAGAAACTAGAGTAAAAGTCCAAAGCGCCAACTCACCTTAATGGAAGATATTTAAATTGTTGATGGGGCGGCTGCATTCTTCTTGATTTGGAGGGTAGGTAAGAACTTTCCTTCCCTCTGTATCATTAAGCAGTTGAACTCCATCTTAAGAGACTCCAACATTTCAGACCTCAAAAGGAGGGCCCTCTCGTGTAGACATATACCCCTCTTCTTATAGCCAAGAGTAAGAAGCTGAATTCTACAACGGTCCCATCTGCCCCATATGTTTAAAGAAGTATTATGCCACTTAAACGTTGTGGCTTCCCCCAAAGAATCCTGGAAACTGTCATCTGTTAAAGGCTCTGAGAGTTGTTAGGAGACCCTGTTCCCTTCCCAGAGCTGCAATTCCCAGATTTCCATGGGGAAAGGGATTGATTGCCAAACTGCTCTGGGAACTGTAGCTCTGTAAAGAGAATACAGTGGTACCTCGGGTTAAGAACTTAATTCATTCTGGAGGTCCATTCTTAATCTGAAACTGTTCTTAACCTGAGCTACCACTTTAGCTAATGGGCCTCCTGCTGCCACTGCGCAATTTCTGTTCTCATCCTGAAGCAAAGTTCTTAACCCGAGGTACTATTTCTGGGTTAGCGGAGTCTGTAACCTGAAGCGTCTGTAACCCGAGGTACCACTGTAGAGGTGTCCTGATGAGAAGTCACCGTTTCCATAATTCTTTGGGAGAAGCCAGGATAACACTGCTTTCAATGTATAGTGCAGACGGGGTCCAAGTCAGACCGTTGGTACACCTAACTCAGTGTACCACGGGAGTGTTTTGCGTGTAAGGGGGAATTGCACAGAAGGAGTGGGGGGCATGGGGAGGGGAGGGGAGGTGAAAATTGGTGCTACTTGGGGTTGTAGAACAAGAAAGTGCTTTCCGAAATGGAGGTGGACGTGTGAAAAGCAAGTTGCCTGGGGTAGGAAGGGGAAGCTCTAGTGGGTTAATGGGGGGTGGAGGGAGGCATTAGCGAGTGGAACAAGCAGGAGCACAGACCCACAGAAGAACTTAAGGAGAGCCTGCTGGATCAGGCCAATGGCCTATCTAGTCCAGCATCCTGTTCTCAGAGTGGACAACCAGGTGCCTCTGGGAAGCCTTCAAGCAGGATCTGAGCACAGCAGTATTCTCCCCTCCTGCAGTTTCCAGAAACTGGTATTTATTTATTTATTTATTTTAATCCTGACCCGAATTCACAGCACAACCCCCTCCTCCCACCTCCAGAAACTGGTATTCAGATGCAGCGGAGGCAGAACACAACCATCATGGCTAGAAGCCATTGATAGTCTTATCTAACCTCCATGAATTTGTCTAAGCTTCTTTTAAAGCCAACCAAGTTGGTGACCACCACTGTATCTTGTGGCAGTGAGTTCCATAGTTTAACTATGCGCTGTGCGTGAAGAAGTCCTCCCTTTTCTTTGTCAGCTTCATTGGATGTCCCAAGAGTTCTCGTGTTATGAGAGAGGGGGTGGGGACTTTTCTATATCCACTTTCTCCACAGTGTACACACTAGCAATAATAATAATTAGATGTATTCCCAGCAATGCCCCAGAAAGAAAAATGGGGGCAATGATGTATCTAGGGCAGTTCCCAGAAAATCAGAGCTCTCCATAGTAAACAGAGTCTACTGAAGCCCATGAGATAGAAACATGAAAAGAGGTGGGGGGAGATAGCAGGCAATCTACTTGCTTTATCCATCTCACTTTGACATTATTGGCATCTGAATCTCTGTTACACCATCATCACCTCAGCTGGGTCCAAGGATGGGCTGCTAGCTCAAATTATTGTTTAGGACATGGGGCTGGATTTTCAGGGCAGCTCAGTGGGACCCATGTGAGAACAATTATCAAAAGAGCTCAAATCCCATTTACACAGCATGCTGGGATCTTCTGAATGGGAGCTGCTGCCAGCCATCCGCTCAGTGCTTTGCAGAACCTGGTCTTTATCCAATTCACAAAGGAAGCTAGCAAAGCCGTTCAGAAGAGAGAGAGAGGGAGAGAAATCACCCAGATTTTGTGATTCTGGAGAGTTTGGAATTTGGACTATAGCGCAGCTAAGCAAAAGGGCAAGACCTCCATTTTGCAGAATGTGCCTAACCTGCTGGGCAGGAGCCCCCACTGCCTTCTCCTGCTCTTCTCTGTCTATCCCTCATCCAAAAAAATATCCTTGCTGGGTTTTTAGCTGCAGCTAGCTCTGAGCAAAAAGCATCAGTGGCCATTTCCATGTTACCCATAGGAACTTAGCTGACTTCTACCAAATCAGACCTATTGGTCCATCTGGTTCAGCGCTGTCTACACTGACTGGCAAAGGCACTGTAGATTTTCAAACAGGGAAAGTTCCCAGTCTTACCCTTTGTAGACTTACAAAGCTGCCTTTTACTGAGCCAGGCCATTGCCCCATCTAGCTCAATATTGCTTGCACTGACTGGCAGCAGCTCTCCAGGGTTTCAGGCAGGGGTCTCTCCCAGGCCTAACTTGGGGATGCAATTGGGGATTGAACCTAGGACCTTCTGCATATAAGGCAAGCATTCTGCCACTGAGCTACAGCCCTTGTCAGCTGGATACTGCAGCACTGACTAGCCAAGTGCCTGACACGGCCGGATGCTGGCATTCATTATTGTCATTGACCATTCAAAGTAATTTTTTTCCTTTCCGCCGACGTTTAAGCAATTAACACATGCAAAGATCAGGTTTTGTCAGGTGGGAAATTCAGCACATACTGAAGTTGGCAACATGGCAAACCTGTTACCTGGTTAACGATGTAGGTTGATTTTTCAGTTTGCAAAATATTTATCAGCTCCATGAAAGCTGAAAAAACAAAATGGCGGCACTTTGGTCATGGAACAACATTTCTGCTTGACAGGGATTTTTAATGCTAAAAAATGGTGCCATAATGCTCCGTTAGAAAACCTGCTTTGCAGACACTTCTTAACTTCTTTTTTTCTTTTTAAACTGTATGCACAGGGCCCTCCTAGAATTGTTTTTCTCCACCTGGAGTTGCTTTTCACTCTAGCATTCAGCCATTAGGCTCTACCTAAACTGTTTCCGGTCAGGACACACTATTGCATATGTGACACTGGCCTCACTGATAATGGTTTTTTACATAATTTCTACCTCAGAGGCATCTGGTTCTTCAGTCTCAGGGGAAGGTGTCCATGAGGATCTGGGCTGTGGCCCCCTAGGCCCTGTTGATCTGGCAGATTCCTCTGGGAGCTCCTGTCCAAGCGCCACAGGTCTCCCTATCTTCTGCAGTCAGATCTGGCCCATCTCACCAAACAGTGTCCCTGAAGTCTGATTCCATATCCAGTTCACTGATAAGTTCAGGGGTCATGACACCTATTGTGACCTTTGGCTGCACCCACCCCTAGCTCCACTGCAGGCATCCCCATCTCCAGATGTTTTGGGACTACAACTCCCACCATCCCTGACTACTGGTCCTATTAGCTAGGGATGATGGGAGTTGTAGTCACAAAACATCTGGAGGGCCGAGTTTGGGGATGCCTGCTCCACTGGCTGTCAGCCGCCCTGCACTCTGCCCTGTCCTTTGCCACCACCACCTATCCCTGGTTTTCAGCAGTCACGGCTGAAGTTAATAAACCTCTGATTAAGTTTCTGCGGCGTTTTCGTGACATTTACCAATTTAACTTGTTGTCTGCGTAAGAGGCGGTTTCCATATACCACTTAGAACATAATTATAAATAATACCGACAGTGACTTTTCTGAAGATACATCAATTTGCAGATAAATTCCAGGGTTGGATTTGAGTGCTTTGAGGACAGCAGTTCTTCAAAGAAGGGAAATGCAGCTCCTCAAGTCCAGGGTGCAGAATGGTTGCGGGGGAGAAGCAAACATTTGGGGTCTGGTCTAATCAGATGCACGTACACTTCTGTCACATTTTTCAAACTGAGGGCTGCATTCCACTCTGGGCAACCTTTGGAGGGCTGCATTCTAGTGGTGGGCAGAGCTAGAGACAAAAGTAGACAAAGGGTAGAATTCCAAGTCCTGTGCAAATCGAGTCAGAAGTAAGCTCCACTGGGTTGATAGGACTACTCTCATTTAGTATACAGAGGATTTTTAAATTTATTTTTCATGTAACAAACTTTGGGTTTGTAGTACTATGTTAAAGTCACTTAACCGCATACTTGTTCCGCCACCAAACTGTTTTGCCCCAGTGGGACATTGTCGGACAATAGAATACATAAACAGGTTGCCAATAGCTTTGTCATAAATAGATGTTGCAAACCGTTTCGCCCCAAGTTTCTACTAGTGCAGTTGTGTTGAGTTTCTCTGCTCTGCAAAGTTAATGCCTGAAGGAGCGTCTCCACCCCCATTATTCTGCCCGGACGCTGAGGTCCAGCACCGAGGGCCTTCTGGCGGTTCCCTCATTGCGAGAAGCAAAGCTACAGGGAACCAGGCAGAGGGCCTTCTTGGTAGTGGCGCCCGCCCTGTGGAACACCCTCCCATCAGATGTCAAAGCGATAAATAACTACCTGACATTCAGAAGACATCTTAAGGCAGCCCTGTTCAGGGAAGTTTTTAATGTGTGATATTTTAGTGTATTTTTGGTTTCTATGGAAGCCGCCCAGCGTGGCTGGGGAAACCCAGCCAGATGAGCGGGGTACAAATAATAAATTATTATTATTATTATTATTATTATTATTATTATTATTATTATAAAACACACCTATCTGCTAGGAGCCCTTGAGCTAGCAAATGGAAAAGGTTGGATACAGACACCCAAAACTGTTCCAGAAAGCAAATGAAAGCGACTCCTTTCTGACTTTAGTGTGCTTCACATGCACTTTGCAGAAGCCTACCAGACAGCAGGAGAAAACGTTTCTTTTCCTCGGGGCTATGGAAATGGCAGGGGTGGGTTTTTTTCTTACAAAATAAAACATTTCCCCTTCTAATTGTTCTGAAACTACATAGCAACAGGGAGAGAAATCCTTTTAAAAACTGGGGTGAGGGTGTGAATTCAGATGAAATAAGTAGGAAGGATGAAACTCTGATGGGATGGAAGAATGTTTATTATTAATTTAGAGAATCTGTCCCACACAATTCAGCCAAGTGAATGGGGCTGAATGGGGCAGCTTCAGGAAGCATCAGAGGCCACCCTACCAAACACCATTTAATTCACTGAATATCTTCTCTATTTGAGCCAATGATCCTGATTATTTCTGGCACATGTTTTAGGAGTTTTCTGCCCCTCCACGCGGATCAATAACCCTCTCCCTTGTTCCCAAATATGGGTGATAGCCAGTGCTAGTCCTACTCATAGTAGATCCACCGGGGTTTATTGACATGGCCAATTTAGGCACAATAATTTCAATGGGCCTACTCTGAGTAGGACTTCAGTGGCTCCAAGCTTATGCTTTAGAAGGGGCTGGCAACTGAATTCTCAAGCAGCTCTCCACCACGGCTTGTACAGGCATCATGCATGCACCCACCATCATCGTAAGACAGGAGAAATGTTGAAGAAAACCATTCGCATTCCATGAATGTTCCCAAGCCAAGCCTGGGAATGAAATTTGGGGGCTTAAAAGAAAATGCAGCTCATTTCAAATGAGAGGTTAATTTTTGAAGCCCCCAAATCCTTCTCCAGCTCGGAGCAAAATCTGAGTCATAGAAGAATGCCGCATTTCCCACTCCTGCCCATCTCCACCATTCTGAAAATCCTCAAAATCTGATAGGGTTGATGAATAGGGGCAGCTTCTGGAGGCATGAAAAAATGAGGTTGGGGACTGCATATGTGTCACCCAGGCTGCAGGTCACCCACTTCCGCTTTGAATGCATCTTGAGCAGAGGAAAATGTACCCTGAAAAGAGCAATGGAGTTGAAAACTTTTAAGAGAGCTCACAACATAAAATAATCAGAGATGAGAGGAGGGCGAAAGAATTAATTTCTGCAAGGGAGAAAAAATTACATTGCAAAAGATTAGACAAAGATAACCAAGAAAAGGTAACAGATCAAACACCAAGACAAATTTCATGAAAAGACATTCTGGGTAAAGAAAAGAAACATTGGGATGTACAGATGAGGTTGTAAGTGCCTTTTAAAGGGCCGTGTTTCAAGTTGAAGGGGAAGATTTCCACATCTTAGGTGGCCCCTTTTATGTCCTCCCTCCATTCTTGCGTGTCATCAAGAGAAATGTCGCCAAAGGTAATTCTTCTGTTACCTGAAAAGTTAATCCTGCACAGTGCCAACCTCTCTTTCTCAACTTTAGATTCCTTTCATGCGAACTTTAAAACAAAATGCAAACTCTTTTCAGAAAGGCCTGTACATCATCAGGTGGTAAGAAGGGAAAGGGGGGGGGGCATAATTAAAACGTCTGATTTATTGTACAAAAGGAGATTGTCCGGGCACATCAATTTATGTTGTTGGGCTATATAACAAAGATCTCTACCTGCTCCCCCCGGCATCTTTTTATGGCCCCCAGGACTCTTCCCAGGCCCCACCCCCAGACCACATCCTCCACTGGCCGGCTCAAGTGATTTTCACTGAGTTGGAACGTATCCTTGAGCTGTGATAATATCTCCTGCTTATCTAGGGATGGAAGATGGACAGTGGCATCTGTCTGTCCACACCCCATTTTTCTGCCACACCAACCATTGGCATGTGCCCCCCCAAAGTTCACCCACAAAGGAATGTTGCCCATCGGGTGGGGTGCTTAGCAAAAGTTGCACAAACCCCAAACTATCAGACTTTGAAAATCTGCTGTCACTGGATCAGGTCTGAATAATGTTTACTGTAGGGTAGAAAAAGGGGCACTGGGGATGAGTTTCTGGAACCAAAGGGATGGTGGTCTGCGCATGCATAGTATGTATGAAGGAAAGAGGTAAGCTAGGATATGTGTCAAGACAAGACTCCAGCTAGAACCCAACCCTTTCAATGTTTTCTATGCTCAGATACTTTTTTGGTATCATAGGAACACAGGAAACTGAGTCTGGCCACTGGCCCATCTAGCTCATGACTGGAGTAACTCTCCAGGGTTTGAGACTCAGGAGTTTCTCCTAGCTCTACCCAGAGATGCCAGAGTTTGAACTTGGGACATTCCATGTGGGGCTCCACTGCTGAGCCACCACCATTCCCGGAAGTGGTACAGCCCAGACAGATCCATCACACTGAGAAGGAACTTGAAAAATAGGTGCTACATTGCACAGGTCCATCCAGTATTTCTCCCCATCCCCACAACAGTGATTGGGTGCAACAACCTTGCAACTGGCAGGAGTTCATCAGGTCTGCAGAGCCACAAAGGTTCAATTTCCAGAGAGCCAGTGTGGTGTAGTAGTTAAGAGCAGTGGACTCGTAATCTGGTGAACCGGGTTTGATTCCTTGCTCCTCCACATGCAGCTGCTGTGTGACCTTGGGCTAGTCACACTTATCTGAAGTCTCTCAGCCTCACTTGCCTCACAGAGTGTTTGTTGTGGGGGAGGAAGGGAAAAGGAGATTGTTAGCCGCTTTGAGACTCCTTAGGGTAGTGATAAAGCGGGATATCAAATCCAAACTCTTCTTCTTCTACTACTTACCAGCATGAGTTTGACCAAACTGCGGGAGGCAGTGGAAGACAGGAGTGCCTGGCATGCTCTGGTTCATGGGGTCACGAAGAGTCGAACACGACTAAATGACTAAACAACAACAAACACTTCTTCTTCCACATTTCATGTTGTTGTTTGTTGTTGTTTAGTCATTTAGTCGTGTTCGACTCTTCGTGACCCCATGAACCAGAGCATGCCAGGCACTCCTGTCTTCCACTGCCTCCCGCAGTTTGGTCAAACTCATGCTGGTAGCTTTGAGAACACTGTCCAACCATCTCGTCCTCTACCGTCCTCTTCTCCTTGTGCCCTCCATCTTTCCCAACATCAGGGTCTTTTCCAGGGAGTCTTCTCTTCTCATGAGGGGGCCAAAGTATTGGAGCCTCAGCTTCAGGATCTGTCCTTCCAGTGAGCACTCAGGACTGATTTCCTTAAGAATGGATAGGTTTGACCCTCTCTAACTGCCCTTCAAGACTATGCCGCCACCTCAGCCACACCCCTGTCGCCAAGCCATGCCCCTCAGCAGCCCTACTTTGCACCTTCCTTGCTTTTGACTGGCTGGGATGTCCCCCTGAATTCTGATAAAATGCCTCTTGCTCAGAGGAGGAGTGTGAGTCTATGTTGGAACCAACCTACTGTCTAAAGGTAGAATTTACATTTATTGCTCTACCCAATGTTGCTCTATTTATTGCTCCTCCCACTTTTGCTTCTGGCCCCACCCACCAATGGCATGTCACTCTCAGGAGGTTGCCCTGAATTGATTCTCAGGCAGGAAGAGATTCCTCACCTCTGCATTAAGGTCAAATATCCTTGCCAGGAAGGGATGCGGGTGGCACTGTGGGTTAAACCACAGAGCCTAGGACTTGCCGATCAGAAGGTCAGCAGTTCAAATCCCCGCGATGGGTTGAGCTCCCGTTGCTTGGTCCCTGCTCCTGTCAACCTAGCAGTTCAAAAGCACGTCAAAGTGCAAGTAGATACGGTAAATATTTACCACTCCGGCGGGAAGGTAAATGGCATTTCCGTGCACTGCTGTGGTTCGCTAGAAGCGGTTTAGTCATGCTGGCCACATGACCCGGAAGCTGTACGCTGGCTCCCTCGGCCAGTAAAGCGAGATGAGCGCCGCAACCCCAGAGTCGGTCATGACTGGACCTAATGGTCAGGGGTCCCTTTACCTATCCTTGCCAGGAAAGCAATTTGCCAAGTATGGCTGATTATTCACTCCATGGATTCAAAGCACAGGAGGGAAAGTCCAAAATATTCTCCCAAATTAAAAACCACTGTCATATTTAGCCTCGCAACAATCTGGATAGGTAGGTCATTATCATTCCCATTTTACTGATTGGGAAGATTTGCATAAACATGCATAGGCAAAGATGCAATTCTACTTCCAAGCCAAATTCTTTCTCACTGCCTTCGTTGTTCTGTTCTTCTCCTTTGGTATATTTTAACAACTGCCTGTATTAACTTAATTTCAGTGCTCCCCCCCCCCCTTTAAAGATCCTTGGGTGCTTCTTTTAAAATTGCCTTCTTCTTTTTTGCTGCTGCTCTGCTTCTAGATATCTTAGCACCTTCGTAGATATTTATCTTTGACAGATTTTCTTTGCTTCCATCAGGCATACACCACATATAAATGAACCGAGAAGAAGAAGAAGAATGTGGGGGTTGGGGTGGGGAGGAGAGCCCATTTTTAAAAGGGACTTAAAACCACAAGCAGCAACAGAAAATCTGAATGTTCAAGTTTCAAAGTGTCTCGCAGCCAGGAGCAAACACCTCGCCATTGACTGAGCCAGAGAGGACACAAAAAAGCTGTACTGCAGAGGGAGAGGAAGGGGGCAGCTCATAATTGGGTCCAGCTGATTCCACAAGACAGTGTATGAACGTCCAGACTTTCAGCATGATCGCCACGGGAAACGCCCGCCACAAAGCCAGATCTGTGGACTCAAGCGCCACAAAAGTCTATGGCTCTTTTCTGCTCCGTGACACACTGTGAGATTAAGATGAAGGGAGAGGGAGAGATGTTTCCTCTTAAAACAGTCCTTTAAACAAAATCCTGGATCCGGAACGATGGGCCGCCTTCTTGGGCACACATTGTCGTTTTACGCAAGATCAAGTAATAAAAAGAGGGGGCTGGAATGTTTCCTATTTCAGCCATATGCAGAATGGATAGAGAACCGTTTATAAAAACTGGAGGGGGCGTGTGAGTAGGGGGGGAGTTTGCCTAGTTCAGACTTTCTTTTGCACAACAATGGAATGTGTAGGAAGGTCGCTGCCAACACCCTTTGTGCATTTAGCCAAGGGTACAACCTATGCAAGCACATGACTGAACGAGCATTTGGGGACCCAACTGCCAACCCAAGATGATGATGCATAGCAAGGGGGACGGGTCAGGCAGGCTTCGAAGCAATTTTCTTCACACCTTAGTAATGAAACATCAGTCGTAAATTATGATAGAAATAAGGCATTGGTTTTCCTCTAGAGGCAGCTCCATTTCTGAGTGGTACAGGACTGGTCATCTGCAAGGCAAGGGAGAGCCTGCTGGCGCAACCTGGATATTCTTTTCGTCAATAATTCAATAATTGAATTATTGGCAACAATTGTCAATAATTTCACTCATTCGGGGACAAGCATTCCCTGGAACCGAGCATTTAACTCTATTGCTTTCAGTGGGTTTTTTTAAAAAATAAAAAAGCTGTTTGATTTGTTATGCTTTGTTTTATAATTCATTGGGTTTTTTAAAAATAATAATAATGATACATTGGTACCTTGGGAGCTGAACGGAATCCGTTCCGGAAGTCTGTTCGACTTCCAAAACGTTCGGAAACCAAGGTGTGGCTTCCCACTGGCTACAGGAAGCTCCTGCAGCCAATTGGAAGCCGCGTTGGACGTTCAGGTTCCAAAAGAACGTTCGCAAACCAAAACACTCACTTCCCATCCTCCCATCCATCTGGTCTAAGAAAACCCCCACTAGTGGATTTATCTCAGTCTTATCTGGTTTGAGCTTCAGTAAACATCAATATGAATAACAGTTCCAGAAGAAAGAAAAATAATAGGATGGGATGTAACAGAAATGTATCTGTGGATTAAAAAAACAAACAAACTACAGGAAGGGGTTTTTTTTTATTCTATTCCTCTCTCTTTTTTGGGAGGGGACACATTTTTTAAAAAGATAACTCTTAACCTCAAACTCCAACCAGTGTACTTTTGAGGATAGAGGTCTTTTTTTATTTAAGTCTTCAAAAAAATTTTTTAGTAAAGCTGTTGGAAATGGTTTTAAGAAAATGCCTTGACGAGATCAGTAGGGGATGCTCTATAGCTAACAAGAAAATGCTGGCAAGCTGGAGAGGTAGATCAGGTCAAAAATGCCAAATATGATGGAAAAACTGTATGATGTGACAAGAGAAGCCCTGGAGACAAGAGACAAAGGCAGCAAAGGAGAGAAAGGAGCAGCACTCAAGATACGGTGCTGGGAGAGAGAAAAAGGCAGGTTTTTTCCTAGCGGAGTGGGGTGATAAAACCTGAGGACCCAGAGTGAGCCAGCATCGAAGAACCAAAACTGTTTTGCCAATTGCACTTAATTATTCGATCACACAGAGTAACAGACCTGGAATCGGGGCAGAAAAGGGGGTGGAGGAAAGATGGGAATAGTCAAAACAGATCCGAGTGTAATTTGGATTCTTTATTTTATTTAAAAAAAGAAGAGTCATTGCCAAAGCTGTTTTTAAAGAAAGGTGATCACCATGTGCAGCTGAATTCATGTGAAGGATGAAAAGATGAGGGAAAGCAAGTCTTCTGAGCCTGCTGGTGCCAGCCAGACAATGAACCTGGGGGAAAACAGTGGCCGGGGGGGGGGGTGGAGAGCAAGCAAGGGAGGGAGGAATACTAAACCCCAAAGAAAGGGGTAAAAGAAAAGAAAAACCCACCCAAGTATGTGCAGAATCAAAGCAGATATTCTAAAGAAAGGTCAGAAGCAGAGAAAATGTTCTTGTGTGTGTGAATAATCTGTGCAGCCGAAAAGGGGAAAGCGGAAGGGGGGGGGGAGAGAGAGGTGAATAATAAACCAGTGGCTTGAAAGTTATTACACCACGCAAAAGGGAAACTGTTCCGCCCCCCCAAAAAAAGTGCAAAGTGAAACAGATGTTCCTAACAACATTGACTGATGGTGAGGTGAGGAGTTAGCCCCAGCAGCAACTAGAACAAGGTCCATGAAAACATCGGGCCAAGGACTCCTGACCAAAACAATGCTAGCAGGTCGAATGGATTGAAAAGCGAGACAGAGAATGGCCCTTGTGCATGTCAAAGTCTCATCTTCCAAACAAAACTGGGGGGGGGGGTTTAAATTGTTCGCGATTTACTCTAGGAAGTGGGAGGTATAAGGAGGCGAAAGGGCAGACTTTGAGGAGATCCATAGCCCTACGTGGGAGTTGCAGTTTCCCATGTTGATGAGCAGGGGAGCAAGGAGCGGGGCCACACTGAGGAGTCAGCCCCACTGGCTTTGCTCTCCTCCCTCTCGTGATGTCTGCATGCGTAGTACCAACATCCACAGAAGGAGACGTATATTTAAGAATATAAGGAGGTCAGGGAAGCCTGAGGGATCAGGCGGGTGGCCCCTTCCAATGACATCTCAACTAGAAGCCACCACATCTAGTGGCAGCAAATCCCATTTTTCAAGCGGAAGAAAGTGTCGTGAAAATAACTGCGTTCTTTTGTTTCAATCTGCATCCACCACAGGATTAAAGGTGGAAATGCAGGGTTGTGCTGCCTATTACAGGTCACCTGTGATTTAATTGCCCTGCTGAATCAGGCCAAGGGCCCATCTAGTCCAGCACTCTGTTCCCACAGCCCAAAGGCAGGACTGGAGAGATCAACAGCCTTCTCCCCACCAGTGATTCTCAGACATTGGCATTCAGAGGCATATATTGCCTCCAACAGTGCAGGCGGGATATAACCATCATGGCTAATAGCTTGTGCTTGTGGTTTGCAGTGCATTGTTATTAATAATAGTAAATTAGATTTCCAGCCCACCCTTCACTGTAAGGTCCTAGGGCAGGCTGAAACAATGTAAAAATACAATATTAAAACTGGCTAAAAACAATCTACAATGAGAAGATTAGGCTGAGTACTAAAGGTATTTATCACAAGAGATGCACCCAGACTTTGGAACCCACCTTCTGACCTGGGAAGTTTCCCTTGCTATATCTTTCTAATGCCTTTTGCAAAATTGCTGGTTTTTTGTTTTGTTTTGTTTTTAAAGAAGGGATTTTATTCATTGTTCGAAGCTGCAATCCTATACTCACTTTTCTTGGAAGCATGCTTTGTTTGACTCCATGGGACATGGGTAGAAATGTACAGGATTAGGAACGGAGGAAACTGCGTCAGACCATTAGTCCTTCTAGCTCAAAAATGCCGGGGAATGAAACCACTCCCCCTGCCCTAGAAATATAGAGATGGCAGGGACCTTCAATCAATGCCTTGCAATGCAGGAATATATAGCTGTTCCATACAGGGATCGAACCTGCAACCTTGGCATTATCAGCAATATGCTCTAACCAACTGAGCTGTCCAGGCACTGCTGTTCAATTGCACTGCTAAAGCTGTTGAAAGGTGTTTTCAGGGTGCAATTCATGGGAAGGTCATAGGATTCTGTTGTCATTTAAATCTCTCCATTCAGTGCAACACGGCAACAGATATGACTGGCTACTGCTGCTTTCGTGCTTGCCATGCTTGTCTAGCAGCAATGCCATTACAAAATGGAGCAGGGGGCTGGCAGGTCACTCAGAGAGGCTTGGTGGGTGAGTTTGGGGTGAGCTTGCAGTTCCCACCTCTGCTGTACATTTTCAATCTCTTTCCCAGGGTTTAAAAAGAAGTTTTGTAACAGATTTTAAGTTTAGTGCTTCATGTTAAGCACCAAATGCATCGCTACAGAATTATATCCAATTTGTTCTGCATAAAGCATGTTGAGTGCAGGATCAGGACGTTACAGAAAATTGTTGTTCTCCCTCTCCTTTTATAGATGAAGCTTTCCAACGCTGGAATCCTGAGCAGGTGTCTCAGTAACTGACTTGTTCCCAGCATAGCTGTGTACTGGGCGGCAAAGAAAATTAGGAAAATACAGCTGGACTGTGAAAGAGAAGGAACATTTAAAGTAATTGTGGTCCTCTTCAACCTAAACCATATGCTGGAGGGTAGACTGTGGGTTGAATAGGCCTAAAATCAAAAGTTATTTTCCTTTCATTGACCTTCTGTTCCCTTCCTGCACATGAATAAAGTTTGGATTTATAGGTGAAATGGTCCACTTGTTAAGAATGCCTAAAAATTAAATAAGTGCATTAGTTATTGTTATGTACTCCGGAGCCAGTGAATGCTTGTAGGGTAATAAATACCTTGCTCCTTTTAACCTTCTGCCGCACTGTATTTATAGAAGGCCAGCTTTTGGAATAAAGAAGAAGAAAACTTGAAACTCTGAGGAATGTATTTCAAAGGTTCTCCTGGGAGACGGACAGTGCAATGAAGAACGCTGCCTTATCCTGAAGCAGACCACTGGCTCACCGACCCCTAAACAAGAAGAGTCTGCTGGATCAGGCCAATGGCTCATCTAGTCCAGCATCCCATTCTCACAGACGCCTGTGGGAAACACAAGAGCAGGATCCAAGCACAAGAGCACTCTACCCTCATGCTGTTTCCAGCAACTGGTATTCAGAAGCTTTGCTACTTCCAACTGTGGAGGCAGAACGTAGCCATCACGGCTAGCAGCCATCAAGAGCCTTCTCCTCCTGATTCTTGTTAGCTGGGAAAACAAATGATTACAGAGTCCATATTGTTAGGGTCAGCTCACCCCTATTTTTTCTAGAGGCAAATCGCATACACATACAAATTCAAATTACCATTGCGTTTTCTTAAGCCACGGACACAATACGATTCAGTCTGAAGCCCAGAGACAGCCAGCGGCTCAAGATTCATTAAGAATGTTTTGTTTGGTTTGGTTTTGCTACTCTAAAGAAGTACATCAAGCTTTTTTTTCCTCGCCCCTCCCCCCAGCAAAATGGACATAGATTTAGTTGTGAAACTCCCATTAAAACTAATGGGAATCACGCAGCTCAGTTCATGCACATTGTACCAAAAATATGCCCCCTAATGTGTTATCGTAAAATGACCTTTGCAATGTAAAATGCCCGTTGTTTTTCCCCTCTTCTCTCCCCTCACCCTTTTTTTAATAGAAAAAACTAAAACAAATGTTAACTGTTTAGCTGTCCAGGCTCCAAGATCTATTTGTATCACAGGGATCAAAGATGCTGTTTGTCCTGAATTATAAATTAACACAGAAGTATGCGAGCTAAAGGAGAAAAAGACATTTCCTTTTTCAAACCTTTAATGCAGTAATATTCTGATCAGGGGGAGGTATGTGGCTTCTGTGCTTCAAGAAGCAATGCTGTTGAAAGAAATCATGGGTCCAAGAGGCTATTTGACTGTGCCCATCCCAGTGGGCCAACTGTCATGGTGTCAAATGGGGTTGAGACGGAATGCCAGCATCTGTCAGAAGAGGATTCTAAGATGGGAATAGGAGGCGACCCAAGCAGTGACTTGGAGGAGGACACTGCCCTGAGACTGCTGGGCATCCCAAAATGGGAGGGGGACGCAGCTGAGCCAGTCTCTCCTCCTGCTCCTGAGAGGGAGGTTCCCACAGTAACTGAGGAGACAGGCGGCCAGTTGGCAGAACCAGCTAGACTGAAGGTGCATGGAGTGCCAAAGGGCTGGACAGGTGACTCGGCCTCCATTTGGAAATGGTCACTTGCAAGCACAGTCTTCAGTGGAAACAACTGGCCTCACCCTGCTCCTTTACAAGTGGAATGGGAAGGGGGTCCATGTAAGGTTTGGGGAGAACATCTTTGCTTATGACGTCCAGCCCTTGTGCCCTGTATCTTGAGCAGATGCAGACATCGTGTGATGAGTGAGGACATCACTTGCCATTTGGCTAGGACCTCAGAGTCCCAGCAAGAAGCAAAAGTGGGTCCTGCAGTCCTGCAATCTGCATGTATCCTGTTTGGCAAAGGTCCAGGGCTCGCAAGGAACAGGGCCTCGCTGATTTCAGAAAAGGCTTATTAAGCAGAGCCTTGGCAAACGAGATCCTGCCTGGCAATGGGCAGTAGCAGGGTCTCATTTGATAGAGGCATCACAGGCAAAGACAAACCCAGTAAGGTGCTAACTGGGGAACCAAAGGCCAGAACCGGCCCTCAATGGCTCCCTAAGTGGCCCCTGTGACTCTGCCCAGGCCATGCCTCTTACTGGCTCTGCTTTGCACCCTCCATGATGGTTTTTGCTGGCTGGGATGTGTTATTGACCTCTGATAATGCCTCTTTCCTTGCCTGGATGGAGGAGAGAGGGGCATGTGTGTGTGCGCAGAAACTAGCCTAACTGTACAAGGATAAAACTTCACACTAATTGCTCCTCTGGCCCTACTCATCACTGTCATGTGGCCCCTGGAACCTTACCCAAAATGGAATGTGGCCCTTGTAAAAAAGACACACACACACACACACACACTGCAGAAAGGTTACAGTAAGTAGAGCCATGCCACGTAACAGTCAGGTTCAGGGAACTGTAGCATAGCACATTCAGGTTCCGGCAAATTATATCAGTACCCCGGACAGCTCTCAGTGAACTTAGACTGCCTGGAATTTCCCCCTTGATTGGAAGTTAATAGGGGTCTGTTGTCTCAGCAAAGGCAGACATCTATAAAGGCAGGCAAGGCTTGTTCTGCATTAGACCCCACTCGGTGCATTAGAATTTCATTCAGCAGCAGAGCATCTGCTTTTCATGCAGAAGGTCTCAGGTTCAGTCCCCAGCATCTCCAGGTAGGACTGGGAATATCTCCTGCCAAGAACGCTGGAGAGCCGCTGCCAGTCAGTGTAGACAATACAGGGGTAGATGGACCAATGGTCTGATTCGTACATCACATTAATTTTAAAAAAGGAAAAGTAAAAAAAGTAAATATGCTTTAACCTGGGTTATATGGCTTGCTATACAATATTTATTGTGATACTCCTTTTATTATGTGTTGAATTTTACTGTTAGCTACCTTAGGCATTTTTTAATGGAAACGATAAGTATAACAGTATCAAATAAATAATACATGAGGAGTTCTTAATGTTACTGGAGATTTGCCCAAGCAGATGCCCCCGCAAAACCCCAAGTAACCCAGAGGAGCTAACATGTTTTAAAATAATATCAACAGTATTTTAGTCCATGCACACTTGCTGCCCCCAAATAAACCTTCCCTCTTTTCACTGTTGGTCTGTTGCAAAATCTGAGCGTGCTTCAAGGGTATGAAAAGAAAGGCTGCATTTAATGACTGAATCCTCCAGCCTGCTTTACTGTCTTTTCTGGCTTTCTGAAAAACCTGGTGGATTGAGAGCCCTTCAGAGATCCGGCATGCTGCATATACATACTGTCTTAATGCAGGCAAGAGTTCATCTGTGCATGTGCAGCTGGAATAATTTTTGGAAAGAATGCAAATGGAAGGAGCAGGTTGGCTCCTTTTATCTTCCAGATTCTGTGAGAACTTCAAAAATGAGCAGAACGTTTAGAATCAAGACAATGGAACTCAGATATTTAACTTTCCGTTTTAATTATTCCTTTGCCTTCCCTTCCATCCTTGATGGACTTGCAGGCTTCCCTCATCTCAACCCAAAGCATTTCGAAGCACATGCAAACCCACAGGACACTTCTTTTGTCCTTTCAAGTTCAGTTGCTCTCAGGTACCCATATGTCACCGGCAATCCCATATTTTCACATCTAGACAGTTTCGGGTCACATCTCACCTACTGAAAAACGATGCCTTAAATCCCAAAGTCGAAGAAGGAAAGCCCTTCATTAAAGTCAATGCAAGATTTATGAATTCAGAAGTTTGCTTGTTTATTTAAAAGAAAAGAGTTTGAAAACAGTCCAGGCAAAGTGGAGCGCTTTGAGGAAAGAGCACATTCATTTCCATGGGAGAAATTTAAACATGGGGTTTCATGAACATGACAAGATTGCATTGAGATTATTACACCTCCTGTAAAGAGCAAAAACAACAAGGGAGCCTGACAGTTTCCCATTGGCTCTAGAAACCCCTCTCCTATCATGTCATCAGGTAAGTGAGCACATTGACTGTAGCCTAAGTCCTTCACTTTGGCTGAAATGTGTCCATTGTTTTAAATTGATAGGCAGTTCAGAGCAGGTAAATATTATCTCATGGGGCATGTTACTTCCAGGAGGAGACAGTGACCAATGGGTACACACATCAAAGCAAACTCTACCATTGAGCTATGGCTCTCCCCTGCAAGTGCATGGAGTTAATATACATGCATTTAAATGCACGTGCACTGGAAAGATGCATCTACTCCCTTCATTCAGAGATTAAAATATTAGAGAGTTGTCTGAGCTGGGCTACAGCCAGAAGTATAGTGGTCATGGGAGTTGAAGCCCTTTTACTATTTCCCCAGTGGGGTCCCTGTCTCCAGGGTCCTACAGCCACCCAAACAGCATGAAAGGGGAGCTTTTAGCCACTGAGAATGAATCTTTTTACCTTTTGTGCTTATTGGAGCCAATCAGAGTCAAAGGAGGTGAATCAGCCAGCAAGGATTGGCTCCTAGGGTCACTCTGGAGAAGGCGTGGCAGGAATAACCCTGGGGATTTGTTCTGTGTGTTCCAAAACAAGCATTTAGGAACACTGAAAACATAAAGTGATTCACTTTCAAGAAAATGGTTGAAAGTTTCACTACGTACAACAGAACTTCAAGGGAAGCGCAACTTAAGTCAATCCAAAAGAAGACATTGGAAGATTCTAAAATATTTTATGTATATGCACAGAAAATAGTGGATCTAGCTGAAATGCAACACATGGAGATCTGTATTGGTCAAATTAACAACAACAACAACATATGGAACAGACCCTGAACTTCTTAATTTTCCACCACGCTAAGGCCAGTACTGAGGTGAGCCAGGAACCAGGAGGTTGAGACATACCAGTAGTATGGACTAAAGAGTAAAAAGTGGAGGACAAATCATGGGGGTGGGGCCCACAAGCCTGTCAGAACGGAAGAACAAGTCAGAACTTAATGATAAGCCAAGAGACAGGATCAAAGGATAACCAATGGATACAGGAACACACCACTCCTCAGGAAGCTGATGTTGCTCAAGCAAGGTCCAGTTGGAACAGGAAGAGTTGTTGTACTCCTTCCTGTCCAGGAATATCTGGATGGGCAGATACTGAGAAGCTGCCAACTGTACTTTGGTGGCTCCCCACATGGAGCAGCTATCCACAGTCCCCAGTAGCTCATGACACCAGCAGAGGGAGTTGAACTCCAAAGAATAGCAGCTCTGGGAGCCCTCAGTAACAAATGTTTTAAAGGACATCCCTCCAAACAATATAATTAGGGACAGTAAATTCACCAGAAACATGCATCAGAATGTAAAGACTTTCCCTGATAAAGAAGGAAAGCTGGAGCATATATTAACAATTGGTGACTCTGCCAAAAAGAAGATAATGTTCTATAAACGTGAGGCACATTTCACAAGGACTGAACCTTCCTTCTTTGATAGGAACAGAGCTATCTTGTGGGATGAGGCTCTACATGTGCACTGGAGCATTTATGGAGCTCTGGGCTCGAGGCTTTGCTTGGGGTGCAAACATCCAAGCAGAACTGCAATCCTTTAAAACGTGACTCAGTGGGGTTCCATCTGTGGTCACAAAGCAGCAGCAACCACCAGGGAGCCCCCAGGGAAGATATTAAAAGGTCTTACTCTAAGGTAGGGCACAACCTGGCCTCTGATCATATGCCCCATTCTTCTTAAATGGACAAACCACAATGTAAGGTAAGCATTTCTGTTTCCATGACACCCAGCAAGAAAATAAACATTCCTCTCCCTGGAAAATGACACACATGATAGCAAAACGTTTTAGCAAGTCTAATGACAAAACGCAGAGCCGTCATAACAGATTACAGGCGACACAGCGAAAAGACTTATTTTGATAGCTTTGAATGAAAAAGAATATTGTCAATGTTTTGCATACAGAAGGAAGGAGGCTATTTTCAGGTCACTGTTCTTTGTTCTAAAAGTGACATAAATGGACTGTATGTTGCTGTTTTTTACAGGTATTTTTCAGAGGTTTATATTTGTGTATCTGAACAGAGAGCAATACAAAAGAGGGTGGATAACAAACTCTCTAGGTATTTCTTACAAACCTCCCCAGCTGCACATCAGGTTAGATTTGAAAAAGCAAGAAGAAAAATATCTGGCCAGGAACACACAATGTTACAGTTTCACCTCTGAAAATAAAAGGCCTTGGCGATTTAGGAAAGGGAATATATATTTTTAATGGGGGTGGGGATATGATTTGAATGTATGTTTTATCTTTTAATGAGAGTGGTAATATTCTGTGCAAATGCACCAATGAAATCCTATGCCAAGACAAAAAATGCTAAAATGCTACATTATGCAAATGAATACTAAATTATGCAATTTTATGTCATTGACCATTGTTTAGCTTTCATAAAAACAG
Organism: Podarcis pityusensis; assembly: GCF_964106645.2. Classification (NCBI taxonomy): domain Eukaryota; kingdom Metazoa; phylum Chordata; class Lepidosauria; order Squamata; family Lacertidae; genus Podarcis; species Podarcis pityusensis. Next base: position 57,466,448 of record NC_138033.1, on the reverse strand, counting down.
CCAAGGTTAAGAGAGCTATATATTTAAAATTCATGTTTAAAACATTGCACTTAGACATTAAGAGATTAAGGTGATGGTTTTATTCACAACATAACAGATTTCACAAGAGGGAGCGTGACGTTTTGCACTGAAACAGGGAGTATTTATGCGTTCGAGAAATTCAAATTCTGCACTTGGAACAAACAGCGCAAATCTATATATGCAAAACAAATGTGCATATTCTCATTCTACAGACTGTATTTTGAATTAAGTAGATAGAAGGAATTAGGTGTGTTTAGCCTGGGGAAGACTGAGAGGCAATGATAGCCATCTTCAAATATATGAAGGGCTGTCACATGGAAAATGGAGCAAGCTTGTCCCCTGCTATTCCAGAGGGAAGGATCTGAACCAATGGATCCAAATGGCAAGAAAGGAGATCCCAACTAAACTTTCTGATGGTAGGAGCCATTTGGCAGTGGAATGGATGACCATACAGAAGGTGATGGACTCTCCAGCAGGGGTGAATGGAGAGGTAGAACCAGCTCTGCATCCTCAGCCATCCTGCTCAGACCTGCCAGGATGAAAGGAGGATGGCTCATTTCATTAGACTTAGTAGTCACTTGTCACCTGAAGGTCCCCAAGTGACTTAAAGCAAAAAATTAAAAAAGATATGCAATACATATTACCATGGATGGTGGTGCTTACATCCCATATTCTGCTGGGCTCTGCAGAGGGCCTTCTTGGTGGTGGCACCCGCCCTGTGGAACACCCTCCCATCAGATGTCAAGGAAATAAACTTTTAGAAGAATCTGACTTTTAGAAGACATCTGAAGGCAGCCCTGTTTAGGGAAGTTTTTAATGTTTGACGTTTTATTCTGTTTTTAATCTGTTGGGAGCTGCACAGAGTGGCTGCAGAAACCCAGCCGGATGGGCAGGGTATAAATAATAATAAATTATTATCACTATTTGGATCAAGTCTGTTGCTGATGCCTGGACTGGCCCAGGATCCAGTGCAGCCTTGGCTAGGCAGGTTCCACCTCTTCTCCATCCCCTCACCCCCTGATTTGAAGTTTTGCTTCTAACTAATGCCAGTAGCAGCTCCCCCCTCTACTTTCAGCGGTAGCAGCAGGGACCTCCACAATGGCAGAGGCTCCCCATTGGCAGAGCCCAACCAAAGGGTGTGGATTGCTCTGGAAGGCACCAGTGCCACAAGACCCTTTGCCATTTTTGCTTGCCAGCAGAGTAACATGATTACTTCTGCTAGGATGTGGCTTTCTGGTCTATATTTCCTAAAAGGAGAACCATCCCTCTTGGCTTTCAGGCCAGTGAGGGAGATGAGCTGTTGCAGCATCAGTGAATGTAGCACACAGTGGGTGAGGGAGAGCCTTCAGTGATGTATAGGGGAGAGAGAGAGAGAAATTGGGGCTCTGGAAGTCAAGCTTGGCATGTGGAGTGTGGCAGTCATGTCCCTCTTTTGATCTGTGAAATGTTGGAGCAGAACGTATGTTGTACTACCTCTGAGCTGTGGCCCACCATTGGCATAGGCCAATGATGTCATCATCCAGTGACTACCTCTCAGTGATTCCTACAAGGCCCAGTCCCTATCTGACCTATTTTTACCTCGCCTGGGAAAGTGGGGTCTTGGCTGACCTCCAGCTACAGAGGCTGCTTCTGTTGCTCAGGATACCTAGAGGCTACCAGGGTAAGGCCATCGGATAGCGGTTATTGCCAGGGTTGATATTATCTGGATTATGGTTCTTGAACTGCTATTGTTAGACCTTATTGCTATCAGTGGATTGTCTAGCGTATATTTAGTAATATATATTAGTGTGTTTGTGTGTCTATATATGCATAGTGTGCATCTGCTAGTGTATTGGCTATATGCACAGTGTGTTATTTCATTACCAAATTTCATTAATTGTTTGTGAATTATCTTATGTAAACTTTTTGATGTCATGAGCCACTTTGAGCATGAACTATCACAGATAATCCACTATCTCCCCCAGTCACTATTCTGTAGGGACAAATGAAGGAGTGTGAAATTGAACTCTGGCATAGCTCAGGGCTGGAGGAGCATGTGCTTTGAAGGCAAAACGTCCTGGGTTCAATCCCCAGCATCTCTGGGTAGGGCTGGGAGAGACACCTGCCTGTCAGTCAGTGTTGACAGTACTCAGGTAGATGAACCAATTGCTCCAACTTGGGATAAGGCAGCTTATACCAAGCTGCATGGGGCCAGCTCAACGAAAGCTGGAAGAAGAATTTAAAGAAACAAACAAACAAACAAACCCTCCAGGGATGTTCAGACAATCGCTTATTACAAGGAAGGCCTCTTGTGAATTCCTCCCCAACCATCTCTCAGGGTGAGCTCACACAATGCATCACAGCTAAGAATGTTTCTCCACAGGGACTCCAGTGTTCACCCTAATTCTCCTCCTCGTCGTCATCTCCTCTGTTTCTAAGCTTTAAGACAATCCCACCATTCTCCATAATTCTCCATATCCTGATCCAAACATTAATCCATTGGCTTAAAACGTAAAAGAGGCGAATATGATTTTTTTTACTGCCTTCTCGTCCGAAGCTGCCCTTACGTAGACAATAGGCTGAGCAGCAAAGAGGCTGTTTTAATGAGTCCCTCCATTTCACCAGAGTGGCCTTTTTTTCCTGGATTCATCAGGATGGGAGAGGCGAGAAGGAAGCCACCTCTCTCCTCCTGGTGAATCTTAAAGCCTTAAATTGAGACAGTGAGATTCATATTTCAGCAAGCCGGGGAACCAAGTTTAGACTGCCATTTTGACATTCTCTTTGGGGAATCAGTGGAGTAAACACCCATACTTGATTCACATCCATGGTCTCTTGCTTGCTTAGAGTTATGCCCATCTGTTCAGATGGCATCCTGCCCACCAAGGCTGCCCTTGGGAACGCAGGCTGCCCGACAATTGGCTTCAGTATGCATTTCTCAAACTGGGCCAGCCAGTATCAGCCTTCTTTTGGGAAAGGCCCGGGAGAAAAAGAAATACATTTCATTGGCGGTGTTAATTCCACACACACACACACACACACACACACACATCCCTTTCCCTCTGTCATTGTCGGGGAAGTTTTAAGGGATTGTTTCAATGTAATGTAATGCAGCAGAACCACCCGCCATCCAGTTGAATGTTCAAGGATTCCACTGCTTGATTCCCTGCAAAGGGAGCGAATGAGGACAATTAATGAGGTATCCTATCCATTAGGGAAGGACAAAATTGTCTATTTCAGTTTCTCATCATTCCAGGGTTATATTCTACCCATCACATTTTTGCATCAGTTTGCAATTTCTTAAAAATCCTCATTTAAAAATTCAGCAGTTCAGTGTACATTTCTCCCAATTATACACATCTTTGTATTAAACGTTGCCTAACTCACACATTTTTTTGCAAGCAAATTTCCTTCGTATACTGCATTTTCCATGCTAATATATACATTCTTATGCACACGTTACCTGGAAAGAGAACCACATCGCAAAATGCAGGTGCGAAAGTGTAGATTTTTAAAGAATGGCTTTGTTTCAGTTCGCCCATTGTTCTGGAAAGTGTGAATTAGGTAGGTTCTCGTTAAAATTCAAGCCGAACTGAATTTCTCTCCCACCCTTAGTGTCCATTTCACCTGCTGGGTTTCTCCAGCATTCAGGAGTCCTCTTTGCAAATTCCTCCACATTAGGAAATGGAATTTGGTGCTCAAGTAGAAAGATTTTGCTATTCAGAAATCTTGCAGTTGGCACTGCCCTACCTGCAAGAAAACAACCCTGCCTTGTGGTTGAAACATCGGCCCAATTATGCTAATTGCTCTTCTCCAAAGGTGCCAAGAAAATGACATTCATGGCAGCCGGCTGAATTGGGAGGGAAAGGCAAAGGGAGCAGCATTAACAGCCCTGAAATATAAGTAAGTCAGGGAACCCCCAGTGCAGAAACGCAGCACACAGACAGGTTCTTAATAGACTGGTTTGAAATAGTTCACGTCCCTTTTCATATTACCAGTTTTAATTCATGGCATCAATGGTCTCAAGGAGGGACAATGTGGTCACTGTTAGCAGCCAGAGCAAATCCACTACAGCAAAGGCTGTGACTCAGGGGTAGACCACATGCTATATGTGTCAATTTTATTCATGTGTTTTATTTACTGACACAATTTATATACTGCTTATAGCCACAGCAGCCTCCAAGTGGTTTTCAAAAGTACAGCAAAAAGAAAGAAAAAATCAGTTGAAACTACAAAATCAGGCTTCATTTAAAATGCCTGCTGGAAGAAGAAGAAGAAGAAGAAGAAGAAGAAGAAGAAGAAGAAGAAGAAGTCGTCTTCAGTAGAGAATTTCAGTAGGAGGGATCCTGTCTGACTTCAACAGGAAGGGAGTGTCATAAAACTGGACCCACAATACTAAATGCACAGCTCACGGCGGATACAAGTTGTGCATCCAAGCCATGGGGGACCCCTAACACTGAACCCCCTGAATACTTCGGGGATTGGGCAGAGATCTAAGAGATTAGGCAGTCCTTAAAGTCTCCTGGAGCCAAGTCAGTAAGAGCCTTGTAAATTAATACAAGAACCTTGAACCCGGCCTGATAGCATATGGGCAGCCAGAGCAGGCTTTTGAGCACCAGAGTCATGTGCTAGCGATAGTGTGTCCCAGTTGGTTTACAATGTCAAGCAATACAAGTCATGCTGATGGACCAATGGTCTGCCTTGGTTCAAAGGCGGTTTATTGTTTTCCTCTCACGTATCGATTTGGGAACCTCTTCTCATGAATATATCACAGATTTCACAAGAACTAGGCCTCTAATATATAGAGATAGAGATAGTCTTGTTGTTGTTGTTTAGTCGTGTCCGACTCTTCGTGACCCCATGGACCAGAGCACTCCAGGCATTCCTGTCTTCCACTGCCTCCCGCAGTTTGGTCAAACTCATGCTGGTAGCTTCGAGAACACTGTCCAACCATCTCATCCTCTGTCGTCCCCTTCTTCTTTCCCAACATCAGGGTCTTTTCCAGGGAGTCTTCTCTTCTCATGAGGTGGCCAAAGTATTGGAGCCTCAGCTTCACGATCTGTCCTTCCAGTGAGCACTCAGGGCTGATTTCCTTCAGAATGGATAGGTTTGACCTTCTTGCAGTTCATGGGACTCTCAATAGTCTCCTCCAGCACCATAATTCAAAAGCATCAATTCTTTGGCGATCAGCCTTCTTTATGGTCCAGCTCTCACTTCCATACATAGAATGGAGATACATAGAGATAGAGAGAGATATTTAAAATTGGGTGTGCCTGAAGAGCAAAGAGCCTGGGTCTATAGGACCAAAGTGTCATAGCCAGACATATGAGCACTTTGCAGAAGTGTCTGAATTCCAGTAGTCAGGATAGTCCAGAGTCAAATCCAAAGCACAGTTCTCTAGAGGTCCAGGAGTATCCAAGTCACAGTCCATCAACAAGGGCAGTTGAGCTTGCTGGAATAGAGCATGTGCTCTACCTCCGTGTCACGGCCTTTGGCAAGGAGAATGCAAAGGATTTGCTCTGGCCACTGAACAGTGACTGCATTGCCCCTCCTTGAGCTTGATTGGAAAAATATAACAAAACAATAACCTTCAAAGAGGCTTAAATATATATTTTAGAGGCTTTCATTGTTTTATTGTTTGTGTGTTTGCCATCTCAGACTCCTCTGGAAGGGCAGGCTATAAATGGAATGAAATAATACTATACCCACTGGGTCAGAGAACAGTTTCCCATGGAATTCATTCTAGAACTTTTCCCATTAGAAAAATATGAGAGACTTTGTAATGTAGCAGCAGAGTTATTGTCTATTGCAGTGGTGTGGTTGGTGTTCCAGCAGGGTGAGATGATGGACCTCTCTCTCTCTGCCCTGTCTTCATTAAATGAGTAGTGGTATTTTATGATAATCTTTCCCCTAAGGGAAAAAAATGTTGTTTAACATGAGGGTGGGGGGAGAGGAGGAGGAGGGGAAATAATCCTGCTCCTTTTCATTCAGGAGACAAAAGCCTTCTCGATGCAGCATCCCCACTCTGTGACTCCGCTGTTCTGACACTGTGTCAAGGTGCCTCCACTCGGCTCCTTGTCTCTGATCACAGTTGGAGTGTCTTGATAGAGTCGGGAATCAGTTGTGTCAGCAAGTCTTGGCAGAAAGTCAAAGAGGGAGCGTCAGAAATAACCATGCCCCCCTTTGCTAAAGCAGAGGATGCTGGGAGATGTTCCCCCACTTCTATCTCCAATTTAGTGTTTTAAAAAAAGAAATTAATGTTCATTTTAATGCTCCATAAACCATTCTTATGGTGCTTGTGCATCAAATGGTCTAGAAGAGGGGAGGGCAATTCACAGCTGAAAGTCTAGCTTCAGCCCCAAGGGACAATGTGAACTGCCCCCCTGGTGACCACTATGGATGGGTGAATTTATCGATTTCGGCTTCTCTCAGTTTCTCATTTTTCCAGTCTTAAGTACAGTTCTTCATATTTACACACCGGCTTGCTTGCTTGCTTGCTTGCTTGCTTATTTATTTTATTTATTTAAAGTCCTTGTGAAAATTCATCAGCATTTTAGTGTGATTTCCTCCCAATATACACATTTTTGTATGCAATTTCCCCCAATATAATTGCAAAGCAATTTTCCCTAGCACAATGTATTTCTGTATATTATTTTCAGTAATCTGTGCTCTTATTTTTTGCATACTTTACCCTAGGATTTGTATTTTTGCATGCATTGCTCGACTAAAGAACAAAATTGCAAAAATCAGAAAAGTGTGAATTTCAAAAGATGCCTGTGTTTCAGCTTGCATACTGTCACAGAAAGGGCGAATTAGGCAAGTCCACCTTTAAATGTGAACCGAGTCTAATTTCTCCCTCATCTCTAGATGGTTCTGAACGTTAGGGCCAGACCATATATATATTTTCTGCCTGAAGGGAAGGGCAAGATGGTGCCACCTTTTTCAGGTCCGGAAGCTGACAGCAGAGGCAGCTGAACACTAGTCATGAAGTGACAAATTCAGAAGTGCATGGTCTCTTTATGACAGTCACAACCCCACCTCCCTTCTAAGATCTTATAGTTATACAATAATAATTAGGAATGCATTGCAACAATCAGTGCAGATCTCCACGTGTTGCCTTCTAGCTACAATGATGTTTCCTAAACTTCGGTCTACAGCTGTTTTCGGACTACAGTTCCCATCATCCCTAACCACTGGGCTTGCTAGCTAGGGATGATGGGAGTTGTAGTCCAAAAACAGCTGGAGACCCGAGTTTGGGAAACACTGAGCTAAAGCTACTATTTTCTGTGCATGAGCAAATGATTCAGGGTGCTCCAATATGTTATTTCAGAGTGGCTTAAGTTGTGTTTTCCTTGAAGTTCCATTGTATGTAACAGAACTTGCACACAATTTTCTTAAAACAGAAGCAAGCACCTTGTGCTTTCAATGTTCCTAAATGCTTAGCTTTGGAGCATACATAATAACTCCTCCTTGGTGTTCTTCCTGCATCCCTTTCCACAACTGCTAACTCGCTTCCTTTGACTCTGTGGCACAAAGGGAGAGAACTGGCTTTTCCGCAGTGGCTTAAGAAGCTCCCTTTCCATGCTGTTGGGCAGCTCTAGGCCTCTGGAGACAGGGACCCCACTGCAGAAATAGTAACAGGTCTTTGACCCTCCACAACCTTGGAGCACTGCACCTCTGCATAATGTTGATGTCAGGACAGCATCCTCCAGAAGACATGAAGGCAGGAAACCAGCTGATGGGATACTGGATAGGCTTTGTAGGACATAACACACAGAAACAGACAGGGGTCTTGGGAGGAACGGCTCAGGTTGTAGTTGCTGCTGCTGCTGCTGCTACCCACTGCACACCCCTCCAGCACCCACCACCTAAAGATGCTGCCTCACTCCGCCTAATGGTTGGTTGCCTCTCTGTGATAGTGTTTATTTTTCAGTTGCCTCATTTTAGCTGTTGTTCTCTCTCCACTGTATGTTAGGTCTGACATTATTGTTTTCAGTGATCCAAAATCTGGTTTGCCGCCTTGGAAATTGCATGGGGAAGTCAAAGCACAGAAATGTGGCAAATAAATAGAAAGGTCCTGAATACGCACTCTTGCTTAGGAATGTAAGATGTCCCTTGCTGGTAAGGCCAACTCCAACCTTGAGAGAGCTGTGGGTATGCACACCCTCTGGTGGCTGCATTCTGATGTCTGTGGACCTTGGTGGTCCTACCTGGCAACAACCCACAGAGCACCCAAGTAGTGCCAGGTTGCTGCATCCAGCTGTTACTTTAGTTTTGCACAATACTGCTGATGTGGAGTCACCCCAAGGGATTGTGGGAAATTAAAATGGCACACTTGGCTTTCTTGAGTTGCTCAAAGTACCATGCTAGACTCTGTGGTGGTGGTAGGGAGTTTATAAGGAAGGGGGTCCAATGCAAGTATCAGCCGAGGGCTCTTTCATGGCCCTGGCAGGTGCCCAAAAGTGCCTTGTGACAACAGATGATGGATCAGATCAAGGTCCACCTACTCCAGCATCCTCTGCAAGAGTCTCAGCAATCAGCAGGTGCTTGAAAGCCCACCAGAAACTAGACCGTGGTCCATCAGAGGACTTCAGCCTTTCCCCCCACTCCTGGTCCAGTGGCTAACTAGTAGCATTATGGGTTGTGCAACCAGCTTTGAGATCTTTGGCAAAAGGTGCTTATTATTAAGATGCATGGTTTGCCCCAAGACGGAGGTCCGCTCATGGCTAGCACACTTAATGCTGCACGCTGAGCTGATAACCGAGCCCTCCATTCTTCTGCTTTCCATTCCATCCTGCTCTGCCCCAAATTTTCCACTGGAGGCTTGTGACACACTCCTTGCAACTTGCCTAAAGATCAGCTTCCCCACTTTCAGAGGGAGCCTTTTTGACAGCATGCAGCTCAACCGGCAGTTATCCCCCATGCCCTCCTCTGGCTAGTGAGCAGAGTGGAAGAGAGGGGAGTTTAAGAACACAGCAGCCAAGGCAGAAATTAAAAGACACACACACACACACACACACACACACACACACACACCAATCTTTATATGGAGAAAGCAGAGAGAGAGAGGTTCAAAAAATAGCATGAATTGTACACTGGAACACTTAAGACTTCATTCGGCATGGGGTCTGAATACCGCTTTCTCCTTTGCTCTTTATTACATGGTTAGAAGGCCAGCAGTGTGAAACTTACAGCTTGACTTTTGAAACACCTATAGCGGCGTAGTTTGAGAACTTCAGTGTTTGTCACCGACAGCTCCCTGCAGTGCAACATACCGGTTTCTCAATAGAGCCATATATATGATTTCCCTAAGTGCTTACAGTTCCGCCGTCCTACATAGGCTGCTTTCAGAAGTGACACTTAAATTGGTATTTTTGCATTTCCCCCATGGGTGGGGGGACGGGACGGCATTGGCTAAAATGCACATGCTCTTAAACTCCATCCCAGGACACTGATATGGCGAGGGGGCTACCTCTATGGGGGGACCTTCTTCAAATCTACTGGTTTCTCATGGAGGACTCGCTTAACACTGTCCCCCCTCCTCCCTGCAGACCTCACCTCCAACCACAACAAAGTCCAAGGGCCAGCTCATACATCATCACATAGCCCTGCTGGGAAAAGTTTCACCTACTACATTTTTATTTTGGAGGGTTTTTTTGTTTTTAATAACAGGAATTATACCAACAAATGCAACCGCTTTCAAAAAAGAAAGAAACTCAACATAGAGAGGGAATCTAAAACAAAATGGGGAGCAGGGGGAATAAAAAGCAAGAAAGAGAAAATAAAATAGAGGGGTAGGGAATGTAACCGGAGGGGGAGTGTAGGAAACAAAGAGGTTGAAATACAATAATGTAAGTCGTATTCATGGGTGAGGTTCAAAGCTACTCTTCTGCATGTGGAAAGTTATTTTCAAGTTGATGGAAGGACTGCCTAACATCTCATGCTGGATTGTTGCAACAACATCAACAGCAAAAAGGTGGAACTAAATCCAGCAGTATTCTTTGTCTTGTGGAGCCTCAATATGATACAGAAAAAGCTGCTATAATTAAACTATGGAATTTTCTCCCACAAAACATAGTGGTGGCCACCAACTTGGATAGCTGTAAAAGGGGCTTAGACAAATTCATGGAGGACAATCGTAGGAGCACAGGCAGCTGCTTTATAGCGAGTCAGACCTTGTGCTCATCTTGCTCAGTATTATCTACACTGACTGGCAGCACACATCCAGGGTTTCACATGGGCCTCTCAAGCCCCACCTGGAGATGCTGGGGATTGAACCTGGGACCTTTGGCATGCAAAGCAGATGCTCTACCACTGTGCTACAGCACCTCCACCAATGATGGCTGTGTACTGCAGGCAATAGGTGCCTCTGAATACCAGTTGCTCAGATTCAGCAGCAGAGAGAGGGATGTTGTAGATTTCTGACAGGCATCTGGGTGGCTATTGTGAGAACATGATGCTGGACTAGATGGACCATTGATCCAGCAGGGTTCTGCTTATGTTCTTAACCATTACAGCACCGTGCACACACTTAAGAGAAGCAGAATGACACAGGTTCCTGGGCGTTTTCTTTTCACTCACTCTTTGATGCAGATAGTGAATGATGAATGACCAAGATGGAAGTGCTGTTCTTCTAATCACAGCTATCTGCAAATGTTTATGTAGATGAGGAAAGGTCCATAGGCTCAATGGCAGGGCACACCCTTTGCATGCAGAAGGTCTTGGGTATTTATTTATTATTTATTCACAGCATTTTTTACTCTGCTCTTCAGCCACAAAGGCTCTCAGAGCAGCTTAAGGTCAATAGAAAACAAGACTGTCGCTGCCCTCTGGTTTCAATCTGAAGGACACAAGATGAAAAGAAAAAGGGATGAGGAGAGAAGAGGAAAACAAGCAAACTCAGGCACCAGTTCTTAAAGTTCTTATGAGCAGCAGTTGGGATGAGCTGGTCTCTCAGCAGAGCCAGTGGCACACCACCTGCTGCCCACTTTCCCACTGCTTCAGCCAAGAATGGTCTCTCCTGTCTCCCCTATGTCTCTTCTGTGTCACATGCTCTCAAATAGCAAAGCTGGGCAGGGTGTCCTTCCTCTCTGCTACAGAGGTAAAAAATGTGCCATAAATCAGTTGACAGGCCTCCTTGGCAGTGGTGGCTGGTACCCAATGGGATTGGTAGGGTAGAAGGCAGGGAGACCAACAGTAGGTGGAGCCAGAGAGCCAATCACATGCAGAGCTAACTAATTCTGGTTTTGTCCATATCCTCCTCCCTGCTGAGTCATCCCAGGGAAACACTGAGACTGAGAAGGAGGAAGTTCACAGGCAGTGCCACCTCCTGGACTGGATGTAAGCAGGAAGGCAGGTAGGTAGGGACTGCCTGAAGGTAGAGTGAGGTTGGTGGAGCAGGACCCCATTTGCCCTAATGGACCCTAATGCTCCTTGAATGTCACAGACTGGCTGGATGCAGAGGACTGGTGGGAGGCACCAGCTGGGGAACCCCCAGGGGAAGAAGGCTCAGAGCCTGGGGATTGATGGTGGGATGGTGATGAGTGGCCACAGGGAGAAGACTTGGAGGAGGTAGTGTCAGAAGCTGAAGATGCAACAGAGTTTAGGAAGCAGGAAGAAGCTGGGGCATAGAGCAGTCCTGATTCAGAGGCTGGACAGGAGGGGGGCAAGGAGAACAAGAGAAGCCTGGTTGCTGAAGATTCCAGGGAGTTTCCTCCTCCAGCTGCAACCAGCTCCCCTACTCTCTGGTCTCCCAGAACAGGCAGAGAAATAAAAAGAGCAGAGGAGAGGTTTGTTGCATGCAGACGCAGTCTCCGATTGCTTGGGGAAAACCTGGAGAGGAGGGGAGTTGTGGGAAGGTGGGTCAGTCCTTGCAACTGCCTCATTGGGGGCAAGACCTACTGAGAAGAGTCATTAGGATCACTAGACACTGAGAAGAGTCATTGGGATCACTAGGCCTGCACTATTTTGGTTTCTTTGAATAAAGAGTTAACGTCACTGACACTGGTGGCATTTTTTAAATGCTGACCTTCACCTCGCTCTGGCTTTTAACATTAGGTAGTGAGGGGCTTGGCTTTCTGCAGCACCCAGGGGATGCAACACACTGAATAAAAAGGAGCTCTCTTTAGGGGGTGATGCTAAATGCTTTGAAATGTGGTAAGCCATGCCCTCTGCATTTGAGGGCCTTCCTGCTCCAAAGACATGCCCTGACGGCACCACTACTCCTAACAGCACACAGGATGAAACTCAAACAGGGTTTTGTTTTCACACACAAAAAGCTCCCCCTCTTCTTATTCTACTTTCTTGCACTTCTCAAAGAAACTGTCTGTGCAAATTAATGTCAGAATTTTAAAATGAAATTAGTTCTGATTCCACATTAAGAACGTTCTCAGGCAGTTAAGTTGCCATTCATTAACAGAGTCAGCCAAGGCTCATATTTTGTTAAGAATCTGGTAGGTGACAAGGTAATTATCTGGCTCTTGGCATTCCTAATCCCTCATTTTCCCCCTATGCTTTTCTTTCTAAGCATTCTGCTTTCCTTCCAGACGTGGATTTTCAGAAAGACTTTGCCTGTGAAAAACTAATGGTTTCCTAAACAGGAGCTAAGGAGAGAGCAGACACCAAAGTTCTATTGGGTCCTATGATAGACGTCAACGAAATGTGGAGTCACAGCTCAGTGGTAGAGTATTTGCCTTGCATGCAGAAGGTCCCAAATTCAATTCCCTGTATCTCCATGCAGGGCTGGGAATGTCTCCTTGCCTGTAACCCCAAAGAGCCACTGCCAGTCAGTGTGGACACTACTGGGCTATGTGGACCAATGATCTTCCTAGGATCCCTGTGAGATACTTCTGGGATGACCAGAAGCAAGTGATGAAGGCAAAAGCCTTTCCCCCACAATGGGTGTTCAGGGGCAATGCATAGAACTTTGAGAAGTTTACAAGGGGGACCTTCAACAAAGCTGTTTATCCTTCAATCCATCCCTCAAATTATGAACGAAAGGAAGCAACCCCATTCTATCCATGTCCTGAACCCTTTCCTACCTGGCAACAACACAGTCCAGGGTCAATCCAAGAATGAAGTCCAGCAGTTAGGATACAGTTCAGAGTCCAGCAGTCAGGATACAGTCTGTAGAGGTCCAGGAACATCCAAGTCAAGGTCCATCAACATGGGCAGCTACAGCACCTCTGTTCTACTTCTCTTTTGTACATTGCCTGGTGATTGCAGCATCGAGACTTGACGAGGCATGTGACCTCCACCTGTTTCAAGCCTACTCCAGCTAAGGAATCACATCCCTCCTTCTGCAGTTAGCGACCCTTACCTGGCCAGCTAGGGAGCTGGGCTGTGGGCCCTTGCCTGCCTCAGCTTCCTAGAGTGCCCCTCCTGCTGCTCCCTACGCCTCTGAGCCCTCTGTGTTCGTGGGGACATGACCCCTCTGGCTCTGGTGATGGGTGCTGTTGCTCTGGTTCCTGTGCAGTGACCGCCATCATCCACCACCCTGTGAGAACTTCCTTCCCCATCCTCTGCTTGCCCCAGTGTGTCCCAGTCCTGGCTACACCCCTCGCTGGGATCCTCTTCCTCCTCCTCACCATCCTGCCATTTCAAGACAATCCATTCCCATGGGGGGAAATGCCCTCTGTTTTTGCAAGTGGAACAAACTGTAAATTAGTGTAAATCGGTTCAACTTTTCACTCCTATCCTTGGCATAGACTGCATACCCACCTTAAATTTAAAGCAATACCACCCCCCTCAAATAATCCTAGGAACTGTAGTCTGTTAAGGGGACTGAGAATTCATTTGAGGGGTATGCCACAGTTCCATTATTCTTTGGGAGGGCAGGAGGCGTTGATTTAAATGTATGGTCCTTATTCATCCATAGTCTGAATTTTTTCTTACCAGGATTTGCAGTGTTCATATACACAGGATTCTCAACACCCCCTTCTCTCACTCACCCCAGCAAAAGCAATCGTGTGATTTCTCATGGCGAAGCATTTAAATTTTTCATCTTAAAACATGGGAAAATACAGCAATGTCTGAAGCCCTGTTCTATGAAGTCAAAACAGAACCCTATAAAAACTGACAGTACAAAAATGACTTCTGAAGTTGTCTAATGATATCTTATAATTATCCCTCTGGGCACTTATAATTGTTCTCATGACATGTAATTATGTAGATAAATTTAAGTGTAAAAAACCATTATCAGTGCTGGTGTTTAACATGTGTGAGAGGGCTGGTAGTGCAGCTCTCACTTTGCAGAAATCAAAGCTTATATAAATGTCATCGTATGGAAATATATTTTTCTATAAGATTATTATACACATGTTGCTTAGAATTTGAAATCAATAGTTGGAGGCCTGATCTCTAGAAAGGGATTTAGGGCTGCAATCCTGTACACTTCTTCCTGGGAGTAAGCATCATGGAACTGAATGGAACTTACTTCCATGTAGACAAAGATAGGCTTGCGCTCTAGAGTGTCTAGAACTCTCATGCCAGATTTTGAAACACCACAGTATTTTTGATTATCTAGAAAAAAGATATAAACTGCTGAAGAAGAATTCTAAACAATGTACATAAAATATAATACAGAATAACAATCAGCAATACACAGATAAAATTAGCAATATTTTAAAAACAAGTATGCAAAACTTAATTACCGTATTTTTTGCACCATAACACTCACTTTTTTCCTCCTAGAAAGTAAGGGGAAATGTCTGTGCGTGTTATGGAGGGAATGCCTACGGGTGGCATGCCTACGGATTTTCCTCCTCTAAAAACTACGTGCGTGTTATGGTCGGGTGCGTGTTATAGAGCGAAAAATACGGTATATGCCTAGGCAACTGAAAATAGTTTATTATTGAAGAATAGTTTATTAAACTTGCTGAAGTAAGAAAGTTATTTCCTACATACTGTTAATAGGCTAGGCATTTCAGACCACAGGTGCTGCCACACAAGATTGCATCTGGGTCTAACTCACAACATACTTTTGGAATGTATGTTATCTAGACTACCAACATAATCATTGCAGTGACCAACCTGTAAGGGAGATCGGTTCAGATGGGAAGCTGAGACTGCAATTCTATACGCACTTACCTAGGAGTAAGCCCCACTGAACTCTAAGGTAATTACTTCTGAGTAAATAGTGAATGTTGGTGAGATGATGGCAGAGATGGGATTTGAACTGGGGGCATAATAGTTTTAATGACCTTTTGGTCTCTTAATTACTATTCTCTGTTGGCTCTCTTATTGTTGATAGGTGTTTTCAGCAATGTGTGTCAGGATCTGAATGTACAAGTGAGTTCAGCTGAAGGAAGGCACAGCACTGGGGTGGGGGGCATTTGCATGGGGGGAAACGGTAGGCGTGGAAGAGTTAAAATAGCATCCAGTCTCATCGACTCTCATGAGATCAGACCAGATGCTCACCCAGTTTAGAATCCTGTTTCATGCTGGGGCCAACAAGTGCCTCCTATCCTGAAAGCAGCATGTAACCATCATGGTCACTAAGAGCCTTATCCTTCATGAATTTATCAAATCCCCTTTTTAAACCATGGAAGTTGGGGGCCATCAGCACAACAGGTGGTACCAAACTTCACAGCTGAACAATGCCTGGCAATAAGACATGCAGTCTGTTCTGGATGGGATTACACTCCTCTTGAAGGGCTAGGTACATAGTGTGTGTGTGTGTGTGTGTGTGTGTGTGTGTGTGTTTTGGTGGGGTGTCTCCTGGGTCCAGCACTGTCACTAGAGGTCCCAGCTGAAATGAGTGGCACAGAGTGCCTTTTTCCACCTTTGGCTGATTTGCCAACTGCCATAATTTCTGAACAGGGATGGATCATCTGGTCTCAGTGATTTATGGTAACCTCCCAATTGGCTTACTGGAATGTGTTGTATGCAGTGGGTCTGGTAGGATCGAAGGCAGGGAAGTCAACACTAGGTGGTTCCAGAGCCAATGAGAGGCAGTGCCAGTGATTCTACTTTTTCCCTTCCTCCTCCTCCCATTGGCTCTATATGGGGTTCCCCTTGAAAGTGACTTGGGAGCTTCAATTAGTGCAGAATGCAGCTGCCAGACTGTTAAATTGGTTCAGGTGGATGCACAGATTCTAAAAGAATTACATTAGCTTCCTGTTTGCTCTGATTTGAAGGGAAGGTGCTGGTGCTTACCTTGGAAAGCCTAAACAGCTCAGGACTCAGATGCCTGGAGGTGCACCTCTCATTAGACCAGGGCTGCTCATGTCCCGAGATCCTCAGAGGCGGCTTTTCTTCATATTCCCACATTGTGTGAAGCTTACTACGAGATGACGTGGGATTCAAAGACTTCTCTGTGGTGATGACTCATCAGTACAGTGCCCTTCCTTTGCAGATAGTTAAGACATATTTGCCTGCCTGGCCAGCTTACGTTTTGCCCAATGGTGTATTTTAAGTATCTGTATTTGCTTATTCTATGATTCAGCTGGTTTATTTTTATTTGGTGTTCTATAACCTTCTCCAGTATTGACGGAGGGTAGATAATTAATACTTTAAACAACTAAATAACCTAATGTGTTATCTTGCCACTCCATGTTCTTGCTTTTTTTTGGCTAACAGATTTAGGAACATTCAGCCAAGATGCAAGGTCCATTTTTAGCAGAATCAATGTTTTCAAAAAAAGGGAATGTGGGAGTCTCGAGTGATGCTAAGAACATAAGCAGAGCCAGCTGGAACAACTAGCGGTCACCTAGTCCAGCATCCTTTCCCCATAGTGGACAATGAGTTGCATACAGGAAGCACACAAGCAGCACCTGAGCACTCTTCCCTTCCATGGTTTGCAGCAACTGCTTTCCAGAAGCATTTCTGCCTCTGACCATGCCTTCAACTGTTCTCCTGCACAGCAGTAAACCAGGCAGTGTTGCATTGAGTGTCATGCTTTTCAACTGTAAGGTGCAAGCTGCAAATGTTTCTACCTACTACATATGGTGAGTGTAAGGCCAGTTTTCAAGATTTAGCCGTTTCTCTCCAATTCATGTTTACCATTGATCAGATACTAATTGCTCCAGTTCTTTATTGGTTACATAAAGCGAAGCTCCCTGAATGACTCTGCACCTTGGCTCCTTGGCCCTCACCCCTTCCCAGTTGCCTCTTAGATTAGGAGTAGAACAAAAGTTAGATTGGGATCTATTAGTAAAGCTCTGGGTGATTTGCAGTAGGTCATCAAGGGTTTCTGACTTCCATCTGAACAATAGCAACTGCTGAACAATAGTAAGAGGAAAAGGCATCACCTTCACCCCACAGAAAGCAAATAAGGTTGCTGAAACAATTATTGTGAAGCGGGGAATCAGGAGTAGATTTCATGTCTGAGAAGACTATGAGGAAGTGAATTGCCGGGCTCAGCATATGCTCAGAGGCACCCTGCTTCTTAAATCAGGTATGCACTGAGCCAGTATTTATAAAACTGCTGCTTTAATGCTGTTAAAAATATTTGATAAAAATTATTTTTTAAAAAAAAAAATCTAGGGTATGATCATGGTTGGAATACTGTGTACTGTTCTGGATACCTCATCTCAAAAAGGGTATTGTAGAGTTGGAAAAGTTTCAGAAAAGGGCAACCTGTAACCAAGATAATCAAGGGGATAGAACAACTCCCCAATGAAGAAAGGTTGTGGTGTTTGGGACTACAACTCAACGCAGAATGTATAAATTGAGTGGGTGCAACCAGCATTCTTACAAGTTCTTGGGTGTTAGCCCTCAGAACAAGAGTTTATGACACTCTCATTGATTGTCATAGAACTACGTGGACTGTAAAGCCAGCTGCTTTCACAGTGAATTCTAACAAGGAAGCTATTCATTGATTAGTTAGTTCAAGTAATCTTTGGATTATTTGAACTTGGGTCAGTTCTCTCAATTGTTATTTTTTGTTTGTTTCTAATAATACTTTCAACTATTTTCCATCACAAAGATAGGAGCAGCCAGCAATTCACAGATCCAAACACACTCTGTATTCCATCGAGTTTTGTCCAGCCTTTTATACTACATCAAGATTTGGTATTCACCCTTCTATAAATTTCACCATAGAAGTTATTTTCATTATGTGGTCAATGTCTCAGATTTTAATTAGCCACTGATACATAAGCAGTGCTCACTTTCTCTGTTGAGCAGGGTTGTGTGGGAATAGGTCACCTTCATCATGAATAGCTGAAACATAAAAATAAAGGGAAGTTTGGGTTTGAAGTGCAGCTTATTTTGTTTATTTATTGTGAAAGACCAATGGCAAAGGGAGGTATCACAAACCTGGAGCCTGCAAAGACTTTCACTGGTTAGCCTGTGCAGGGGACTTTGAGCTTTCCTCAAAAAGAAGAAGAAAGTCTCTAGTCCTCCTAGAAAGTTAGTTATGGGGGAAATGTGCAGGTGATCTCTGTGAAATGAGAGTGTGGTGTGGCCACCTTGTATATTTTTCTTGGTACTGAGGTATGCTCCCTGCTTCTTTTGACAGCAAAAACATCTGTGTGTATGCGCATAAAATCAATATTGTGCGATCTCCATATAGTCAAGCCCTGCAGGGCATAGCTGACTTCCATGGCAAGCATAATGTTGATAAGGGTAGCTGTCTCTCTAATTTCCACCTCTCCCCATGGCAGCCATTTTGTGTTATGTGATGCCCCACCTCATAGCAGCTGCTTTCATGGCAGCACCCCCAACATTATCAACATCTGGAACGTGCCCACTGGTTCCAAAAAGGTTGGCGACCCCAGGGCTACAGGAAGACTCTAGTTCCAGATTACTATTGCAGTTAAGTCTTTGAGGTGGAGAACTTACTAAATCAGGAGAAAGGAGTACTTACTTAGGGCCTATCCATTTATTCCAATATGTGGCTTATCCTGTCTAATAGATTTGATAGGATTTGGGGAAGCGAGTGAGCAAGGAAGCAGTGAATTTACATGCCCAAGCTTTTCAGAGAAATATCCACTCAGCAGCAAGAGATGTGCTTAATGCAGTGGCACCAAATGTTTCCAGAAGCATTGAATGACTGAAGCCAAAATATTGCTTACTGATGGGCTTACTATTAACAATGGTTCTGGCCTATATGAAGGGTCACTAGATGTAACAGTGAACATATGGTATGTCCCTCCTCCTAAAATAGATTTTGCTATCTTAAAGCTTTTCCAAGTAGATCTCAGCTACAGCTAGTCCTAGGAGTCACAAATTCATGTGTTACCATCAGTACACATGGAACAACATTATATGCTGGGAGAACGCTTGGAAACTGAGGTCTAGCTCAGAGGAGTGCATTCTGATGGTTGCCTCCTAGTGAGAAGTGAGGTTGCTGGCAACTGGGCTGAGGGCCTTTTCAGTAGTGGCACCCGCCAGGTGGAACACTCTCCCATCAAATGTCAAAGAGATAAATAATCATACAGCCTTCCATAGACATCTGAAGGCAGCTCTGTATTGGGAAGCTTTTAATGTGTAATGTTCTGTTGTGGTTGTGTATATTATGTTGGAAGCCACACAGAGTGGCTGGGACAACCCAGTCAGATGGACAGAGTACAAAAAATAAATTATTATATTATTATTGCTATTATTATTATTATTATTATCAGACAGGCCTTCAGAAATTAACGCCCGCTGTGTCCTGTAAAGAGTTGTCCATAGAATAAATAAAAGATGGATAGCTCAGAATTCACTCATAAACCCATTCTGTCCTATTCATGCATCAATCTTTGATGCACGTTTTATCTCAAAATATGTATCGTCTCAGTGTGTGCATTTCTAAACTTGTATTATCCTAAACTATGAATTTTGGTGCACTTTTGAGCCATGAACTGTATTGCAAAATCGAAAAAATGAGAAATCCAAAGCACAATGAATTACTCTGTGGTCCATGCGGGAAGACCAAATGAAATTCTCTTCCATCCCTAGAAAGAGTGTATAATACAGTATGTCAGGATACACAGTGTTCCTGATTCACTAGTTAGATATTAACGCTTAGAATGGGTTTCGTGTACATCTAAAGCACATGACAGACTCCTATTGGAATTTGGATGGCAGGGGCTATTCCTACAAACCATTCCCATATATTACACAAGGGATTAGAATCCCAGAGTTAGGTGTGCCAACTCTGCAAGATAATGAGTTTCCAGAGGCTTAAGTCATGTTCCACAGAATTGTATGACCAAAGAGCCAGGAGACCTTTTCTAATTCATCTTACCTGGCTTCCCTCATTACAAATTCTTATGGGCAAGAGATTACCATAGACCTAATGGTCAGTGGTCCCTTTACCTTTTTAGGGTTAAGAGACATATCCCATCTGATAAGTTACATTACATGTAGACATTTGCCTCCACCAAACTTCACACACAGCAGCAGTACATGGACTTCAAGACTCCAACACTCATCCAATGTATTCCCTTTATTGAACTGTATTAGTTAAATGCAATCAGATTAAGTCACATTTATAAAGCAGACCATCCAGTTGCACTGAAACCGATGATATTCATTACATAGGGTTTTTTTTTTTAATCACTGTCCGGTGAACTGGCAAATCCAATCAAAGCATTAGTCTTCAATTGTTAAAAAAAAAAATAAACCCAAAAAAGTGTAAAAAAAATATTCAGACAATAGCCAAGCCATCACATCACGACGCACAATTACCTAAAATCGCAATTAAAAAGCAGTTAAACGGGGGAGAAAAAACTAAAGGAAAGGGGAAGAGGGGGAAAAAAACCACTCCTAAAATCTTGGACTATCCGTATAATACAAGAAGCAACAAAGGGCAAGAGCATCAAAGCAGATTCCTATCTAGCAACTATAAATTCAGTCAGAAGCAGAAGCTTTAAAGTACACTAAGCTCAAGCAGGACAATAAAAAATACTGCGCATGGAATACTTTTAATCTCTTCCATTAATATTCATTTCCAGCTGCTTATAATAGCAGCGCCTCATGGCCAAATCATTAGAGTTTTACATCTGGGTTGCAAATGACACTTTGATTGGATGTAATGTTCAAATGGTCCTCCCCACTGAGCTTCCGTCAAGTCTTCTGCAGAGAGGTGTCCTGTAGTGCCAGGGGCTCACTGAGCGTGCTGGCTCAACGTGTGGTTCTGGAAAAAGATGGGGAAAAGGAGACATGCGTGAGGGGCAGAATAATAGAAAGCAAGCCCGTACCCTCCTACTCAGTCGCATTTATGCGGAACTCAACATAAAAGCTTTGCAATTATTACAGAACAAAATGCAATAAAGAGGAAGGGGGGGAGTGGGAAAGAGAGAGAAAGAGAGAATGCTCCTAAGTAACAGCTGCCAATGTGACACATTTGCTTTGTACTGATAGATCTGTTAATGCTGGCATGAACTTAAGGAAGAAAAAAAAGGGGGGAGAGAGGAAGAAAGAAACACACAACGAAATGGATTGCAGTTAGCCAAGTAGCACCGCGAGGATTTCGCTGCATTTAGGCAAAGTGGTAACGCTCTGCAAGGGGTGCCTGCCTTCTGGGACTTCCTTAACTGTAACAATTAAACAATATTCTCTGTTGCACAGGGACACACATACACACAGGCTGCCGCCGCCGCCGCCTTTGCCATATCTCCATTCGCTATTCTCACTTGCTGCAGATAAGACAGTCTTGGCAGAAAGGGACGCCAGATTGCAACTCACAACACTTCGACAGTTGGAGAAATAACTTCGGCAAGAGAAGCGCACCAGTTGCTGCGCTCCGGCCCATCCTGAACTTGGCACGGGGAAGGTGCGCACAGGCCTCCCAAGCTTCACGGCGTGACGGAGAGGGTCAGTGTGCCTCCCCTGTGGCACATCCAGCTACACCTGGCTCCCGCCATTAAGGAGTCCCAGGTGCACAGTAAAGGGAACTTGCACAGGGAACCCAAAGGGGCATTGAACGCTCCCAACTTTTACAAACAGGGCCATAGCCAGCGATTGGGCTTTACTCAGAGCAGACCCACTGAACTTAATGGATCTAAGTTAGTCAGTGGTTCTACTCTGAGGCTGACTAGTACTGGATGCAGCTGACAGTGCAGTATTCTGGCGGGTATCCATTTCACGGCAGAAAGGGGTTAACTGCGAGGGTGGAGGAAGGTGGCTGTGTTGTTCAGTGGTTCGAACTTGGTGAAAGGATGGCATTTGCTACACACCTCTGCAATCAGCTTCTATCCCTTCATAAAGGGAGCTGCAACTTCCCCTCAAGGGAGACATTAGTGTTCAGACATCCTGTCTGTCATTTGCCAGCAGGCTAAATAAATCCTAATGCTGTGCAGTAGTTGCATATCCAATCTAATGCAAACGGAAGTCGTGTCTCAGAGTTACAAGCACCTCAGGGACGGCGTCTGGAATCTCCAGCTCCAGGAAGCACTGGAAAGATCTCCTGGCCACTCTCTCTCTTCAAAACACTCTGCAACCAGGTCTACAACTCCTCCAAACACAGTTCTTTTCTCAAAGATCTGTTGAAAGACATGATCTCATGCTGATCTGATGGTACGGAATGAGAGACCATTCAGTTCTCATTCTCCTGAAGGGGGATTCAATCTGAACCAATAATTTTCAATTTTGTTTGCATGAGTGGAAGCTACTCCTGCAAACAGAAGATTGTGGTCCTCATTCAGAGAAAAAGAGTTATGCTTACCTCCCATTGAACTCAAGCCAGTCACCACTAATTTGCCCATTCATTCTAAGAAGGATTTGCTTTCAGTCAAAGCTTCTGTGCCTTTTCACCTTTACAACACAAAGGTCTGAATGTTTACTCCCAAGATTTCATGGCAGGTTGTTGGATTTCCTGATTATGTGTGTTTGTGTGTTTAGGAATATGTTCCCTTATAAGGATGCATCCTAAATTAACTGATACAACAGCCCTAAATGTTTGCCTTGCAATGCCTATCTGCAAAGCTGTCCAACTACTCTTTCACATCAGCGTAACATCAGACAAACACACAAATATATTTAACTCTCTACAGATCCTTCACTTCTTTCTAAGCAACTCAAAGTTATTCTCCGCACAGGAAACTCCTCCTGAATCCATTACTACTGAGATGACATCAGTCTAATGAAAATTGTCTGGTGACAACATCTAACTAATGGAGGATCCATTTGCAGGCCTTGTCTCTGGAGGTAGCGGCGACCCCATTTAAATACTGTACACTAAGTTGCTGAACTGTGCACTTCCCCAGAGTGACCACCAGGTGTCACAAGTGCCGTGGCATTTCTAAGTCGTATCAAAAGTTGTTAGCAGGCATTGTGGCCAGTGGGTTTCTTATGAAACTACACATAATAATGCTCATTCTTCTGCACACCACATGACAAAAGGTTAAGGGGGGGGGGGGCAAGCATACAACACTGCTATGTAGAAAAATAGGTACAGCATTTTTTTAAAAAAAATTAAATGTAGAAGAGAAATCAGAGCTTCAAAACAGCAGGGCAATTTCACCAAGAACTGTATTGTAGGAGATGGAGAAAGTGGTTGTTCATTTATTGCAGTTATGCATAATGGTGAGCATTTAGTTCAGGGCTGGGGAACCTGGTGCCTTCCAGATGTTGTTGGACTACAACTCCCATTAGCCCCAGCCAGCATGGCCAATGGTCAGCGGTGAAGGGGGTTGTAGCCCAACAACATCTGGGAGGGGGGTTGAAGCTTTCCCAGCCTAGATCAAGAAAGACATTTAAAATGCTGCTGTTTCTCACTGGCACAGCTATTTCAAAACCTCTTTCGAGTTTATTAACGTTCTCATTTATTAAATGTATGCCCCAGACTCTCCATAAAGGACGCTCAAAGCAGCTTAGGATAATAAGAACTACATAGCAACTACATATTTTTTAAAAAATACAAAAGAAAGAAAGCTGCAATAAATAAAAGCAAGAGACATTTAAAGGGCAGGGCAAGGATACAGGATACAACCCAGAGTCTTGGTATGCCTTTGTTTTCCTTCTCTTCTGTAAAGGTTTTGCATTTTGTTGCATAAATGTTTTGTGTGGTTTTTTTTAAAAAAAAGCTTTAAAAAATAAATAGTAGAGGAGATAAAACATCAAAGAAGAAGAGGAGGAAGAAGAAAACAGCCCCCTCTGTAAGTCAAAGACCTGTCTAAATAAGTAGGTTTTCACCTGCTGGCATTGGCCGACAAAGTGAGGGGCTAAACTGGCTTCCTTAGGAAGAGAGTTCCAGCCCTCTAAGCACTGCCAACATACCTTTCTTGTGTTCCTGCCAAACACACCTCTCCTAAAGCTCTTAAAACTTGGCTTGCAAGCTGTCAACAGCCTTGTAATAACACGGGGACTCAAGACGATCCTACTGGATCAGGCTGATGGCCCGTCTAGTCCAGCATCCTGTTCTCACAGTGGCTGGCAAGATGCCCTAAAAGGGGAAGCCTACAAGCTTGCCACTCTGCCCACCTACCATTTCTAGCAGTGGAGAGCTGCAGTCAGTCTGAGCAGGCAAACAGTCTCACCTGCTATAAAGCATCTTCCTATGTCTAGGCTGCACATGAAAACACAGTTACACTGTCAGTTTGGGCACATCCCTGGGAAACTGCAAATATGCTCAGGACAGCAAAAGCAGTTCCTGGTCTGGGCTGTCCATCTGTGCAGACATTTCCTGCATGCACTC
This sequence comes from Podarcis pityusensis, assembly GCF_964106645.2. NCBI lineage: Eukaryota > Metazoa > Chordata > Lepidosauria > Squamata > Lacertidae > Podarcis > Podarcis pityusensis. The sequence continues at coordinate 57,441,886 of NC_138033.1, read as the reverse complement.
ACATGGGCAAAACCATTGCTGTTCAAACTCATTCTCTAGTCAACTAATTTTTTTTTTTAAAACCCACAACCAAGATTCCCTTTTGCCTTCACAACCCACTGCATGCACCTCATGTCCCAAGAAACCAGACCTCATCAGAAACGCAACAGCGCATGTTTCATGTTACTACACCTCCTTCTGACATATGCCTGCTTGCCTCAGTGCAGCCATGTTTCTTGTTGGCCGTAGATTTCAATTTCTTCGGACAGCCTAATACCAACTTTCCCCTCCTTTTTTCTTAAAAACAAATGCAAAAGATTTAGCATTCTCCAGTCGAAGCGAGGGCTGTTGGTGCTCAGCAGATCCATACTTATTTAGGCAGTATCATTTAAAAGATAATGCACAATCAGCACTAGCGGCAAGGCGTACGTTCCACAGGCCGAGAACATGATTTCCAACCTGTGTGCCTGCCGCATTGATTACACCAGGCAGGTCAATAACAGAATGGTATGTGGCTCTAAATCTGATAATGAAGCTCTCCTTGCGAACCTTCTCTTCTCATACACGGGTTAATAATACCTTCTGCACACAGCTAATATAAAGAGCATGCTGTTTTCGTAAGCAAGAGGCTGGGCAAAGATGCAAGGCTGATTACGCTCAAATTTGACAGCAATTCACAAGCGGGGTCACTGTTCAGCTCCCTAACAACCCACGGCCTCAGCCGATTGTCATGCCACCCATCAGTCCCAGGGCCTCAGAGTAACATTTGCCACGAATAAAACTAGAGAGTCATGTAAATAATATTATTCTTGGGGAAGCCCTGTGGGTTGTATGGAGAGCTTTGCACAAATGGCCTTTCAGAATTCTGTCCCTTATTTGTTGGCAGGGATGTCTGGAGTTTGTGGGGGGTACCATATCATCAAATTTATCTATGGAGAAGAGAAGTTCTCCAACTGCTTCTCAGGGGTAAGCCATCTCCTGCCACCATCCCCCCCCCAAATAGTTGCCCCTCTACTGCTGCAACTTGGTGGTTCCATAATACAGTGGTACCTGTATTATGGAACCACCTTCTCTCTGAACTTAGGTGGGCATCCCAATTAATCACACTTAGGCACCTGAAATTTGTCCCCCATCGTGGTATGAATGACCACATGCTCAGAAGGAGATGGGGCATGTAGTTTCCAGGGCACCTGGGGATTGGGTGCCTTGGGAAAATTACATTTCCCAAGGTCTCTGGGGCCTGAGTCACAACTGTTACAGTGCTTAAGCTGCCAGGGGAGCACATTAGAATCGAAACCAGAGAATAACTTTAGATTAAATGACACTCAACTCACAATGCACCTGAACATTATAAGCATATTCAAAGGCAGGTAATTGTGAATTCTGGCGACATGACTAGTGACCAGGTGGTATAGGTAGCCATTCACCTTTCCATATGATTACAAGGCACCACACGGTACATTTTAAAAATATTACTGGCTGGCTGAACCTCTTTCATTCATACCTGCAGGCTAAATAGCAGATTCAGACTAAGTGAACAGTACCTTGCAAAATGCATATGCCAGTCAATCACCCGGTGTGATTTACCTCCTTATGGAAGTTCAGAACATATGTTTGCGGTGAGCACACCACCTTCAAGAACAACTTTATTCTTGTTACTGAGCATATACTAAATGTATTTTTTAAAAAGGCATGTCTAAATGACACTCATGCTCTGCCTTCAGAACAGCAATAAAGGCAGTGAGTTTTAAGAGGACCAACAGAGAAGCATAGCAAGGCAACGCTGGCAAGCCGGAAGAGCCAAGTGGATGAGTAGGAGGCATGGGCGGGGGGCGGAAATGGAGCACAGCTAAAAAGCTGGCACTTGAGCTGGGAATCTTCCACCCTGCAGTAACAATCTCTGCCAGCAATCCACAGGAGTACTACAACAGGAGCAGGTGAAAAAAATTAAAATGCTACCGGGAGGGGAGCAATGGCGGTTTGAGACAGCAACACGTCCATTTGATGGTGTGCTCCACATCTGTTATGCATCTTCCGTGTGCCAGGTAGGGTCTACTGGTGAGAGCTGGAGATTTTGGAATCTAGGTGAAGGAACATGGACTCAGCCAAGGCTGTATTCACATGACCAGAGGCGGATATTTAGGGAAGGGGCACAGTTTGGTGGCAGAGCATCAGGTTCAATCCCTGGGATCTCCAGGTAGGGCTGGGAAAAGACTCCCATCTAAAACCCCAAAGAGCTCCTGCCAGTCGGTGTGGAAAACAGTGAGCAGGATAGAATAAGGCAGCTTCCTATTTAGGTGGGCTTAGGGTGTGTCTCAGCTTTGTCCCTCTAGCCCAGTATTAGTTACTCTGGCTGACAAAAGCCCTCTAGAATCCCAGGCAGACATCTTCCCCACCCTCTGTTACCTGATAGACCATGGAACCTAAGGTTTCAACTGTGGTTTCCTAGCTCACGGCTAATATATGCCAAATATACCTTAAACAAACAAACCTGCATCCAGAACCTAAAGGAATCACCCCCCCCCCACAATACTTTGCTTTTTGGGTGTTTCCTTAATTGCAAATGTTACCCATTACATTTTATTGTTTCTTTGATGCAATTAAGAACAAACCCATCACAAGGATCAAGATCTTTTGTGCTTTGGCTTTTCATGCGGATATTTTTCATTCGGAGGGGAAAGTACTTGCCTCAGCCAGCAGAGCTTATATTACGGGGGTCCTCCAGGGACCCCCCTGCCCCACTCCCAAGAGCCTTAGATTGGGACTGTGCTAATCCAAAGCTTGAGATGTGACAGGCAGCAACCGGCTTGCGGCAGGGAGGGGGCTGCGAATCAGAAAAGCCTGCAGGAAAAAAAGAAAAAGAAAACGGGGTGGGGGGGGAGAGCTGAGAGCGCAGAATGACCACTCGTGGCATTGTGCTGTCCCCCGCCCCCTTTTCTCTGTCATAGAAGGAAATTGCGGGAGGGGGAAATCACCTTTGCACTGCTGGGCAGTTTGTATATATGCTTATTTTTAGAACGACCTGACAATTATCCAAGGGTCTAACACTAACAGATGGCCTGTCTTAAAGACTCATATGCTCGCTAGCATGCACTTCCGACAAAATGGTAAATGTACTCAAGAGCGTGCCATAAACAGCTTTCAATGAGTACTCCAAATCCAATTTAGTTAGCACACTTCATTAAAACTGATAGCGGGTAACCAGAGCTTCTCCTAAACCCAGGCATCAATTCCCAGCCCGGTTGTTCCAGGTAACGCGCAAGTGTGGTTCGTTATCTGTCTAGCTCTCAATTTCCCAAGAAATATGTGGCCTACCCTCATTTCCTTTCTCAGCAGCTAGGGAAAGGATGAATCCTAACCTATAGAGCAACACTTGGGGAAAAAGCAGGAGGGGGTCTTCTAGGAATGAGAGCTTGCAGCTTCTAGTTCTATTTGGAGGATCCCTTAAAGCTGAGGAGGATGAGAAGAGTTGGACTTGCCCACTGATGAATTGTGGATTCTTAACAGCAGCATCAAAAAGGAGGTCATTATCATAAGTGAAGTGCAACACCCCACTAGATGCTATACAAGAAAACCCAGTCTTCACAAATGGCAAGAAAAGTGATGATTTGATTCCGATGTTCTAGATGAATGCAAAGGCTCTCTTTGCATAGCTCTCAAGCTCTCTCTATCCCCTTGCTTTAAAATCCACTGTTCCCGTGAAGTCTTTGCCTCTACCTGTTAGTCCTCATACCTTACGAAATTAAGCCTTGGTTTGCGACACTGTTTTTTTCTGCATATCCCCCCCCCCCCGATACTTATGCTATGCTGTCTCTCCCTCTGTTGACATGTAGGGCCGTAAACATCTTGAGGGCAAGGACATAGTTTCATACCTCTCTAAAAAGTACCACGTACACTGATGGAACGATAATGAATACAGCAGCATCTTTATCATTACTATGGGGAAAGTTTTCAGCATCCCTGTGTACCAAGGCGACCAACCAAGCTGGTTTCAAATAATGATCCCAAATTACTCCCTCTAAAAGCAAGCTCAGGTGGCTAGTGCTGACACAAATGGAGCCACCGAGAAACAAGAAAGTAGGATCAGCTTGTTTGGGGGAACCCTGATGTTTGTAAAAACATGGAAATAAATAAAAGCTCTAATGGGACAATGCCCCTCCCCCCCCCAAAAAAGAGCACAGTGAACATGCTCAAAAACCATAGAATGCAGGGTGTTAGATTGAAATTAAGAAAAATGAAAAGTGGAGGGAGTGAAATTCAAGAGGTTTAAAGTCCTGCAGGATGGGAGGACATCTGGCTGGAACGATGAACAGCAGCATTTCTATTGAGAATACACTGCAGCATCACATTGTTGCAGCGGGCTGCACTTATTCATGTACCAGAGTTAGACTGCCGGTGCAGTTCTCCTTAGTTTTCCTCCTCGAAGTATTTTGTGCAGCTCCAAATCTTGCTATTTTATCACTTCTTGTATATTATGTCAAACAAACTGTGAATTCTTTGTGCCAAAGCAAACCCCCCCCCCGTGTGTGTTTATTTGCATATGTATTTCTTCAGTGAGAATAAAACTCGAAATATCCCAAACGCAGAATTCCCAAACATTTAAAATGTGGATTTATTGAAAGGGCATATATATATATATATATATATATATATATATATATATATATCTGAAAAGGGGGCTATTGCTCTGAACAGATACATTGCTGGACTACAACTCCCATCATCCATGACCACTGGTCATGCTGATTAGGGCTAATGTAGTTCAAGAACTACATCTGAAGGGCATGATGTTGACCAAGGATACTTGGGCATTACTAAATGCCATACAGTGGTGCCTCTGGTTACGTACTTAATTCGTTCCCGGAGGTCTGTTCTTAACCTGAAACTGTTCTTAACCTGAAGCACCACTTTAGCTAATGCGGCCTCCCGCTGCTGCAGCGCTGCCAGAGCACGATTTCTGTTCTCATCCTGAAGCAAAGTTCTTAACCCGAGGTACTATTTCTGGGTTAGCGGAGTCTGTAACCTGAAGCGTATGTAACCCAAGGTACCACTGTACTAGCATCTGGAGGCTACACTTTACAAGGGAGTGATGTGATGGCAGATGATGCCACTATTTAGATTCCGCGCATTCACTTGACAAAACCACAAACCAAAATCATTACATAGATTCGCAATGTGGAATCTCCCTACTTTGACATTATTTGCATTTTCTTCAGAAGAAGCCAAATCCCCAAGAGGGGAGCTCAAATACATTATTTTTGGTATGGGTCCTATCAAACCCCTTTAAATGCTGCATCCATTCACAAGCAGGAAGCACAACATGCAGTACATGTGAATCTGACTTCACCACTTGATTGCAGCACCTGCAATCAAACAGCACATAATAGCCCTAGTCTACAACATCTGGAGGCCACTGTATTGGCAGCTCTGCCTTAGTCGAAGATGGAATTTGAGCTTTAGGTTCAAAATACGAGCAATCCATCCATTGTTGGAAGCACACCATGCACTTAACGAAATAGGAGACAGGGAAATGAGCCATGGATGATTCACAGTATGGTGAACAGTGCTCTCAATTCCAGGCAGTGTCTGAGTGAAGCATGGAGTTGGGCTAGTTTATCTGATAATAATTATCTACCCACCCTTCACTCACCTTATAGTGGGCTACAACACTGAAACAAAATAGTAAAAACAGTTTAAAACAGATTTCAATCACAAAAATAAGGTGGTTCCTAAAAATATACATCTCAAGTGTCAAAGGCCCGGGGTAAGAGGTATGTCTTCAGCATTCTTGGAAAGCTGTACAGTGAAGGCGGCAGACTCAGCTCTAAGGGGAGTTTCACAACTTGGGGATTGCAACAGAAAATACCCTCTCCCAGGTCACCACCTCACCCCCGCGAGCTTCTGAGGGCAGTGGACCTCCTAAGAGGGCCCCCTTTGTCCATCTTAACACCCAAGAGGATTTTCAGGGAAGGAGACAGCCTTTCAGATATTTGGGGCCTATGTTTAAACTTTAAACAGTAACAAGAGTCCCTAAAATTGGGCCCAGACATGAACTAGCAACCAGTGCAGTTATTTCAAAACGAAACCCCAGCCAGTACTCCGATGCACATGATTCCAGAGAAGCAAGCAAATATACTTCACACATCTATAGGAAAGCCCACTGAGAACTGAGAACACCTGACAGCCATGGCCTGCTTCAGAGGGTGGCAAGGCTGGGCATCTACCAGGCCCCCGAGGCCAGTAGAGAGCCTGCCATTCATTCAGGACTACCATTTCCACTTTGGCACAAAGTATCTAAGACTGGAGGATGCAACTCAAGAAAATCCTCGATGTGCACGTTCCCCTCTCTTCTGGGCTCCCTTGTCCAAGCCCCTCCCCCAAATCCTGGAGCCAGCACTGCTGGTAGCTGAAGCACTCAACATGTTTGGACAAATGACAGGGTCCACGGGCCTCAGAGGGCCCACTACAGCTGCCAGCCTGCTACAGTTGCCAGTGCTTTTCTTCACAGCACTGGACTGTGGGAGCACTTGGTGGTGGGTGCTGTGCTGCTTCCAGTCCTGCCATCCAGACCTTCTGCCGCCCACTGATGCCCGTCCCCTCTGCCTCCTCTGTAGGGCTGGGAGAGGCACTGAATTACACCTTGTTTGGGGTCCCCTCAAGCCTGGTGCTTCCCTGAGTAAACCTTACGTTTGGGGTGGGTGAAGAGTAATTGTTCTCCACGAAATACCTTTCAGCAAGGCAGTATTTCAGGAAACTTTTTTTTTTTCTCTCTCTTTTTAAGAATAAATTCCCCATGTCATTCTGTCTCTCCTTGTCCATGTTCCACAGTCACAGTGCTGTGATAACAGAATTAAGCAATGAGCTGACACTGGTTAGAATATGCTCCAGTTCAGTCTGCTCAGAGCTCATTAGTTTGATGTTCTTCCATAGCAATGGAATGCTGAAAAGGGGCAGGGGCAGGTGTGGCAGGTCTTGTCACCTGCTTCCTGCCAAACAGCTGTTCAGTGGGCTCCCAGCTGCATCACGAGAGACAGGTATGCACACAGTGCTGATGTCATCATGATGCCTCCCTGGCAAGGGGAGAAAGAGAGAACACTATTGGCTGGAGAAGATGAGAAGAGTGCAGTTGATTGGAGAAAAAGACCCTGGAGTTCTATTTTCAATGTGTTGCCTGGTATATAGAGGGATAACAGACCTGGAATTAAGAACTCTTAAAAGGGACTCAAAGACTTCAGAGCATGCCCAGTCCCTGGTAGCTGGCTAGGCTCTATCTGCAGGTGCAGCAAGTGTGTGTGATACCAGTCTCTGCAACTGGATGGTAGTACAAAGCCACTGGACTGATCAGGTGTACTTTAAATAACAGGAGCCTGACTTTCAGCTTGGTCAATGCAGCAGCTGATTCTTGTTGTGCAATCAGTTGCACAATCATCTGCAGTAAGGTATTTGTGTTTTCCACTGCACAGCAATGTTCTGTCTGCGCAACAAGGATACCACTAAGTGACTTTAATATTAAATACAACTCCTAGTTCTAGTTCTAGGTTCAGTGACTGAACTTGGGGACTAGATTAAGGCACTGCCTTCAACAGCCCTGACCAATGACAAGATAGCTTAGCTCCAGCAGTCCAAAATTAGTAATGCCATTGATATCAATGGCCAAACATAAGGGATTTCATTGTTGGATGGACACCCTTGACCTCAACCCATATATATTTGTGTTCTATGATGTGCGTATGGCTCTTGTGCATGTGTTTCAATCGTGGGGTTAGCAAATTCACACCTACGAAGAAGTGTGCACTGTGTCCACCAGTGAAACGAATGAAGAAACTCAATTTGTGCACAATTTGTGAGCTCTAACACCTAGAACAAATGGCTGTGCTAAGCTGATGTCTTTAAAGTCCAGGCACGGTTACCCATTTCTCTTTACTGTCCCTTTGAACCCCAGGATGAGTTATCAGGAAAGAATCCAAGTCAATCTCTTCCTAGTACATAGCTGAAGCAGGCATTGTCTCAGAGACACCTTTAAGAATCACATTACAAGGACTGCGTGCTCCCTATTTTTTATTTTTTAAAAAAGCCCCACTGGATAAAATGCAATTGTGAAGAAAGGTAAAGCAAAACTCTAGGGACAATTTCCTTAACACAGCACTTCGGAAATAAATAAAAAAAGCATGAGAGAATACATTATTAAGAGATAAAGAGAAGTTCTCTGTTAGAAAGGGGGGGGGGGATATATGTAAACACACTATGATTCACTCAGGCACCTATTGAAACAAGGCAACTAATAATACCCTGTCTCGAGAGAAGGTGGGCTCCAGAGAATTTTTCTCGCAAAGGTAGATACATCACCCTGTCTCCAGTTTGTACATTTGGGTACCCCATGCTGAAGATCAAAATAAACTCAAGAATGAACCTTGCATCCCCTGCCCGACAGCCTCAAAATGGAAAAGGAGAAAATGAACCAAAATTAAATTACTATTGTCAGAAGCACACGACAATGGAATATTTTTAGAAATCTTTAGCACTTGTGTCATTCTTTCCCCCCACCCTCAAATCATTTCCATCTGACTGCGTAATGGATTTTTTGTTTATCTGGCGTGGAGAAGGAAGACAGACAATGGAGGATCCCAGCGCACAGGCTGGTTCTGTTGACAATAGTTGCCCTTTTAACCTCAACTTGGACAGTCCACAATCTTCTTGGGGAGTTGCCAATGTGCCTCCTTCCTTGCCCTGGTCTGAAGTTCTCAAGAATGGCTTCACGCACAAAAGAGCTGGCTTCTGATCTCGGATCCACTGGCATGCACCGCTGAACACATTGTAATAATTTGCATCCATCCCAACACAGACTGATGTTCAGCTGCTTAACTGTGAGACGACAACTGGGTGGGATTTGGACAAGATAAGAAATCGCCCTTCCCCAAACTATTATCAGCCTTGAATTTAATGTTGGGATGTAATAGCTGCAGAGAACGTTTAAATGATAGTCATTTTAGGACTAAACAGCCCCTTCCCACAAGGTAATGGTAATGCCAATAGTAGCTACATACCTAAGAAAAGCAGAGTGGACCTGTCTTCTTTGAATTTAGAAGGTTCACAGTGAGGGCATCCTGCTTGTTTCCCCCCAGAAATAAATTCCACTGTACTCAATTCTTAAGTAAGTTTGGCTAGGACTGCAGACTGAGATGCATACCTGTTCAGTTCTTAGTCTTCTTGTACCCCATTGGTCTTTTTTTCCTTCCACTTACGACTTTCATGAGCCCCTGCCCACCTTTCCAGTACAAAGTCAAAATATTCCAAGCCAGTGTTGATGTTTTTTCTCCACTTATAAGGCTAATCTAACACAACTCAGATGGTTTTAAAAGAGGATTAGACAAAATCTGTGGAATTTAATAAGACTATCAATGGCCACCAGCCATGACAGCTATGCTCTTACCATAACTGTCAGGAGACAGTATGCCCTCTGAATGCCAGCTGCCAGGGATCTCAGGTGGGGAGACTGCTGTGGGGAGCAAGCTTGCCACAGGCATCTGGATGTGGGGCTAGATGGGCCATTGGCCCAATCCAGCAGCATCTTATGTTCTTACGAAAATAAACCACCACTGAAGTGTTCTGTTAAGGGGGGACTATTTCCCTCCAGTAGTGGTGTATGGAAGTGAGAGCTGGACCATAAAGAAGACTGATTGCCGAAGAATTGATGCTTTTGAATTATGGTGCTGGAGAAGACTCTTGAGAATCCCATGGACTGCAAGAAGATCAAACCTCTCCATTCTTAAGGAAATCAGCCCTGAGTGCTCACTGGAAGGACAGATCCTGAAGCTGAGGCTCCAATACTTTGGCCACCTCATGAGAAGAGAAGACTCCCTGGAAAAGACCCTGATGTTGGGAAAGATGGAGGGCACAAGGAGAAGGGGACGACAGAGGACGAGATGATTGGATAGTGTTTGCAAAGCTACCAGCATGAGTTTGACCAAACTGCGGGAGGCAGTGGAAGACAGGAGTGCCTGGCGTGCTCTGGTCCATGGGTTCACGAAGAGTCGGACACGACTAAACGACTAAACAACATTTCCTTCCAAACCTTGTTAGTGACTGTGCTTGCAGTTAAAACTTAACTGTACAGAGCAGGAGTTGCCAATGGGGTGCCTTTCAGGTATTTAATGGGCTACAACCTTAATCAGTCACAGCCAGCATGGCCAAGGATCCCGATGACGGGAGTTGTAGTTCCACAACATCTGGAGGGCACTATGTTGGCTACCCCTAGCAAAGGGAGAGGCAACTGAGGCACATGGAAGTAAATATACCCCATATTTACACCATACAGTTTGGGTTCAGGGCTAGATGAACAGCTTCCTTCTCATCTAGCCCTGCCCTACAGCAGTCAGTGCTGCAGGATAACTGCATTTTTGCATTAAGAGTGCTGAGATCCTGGGGTTAGTGAACAGAAAGCTACTACTAGCCCCATAACTCAGCTATAATGTGCTGCGTGATAGGAGAACTTCCTAACTATAATCCTCTGTGTGATTCCTCACAGACCTCAAAATTTACAGTTCTAAAAGCAAGCATTACATGAAATCTTAATTCCACAAAAAGCCAGCAACATTATGGTGTATTTGCACATGCAGTTACAACTTCTGCAGTCCAGGGTTGCATTGATGTGCAAACATCTGATGATCAACCTGACTCCAAGGTTTGGGTGGGATGTTCTCACACACAACACAATTGGATGCACATTTCTAAATAAGGTGAATCATGTACTTATACTGAAAACATGCACCTTTAAGGGAGTAGCAAGATGAAATTAAAAAGTCCCATTGCTCTGTAAATATTAACAGGTTAACCACCTTCCATATGAATGCCACTTCAAATAAAGCCCATAGTGGGCAATATATGGAAACTTGCAGTGAGATATAGTGAAAAATAACCAGAAAATAATGAGCAAAGGAAGGCAAAGAACATGCCTGCATAGCTGGAATATGAACCATTAATACAAAACATAATCTAGATACAATCTGCATTTTTCTGGCGCATCAGAGCATGAATACATAACAACTGCTCTAGCACCAAATGGGGGACAATGACTTTTTGCAGCAAAGCACCCCTAATCCTTATTTAAGCCATGAGATACGGTGTCACATTGGTTAATTAATCTGAATTCTGCAGCTTCCCGTTCCATCTGTCCCTTGAATTAGGGCCAGCGTTTTCCGCTTGCAAGGCCGCCGTAACTTCATTACAATGGCAGATGAGCATCGTATCTTTGCTATGTTGCACGCTGCAGCTGTTACCATGTCCCACAGTATGCAAGTCCCAGGGCCAATTCACAAGCCTTTATTGTTTCTTCCTATTTATGGGTGGTGCACAGTTGCTGCAAGCTGACCATTACAGCGCCATAAAGCAGACTCCTGACTGTTTCAGCACGTATCAAAGCTCATGAAAGGTTTAGCCAAGGCAAATGTAGCTCAGACCTGGGCTAGTATCAGCCATACCAAGCAGCAACTACTTCAGGAGGGCCATGTGCCTAGTCAGGATTGTTGCATGATACCTCCAGTTTCAGAGGGAGTATTCTTCTGAATTCGAAATACAGGGTGGCCGCAGTAGAGAAGGGCTGCTGCCTTCATGTTCCCTTTGTGGGTTTTCTAAAGGCATCTGATTGGCTGTTGTGAGAAAGAGGATGCAGCACTAGATGAACCTTTGGCTTGATCCTGCAGGGTACATCTCCCTCCAAGAAGCAGATTGGCGTTCATCTCCCCTGTTGTATGGCTTAATCAAATAATGCTGTTTTCTACTGAATATTTGTTACCCCACTTTGATGTAAGGCAGTGGTTCCCAATTAGCTAAGTACTGCAGACCCCCTGTTTTTCAAAAGCCAAGCCATGGACCCCCTACTTTTGAAAATTTTGGTAACCTATTGGGAACCACTGATGTAAGGGAAACCAAGACGTTGGAGCAGGATCAACCTGAGCTCATGGTTGAGTTCACTCTGGACCAACCACAAGTTGTAACCAAGGTTCATTCTATGGCTTATGGGTTATGGTTTGTTCAAGGAAAGCTAAACCATGAGCTCGGGTCTGGTTTACAGCCTAAGCCTAAATAAGGATGAAGGAGGAGCACCGTGGCCACTATGTCCGCTTGCATTCATGCTAAGCCACAGTTTGGTTTAGCACAACGTGTGAACCAGGTCAATGTGTACAAGGGCGCTTTTGTGTTATTACTAAGTGATCAAATGACCCTCCATAATAATATTAGGTCACATTATAATTGATAATCTCACACAAATTCTTCATGAGCTTGTGCAATCTATGTTTCCAAGTAGAAACATACAGAGTAGGGTGGGATTTTTTCCTCCATTAAACAAAAGGGCCTCCTCTTATATTTTTAAACTATGCCCCTTTTTTTGTTCTGCCTGACCCTATCCAAATCCTCCTTCCTGGAATCGAGAGGCCTCTGGCGGCTGCTACTACCATCCATCCAAACAAGGGCACAGAAGGGTCTTCTCTGAGGCCAGGGTGGGCTTCCTTTAATCACATCTGCTGTTGAGCAAAGCCAAGCCAAGGAGATGCTACCACTGCAGCCTTGCTTTGAGAGCCTAATATTATGGGATGCAGAGGACCCTTTGCTGCAGCTGCGTCTTGACAGCCTAGGAAGAAGGAGCCTGGTATACAAACTCTGGCTGTCTCACACTGAAGTGATAGGAGATAAGCTGTGCCAGCTTTGAGCCAGCATATTTGTGCAGGGGACACACATACACACATCAAAATCCACCTTTTCCCTTTCCTTGAAACAGAATGCCCTTTCATGGCAAATCCTCTCTGTAGCAACAAAGCTTCAAAAAGTGATTGCTAAACACACACACAAACACATAAACATTTAGAACTTCTTAATTAGCATTTTGCACATTTCTGTGACCAGGTACACACTAAACACCCACATTTATTATTTGCATGGAAAAGGGATCAATAAAGTGTTGATTAAATGAGATAGTGAAGCCTGCCTAAGTGATACTGAGAATGGAATTTATTTTTTATTTTGCAATGGCAGGTCAAACAAAAGAGCCATACTGAGCAGAACAGCTATTCTGTTTAAAAGATGATCTCCTCTGCTTTCTATGTTACTTTGGCATTCAGAAGTGATGTTTCAGAGACAATGGAAAAGGGCCCTTGACAATGTCATGTTCCTAAGTGCTGTTCTGAGTTCGCTCAGTTAGCATGGCACGTTCACGGCCAAAGTAATGAGGACATCAGCAGACTCTTTCTTCAAACTCAAGTATGCTCCAATTACATATGAAGTGGGGAAGATCTGACTTTTAAAAAAAAAGTAAATGGGGTGTTAATGCCTCTTCCTATGCCCTCATTTCTCCTTGACCAATCTCAGATAATGGAAATAAGCTTTGCTGGGAGATGAGTGCCTGGAAAGTGGAATGAAAAAGTCAGGCAGCTTTGTGGCCCCTTTGAAGCAGCATATCTGGGTTAAAAGCAAACAGATCTGCAGACATGACATCCAGATGGGCTCTCAAAATGTTCTGATTTTCATTTCACTGGGCTGAATCCAACTAACTCCTTCTCAGAGAAGACCCACTGAAATTAATGGACCTAAGTTAGTCAGGACCATTAATTTCAATTAGTCTGATTTGAGCAAGACTGACACTGGATATAACATACCGTGACTGCTGATGAACCCCTGATGTGTTGCAGTGGTTTCTGGGAGACAGGTTCAAGTATACTTCCAGTTCACACAGAAGGCTTCTCTGGGTATCTTGAACCTCCCTCCCCCATCACCATACATGCGAACAGAGAACACTCTCTAAAATGCAGTCTTCATGCTGCCTTTTTTTGGTTCACAGTGCAGAGGAACATCCAAGGCAGTGATCAAGTTGTCATTCAGGGATGCTTGTCCACTCCTGCCAATTTTCAAATAACCAAGTGGTTCAGGAAAATTACCCAAGATCCTCCAATTCACTTCTACTCCTGGGAATTCTCTGTGGTCTATGAAGGAATTTCTCCTGCAAATTCCAAAGCTCTCGAAGCTTACTCTGCAGTAACTCAGAGCAGAGCCTTTAGTATGGCTGCTCCTGTTCTGTGGAATAGCATCCTGTCAAATTACGACAGGTGCCCACTATCTGCACTTTCCAGAAACAATCAAAGATAATTTGCTCCAACAGGCTTTCCCAGTTAGAAAAATGGGTCTTTGCCATAAGTGTCTGCTTCTTTGGGTTTCAATCTTGTTTTAAATGCATACATAACTTTTGTGTTTTTAACTGTTTTTAACCATTTTATTTGTAAAGAACCTTGAGGTGATTGTTTAGAATTGGAGTAATAAACCAGTGGTGGTGGTGGTGGTGATGATGATGATGATGATAGCTGCTGTTGTAAAATAGAACATGATCAGCCATGACCAATCACTGTCTCCCTTCACAACAGACAATTATTCCAATACCAGGAGCCAGACAAGAATGTGATAAACTTAAAACTGGTTCATCATCCAGATTAAAAATAAAGGTGTGTTCTCACCCTGAAGAACTGTGAGGTGAGAGTTACAAGGTATTCAGGTTGTAGATTAACAAACCAGAAATAAAGAAGTTTTGATTTGTGTGCATCCCACATCTTTTTCCCTGCAAAGAGTCTAACACTAATGATTTATTTCTCTTAATGCAAATTTCAGGCTTGAATGCAAGTAACTGCAATTTGAAAATACCAAATGCTGGTGCCTGCTCATTATTTGAGGGTGACAGCAACTTGAAAAAGCATGTTGCTGCTGCATTAATCCGAAATGATTCCATCAAGGGAGTCAAATGGTGAGGGATGGTGGAGAGAGCAGGATGCAAATATCCAGCAAGATACATCATACACAAAGTTAAAAATATATGGGCACTGAAAATGATTCCTCAACAGTCCCACAGGGATTTAATCACTACGGAGATGTGGATTTGGGGTTTTATTCCCACAGGATCATGGAGGGAAGTATTCTTGAACAACCTTCCTGAGCCTGGCACCCTCCAAATTACAGCTACAACTCTCAGTCACCCACTACCATTGACCATGTTGGCACAGCATTCAGTTGGGGAAGGCTGTTGCAAGAATCCTATTCCACAGCCATCATCTCTTCAACTTGCCTACGTTAAATAAAATCGGGGCAGGAGAGTAATTCAGCCTAAAGGCAAGTGAAGAAAATCTGGTGTTAACACAGCTGTCTGCTCTTGGTAAGCAGCCACAGAAACGTGCCAATCTACTAAAACAGAACAAAAGGCCACATTGTCTTCCACTTGTAATAAGGGCTGATTTGCACATCACGGCTCTGGTCAGGGACTGAAGTTCAACAGGAACTCCTTTCTGATCCTATCAAGAACTGAAGGGGCAAACACCATGTTGCCAATTGACTCATTCCTGTGGGAGCTAGAGACACAGTCTAGGCATCCCTGAGCTAGATGGTTCAGCTAAAGTCGAAGGCAGTTTCACCTTCAGTTGCTCCCTCTGATTTGGGATCCTGACATGGCTGGCTCCAGGTCTGTGGGGTCCCTGGGAAGGGTATCCTTTGGCGAGCCCCCTTCTCCCTTGGCAAGCTGTGGTATACTTAACTGATGGTAGCAGCAACAGCACAGAGAAACTTCAAAAACCCACCAAACTTAAACCAACCCAAAGCTTTACCGCTTTTTCAATAGCTGAGTGTACTGAAAACACCAGTTTGTGTTTCTTCCCTTGAATGGCTGCTTCCCTCCCTCCCCCCCCCAAAAAAAAACCAAATAGCAGAACACGCCTTTTCCCTTTAAAGGTCAATCTCAGCTCTTTTAAAGAACAAACAGCAAGTCAGCAAGTCAGAGGGACCAAAACTCCAACCATCTAAATGCTCTGTGTAATGGCTTTGAACAAAGGTTGCTTCAGGTTTGTCTTTCTTTGCTTTCCTTTTTTCTTTTCAAAAGGGGTTGTAGTATAGCTGCTGGCACAAACAGAATGAGATGTTGGAGAGTACATCTCTCTCTTTTCTGTGGACAAGAAATTCACTAAAATAGATGAATAATGAATGTGGCCAGGGATCTCAACAGCTACGATGGCTAGTTCTGCAAGATGCTGGGGAAAGAAACACAGAACACTCCATATTTTTGCTACTGATGATTCCTTGTTCTCGCACAATAGATATCTATGTTAGAATTGCCACACGTCTGGATTTTCCCGGACATGTCTGGAATACTGCAGTCAGCAGCAGTGTCCAGTCAGAAATTGGGGAAATGTCTGGGAAAATCCAGACCTATGGCAGCCCATGGCAGCAGTGCCGTTTTCCATTAAAATAGCTCAAAAAACGACATTTTTTTGTGATTTTGCCCAAAAAGCTCAACAACATCTCTGTCCGGATTTTCACTGTTTGAAATATGGCAACCCCATCTATGTGAATGCGTGCCTGTCTATATATCCGAAACAGTTTTCTGCGGCACAGACAGTCTGAGTTCCAGCTCTCCGAAAGTGCCGGCAAACAGCATAAAGATAAGTTACGAAGACATACCTAATTTGCTGTGATGAATTGCGTGCATGCTTCAGTGATCAAAACTGCAGCTGAGACCTATTATATTTAATGATCTAGACGGTTCCTGTGAAAACACTCAGGCACAGATTGTTATGTCTGGACAAGCAGCCTAGTTTGGCTCTGGTAGTAACAAATGAAGAGAGTGGGGTGGCAGTGCCGCAGCTTTCGTGAGCTGCTCTAGCCGTAATGGTGGAACGAGGTGGGACTCCTTCCCTTTTTGTCTACACTTCAGCTCCTTTAGAGAACATAGGAGATGTCCTTATACTAGGTCAAGGCTTTGCATCCATCTAGACTAGTGCATTCTTACTGTGACTGGCAAGTGCTCCCCAGGGCCTCAGGAAGGGGTCTTTCACATTATCCACTACCTGATCCTTTTAACTGGAGATGCCAGTCATTGAACCTAGGACATTCTGCATGCAAAGCATACATTCCACTGCTGAGATACAGTGCTGTACTGTATCTTTTGACGCAAGGCTCCATTTTCTTTAAAAACTGAGATAGAGTTTCTTTGGAATAGTGTGGGGCTTCCAGGCAAATATTTCCTTCAAATATATACAGAGACAGAGTGAATAATGGGAAGCTGTAATATTAGGCTGATGGAGCGGTTCCTGTATAAGGTATTTAACAACAATCTTAGCCCGACTGCACTGGCTGCCAATTAGTTTCCGGGCCCAATTCAAAGAGCTGCTTTTAACCTCTAAAGCCTTAAATGCTCAGGACTGCAATACTTCAAGGTCCACCTCTCCCCATATGAACCAACCCAGGTGCTGCAACCATCATCTGAGGCCCTTCTTTGTGTGCCTCCCTTGCGAGAGGCCTGCCAGCATGAGAACGGGCCTTTTCTGTGATGGCTCCCTGCTTGTGGAATGCTCTCCCTAGGGAGGCTCACCGGGCACCTTCATTATATAGCTTCAGGTGCCAGGCAAAAACTCTTCTGCCAGGCCTTTGGCTAATTAAACAATCCATGGCCTTTTAAATGGGAGTTGTTTGTTATTGCAGTATGTGTTTGGGGGGCTTTATATTGTAAACCGCCCTGTGATCTTCAGATGGAGTAGTAGTAGTAATCTTTGCAAAACAAAGATATTGCAACACTTCCAAAACTAATAATAAAAACCAATACTTAGTAATTTCAAGTATTCAAGCGCTTCACATGCATGGGCTGCATTCGCACAAACAAGTGCCAGTTTAATAAGCCAAGATATGCATGAACTCCATGTACCTGCATGCAGCCTCTTTGCTCCTGCTTTTTCCTTTTCATGAGCAGAGAAACAAACCAGGAAGCAGCAGGGAAGCACAGCTTCCCATTATATCCAAAGAAGGTCTGGTTTAAAGCCGGCTTCCAGATCCTTTTTTTTTTTTTTTTTGAGGGGGGGGAGCCACTAACCACAGTTCCTGGTGCAGGTTTAGCAGGAAACTATGGTTAACTGCAGCTTCCTGGCTTATTTGCTCATGCAAAGGGAGGACAGATAGAAAGAGGTGGGTGGGTGTATGAAACATGCACATATCCCAGCTTATTAAGCCAAGATTGCAGTGTGGCTAATAGCTCCACCATCTTTACAAAACCCCTGTCAGACATGTCTGTCTCATTAACTCCATAGTACAGGTGTTGGGGGAGGATGCTGAAACCATACCATAGCAAATTTCCTTAAGGCATGAAATCATGCCTAAGATAAGATTTACTTCAGGCATGATTCAAGTCACTATTTCTCAAAGCATAATTTTAGCCATTATGCCACACCAGCCTTCCTTCCTGCTTTGAAAAGTGATTTCCTGATTTTGCCTATGTCTCTTTTCATGAATGCTTCCTAAACAATGTTATTTGGCACTGGAGGTAAATTTGGCAAAGATCTGGACCTGACCATCTGCCACACAGCTCAGCTCAGCTTCACAAGCCAAGTGGATGCATGGAAAATTGTTTCAAAGTGCCTCCAGGACATCTTCCCTTAATGCACCTTTGCAGAACCTGAGATGTCAGATCAAAGCAATTTCAACTCCTTTGAGGTTTATTTAAGATACGTTTTGCAAAACCTGAGTCAGTAATAGCTCAAGGCAAAGACCTTGCAAGTGGATCTCAAAGGAGAATTTACGATCAGAATAAAGAGAGATCTGCAAGGCTGATCATCTTAATGGTTTCCTTTGATCATAAATTTAAGAATGTTATTTAAAAGAATGCAAATATTCAAAACATCTATATTGGTTTTTTATTTTTTTTAAATCAGAGGTCAAATAGTGGGGACTTTTAAGGTCAATTGAAGGACCCCAAAAGCCTTGGAAATGTGGAAATCCACATTTTGCATTTCCAAAATGTGACAACAGGCAACAGGACATCTGACAACCTTAACATGCATCAACTTTGACTAATGGTAGCAAATGCTAATCGGAAGCTAGGCGAGACTGAAGAGAATGGCAGAACTACCACATTAGCTTTCCCATCTATTTGCTTTCCTCCTCTCAAAACACAGCTATCACAATACCTTTTGGCCTTCCACAGCAGCATGAGATGTAACTTGCTTGTTTAAGACATATCCTTCCTAATTAGGACTTAGTAAGAACACGGGCCTCTGGCATTAGTGTTCGTTATTCTCCCCATCATTTGTGATGCACTAGACAGCTGTGTTGCATGGCAGCCAGTACTCCTATTTTCAGTTGTGCTTCCATAGTTTGGGTTACTGCGTATTTTTTAAACTTTTTTACTTTAAAATCTGATGTATGTGTACTCACTGTGGATTGGCTTAGTTCACTGTGGGCTGGCTATGCAAAGCATCAGATGATCACCGTGTCTTGTAAAATGCTGTGCATGGCGCTTTGCGAGTTCCAGCAATTAACAGATCACTGGGTCTTGCAGGAGCCATCTATGCATGGGACTTCACAAGACACAGCAATCAGCAAATCGTTGGCCCCACAATTTTATTTCTAACTGGGTGTACAGAATGGATCACCTGATGTCATTGTGATGCCAGGTGATTAACAGGTAGGCATTTCCTGTGTGTGGCGGTGGAGGGAAATAAAGGCCAGACCACTAGATCTGCCCACTAGATCCAGTTCCTCACCTCTGCTATAGTCCCTTATTCAAGCACTATCTCAGCACTGTCTCTGTTAAGTCTTCTCTCATCCTCCAATACTGTGGAGCTACTTGTTCCTCTGAATCCTCCCACCCTCTAATACACACCAGTTTTGTTCACCAACACACCAGAAAATACAAAATTAACCTTTTCCCCAACACAAGCCCAGCTGCAGATATTTCAGATTTTAGTCAACTGCCACGAGAAGAGAACCAAGAAAGAAGACAATTGCCACTAAGAGATGGCAGGGCCTAATTGTCTTTTATATGTGACAAAAGTCAGAGCAGCTTCAGATATTTATGAAGTATGACTGCACCTATACAGAATGCCTGCACATTTCCAGCATTTTTTTTTATACAATTACATGTGAAGGAAGTGAGGAAATAAGTACCTGTGCCTTCTTCTGTGTAGATGGGGGCTTGCTACATCTCATAAGGCCTTGTGTTAAAACAGGGATGGGGAACCTGTGGCCCTGCACATGTTGTTGGACTACAACTCCCATCATCCCTGAGCACGGAACATGCTGGCTGAACATGACAGGAGTTGAATTCCAGCAATATCTGGAGGACTACAGGTTCCTCATCCCTGTACCTCTTGAGGGATCCAAGAAGTAAAATTACAGCAAAAAATTTCAGGCTGCTCATACATGCTCGGGGAACAGCACCTAGCTCAAAGGGAGAGCAGGTGTCTTGCATGCAAAAGGAGCTGTGGCTAATGAATGGCCATCTAATAAACTCCATCTAAAGGAGTTCTAATACCATGGCAGGAAAGAACCTCTGCCTGAGACTCTGGTGAGCTGCTGCTGGTGAGAATAGTAGAACATCTTGGATTTCGGAACATAGGAATATTCGTCCATGTAGCTTATCATTTTCTATGCTAACGGGCAATGTCTCTCCAGAGTTTCATTTGAAGATTACGGGGACCTTCTGCATGCAGAGCATGCACTCTACCACTGAAGTGCAGCCCTTCCCTAATGGCCTAGTTCAGCTTCACCTGCATCTCAGGCACAACCAGGATTTTATCAGTATAGTAATCCTAAGTAGGAAAGCTTTTTCTCAGGCAAAGAACCCATCAATTCCATGCATGTTTTCTACATGCATGCAAAGGGGAAATTCCTTTGCAAGCATCTATTTGAAACCTGAAAGTGTGTGAATGCCATCGTGTGAAAATGCTCAAGCTGCTTCCCATCTACAGGACTCCTTCTTTCTTTTCTTTTTATATATAGGCTCTAATGAGACAGACAGATAGACAGACACACACACAGAGAGAGAGAGAGAGAGAGAGAGAGAGAGAGAGAGAGAAATCTGCATTTGTGCTGCCATGTCTGGAGGTGCCATAGCTCAGGCCAGACATTTGGACATTTACGAGAAGGAACTGCGCTTTCAGTAAACACAAGTGATGCATATACATTGCCTCTTGGCCGCTTGCACTCCTGCCCATCTGTTGGTATGGCAAGTTGCCTGCACAAAACTTGGTTGGACCTTTGCCCCAGGGGGCATAAAATGCCAGGCAACAATGGGTTTCGACGGGCAGCCTGAACATTAGCTCCACGCTCCATCTCTTGCCTGTTGGAAGTCCCTTCTTGGTGCCAGCCCTGCCACACTGCAAATACATGCCTCCGTGCACTCGATCACACATGTTGACATTTGGGCACACTTAAGTGCATTGACGGCTCAACCAATGGCTTTCACCTGGCTCGCTTTGCCCCCTCCCCCACTTCTGCTGGGTTTTTGACACATGCTATAATGTGGAGTTATGTGTGTTTTGGTAGTCAGAACAGCCGGCACTGACAGTTTTCAACACTTTGCAGTGGGAGAGTCTGTCGAAAAGACTGGTTACTGCCCAGCTAAATCAGTTCTACACTGAAAACTGATGCACAATTTCTCTCTCTCTCAAAATGATACAGGGCACAGACAAAAGACTCTGTGTGGTGGATACATCGATTAATTTGTACACCACCCTTTAAAGCACCCAAGGCAACATAAGCGACATCATAGTATTTTATCTTCATAGCAACCCCATGCGGCAGGTCAGGCAAAAAGATAGTGGCTTGTGCCCAGGACTTCATAGCTGGGTGAAAATCATGCCATGCATCAGAGATGCAGAAGAATGATATACACACAGAGAGTGACAAACACATCAAACCAAATCAGAAAGATTCCACTACAGTTGCTCTTGGTGATTTTGCTCTGTGGGGTGGTATTGCCTTACACTCCACTCCACTCCACCCCACCCCCCTTGCCATCTGGTATACAGTGGTACCTTGGGTTACATACGCTTCAGGTTACATACGCTTCAGGTTACAGACTCCGCTAACCCAGAAATAGTGCTTCAGGTTAAGAACTTTGCTTCAGGATGAGAACAGAAATCGTGCTCCGGCGGCGCGGTGGCAGCAGGAGACCCCATTAGCTAAAGTGGTGCTTCAGGTTAAGAACAGTTTCAGGTTAAGAACGGACCTCCGGAACAAATTAAGTACTTAACCTGAGGTACCACTGTAACTTAGAAGTTATCCAGTGGAAGAGGACCTGCAACAAAATGTTGCAGTGCAGATAGGAGTGATGACTAGGTCTCTACCAAGAGTGTCTGTTTTGCGTTGTGTTTAAAATTATCTGCTGTTTACTGGAAGAATAAGAGATCAGGATGAGAGACTTCTTAAAAACAGAACTGGGGAAATATGTTGAATATATGAAGACAAACTGTAAACAATTAAGAATGTTAGCAGGATTGACATAAACACGTCCAGTAAGAAATAATTAAAAGGGAACATAAAGGATAACTTTCTAAATAGGTCTGAATTGTTTATGCAGTAAGAATATGATATAAAATAAGGAGCCGCAGAGTGGGGGGGAGGAAAGTCGAAGAAAACGTAGGTTGAATTTGTTTACAGTGGTGCCCCGCAAGACGAATGCCTCGCAAGACGGAAAACCCGCTAGACGAAAGGGTTTTCCGTTTTGGAGTTGCTTCGCAGGACGAATTTCCCTATGGGCTTGCTTCGCAAGACGAAAATGTCTTGCGAGTCTTGAGATTTTTTTTCACTCCCCCCCCCTTTTTCTAAGCTGCTAAGCCGCTAATAGCCTTTTAGCAGCTAAGCCGCTAAGCCGCTAAGCCGCTAAGCCTTTAATAGCCGCTAAACCGCTAATAGCGCTAAGCCGCTAATAGGGTTGCTTCGCAAGACGAAAAAACCGCTAGATGAAGAGACTCGCGGAACGGATTAATTTCGTCTTGCGAGGCACCACTGTAGATTTAATTTTTGTTGTTAAAATATTGTAAAACCCTCTATCTATCTATCTATCTATGTATCTAATCTGCTGTTATTTTCTGTGTCATTTTCAGCTATTTTTGTTGTATTCTGTACATCGCCTTGAGACATGTGTGGACGGCGCAATAGTCACCACCTTTGTGGGCTGATTTACAAGTCTGGTATAATAGCTGAGCCCTTAAACTAGGGCTGGGGAGCCTGTGGCCCTCCAGATGTTGGACTCCCAACAGTCCCAGCCAGCATGGTCAATGGTCAGGGATCATGGGAAGCAGGGATCATGGGAGTCCAGCAACATATGCAGGGTCACTAGTTCCCCACCCCTGACCCAGTTCAAGCTCTGATCTGTAAAAATGTTCAAAGAGTGAATGAAAGGATGTTGCAGTTTTGAAAAGAGGAAGAATGCCACTGGTATTAATTCCAGGGGTTTTCCGTGTGTGTGGCTTTTTCAAAAAAACCAAAATGCCCTTTTTCAAAGCCATGAAAGTACTAGTGAAGCAGAATGCCTTCTAATATGTAAAGGATTTGCAGCCAAAAACAGACTAGAAATGATGGTTAAACGCCTAGAGCACTGTTAATTTTTAATTAATGTTAGTTATAATTATCTGACGGTGCTTGACTGAGATCCAGTAACAGGGTTGGAATGGATTTTGTTTTCCTTGTAATTTATTAGTTTTATAACTAATAATAATTAAAAATTAAATAAAATGCTCCAAGTAGATCCTGTAATAACCCCCCCTTTCTATTTTTAAATGAAGAAGTAACTGATGATGGTTATACCAATTGACTAATTCCGATTCTAAGGAGATGGTGATGTATTCTCTGATTGGGGGGAAAACACAAGTTTATGGGTTTTAGGGAATCTTTCCAACCGTTATGTGGAAACAGATTTTAAGGTGTGATGGGTAGGGAGGTAGAGAAGCCATACCTTCCTCGCAAAACCTATAAAAACTGCATACAGAATTAATGCCTTCTATCAAATGTAGAATGAGTTCATGGTTTGTTTCCAAAAAGTGTCTCTTGAGGTTTGATTTCCAAGCCAAGCACAAATTGTAAAATACAACACAAATTACACTAATGAACAAGCTGCTTATTCTCACAGTCATAATTTAGACTGCATGAGGGGCTGCTGGGGAGGGGGGGTATTAACTAAATAAAAAACCAACAACAACCACAAAAACAACAAGGTATTTGGTGCCCACTCCACAAACAACTCAGGTTTCTTTTACAAACACACCCCTACCCGAGCAAGAAGTATGGCGCCAGCATATGGCACCCTCAGGCAGTTGCTAGGGGCTCAGTGCTCTGGCAGGCCCCACTGCTGTTGCCTGCCCTAGACATCCTCTCCCACCAAATTATTTTTTACAGACGTCTGGAACTGGGAACTACCATTTTAATTACCTGCAATTAGGGTGGCCCCTTACCTATTACCCCTGGACAAAAGGGGACACTGCCTTTCAAAACATTTTTCTGTGCTACTCTAGAAGAGAATCTATATCTATATCTATCATCTATCTATCTATCTATCTATCTATCTATCTATCTATCTATCTATCATCTATATCTATCTATATCTTACTATAATTTAAATAGAAATGCAATGCACCTCACCTTAACAGGGAGAACTGTGACCAGGTGAACCTGTGTGGCTGTTAACTCAGGTGCTAATGGCTGATGGGCAACTTCAAGGCCCTTGCAGGTAGCCTTCCTTATGGTTCTTTACCTTTAAACCACACTTGGACCAGAGGACCCTTCAGAGTGAGGACTCCTATTAGAGGACTGTAAAACAGGTCACATGGCCACCCTAATTGATATGCCCCTGACACAGTGTTTTGCTAGGGCCCATCAAAGGACATAAGTCTAAAGGGGTTGTCAACCTGGTCCCTACCGCCCACTAGTGGGTGTTTCAGGATTCTAGGTGGGCAGTAAGGGGTTCTACGGCACAAGCTGAATCCTCCTTCCACCAAGCACTGGTGGGTGGAAAGGAAATTTTACCGTCAAGAAAGATGCATTAGTGGGTGGTAGGTATAAAAAGGTTGAATACCCCTGGTCTAAAGGCTCCCTCATATTTGGAGCCAACCCTACTGGCCACTTTGGGAATTTGCAAGCAACTGGTGTAAAATAAAAGTGTACTAGCACACAGCTAGCTTAATAAAAGATTACTAGTACACTATTAGCTAGGTATAATTAGACGTGCAATGGACCAACTGGAAGTTTCATATTAGTACTTTATGAGATCAGACAACGCTGTTTTGTTTTGAGGGAACTTGGAAAGGCAGCTGGACAAGGAAGAGTGTTGTGCCCTCTCCAGATCTCTAAGTGACCTTAACTCTCCCAACTACCACACATCTGGTCAAAAGTCTAAAAACATTACTGCCTTGTGCAAGCACACAGAACTTGCAAATACTTCTCAGCCCAGTCAAAGGACAAGACTCCACAGAGATCTGCACTGGGAAAAGCCACCTCACATCCCAAAGGAAACTTTGAAATAACCCTCCAGTAGTTTTCTGACGGAAAAGTATAGCCTGTCCCCCAACCCAGATCTTTTGGACTACATTCCCCATCTACTCTGGCCATTGGCTGTGCTGGCTGGGGCTGATGGGAGCTGAAGTCCAACACCACATAGATGGGACCAGGAGGAGGAGATTAAGTCATTTGGCTGATCTATATAGATTAGGTGACCAATCATACCTGTAGGGTTACTGTGTATATATTGTAAACCTGGAGATGTTAGGTTGATAGAAAAGAATGACATTTTTAAAGTCATCAGTCATATATATCATATGTAAATGCCCACTTGTAGCTGACCACTTTGTTTTGACCTCCTCTGTCTCTTCCCTTTCGCTCCCCTTCCCTTTGTATCTTGCCTTTTTAGTTTGTAAGCCTGATGATAGGCACCTCTCTTTTTTGATGTGAACCATTTGGGATAATATAATGGCCTGAAAAGTGGGATAAAAAAACAGCTTGTAAAATAGTAAATAAATATATGTTTCTATGGCATCCACCCTATTTCTGATCGTTGATGTCAGCTATCCGTCATGTTTTTCAGTGCTACCAATATGCTTTGTTGTGTTTGCTGCAGGAGACTAACTCAGCTCACTTTCTGGATGTTACATGGAAGAAGGAGATGTGGAGTGCCTGGTTTTGGAGACAGCTGAGAATTCTCCATAATATACAGTTTTGGCCTCAAAGGGAGAGTAGGTTCCTCCAGAGGAGCTCCAGCAATTTTGTGGCTTGACTTGCCTCCAAATCTGAAAAAAAGATTCCTAACAAGCGATCAGACATCATCACACCTGTGCTAGGAAGGAACTGGCAGGTAGCCTGCTCCCTCCATACCTGCCTCATTGGTGGGCTGCTCTATCCTTGGCTTTAGCTTCCCTTGCTCGCAATCATTTAAGAGGAAACTGTATGATTAGCAGCACACAAGCAAACAGCAGGAACTAATCCTTTAAACACAAATACTTCAGTGGCTACGCAATGGTTCCCCACAAAACAGTGGGGAGGAAGATCAGAGACAAACCCCCTCCTCGAGTTTCCTGTAAATGCCCTGCTACTCATTCACAATTTGCTTAATGCAGTTCTTAAGGCAATTAAGGACGTTAGGTTCCACCATTCTGATTGAGCGCTACAAGCTTTGTCTATGATGATTTTCCCACTCCAGTTGTGTGTGTGTCTGTGTGTGTGTGTGTGTGTGTGTGTGTGTGTGTGTTTACTTGCAGGCTGTCAAGGCTTCGGGCACCTCAACACCATGGCTGAAACCTGACCTGATCAAGTGACGTTTTCGTGTGCTGATGCTGAAAGACGGAACTGAGATGTGGGCAGTTAATCTAGATTTTTTTTGCTGGCCATTCACTTGCCCTCATCCATCATGCAACTGCCGTTCCATAAAATGGTTATATGAACAGCATGTGAAGCCTCACAAAGGAGAGAGAAAACTAAGAACCCTAAAGCCAACAGAACAGAAATGGGGACGAAGGGTAGGTGATGAGGATCTATAGTGAAAAGACAGAGAATGCCTTTCAACCTAATGGTAAACTGAGTAATCTGAGCTAAACGTTTCACTTTTGTCAGTCACCAGTGTGACAAGGAAACAGAAATCTGAGCAGAGCTATATAGGTGGAATCTAAACCATCTCTCAAGGCCTCCCCATTGAGCTCCAAGGGGTAAAGAGACTGCAATCAATGACAGTTGGCAAGGGATACAACCTAAGACCCCCAGTTCCTGACAACTCTGCCATTTGCCCCCCAATAAAAGGGGACTCACAGGGGGACACAGCATACAGTGCAAATCCCAAGGATCCCTTCAGTTGATTTATCTCAGTAATTTTTGGCTCTACTTATCTACGTAAAATAGTCAAAGCCGCGTAATAAAACCTGTGCTTGCAAAACAATAACTATGAAATAATCAGACATGAAGTAACCAGCATCAAAAAAGCAGCATCAAAAAAGTGTGAATTCTGTATAGAATTTTCTGCTGGCCTCAAAGCAACTTCAACAAGCTAAATAAAAAAGGCAAGCGACAACAAAAGCTGGAGGGTCTTCCCCGGGGAGGGCATGAAATAGTCTAGGAAGTCTCATCTCTTATACCTACCTGCCCACTACCTCTCTGGGTATTAGGAAAGGGCTGTAGCTCAGAAGTAGAGCATCTGCTTTGCATGCAGAAGGTTTCAGGTTCAATCCTCAGCATCTTCAGGTAAGGCTGGGAGAGTCTTCTGTCTGAAACCCTAAAGTGCTGACAGCCAGTATACACAATACTGAGCTAGATGGACTAATGGTCTGGCTCAATATAAGGCAGCTTCCTATGTTCCTAACAGGGTCACCGATTGTGTTTCTTGCGCAGGTTTTTAATCAGAGAATAATGTTCTTAAGGTATTCAGACCAGGTTGGGCTTTAAGGGTTAAAAAAAAACCCAGCACTTTGAACTGATCCCAGAAACAAATCGGCAGTCAGAGGAGATGACATAATACTGAGCCCTCTCTCTGTTCCCCCGGTCAATCATAATGACAAACGTTTTGCTAATGAAACTATAATGTATACAGTGGTACCTCGGGTTAAGTACTTAATTCGTTCCAGAGGTCTGTTCTTAACCCAAAACTGTTCTTAACCTGAAGCACCACTTTAGCTAATGGGGCCTTCTGCTGCCGCTGCGCCGCTGGAGCACGATTTCTGTTCTCATCCTGAAGCAAAGTTCTTAACCCAAGGTACTATTTCTGGGTTAGCGGAGTCTGTAACCTGAAGCGTATGTAACCTGAAGCGTATGTAACCCGAGGTACCACTGTATTTATAAGTGGCATGTCAGGTTTATCACTGATACTGCATAACCATATTTTTTTGAAAAAAACCCCATAGAAGGGTAAAGGGACCTTGGTCAAAAGAGTGGCATACAGTAAATAAACATTCTTTTCTTCTTAAGGATTGGCAATAAGCCCAAGACAACCATTTTTGCTTGGCTTATTGAGATTGCTGTTGGGCCGACATATATTCACAATGATTTTGTGTGCACAGTTCTCAAATGTAATTTGCTTACAGATCTCTCACCTACCAATACCCTTCCCCAATGAGACTTTTCTGGTGGATAGTATTTGCCTAGTATGACACTGGCAACACACTGCTCTGCCTTGGATGAATCCGATGCTGCTTTTGTCTATCTGCAAGTTCTCCGACTCTATAATAAACTAAGAGCACAAGCTTGTACTGGAGTTATGCCAGATGAGGGACTTTAGGCCTCAGGGGGAAACCAGCACCACCAGCAGAAGACACCACAGAGATCTCTTGCTTGTTGCGCCACAGCCTGTTTGCAGCTTTGTCCTCCATCTAGGAGCAAGGGAGA
Organism: Podarcis pityusensis; assembly: GCF_964106645.2. NCBI lineage: Eukaryota > Metazoa > Chordata > Lepidosauria > Squamata > Lacertidae > Podarcis > Podarcis pityusensis. The sequence goes on along the minus strand of NC_138033.1, from coordinate 57,413,257 downwards.
CATGTTTTTCCTATAGAGGGATTTGAACCAGCAACCTCCATCCCTTGATGCTGACAGAGGCTGCTGCCTAGTTCTCTGTGCATTGTATGCTGGGGGCATGGCCCCAGGCCTACGAGGGTTGGCTCCCTCTGTGTCTGCATGGCATGTGGGTGTTGCTGGCAGGACCGTCCCCAGTTGGTGAGAACTGATTGTTTCCAGGGATGCAAAGGACTGCAGTGTGTGTCGTTGTGGTAGAGGATTTTCAAGCAAATCCTACCAATGATCTGGTGGCTTGTAGGGGGATGCTTGAAAGCAGCAATGGATCAATTTGTAAGAGAGATAAGTAGAAATCATTCCCTTATTCAGAAGATATCCTTTTGTCTCTCTATTGTATGAATAAGGATAAATTCATTTGAAATTTTACTCAAGAGCTAAGTAGACATGTTCCCAGGGTCATTAAATACATTCCAGTGTGAGATGTTGAAGAATTAGTGGCAGCAAAGCATTACCAATTACGGGTAAATTTGCTTCCATGATGAGTGACAAGTCTTTTCCTAGCAGAATATTTTGGATCACATTTCTGATATTTCATAGCCCTCTTCAGTCATTCACATTAAGTCAACAAGAAAGAAAAGGTATGGGAACAAGAAGCAGCTCTATCCCCATTGCACACTGATTTTTTAAAAATAAAACTAGAGTTCTAAAATGTGTGGAGTGCCTCCCAAAGTACAGGAGCCTTCCAGCTTTCAACAGGCACCATTCACCATGATCAGAATATTGACAGGGGTGGATGCCTGCACCTACAACCCCCTCCTGCATGAACACCTAAAGGATACTAGATCTTAGCCTGAGTAAGAAGGGGGAGAAGCCTGGTGCTGGCAAGAAGCATGCTAGACAGAACAGCATCCACCACTTTAATTTCTCAGGAATCCCCTTGGGCCCTATGTGAGAACCCAGCGATATTCTGGGGGTAAATGAAGATGATTTCAGGCCCTAAAATGTAAATGAAGTATTAAAAAAATAATCAAAGGGATACCAGAGTCAGCCCAGTTGATCATTCTATATCCTGACATTTGCCCTAACATGCCAGGTATTGAGACTCTGCCAGCCTCCATACATTTGTCCAACTCCTTTCTGAAATCATCCTAGGCCCACTTGCTTGGCTGGAAGGAGTGGGCTGTACTGGCAAGCAAACCACTAAGCTTAAGGATTAAAATGGCCACTTTATAAAATGCAAGGCACTTTATAAAATATTGGTAACAAGATTAGTTAGTTTTTAAATGTCAACAGAGTGACACAAAGAAATTATGATGTGCTTATGAACTATCCTGCCATTTTGATTATTGCAGCAAGACACTAATAGTAGGAGAAGAAGAAGAAAGAAATATCTCTACCATTATTATTATTCATCATCATCACCATCATCATCAAGTTTGCTTTTTTACCAACTGTATTGTTGGCTTCCTTAAAGACAGGAGATGCAAAAGCAGGGAAACAAACAAACAAACAAAAAACTGCTGACTTTACTGAAATATTAACAAGGTATAGTTAAAACTTTTGTACACTTATGCAAATGAGTTTGCTAGAACAAGGGGAAGGAAGAGGGTCCCCCCAGGGGAAAAATAAAATAAAATCAACAAAGTGAAAAGATCAACCATCCCTTCTGCAGCATGACAGCAAGACACAAGAGGCAGCAGCCTGGGAATTGCGGAAGATGAATTAAAAAAATAATAATACACACACACAACTCTCCAAAGTTTAAGTACATCATGGTTTATAAAGCTAATAGATTTAAATGAGGCATGGTGCACCATTCCATAAAATGATTATATATACCAGGGGGCTGCAGTAACATTTTGGGAGAAGCGTTAACCTCATAAAATACGTATGATGCGGAAGGCCGAGAATGAGAGTATTTTTGGTGTGTCCCTTAAAAGTTAGAAGGCTGAGCTGAGAATTTCAGAAATGGCACAAGTTCAGGATTAGAAGTGCAATGGTAATCATAGTGTTGACAATGTGGTGCTCCACACTGTAGCATGTTCCACACTGAAGGTCAAAATGTGAGCTTTTGAGTGTGTTCTGTCTACAACTGATAATATCAAGCCTACTTTCCCTAGAAATGTCCTTACATTAAAAGCCAAAACCGCATCTGTTCAGCCACCGATTACTGGAACAGGAGGGTGCCGGCATCCAAGAGGGAGTTCCCAGAGTCCTTGTGCCTGAGGGCTGGCCTAAGGTATCTGGGAGCGTCAGGGGACTGTGGGCTGCAGCCTGCAGCTGTCACCACCACCCCTGCCGAGAAATTGCAATGCAGGCTTTCACCTGCATATATGTGAATGGCAGATCGTGCAGAGATTATGGGGTGTGAACCAGGACGTTTGAGCCAGCTCCTGCTTTGTTACTGGCTAGAGACCACTGCACTTATTTGGGCAAAGTAATGCCCAGGTGGGGTAGTAGGAACCACTGCCACTCACTGGGTACCTTGGGGAAGAAACAGAATTGGTGCTATAGAAGCAAGCTGGAAAAACCAGGTTGCAGAACTAAGCTTAACATTGTTTGGATGCCACTTAAGACACCTAGCACTGTCAGACAACAGGTGAGGTGGCAACTCTGTGTCTAGGCTATACCACTTCAGGCAGGAGAGTTGGGTGGGGCGTCACCTGGCTGAATGCTCCTTTGTACATACGAAAAAAATCCCTGAATCAAGAAAACTGGTGCATTATGCAAAAGCCTGAGCTGGAACCCCTTCTTCTTGACACCTCACTCTCTTTGTGCAGGTAAGAGCATTCAATCAGTTGACTGCCATCTCAAGTGGCAACAGAATTTACCCTCCTCATCTGAGGTGTGGCAGACTCCTTACTCAACCTGCTCAGCTAGCACTGAACAAGGCAGAACTGCAGATTTGGTTCCCTCAACCTCCAGATATGGCTGGACTCACCCCTGATTTGGCTGGCTGGGACTGATGGGAGTTGGGACTCCAGCAACATCTGAAGGGTCACAGGGATCCTCACCCTCAAACCTGCCACCTCCCAATTTCCCAGCCTTCTAGCTGCCTAAGAGCCAATGGCACATCTATGGTCCAGATTCCGTCATGCTTTTGCTACAGACCTCATCCTGTCCATGACTTGCATCTGCCAATCCTGAGCCCATACATCTCAATCACACCCAAGTTGTAATGAAAAACGAAGAAATGTGCTTGGTTGGTTGGTTGGTTGGTTTGCTTGCTTGCTTGGCCTGGGTTTTCGAAAGGGAGCCACAATTGTCTTAAGTGTGTGCTTATAAAACTGGGAAAGGGGTGGAGGAGAAGAAGAGATGGAGGATGTCAAAATGTTACTTGAGTTTTTGTATGCTAATCTTTCCTTAAATTATTAACCAATGGGAAGAAATTATTTACATTGTGCTCGGTGTGGACGTGGCAGTGCGTTGTAAGGCATCCTGTCAAGCGAAATCCTCAGAGCGAATGATTAGAGTTGTCGGGTCTTATTTATTTATGCTGCCCGTACTCAGAGGACCTTTTTTTTTTTTTTTTTTTTTTGAGATTGCACCCAGAGATAGAAAGAGAGGGAGAGGGAAGATTTTCTGATGTTGCAAGGAAATAAGCATGGGGTTTTTTTGGGGGGGGGGAGAGACGGAAGATGCTCTTGATACTCACTCAAAATGAGGTTATTTCCCACATATAATAACAACTGGAACAAATGGCATAGATTTGCATGTAATCTTTTTTTAAAGGTACCTGAAGCTCGGTCTGAAAGAAGAACTTCTGTGGACACTGGGAACAATCGTAAATTTTATCCTCTTGCCCGTGGACAGCAAAGATATGTTGCTGCAATTTATTTGCCTGTACAAAAACTAGAGGAACAAAAGAGAAGAAAAGAAACAGCAGTGTTGTCAGAGAGAATGACCAGCATAGTCGAATTCATATGGATACCTGTGTGCCTGTACCTTTGGCCTGTTGCCAAAGATACAGGAGCAGGCTGTGGAGTTAGGGGCTTTCACTCCTTTGTCCCTCTCCTCCCTTCCCATTCCATTTATTTACAAATTGTGTGTTAGATCCAGACCACGCTACTATTTACTACTTTATTACTTTTTAATTTGTAGACCACCTATATGTCAAAATGGCTTCTAAGCGGTCTACAACTAAATGCACAACAACATTAAAGCATCGTTAATTAAACTATATCATAAAACAAACAATTAAAAAGTGTAACAATTGATTTTAAACAGTAAAATCATAAGTTCAGGTCAGGGGGATGCTTGCCGAAACAAATGTGCCTTCAGAAGCCAGGGCAATGGCAACACTGATTGGGACCTCCTGTATTTTAGCAGAGACACAGGAAGGGCTTTCCACAACAAACACCAGTGCCACCAGTGGAAAAGGCTGCCTCTGTGTTACCATAAGCCAATAACCATCAGGCAGTGGCAAAACTCAGCACTGTCATGGTGTGTGCCTGAAAAGCAGCACCACTCCCTACCTGGGCTGCAGCATTTTCAGTCACATGCAGGATCCACTGAAATGCATTGGGCTTGAATTAGGCATGTTTAGTGCAGATATACTGATACCCTACCCTTTATGATGACAAATGATGGCATGGTTTGGGGGGGATTTTTTTGAATGTGGGGGATAAGGGAAGACCTGATTCTGCAGCCTGCTCCCAGTCTCTTAACCATGGTTAAGATATAAAGATCATTATGGCTACCCCAATACACATGCACATGGAAATGAAGGGGTGCTTTATGAATGGCTGAGAGAGTTGCCCAGATTTTCCACGTATACACAGTCATGCACTGAGTATAGCGTGAACATTTACTTTACACTTCACCCTTGGATCACTTGTCAATGTTATTTAGAAAACACACAGAAGAAATAGAATATCTAGACCCCAGCAAATAGTAATTATAATAAGAATCGTCACTGTGGTCTGATGGCATAGGATGTTCCAACTTAGCTGAAGCTAAGTAAGTCTTGGTTTGGGCAGTGGCCGGATGGGGGACCCCCTAGAACTCTATGGATGCCACTTTGGGCCAGTGCAGTCATAACAACTCTAGTCTAATAAACCATACTTTCTTGAGCTCAGATTCCTGATTAGCGTTAAATTTATTTAGATCCTGGTTTCATAACTTGGGGCCTAGACAGTGATTAAACCACAGTTTCTCAGTGAAGATATAACATAAAACTGTAGTTTAATGAAGAAAGGGGTGATGTGTGTAATGAAGAAAGTAGTTTAATGAAGAAAGGGGTGATGTGTATAAAACTTTTTGGTGTAATAAACCATAGTTTACTAGAATGAGATGGTTACACCTAAATTTGGTCCTCCGGTTCCATGATGGAAGAAAGGCAAAATAGAAATCAAACAAACAACCAAACAAAAATGCTTAATACACCACTTTTAACACTGAATATGCATTATGAGCAATGCACATTGGCTATTTTAACAATCCCGTAAGAGTGATCACTAGTACTCAATTTAGAGATGGAGAACCAAGGCTTGGCATAAGTGACTTGCCCAGGAGAGTTAGCAAGGTCAAGGCTGTCAAGGAACCTGAACCCAAGTCTCCCACATCAAGATCCAACATGACCACACCGTAAAATCACTGCACATTGGAATACAGAAATATTTCTAAATGTTCATACCAGGAGGTTTAAATGACTGTGGAAAATACTGCCCAGTAAGAGAAATGAAGGGGAGAAAGGCCGCCCTTCCAGGTAGCTCAGGTTTGTGAGATCATATTCAAAAGCTTTTCTGGTAGTGGTTTCCCCCCTTACAAGGAAAGGAATACTGTATTTTAAAACTCCCCTGTGTGTCATTTCCGGATCAAGCCATGCACACAGAGGCTTGTCTGGGTCTGACTGTCTTACCTGTAAAACAAACAGGGCATTTGAATGTGCCTCCCATCCCCTCGAAGCTGTGCTCAATCAGGTGACACAGGAGCTTTGCCGGAGAGTCAAACATCTGGTTACACAGCTTGCACTCATGATTGATGCCTTCCTCTGCAAGGTTCAAATGATACAACTTGTTAGTGACACAGCAGATTAGCGTCTGAAATGCAGTAGTCGGCGAGAAATCACAGCACTGGATTGCATGGTTTCCGGGACCCAAAGATGCTGTACTTGCAACACCGCCTCCCCCCACCCCTTTACAAAAGCATGCGTTAGTATGCTTGTAGTGTATTCAGGTGTACAGCCGCAAGTCAAATTTGAGGGGCATTTCTATTTACAGCCCTGATGGAAGTGACATTGTGATCAAACCACCAGTAACATACACTCCTGTTTCCTCAGGCTTGTGACACAATGCCATGCCTCTACGCTCCACGAAAACAGAAGGAGAGACACCAGACACAACAGCACTGCTGCGGGCATATAAAACACACACACATATATATTATTAAGAATACTCAAACCCACATCGAAAAATGCAGGAGGTTCAGGTGAGGCCGTAGAAAACGGGAGGCCAAAATGCTGCTACCTTCAACTCATTTTGCATTGTAACAAATTCAAGGGAAGGTGTCGATGCTAAAGGAACAGCAGGGATCCCGAAATGAGGGTTTGAGCCAGCCAGGGTAGAAAAAAAAATCCATTCTAAGTGGGGCAATTAGTTCTTCCCTCAATATGGATTTGTATTTCCTATATCGTCCACGAAAACAAAATGTGTTTAACCTTCCACAATTCAGGGACAGAGTACACAATAAAACAACAACAACAACAACAACTGTGTGTGTGTGTGTGTGTGTGTGTGTGTTTGTGTATGGTACTGGTGCTAGGGCTGGCAACCCGCCTGAATCGCCTGTTTGCAATATTAAGCCCTATCTGGAAGTACCCAGGCTACTCTCCCAGGGCCAAAAACAACAGGTAGGGGGAGGGAGTTCAGAGCAGGAAAGGGTGGGGGCTTTTTAAAGCCCAAGGGCCACATCCACTTCTGGGCACCCTTCTGAGGGCCACATACCAGCGGGCAAAGGGCACAAGGGCACGGCAACTTTGTAAACTTTACAAGGAGGGGTTTTTCTGCACACACTCACACATCCCTCTCTATCCTCTGTCCAGACATGCAAGAAGCATTGTCACAGTTCAGGGGTATGTCCCAGCAAAGCAAAAATACTCAAGGAGCATGCAAAGCAGAGCCAGTGAGGGGTGAGTGCCGAGGGCCGGAAAGAAAGGCCTAGAGGGCCACACTTGGCCCACAGGCCTGAGGCTTCCCACCCTTGATCTAGGTTCCTTCCAGAGAGATATTTACCGTCGGATGGGTACTGCTCAGGCATGTATGTTTTTTCAGAGTACACAGAACACTATGGACATCAAAATGTCAGTCCATATCTCCCCCCCCCCCCACACCCCACCATAAGCAGATGTGGCCCTCAGGCAGATAAATGTTTTTTAACCCCTGATATAAAACATATCTGGTCAGGGGTCAGCACAGGTGGGGCAGTGCTGATAGGGGGTCCCAGCCACTCCCCTGTCTAGGTCTTATTAACGTCAGTATGTTTGCTGCATCATGTGCCTCCAAGACCATGCTCCGGTAGCATAGTTTCCCCATGGCTTAGAGAACTATTATTTAAGCACATTGGATAAAGATATAGAGAGTGCAATCTTTTGAAATGAAAAGAAACGGGTTATTAGCCACAAGCTGGGATGAGAACTGAATTGCAATCACCACTACCATCATATATATCCATTTCCAGAAGTCATGTTATTCCATTGAAGCAAAAATAACCAAATGCCTTGTGGCATCTTAAAGATTAACAAATTTATTATGCCATAACTTTCCACAGACCACAGTCCGTGCATGAAGTGCAACTGGCAGGCATTTACATATAGAACACTTTTGAGCTTCACATACATTAGATCACTAAATTCCTTACAACAGTCCTGTAAGGTAGGCAAGTATTATCAGCCCCATTAGGCAGATGCAGGGCTGATACGGAGTGTTTCTTAGCTATGGCTACCTAATGACATCACGGCACAGGTGGTCTTTGAACCAGGGGCCTTTGTGTTTCACAGCCCACTCCCATACACTATACCTGCTCTCCTCACAAGCCAAACAACCAAACACATGTATGGGAATTATATTCCCAGTTTTCACATATTTGGTTAATGCTAATTGTATACCATTTGGGGGCAAGTCTGGAAGTATTTCAAACAGTTAAAGCTACGACAAACAAAACTCAAACAAAAAAATAAATAAAAACATAATAGGTTCCCGCAGATGTGGAAATTCGTCCCACTGGAGGCAAGACCTTTTGATTTGCAAATCCACTTCTGAATTATAAGGCCTTCTTCTCACCAGTTGGGTTTTTTGTTGTTGTTGCACTCCCACAGGAGTCTATTATATATTTTCTATGTCAATGAAACCATCCAGAAAGAAATAAAAAAGGAAGGGGGGGGGAGAGAGAGTGAGTTGAGTAAGAAAGAGGAAAAAGAGAGGAGAAATTCCTATGATTTAGCATGAGAAACATTTCCCTTTTCTCAAATTCAAAATTAAGAAAAATACCCAAAAGATGTGGAGAGGAATTGCAGATACTTTCTTAGCATCATACTATGGTCAATGTAGCGCAGTGGTTCTAGAGGTTTGGATTACGGGGGCTTCCAAGTTCAAAACCCCACTCAGAAATGAAGCTCACTTGGTAATGGCATTCCATTCACCTTCTGTCAGCCCAATCTACCTCACAGGGTTGTTGTGAGAATACAATGGTGGGGGAGTGAAACACGTGTGCAACCTTACTGGAGCAAAGGCGGGATATAAATATGCTAAGCAGAAAGAAAGCAAAACTGAGAGCTAGAACCATGGTGAACTTTGGAGTATGGTTTTTCTCAGCTAAAAGATTGTATATGCAAATGTTAAAGAAGTGGAACGGTGCTGGCAACATAGTGACTGGACATGCAGCACTAGGGGTTTTTTTCATAAAAGAACACACCCAGTTATTTCCTTCCTGTGCCTGACATGTATGGGAGGGAACGCTGTCAGATGGAAGCGGCGTCATAGGTATTCATAGGAGAGACCAGCCCAACAGGTAAAATATGGAACCCATCTCATTTTTAACATAAAAAAGCAGATTGCTACCACTTGCTGTGCTGGTGTCTCTCCATATTATTCTCCTTAACCCCGCAATCTGCTTGTGGATCTATTGATTCAGTGCTGAGCAAACACGGCATCAAATCACAGATTCTTAAGGTCTCTTTCTCTGTCTCCCAAGTTCAGAATAATAAGCATTAATTTTACACTTCATTTCTCTGCACTGGGGGGGGGGGGAGACAGAGAAAGAAACGTGGTCCTTGTTTAAAACAAGCAGGCCTGCGGGATTTTATCAGGCAGAAACTATGTCAGGCCAAAAGAGGAACAGAGCGCTTTGTGTAAAAGTGTCGTGGGGAGATGATAGTATTCTGTAATGTTCCCAGTACCTACTTTTGTCTCCAAAAGCATTTGATCCCTGGCAGACACATATACTTATTTCCATACAGGTCTTGAGGGGAAAGCCAGTAGGAATGAGAGCTGATTATCTGAATCCTGAAGGTGAAACCTGGGTGGTGCCCAGCAATGCTAAAGGCAAGCACAGGGGCGAATATGGAGGTACATAATTTACTGCCTGTTAGTGAGGATTAGTGAGTTGCACTGACCCGGATGAACTGCAGTGGCGAGGCTCCGGCTCCCATTGTTCTTAAGTTCAAATGCATTTGCATGGTGTTGATAGGACCACGCTTTGCTGCTGCACTTCCCACTCTCTCGCGCTGCCTTGCTTAGTGCAGTGGCACTGCCACGCCTTGACATTCAAGCGATTCCGGTGGCAGAAAATGTGCACTTGATGCAAGTTGCAATGAGTCTCTGAGCCCGTAAGAGAGATGACAGTGGCAGCCTCCTGGCAAAGTCTCCATATAATTAATAATACCGTGTGGAGCCCATGCACTTGTAGCCCCTGAAATCCTAATTATAAACTGTATTAATGGCAACGCAAAAGGAACAACACAAGTGGCATAGGCTGACACCCTATCAACCCAAGAACAAAGGAGAGATGTGTACATGTAGGAAAAAGACAATAGCCTTTACTGCTACTTTAGAAACAAATCAAAACCACGACCTCTCCAGACTGATTTAATAAAACAACATTCTCCCTTAAGGGAAAGGGGGGGGGGGAGTAGCCTCCTGCTTTTCTGTGAAGACATTTAAAACAACCTGACACTCATTTTTGACACCTGCACGTAAATCACACACTGTTTCCTTCCCAGAACAGTCCATTTCTGCTTCATTGCAACAAATTAGGGTAATGAAAGCAGATGAGCTTTACTTGTAGGAATGAAGCGCATAAATCCCTTCCTTAACTACACTCCTAATGAATACAGGGATGCTGAAATCTGGTGCAACCAAATGTTAAATATCTATAACCCACCCAGTTCAAAGATAATGTGTCTTGTCCTGTTATCTTGTATACTGTTGTTTTTTTAAGAGGGTCAGCAAGTGGAACTTCAATTGGCACTGGAATAGACAGTGCATTAGTGTTATCAGTTACGGAAGAAGAAAATGATTTGCAGTGGTGATTCCAGGATTTTGGGGAACCTCATTGTCAGGAAACTGACATCAGAGCGGGAGGTGAAGGGGAGGCTCCTGGATGATGCTGGAGAAGGACCCAGCAGCAGGGGGAGAGGCGACTCAGTGGAGGGGGAAGCATTTAAGCGCAACACCAGGAACAAAAGTGAGCAGATGGGAAAATCGGAGAGAGGGCTCACGGACTCTTCACTGGAACTCAGTGAGGAGGGGACAGGTCCCCCGCTACCCACGCCCACCCTGCGCAGAAGGCTCCCGCGCAGTGAGAGGCGGAGAAGATTGGGTGTCAAACAACTCTTATGTTGGAAGAGATTCAAGAAACGCCCACTGACGGATTCTGCTAGTGACTGAGACAGTCATGATCAGAAAGGGCTGTGCAGTCAGAAAGGTTTAACAAGGCAAATTAGCCTAGAGAGGCACCAGTTTACGCACGAGTAACTCATACTCATTACACTCATTAATGGCACTAACATTGGGCCTCCCTAACCTAGAAGAGGCAGAACGCGTACACCAATAATTCTCTTAGGTTGCATTTGATTTACTTGGCCACACTGTGCAAAACAGGAAATGGTAGCCCTGTTTAAGTAGTTTAATGTACAAACCGATTCAGGAGTTTAACTTCCACAGATGTGAGCAGGAGAATGAATGAATGAAATCAACTTGTATCGCAAAGGAGCCTCTCTAAAGAAACCTGAACGAGGGAAGCACTCATTACACACTCCAGACAGACAACACAATTGCGGTATTGATTTGTCATTAAACACTGCAGTGAGGATAACGGGACCAAATTCTAGGCAAAGAATCGTTTAGACCATTGGCAAGAAAGAAAGTCTTGGCTCAGCTAATCTAATTGCTGTTGCCATGTTGGAATGTCAGTACTTCCATTTTTCATTTAAGAAGCCCCTGTTTTTACAATGTCAAGATATTAGCCTGTTTTCCATTCCAAAATGTACCATGGTCTTGTTACCCCACTGAAATCGAGGAAGAAAGCTGCATCTTCCTCCACTTTCTGCAACTGTTCCCTAAGGCCTGGATCAGGTATCATAAACCTTTTCAAACTCAGGACCCACCTTTTAACCCAAACATGTATTTGAAGACCCATTTTCTAATATTTTACTATATATTTACATGGTGGGAGTGCTCCTCCCCATTCCAGGCAGAATTGGCTGATTCAGAAACTCTTAAGTGAAGAGGGCATTTTATACTGTATTTCCCCTCCTCCCCAAATGCTCCTCAAAGTATTTCAACTTATCTCCTGCCATTTCTTCTCCCCTTTCCCAGTTAACTTGTACCCTGTGCATATGCCTGAACTGACAGTTTCTTTTATCTGTGTTCCCTGTTCCTTGTAGTACATTCACTTCCTCCTCCTCTACTAGCTTCCCTGCTTTAACCCCTTCCTCTATTCCTGGTGTATTACTGCTACTTTTGGAGCTGCTGCTACTAGGATCTGTCCAACCCAAAAGCTACTGCATGAGCAGGTTGTGGGCTTCAGGGCAGAGGCCCATTGGTGGCCCCCAGCTCACAGTTATTAGGCATATTCAAAACCTGCCCTTCACCATTGTTGCTGTCAGGGAGGAGTACAATGCACAAACTACAAAATTACATAAAATCAACGAAAAAGAGATTTAAAAACGGCACATCAGTTCACCCATAACACTCTCCCGGCATCCTTCTGGGCCCCTTCCTCTGAGCATTTTCTCAACCAAGTGCCTTTGGAAATCACAAATGAATTCGGGTGGTCTTTGCATGGGACCGGTGGGACAAAAGGAACTGTTCAGAACAGAACCCTGACAATTAAGGAGCCTGGGTTTTTGAAGAGCATGGGATTGATGGCGTGGACAGCAAAAGCATCACCTGGGGAACTGGGTGTAAGTCCTCCGAGGGTTGATGGAGGTCAGTTACTATAGCAACAGAGAATGAGCTCAACCTTGTAACTGACCCTTATCTTTTTTTGATCTGTTGGCCACTTGGGGCCAGAGCTGGAAATCAACTGGAAAATAATCCAGTCACATATCATAAAGAAAACTATCTATACTTATTTAGCCAGGTAGAAGCTGAAATCCTTTGCTTGGGTGGTTTTGCTATACTTAAGTGCCTCTCACCTTTAATGTCTGCACAGCATTTCACAAGCCTGCATATAAGTGATCTGCATTACAGACTATGCAGGGACCCACCTACTATGCATGCTGAGAAATTCGGCACAGCTGCACCTATCTGGATTTATGCATTTCTTTAGTTAGCTAATTGGGAGGGTTATAGTCTGCCTTCTGACATTCAAAAAAAGTCCACAAAGAAGAATGCAAAAATAAGAAATAACAGGGGGTTTGTTTTGCTTTTTAGACACAATATAAAATAGAATAAATTCCTGCACTTATAGAAAATAAAGCACACTAAACAGGCAGGGGTTTAAGAATATCAAAACCCAAGTGCTTTAGGAAATAAAAATATATCATCTTGACATCTGAAGGGGGGGGAGGGGGTGCCCAATGAACTTCTCTAGGGAGGGAACTGCACAAATGGGGGCCACCACAGAGAAAGTCCATGTTCCCCAATGGACCTCAGGATGTGAGGGGACCAAATGATTGCAATAACACCTCCAAAAAATGCAGAGCTAGCAACATGGCTCAGCATCTACCAAGGGTGCACACTTATGCTGAGCACTGACAAAAGCTTCCTAGACCTGCTCATCTTCACCATTAAAACTGCAAAAGGCCAGTGAGCCCCTGTGGCCGATAACATTACCAATGCCTTGAACCCTCAGGCAGCTATGCTTGGGTACCATCTTGTCCCGTACTCTAATATATCTATATGAAGCTGCTGGAATTGGTTAGTTTACCGAGACCTTTGCTGGTTACTGTTGCAAGTTATTCATCATTTGTGCTGATTTATCTTATTGCTGTTATGGTATTTTTAACAGGTTTTATTGTAAACCACCTTGAGAAGTTTTCATAACAGGTGTGTGTAGATTAACAGAGAGAAACACACACTGCAGTCCAACATCTGGTGGGACAGAGGTTCTCAACCCCTGATTTCATTGCTACACAAGTGTTACAGTTTGTCATTCATAACTCAAGGAAATTTCATCTGGTAAAGTGCTGGATATGGAAATCCCAGCTCAGTCCTGAAGTTCACTGGTGGGCCTTGGTGAAGTCTCCATCTTTAGCCTACCTATCAGAATTAAGGAGGCTCACATCCATGTGATCATAATTTGAAAAGCTACCTTCATATAAAACATTAGAAGAGTCCAGAAATCCACTTTTCCACACCTCGTCTCCCTCTCTCTGACTTGCTATCCAATTCACACATCTCTAGCCAAAGCCTAGCATACTGTTGGTACTGAATTAATGTTACATTAACGATATAATCTTTGTCATCATCCTCATTATCTTGACCTGGAGGAATTAAATGAGTGAAGTCACCGGAATGGAGAAGTTAACAGATTGAATTCCAGGTATTTGACAGCTTTGGATGCCTTTTTAGATTTTTAGAGACACACACATATTGGTGACAGGCTACTCAGTCAAGATTTTTTGTTTCATTTTAGAATAAAATGTCCTCAGAGACACACAGCAATGGTATGACTTGGAGGTAAAAAATGACATATTCTTGTTTCAATAAATGCTTTCCTGATGTGTAATGTTTATTATGCTAAAATCTGCTTCCATCAGTACTGGCCTGAAACTGTAGCTAGTGCTGATAATCAGTTTTAGTCTTGAACCTTGTCATACTTGGAACTCACCTTTAGTCCAAACAATTGGGGTGGGGACTCAATTTTAAAAAAACATTTATTTGCATGGTGCTACTGCTCCTATTGCTCCTACTGCTCGGGACGTGGGTGGCGCTGTGGGCACCACAGAGCCTAGGACTTGCCGATCAGAAGGTCGGCGGTTCGAATCCCCGTGATGGGGTGAGCTCCCGTTGCTCGGTCCCTGCTCCTGTCAACCTAGCAGTTCAAAAGCACGTCAAAGTGCAAGTAGATAAATAGGTACCGCTCCGGCGGGAAGGTAAACTGCATTTCCGTGCGCTGCTCTGGTTCGCCAGAAGCGGCTTAATCATGCTGGCCACATGACCCGGAAGCTGTACTCCGGCTCCCTCGGCCAATAAAGCGAGATGAGCACCACAACCCCAGAGTCGGTCACGACTGGACCTAATGGTCAGGGGTCCCTTTACCTTTTTACTGCTCCTATTCTTAACCCATCTTTGGTCAGGCTGTGACCCAGTAGTGAGTCCCAACCCACCACTGTAGACCAATGAGTAAAAACACACCATCATCCTTATGTACATGAATGAGGATGAGAAAGCATGTACAGTATAGTTTTTAAAGTCTTTTCAAGGGAATGTAAATGGAACGGGAAATCCTGAATTAACAGCTGGAAATTTAATACAGACCACGACACAGAAAAAAATATTGAAGGCTGGATTACTGCAACACCGTCTATGTGGGGCTCCCCTTGTAGCTGGTCCAGAAGAGCAAGTTAGCAATGCTGCAGCATACTGCACTAACAGGAGTGAGATCCCACCAGCATACAACACCACGACACATCTGCTGTAGCTGTCAATTTGCTACTGGTCTTACTATCAGGAAATAAAGCGCTTAACAGCTTGGGACCAGTGCACTTGAGGGATTGCCTTGCTAACTCAACTGCTTCTTGCAAGTACCACACAATGTTCAGTCCACATCTGCAAGGAGTCAAGCTTTTCAGTGTGGCTGCACTTGTGTATTTGGAAGTCCCTACCTATTCCCATCATGTAGACACCCTCACTGTTTCGTTTCAGACACCTGCTAAGCAGTTTTCTCTTTTGACAGGTCTACCTAGACATGCAAACAAGTTTTCCTGATATATGTGTGTGTGTGTGTGTGTGTGTGTGTGTGTGTGTGTGTGTGTGTCTTAAATTGGTTAATGTTCACTGCTTACATATTCTTTGGTTTAGCAGTTTATACATTATTATAAATGAATAAATAAATGTGTCTGGCAACTTGGCCCTGCTGAGCTGCAGCAAAGATCTGAAGAGGGTGCTAGCTCTACTCACACAGGCTTCTCTACATGACTGTGTGACTCTGGGTCTTCCTGACTGTGTGGAGGAGTCTACGCAGGCACAGCTGGTTCCCCCTGCAAGAGTCCTTTTTCTGAGTTCCAGGTTGGTGGAACTGGCTAGGAATGTGACATCAAAGAGTGAGGACTATGTCTTGTGCACATGGAGAAGACCTGAAACTGCCCAGCATAGAAGAATCTCAGCTTGTGCTTCAAAGAATAGAGTGCAAAGCCATACAGATCCCGAGAGAGAATTGGCACCAGAATTGGACAGGATGAGCCCTTTGCCATCTTGTAACAGAGAAAGGAGATTCTGTTTATTATTTTATTATTTTTCCAACTGAAGAGGGCACAGGCTTGTTTTCGCCTGCTCTGGAGGGTAGGACTCGAACCAATGGCTTAGTTACAAGAAAGGGGATTCCAACTAAACATACAGGGAAAACATTCTGACAGTAAGAGCTGTTCAACAGTGGAACAGTCTCCATCAGAAGGCTGTGGACTCTCCTTCCTTGAAGGTTTCTAAGTAGAGGTTGGATGGTCATCTGTCACGGATGCTTTAGCCGAGATTCCTGCCTTGCAGGGGGTTGGACTAGATGATCCTTGGGTCCCTTCCAGCTCTACAATCCTGTGATTCTGTGATTCTATTCCTCTTCTACCATTAGCCCTCCATAGGTGGGGCTAAAGCACGAATTATTAATTTATTTAACATATAGATTCACCTAACAAGACTCTAAAGAAAAAGCAAACAGGCCTTAAGGTTGTCTAGGAACTTCCAAGGCTTATCCATCTACAATCTGAACCTTCTAGGGATAAAGAGAAGGAAAAGCTTTGCCAGGTGGGATACAGCCTATGAATCTTGCACTGCCCATACCCCTTATCCACAGCTCTTTGTGGGCATGCCATTTTTCATTGGCATCATGTTGCTCATATTCTTTGAATCCCTCTGTCTTTCAGCTGAAATATAATTTTGCATTCAAAATACATTTATATGATCTAGGCTGGCACAACACTGATGTATTTTATGAGCTGAAGATTCGTTAATAAAATCTTCTATGCCTACTTCAATCTTATGACAATTTTACTATTATGTTTTCAAGGGATATGAAAGCTGTCCGCAGTGGTTAGAAACATCACTTTAATGAAAAATGGTAACGCTGGGAGTTTGATACGTCTAGATATTGCCAAAAAAAAAAAAAAAAAAAAAGGAACAGAATGAGCTGCATTTTCAAAGTGTGCATTTGGCTTCAGATCAACTTCTTGGTGGAAGAAATTAATTATGTTCCTTATTCAAGTCTATGTGGTTCGTGCTTTCCTGCAATACAGGGGTTGGGAAAGATTTCACCATTAGGCTCAGGCAACCAAGATAGACAACCTGGTTTTAGAAAAGGCCCTAGGTATCCATAGAAGGAATCTCCAAACCTCTGCAAGTTTTGCTGCAATTAACAAACTATACCCTGTTGCATTTATGCAATCCACTCTGTCATGTTTGATCCTGAACAGCAGTTACAATGTGGAGGAGAATCAGTACATCTCCTTTGTTGGGATGTGCATGAACTCCAGTTATAGAAAATGCTCAACTTCCCTTTCCACACACTGAAATTCGTGGCAGAAAGCACTAAGGCAAGTTGATTTAGAGATGGGTAAAATCTGTATTTCCAGCCCATGCTAATTTAGCAAGTTTTTACCAGTATTTCTGCTGTGTTTCCGTACAAATCTCTATGGTTTAAAACAGGTCAGCAACCTTTTTCAGCCATGGGCTGGTCCACCGTCCCTCAGACCATGTGGTGGGCTAGACTATTTGGGGGGGGCGTGAACGAATTCCTATGCCCCACAAATAACCCAGAGATGCATTTTAAATAAAAACACACAATAATTAAAGTATTTCCAGAGAGTTTCAGGTTAATCAGAAATGTAGTGCACGTAATCTCTTGTTGCACCAAACACAAATATTTAGAAAGAGATTACCAAATAATAATAATAATAAACACAAAGCTACAGTATTTCTATTTTGAATGTTAATTTGACATAAAGAAGTGTGCATGAGGGAATGTTTATAATCAGAACTCCAATAAACTCACAAATGACTCTAGTATTTTATAAGCTTGTTAGGAACAAATCACTCCCTTAGCTTATATTTACTTACTGATGAATCATAAAAGGCCTCAATACACAACGAGTAAATTCAAAGAAGAATAAAAAAAGGTTTTCCTCTGGTTTTATCAGCAAGATGTATTCTGCAAACCTTGCAAATGGCGCTATGAATTCTGTCACCTGTCATGTGACAAAAGAACAGCTCCCCCTAAGTTCAACATGGGAACCTGACCTATGTTGTCTCTTCCCCTATCCTACCAGCCGCAGAAGATGCATCCTAGTTTTCGAAAGCGCAGAACTAGATATCTCCCCTTGCCTCCTGCCCTTCTATTGCCTGGAGAGCAGTCTTTGGGAGCACATCCAGGCGTCCTAATCTGCATAATGATGGACCTCTAGAGGGATTGTTCTGCCTTACGAAGAGTCGGAGAAAATATGCACTGTCCTCTAAAGCAAGTGCGGCAGAAACCAGCACAGAATCTAAAGGTGGAAATGGATGCTACACAGAGACCTGAATGGGCCTCCTGTTTGGTCCCCCCAACATATAAATCCATAGGGCATAGAAAATGTGCAACGCTTGGGCTTAGTGCCAGAACCAAGGCTCCCGACTTTGTGTACAATTTTCGAGTCAGATGAGTCAGCAGGGCTGTAGAGTGGGACATCTCTAAAAAGGCTAGGGCAGGGGTAGCTAACCCTTTTTTGGCTTGAGGGCCATACTGAGAGTTCACCATCCCTCTGAGGGTCAAATGCCAACACACACACACACTTGCAGATTCACAGAGCACACAGCACACACTCATCCCGGGGGGTGGAGCCACACATACAGGAAGTACGGCACACACCCTTTAACAGAAAAGAATGAATTTCCCTGGTTTAACTTTAGTGGAGGTGCTCTAATGGAATGTTCTCCCTAAGGAGGGAGCCCCAGCACCTACTCTACAAGCTTTTAGACACCATGTCAAGACATTTGTATTTACCCAGGCATTCTAAATATATATAATTATTATTTAGATTTCTATTCTACCCTTCATCTGAGGATCACATCGAAGTTTACGATATAGAAACACAAGAACACATAACGTAGTAACAAACAAAAACAATCACACACCCCCCCCCCCAGTTCTAAAAGCCATAGATTGTTTAATTAGCCAAAGGCATAGGAGAAGAGGAATGCTTTTGCCTGGAACCTAAAGATATGTAATGAAGGCATAAGGTGAGCCTCCCTAGAGAGAGTATTCCGCAAGAGGGAAGCCATTGCTTCATGATTTCATTTCTGACTTGATATTTCTGCCTCATTATATTGCAATCTGTGTTTGTTGTGCATCAGCCTGAAATATGATTTGATGAAGGGTGGTATAGTAAATAGGGCCCTGATCTAAATACATGGTACAAATGTTAACTTAAAAAATACTTGGGTCCTATAAAATATCCTCTAACTAATCAGGCTAAAGAACTGCCAACCCTTAGGTGCCTATCCTGTACAGTGGTACCTCGGGTTAAGAACTTAATTCTTTCTGAAGGTCCGTTCTTAACCTGAAACTGTTCTTAACCTGAGGTACCACTTTAGCTAATGGGGCCTCCCGCCACCACCACCATGCAATTTCTGTTCTCATCCTGAAGCAAAGTTCTTAACCCAAGGTACTATTTCTGGGTTAGCGGAGTCTGTAACCTGAAGCACCTGTAACCCAAGGTACCATTGTATATAAAACCAATACTCAAACAATGGATTGATGTATTATCAAATACAAAATATAGTCATACGTTAAAACCCCAGTCTGAAGACTTGTTTGATGATCATCTGCAACCTTTATCTAAACAAGGTTAAATATTGATACTAAAACACACCCACACCCCTAAATATCCCAGACATAAGCTAATGACATGACACTATAAAACTGTTTTTGAATAACCTTTTACAAAAACATATCAAGGAAAGATCTGTTGTTGAGTCAAATAACAATATCAACCAGCATGTCAGGAATCATGGGAACTACACACTTCCCGTGGTTCCCAATGCCCCTTCACCCCATTCTTCTCCCTTCTTCCTGTAATGCTTGCTCACAACAGCTTGACACCTGCCATCAATGACAATTACAAAGCCTGCCTCTCCATCCAGGGGGAAGAGCTCTTGGCTTGGGGTTGCTGGGACCTTGCAGGGAGGCTTCTAACCGAATTTGGAAGTAGCTCAAATTGAACATACATTCTTCAGATTTATCAGAATCTTCCCCATGCCAGTTGCATACCAAATTACTTTGAACCACAGAACTAAGTAGGAACTTTCCCAATATGGCTCCAACCCCTGGGACCTGGTCACACGGAAGCAAGATGAAACACTGGGAACACTATTTGATACAGCAGACTCATCTAGTTCTATCTTTACATAGAGATATATAAAGATGTGCATATCTCAACAGGCTCATAAGCAATATGTTAATACAAGTTGTGTATGGGGAAGAAAGAGCTGGCACAAGGGTATTTTTCAAATAAATGTAAGTAAGTGATCTGCACAGTAATGACTGCATTAGGTACGTTTCCCTGGCACTCTTATTTATGGGGCTAAACTATTATTGGGGGTTATCAGACCATGTGTTTTATTAAACACACACTTAAAGCACCTAGCAAAGCACTATGCAATAACATCTTGTGGTCTCGAAAGATGGATCCACTTACAGCTGCCATAAAGTTGCTGGCTACATCTAGTCTTTAGTGTTTACAGCAAAGACACAGTAGCTATGTAACAGGTCTAACAAAAATTATGGGAAGTGCGAAAACATTTTTACTCAAATTTCCAATTTTCATCTGGAAAACTCATTTGTCATAAATTCTGCTGTTTCCAAAAATCAAAATTCAGATGGTGTTCATTTTACTCTTAGTAAAAATTATATTATATATTAAAAAATCAGATAGTGTTTTACACAGGTATGCTGAGCAACAACCTTCCCTAGCACTTTTGAAGGAGCCAAACATGCATCAAAAGGCACCAGTAAACATTCCAAGAGGCCTACAAAGAAGGCCAAACCTCTGCTCATATTACAGATGGGAAGAGCAGAATGTGGCTTGTCTAGGAGTGAAGACCTAGTAGGTTCATAGCATGGCAAGATCTGAACTATGAACTTCCTAAGCTCACAAATTCACTGCCACAAACCTATAACACTACAATTGAATTAGCATGGCTGAGGCTGTTAGAAGCTGCAGTCTGAAACATCTGGTGGGCACCGGGTTGGTGAAGGCTGCTACGAACTGTCAGAGTCGCTCTGGCAAAATTTACCAGCATTATTATATACCTTTGAAACTGCCACTACAGACAAATGTACTGCATTAAAATTTGGCCTAGAGCTCTCTTGAGGAAACATTTGCTGCGATTTGTATAACAGTTTATATATTTATGCTATTTAATGGTACAAAGCAATAATTATGACTTCATTCACTGATAAGCAACAGCATTACATAAATCTGAGGCGGATTTGGAACACGCCAGCTTTGTCAGTGGCCTGACTAGTTGTAAATTATGTTGCTGTTAAAAAAAAAAATATTCTAAGCAAATATGAGGGAGCAGCAGGAAGCTAATAATGTGCCTCCAGCTGTTCCAGTTAACCTGCAAATGTGGCCATCTGCACCTCAGGAGAAAAAACGAAAAGAAGAGATAGAGGGAGGGAGAAAAAAGGAGAGAAGCCACCGCCAAAGCACGCACAAAGCCTAGGCCCAACGCAGTAGGAGTGACCTTGCTCCTTCTGACCAGACAAGCGCATACACAAAATCAGAAAAAAGTTACTGAAGAATAAAAGGACCTTTTCTCCCCCTCATATCATATCACATCACATAGAAAAGAGATAGAGAGAAAGAGAAAAGATTCTCTCTCCAAGGCTTTTATTCTAGAACATTCTGCCTTTTACCTCAGGGGTTATTATTTACTGCATTGCAGGCCTGTCTAGTGAACAGGTTTTCCTCACAACTTTAAACTGCAAGTTTTCAGGTGTTTTCTTTAAGAAAAACTTTTTAAACACCTCTTCACAGAACTCACCTTGTGTTATTAAAGAGGAACAGAGGCAGAGAAGGAGTAGTTATTGTAATATATTTCATTCCTGCTACAGATGATTCAAAATAGATCGGCGGGACATAAAGGGCAACCCGTCAAACAAGACAGAGGTTCGCAGATATAAAAGGCGCAGATCTCCCAATGAACACAGAGGCTTAGTCCTAAAGCTTTAGATTTGTGGAGAAAAGGAGGTCCTTAAGTGGGGACCTGTGAGTTGCTTTTGGGAAAATATTATTTGAGTTGAGATGCATAATTTTTTAATAAAAAGATCTGGGTCACGAGAAATTTGCACACACACACACACACAAATATCTGGCATTGGCCTTTCCTTGATGAACCTCCTGGGACTGAAAAGTATATTTTTTTCTATAGCTACATTTTAGTATTCTGTTCATAATATGCTTCCATACCCTCCAACATTTCTCCGATGGAAATAGGGACATCCGAAGGGGAAACGGGACAATCCGGGATCAAATCAGAAACCGGGACTGGTTCTGTAAATCCTGGAATATAGGGATACTTGGAGGGCCTGTGATTAGTGACAGTCATACTGTGCCCACTCCCGTGGCGTCTTACACCTAACACCAGCCAGGCAAACTCTTCCCCATCTCTTTGCTTGTCACTGGAAGCCTATGTAGTGATGTTCCACCAGTCATGGTTCAGGAGAGCCATAAGAATGACAGAAAGCGGGTGGAGGAATCTTCCCATCTCTTCCAACCAATGCCATGCAACTAAATTTGCACCAGATTTGTTCATTGTGGCAGTGAAGCTGTGCAGGGAAGGAAAAGAAGGCTACGTGATGGAGTCAAGACCTGGTTGCTAAAACAGCAGGAGAGCAGTCCACGAGGTAGCTATAGTCTGCCAGGCTTACGATGGCTGACTAATCGCCATTTTTGTTCTTGGGGTCCAAGTGGGTGATCACAGGAGGCTCTGTGGCAAAAGCAGTATGTCTCTGCCCTTGGATCTGGTCCAGTCCAAGGGCAAAGTGTGTTCCGTAGTCCCTGTCCCACCCAGAATCCTCACTGAGAGATGCTGGCTCTTCGAGGACCCATCTTGTACTGGGTGTGTGAGAGAGTCTGTGCCGGGCCCCTCCTTCTCTACCAAGGTGGTCCTCATCTGACTGAGGCTCTGGGAGCAGGTGGACCCTGACTGGTAGTAAACCCATATGGGCAAAAGCATCCATAGCTGCTGCACGTTAAAAGCTGATAAATTATTAATAGTAAGTTGGAGTGGTGTTTCCAATAAAGGAAGTATTAAGTTACTCAAGGCGTCTTACAGCCCATTCATATCTAGGAAGGAATCCCTGGAGAGCAGGTGATTTTTCTAGAAATCTTACAGCAGTTCCCGGGCATGGCAGGATGAGTTCCACCTTGTCAGTCCTAATATTTAGCCTTCACTGTGATTTCTTCCTAGTTTTAGTGGGTTGCAAAACAGGCCTGTAGGCTGAGAATAGCTTGAATGCAGCTTTCTCCACCCATCCCAACCCCTCTGTCTCATTTTTGGAGGGATTTTTTTTTTAATATGAATATACTGTCAAGGATCTGAGATATTAAGAATGACAATACATTATTACTGCAGCAGAGAGATCTCTAGGGCACGAAAGGTAGGATTTTAAAAACCAAAGTGAAAAATCAATAGTAATGCACAAGAATTCATAAAGGAAACGTGTCAGTCTGCATCACCGAAGACAGGCTTTAAGTTGCGTTTTAAACAAAAATGACAAGTACAAGTCGTTCTAAAAAGGAGGTGGTGGAAGAGGAGGAGGCTTAAATGAGAAGGTCTTTAATTATTACTGGGGAGATGAAAGGAGGGGGGCTCTGCCGCTGTGAACCAAAGAAAACGTGTGGCAATTAAAATAGAAATTTTCAACAGGGGCTGAAATTTCAAGAGGGCGAGGGCAGCAACATTGGCTCCGCCCAGTGACTAACCCCCACTGCAGCCCAGACAGGGCAAAGTGCTCTCACCCAACACAAACAACAAGAGAGGCTCTGGCACAGCTTTTCACACGCCAGGTGGTGTTGTGTGTCCAATCTTACAGTCCTCTGTTGGAAGGGTTATCAAGTCCAAACCCAATTTAATGATAAGGGACTCCTGAAATTGCTCATTAACAGTGACTACCTGGACAGCGCATTGGAAAGGCACACAACTCACCTACCTGGTGTATTGAATTTCTATTTTAATTATATTGATTACAGTGGTACCTTGGGTTACATACACTTCAGGTTACAAATTCCACTAACCCAGAAATAGTACCTCAGGTTAAGAACTTTGCTTCAGGATGAGAACAGAAATCGTGCTCCGGTGGTGCGGCAGCAGCAGGAGGCCCCATTAGCTAAAGTGGTGCTTCAAGTTAAGAACAGTTTCAGGTTAAGAACGGACCTCCGGAACGAATTAAGTACTTAACCCGAGGTACCACTGTATTTCTAAAATTTACACCAGCACGTATACATTAGTTAATGCAACTTTTTATGCCCGCGCATCTCAGCATCCTTTCCCTCGTACCTTGGTTTATACAGCTGAGATGCAAAATAAGGGGATGGGAGCTCTGCCAAAGAGACAAAGTAAAAGAGCCCTTTGCTTGCATTTTATTCTGGAAGAAAGAGGTGAAGGTGAAGAACAGTGTTGGGGGGAGGGGAATCCTTGGGATTAGAGGTCAACAAGGAATCTGTTTGAGGCTATTTTCTGATTATTTGCACCTGTAGAATCCATTTAAGTGTACGCAGAGTTAATAGAAACAAACACACACACACACATCCGCCAATTTGACTAGTCTTCTCAAAGGAACTCCCACCCTACTGAAGACAAGTTTCCCTGTGCACTTTTCAGCACCTGCTCAAAACATATTTGTTTAGACAATCTAATGATTGCTGTTAATTAAGTTTAAATGTTTAATTTGGTTTTTAAAAGTTTTTCTTGATAATTTTAAACCGAGAGGTTTTACTGCAATCAAGCGGTACATGAATTTCTTTATATAAAATAAATAAATAGTTGATTCATAGAAAGGGCTTTTCCGCATAGCACACGGACGTATGAGAAGGCAGTGCTTCAAAGCTCAAATGCTTGCTCCCACCTGATTCTGCCCACCCAATAAAACCAGCCTGCATTGCTCTGATCCATGTTCCTTCACCATCTGACATGGTGGTTGGGGAACACATGGGGCAGGGTCTTTTATGTTTTGGTGCCAAATTTAGAACTTTCTCCCTTGGATGGTCCCACCCACCTCTTCCCTTTTGATCTTATTTATCCTGGCCTTCCCATGAATGGCTCTTATCTGGCTACACTGTGCTTGGTGCCCCAGCGAGATTTTCCCGCTGCTCTGTTTTCTATAATTATTTTTATATAGTGTTGTTGATCTTTATTGTATGTTGCTTTGAGGACTGTGTTGGCTGAAAAACTGGCTTTCGCATTTTCATAAATACATGATGAACTTTCCAGGTGGCGTCGGGCAAGCTGTCCTCTTTCTACCGCAGGGATCTGTTTGAAACATGTATGTAGGTAATCGTACCCACCTTATATGGTTGCTGTTGCCATGATTACTGAGATAAAGGCTATAGAGCGCTTTGGGCACGAAATAAGGTGCATTATTATAGCTCAAAAGGAACAACATGGCAGCCTAGCACCATCTGTTTGCAATTAGTTATTAAATGGATTATGGGTTGATTAAGGAGACTAGAGCAGGGTTCCTTTCATTCTTTCAATATCCACGAGTGCACAACAGAAAAGCAAACAAAAAACAAAAAAACCACACACACACCCAAAAAACCTGCTGCATGATCCAGCGTTTTCTCACCTGGCCTACTTCTCACAAACACAGGTGCAGCATCAGCTGATGGCCCATTTTCTACTGATAAAAAGGTAAAGGGACCCCTGACCATTAGGTCCAGTCGTGGCCGACTCTGGGGTTGCGGCGCTCATTGACATGAGCCAACAGTGTGACGCAGCAGCTAAAAAAGCCAATGCAATTCTGGGCTGCATCAATAGGAGTATAGCATCTAGATCAAGGGAAGTAATAGTGCCACTGTATTCTGCTCTGGTCAGACCTCATCTGGAGTACTGTGTCCAGTTCTGGGCACCACAGTTCAAGAAGGACACTGACAAACTGGAACGTGTCCAGAGGAGGGCAACCAAAATGGTCAAAGGCCTGGAAACGATGCCTTATGAGGAACGGCTAAGGGAGCTGGGCATGTTTAGCCTGGAGAAGAGGAGGTTAAGGGGTGATATGATAGCCATGTTCAAATATATAAAAGGATGTCACATAGAGGAGGGAGAAAGGTTGTTTTCTGCTGCTCCAGAGAAGCGGACATGGAGCAATGGATCCAAACTACAAGAAAGAAGATTCCACCTAAACATTAGGAAGAACTTCCTGACAGTAAGAGCTGTTCGACAATGGAATTTGCTGCCAAGGAGTGTGGTGGAGTCTCCTTCTTTGGAGGTCTTTAAGCAGAGGCTTGACAACCATATGTCAGGAGTGCTCTGATGGTGTTTCCTGCTTGGCAGGGGGTTGGACTCGATGGCCCTTGTGGTCTCTTCCAACTCTATGATTCTATGATTCTATGATCTCACTTTATTGGCCGAGGGAGCTGGCGTACAGCTTCCAGGTCATGTGGCCAGCATGCCTAAGCAGCTTCTGGTGAACCAGAGCAGCGCACGGAAATGCCGTTCACCTTCCCACCAGAGTGGTACCTATTTATCTACTTGCACTTTGACGTGCTTTTGAACTGCTAGGTTGGCAGGAGCAGGGACCAAGGAATGGGAGCTCACCCCGTCGCGGGGATTCGAACCGCCGACCTTCTGATCAGCAAGCCCTAGGCTCTGATGTGTGGTGAAAGTGGCCGATGGCTGTCATGCCAATGAGGCTTCTTTGCCACTGGAGAGGCAGTAAGCATAAAGCAGTGGAGGAGGGTGGCCTTCAGTGCCACTTTGAGTGTGAGGTTGATGTTTGTGTTTGCTCCTCCATTTACAGAAAACTTTTGCCATAATGCAATTGTTAAAAATACAGAAGAGCAAGCGTAGGAGACCTGGCTAAACAGGGGGCCTACAAGTTTACGTTTGTCAAGCTTAAGAGTGGGGCTCAGTGTGCACTTCCAAGTGCTGTTTAAGGCAGCCATCTTGACTCACGTTCACTTAAATTCAAATTAACAGCCAAGGCAGGCAAAGTAAACAAAAATGACAGAGCACAGCAGGTGACTCCAGCCTTGTGAACCTAGTCTTGGAACACGTTTGAAGGCTCAGATCTAAGATTAGAGATTTCTAATAATAATAATTCTGAGTAAGATCTTTTTTTACTTTACAGAGTAGCAATCTTTTTCTTCATGAGAAACAAGTTTGCGGTGATAGGTGGAATATAAATTTAAATAAATATTTATTTCAATGTGCTAAAACTCGACAAAGGCTGCAGTCCTATAGCCACTTACACTGGTGTAAGCCCTACTGAATTCAATGGGGCTTATTTTTGAGTGGACTAAGATAGATAGATAGATAGATAGATAGGTAGATAGATAGATAGATAGATAGATGATAGATAGATCGATAGACAGACAGATAGACAGATAGACAGATAGACAGACAGATGCAATAGGCAGGCAGGCAGGATTGCAAGGGGCCTAAAATCAACATACCCATGACAATTGAGTTTCTGAGTGGTCATTGCTACAATATACTGTACATACGTGTGTGTGTCCCTGTGAAAGCATGTGTGAGTATTAATATATAGGGCACAAACAGATTTAGCGACTTGCAGTTACTGCCTTATCCACAAGAGAGCACAGTAACTTGAGCACTCCTGGAATTCTTTGGTAAATGCCTTGTATACTTACTGAGTGTGACATAACTCAAAAATTATAATTAAAATGTCTCAGCTCCTGTATTTATAGTAACATTTAAACTACTGCGCTTTCCCGAAGTCAGAGTCATTTACTTGCAAACAGTACACTTTATGGTGAGCAGATCTTTGAAACTATACCACGGGGATACAGCACAACCACATGTAACTCAATATATGTCAACAGCTGTAAAAATATTGGAAAGGGGGGGAAGAGAAGAGGAAAGCCAGGAGGGCAGATCGAGTGCCCTCTCTTCCACATCTGTTTTCAGATGCGCCCTTCTCCCCAACATGCCGCCTCCTCCTCTCTCCCACCCGCCCCCCTCAAATAATTGGCCAATTTTGGCACAAGCTGTCATAAAAAGCCAAGGCTTCTTTGAGGTTGGATGATCAAAAAGGTTATAAATGAAAATGATTTCAATGTTGGAGGCCTAGAGAGTGGACCAAGGAGCTTGCTGTTGCAAAAGGGTTTGTTCTAATCTTACCAACTGCAAGGCTTTCGTCAGAGCCTGTTCCTAGGGAGTTCACAACTCCCCAGGGCGAAGCTACAGTAAATTCTGGCTTAATCCCCTCCGCATACAAATGAGCCCCTGGTAAGAGAGACTGCAGGGCCAGACAGCTTGCGTTCAGCAACAATTCTGTGCCTTAGCAGAAAGAAAAAGAAAAGAAAACCAACCCACATATACACAAAGATGGTACTGTGACACTGTATTTTCAAATTGAAGGGAAGGACACACCTTTAAAACTGCTGACAAACTTTGAAATGCTGACTACAGATTGGGAGGGGGAAACACAGAGGAATGGGGGGGGGGAGAACACACATCAAAAAAGTCAGCCCCTTAACATATTTTTGAATTGGAAAGTACAGTTGCTTTATGTTAAATGCAGCAAGAAAATGGAGGCAGACTAAAATATTTATCAGCCCATTACAAATGTAGATTCTAATACTGACTCGGCCTCCTCGGTGGTCATCCCTGCAGCAGAATATGGGATCGCCTATATTAATTCCTTGGCATTTCAGTATGGTCCTTGAATGTGTGCATAAGCATCCATTACTGCTTTCAAAGTCCTATGCATTGCTCCTCACATGAATAATGTAAACTGGGATCAGGTCCGCCCATACAAGCATAATTAAA
The DNA here is from genome assembly GCF_964106645.2 of Podarcis pityusensis. Lineage (NCBI taxonomy): Eukaryota > Metazoa > Chordata > Lepidosauria > Squamata > Lacertidae > Podarcis > Podarcis pityusensis. The sequence goes on along the minus strand of NC_138033.1, from coordinate 57,384,635 downwards.
TCACTAAGCATCATTTCTCATTACTGCCAAAGATCTACAAAGGTTCTCCTTGTCTTGGAAAAATAAGGTGTGCTCTTTCGGAAATATATTAAAATACAGAACAAAGTGACCACCAGGGAGGCATCTTGAGAACCCCAGTGAGCTAGCGTATTGCAGCCAATTCATATATAGTTTTGCAGGCTAACTATAGCATCTTGGACCCTATGAAACCTGTTTAATCAAAGACAAAAGTGGGTGAAAAGAACATGCTCCTACACACAAAGGGTGACTCCATAATACCACAAATCAGTTATCTTACAATCTGTGCTGTACAGCTCCAGCTTTTTCTGTCTCCCATCCATTGCCATTACCTGCATGAAGGTGGATGTCGTTCTACTATTCATCTGCAAGCTCTACATTAATGCACACATTAATAATAATCTAATAGCAATAAGAGCAACAACTCATGCTGCAGGATACCTAAGCCACTACAAACTATGGGGGTGATTCGGGATAGGAAGGACTGACATAAAATTTGGAACATTTGTGAATTACGGCCAATGGCATTTAAAACAGCAATAAAAAGACTCCCACTAATAAGGCACTTTCCGTTTCGTTATGTTTTTATAATGTGTGGCCAATCCTAGTAACGGTATCTGCAAAGAAAACTAATGTTAGCATACACTGCGTTAAATAGGATTTGTTAAGTGAATAATTAGAATACCACTAGATCATGTAATCAAGTACAACAGCCTTCTCCAAGAGCTTGCCTAGAAAGCTTGAAAATAAGGAATCAAGAATATGTATCAGAAAGGAATATAGGATAAGATGTGGCTTTTTCCTTTGAAGAACCAAACACACATGGAACATCTGCTACATGCGAATGCAAAAACCTGAAGCACTGACAGAGTTAGAAAAGGCCTTCACAATGATTTCATCTTCGCCCTCCACCCCCCTGCCCCTTCTTCCTCCTGAGTGGGAAAGGAGCAAACAGAAGCCAAGTTCCTACAGTCCGAATTCCTGAACACAGTTTCCAACTATTCCAATCAGCCATCTCTGTGGTTGGGCTGGGATTTCAAACTTGCCACAGTATGAAGTCCAGTTTGGGCTATATTCCCTTCTCTCTCTCAGCTTGATGAAGGCTTCCCTGCAAAATCAAAAGGCTTACTGTCAAGTTTTCGATTGGTCTGGGCTTCATGCTATCATATGTGTGGCGATGGACAAGGAATACGAATGCGGCTCTGGCTCCACCATGGGGCCTTGAGGTTTCGTCCAATTCATCCAGGGACCTTATGAAAGTGGAGCTGGTCTCTTTTCATGTATATTCCAACTGCTGAAATTCCCTAGTGTGAAAACGCCATATGTGTGTGTGTGTGTGTGTGTGTGTGTGTGTGTTTTAGAAAAGGACGAAGGAATAAGAATGAACAATAGCTTAAGAAAAAGTGAGGCAAATCTAGGCAGGTTTTTTTTTCCAACAACAAAAAAAGATAGCCCAGAAAATCATCATCATGTGTGTTTTTTAAGTCCAGCAAAAGAGAGCTCACTGCATTTGAGCAATGGTAAGAATGCTCATGGTATTTGGAGAAACATGAGTGTGTACATTTACTGTATTGAACAATTTTGCAATTAACAATCTTGCTATTTGCTCGTGCATATGTTATTATATGAGGGGCAGGGGGGGGCTGGTGCTATTTTCATGCAGGATGGAACCTATAGATTCTACAGTAATATTGTTTTATAATGAGAGCTGCCTGCAAGATCATATAAAGTGGCTAACAGCCAGCTTGGAAGAAGGAAAAAATTAAATTAAATGCATTTTCCTACAAACTGTTATTACCAAAAATAGGAAGAACAAGCTGCCGCGCCCCCTGCACTTCCCAAAAAAGTGCTGAACAGCTAAAGCTGCTCTTGCAGTCTTCAATTTCAGGTATGTTATGAAGGAACTGCAATGTGTATTATTTAATTTTATTATTAAGAAAACTGTAATACATGCATTTTCTCCAAAACTATACTTATTAAGGACATTCGTCACCTTGGCTTGTGAATCACAAGAATAAAACACTACTGGTTTAAAGGGGGGAGAGCGAACCCTTAGCAAGGACTTTATACAATTTTCATGCCAAGAAAGTGCTAGCTTGCTAATGCTACGCACTAACTTGACCTTCACGAACACCACACGAGTGGCTATGCATCAATATGGTCTGCCTGAGGCCGATTTCATCCAATGTGTCTATAGGAAATGCATGGCAAGATGGTTGACTTGGTGTCGAGCAGATGGTTTGATTTGCTCTACCAAAACACACAGCAAAATGTCACCACATCCAATTATCTACTCACCGATTCATCTTCTATGAGTGTGCGTGTCTCAGAACTACCCCGAGGGGTTCCAAGATTGGGGGAATTCAGGAGAAGGCAAAAGACATATTAGAAACTTGGAGCTGAAGAGCAGGCTGACTATGCAGTTAGATGAAACTCATGCTCAGTCCATGCCAGACCTGTCTTCTCCAGATACTCCAGTCCACAGTCACCCAGGCTATTTTAGCTCCTTTGTCTGGCCACTGCTTTCCAGGGAACTGTGTGGATATAGCCTGCTCAAATTTATATTTCATTTTCCATAAAGAAGCTGCACTGTTTGTCCAGGTTCTCTTGCTGACATTTTCCCCTTCAGCATTTACAATACTCATTAGTAACGGCCCACAAATTCACTCAAGAGATAACGGGTGGCAACCACAAATTTAATTTTGGCAACCAGTTGGGAGAGCCTCAAATATACTTCATCACAGGAGCACAATAAAGTTTTCGAAGTCATCTGGCAGCACAGCAATGAAGAGTGTATCTCTTTCAAAATTGTGCCATGCTGTGATTTGTTCCAGAACACATCAGCAGTGTCATGGGCTGGAGGGGAGGGGTTATCACACATGCACACACTGGGGGGGGGGACTTTGCTAGGAAGTGGGTACAAAAGGACACATTTCCTTTGCTTCTGTTAAACAAGAAGCAAGAAAGCTAACTGGTTACAACGGTTTGGATACCAAATATAACAAATATTTGAAGACTTCTGCTTGAGAACATTCCATGACATCACAGTAGCCCAGCTAATGGAAAGGTGTGTTCACAGACAGGCAAATGCACTCTGTTTTGAGCTTATTATGCACATAGGAAACAATTCTGGGTAACAAGCTACTTTATAGCCCTGTGAAAATGTCTTCTTTTAGAATGCAATACTTAGCCACTGAAATCAGTGGTGGCCTTTGACACTAGCTTCATAGGAGACAGATCACCACACCTGTTATCCAAGGCTTAAAACCAACCCATGTAATTGCACCGAAGTATTTATCTAAATACAATAGATGCAATCCATCCAGCATAGCTTTTAGTTGCAGAGCTTCCAATCATTTCAGCTGGCTTATGCAGGCGTAATCATCTGTGGCACATTCTTGGAAGCCCAGTCTGGAATGAGTGTGTTGTAGACCTACTTGTCACTGAGACAGTAAAGTTATGACTGGACTGTACCACAGGCTGTAGTGGGAACCTGCAAGATTGACGTTCCATACAAAAACAATTCCCTACACACACAAAAGCATGTTAGGGGAAAGACTTTGGAGCATAACCTTCTCCCTAACGTGCTAGTTTTTTTATGTGGAAAGAATCCATTTAATTCAGGTGAGCATCCTTCTGCCCACAGTTTGAAGCTGAACATGGGCTTGCCACCTCAGAAAGAACAAGGACTGAATGAAAATGAAAAAGAGAAAAAAAACCAGTCTACCTGTCACACTTATTTACAATGGCCATGTTCACATGCAATGGTAAACCAAACTATGGGAAAGCATGAACAAGCAAGCATGTGTATACTCAAGAGCAAAAATCACAGCAGCTTGCTCCTCCTTCAAATCTGCTGTTAAGTCATGGTTTGGCTCTGGAAATGGGCTACAGGTTTGTCTCACTTCAAAGAAACCGCAAGCTGTAGCAAAAAAATTGTTTCTGGCTGACTGCTTGTGGGGGAGACAAAACAGGAGCCTAGCTTCAGAAATAAGGCTATGCCAAACCATGGCTTGGCTCCAGAGAGTATGACGGCGACAGCAGCAGAACCAAGGGAGGAGTGAAGCAGCTACAATTTTTCCTCTGAGTCTACACATGCTTGCTTTTTCACACTTGACCATGGTTTCACATGGTTGCACTTAACACTAACCAGACCAATGTGCTTTGGGAATGTATAGTTTCAGATGAGAAAGATGTGAATTAGTCCATCAAACCAAAGAAACAGGCAAACAAAAACCAGATACAGTGGTACCTCAGGTTACAGATGCTTCAGGTTACAGACTCCGCTAACCCAGAAATAGTACCTAGGGTTAAGAACCTTGCTTCAGGATGAGAACAGAAATTGTGCTCCAGCAGCGCAGCGGCAGCAGGAGGCCCCATTAGCTAAAGTGGTGCTTCAGGTTAAGAACAGTTTCAGGTTAAGAACAGACCTCCGGAATGAATTAAGTACTTAACCCGAGGTACCACTGTACCTCAAACCTAAAGCTAATACCTAGCTTCCAGTCATGGCACTGACAACACTGGGTTGTAGCCAACTGAGTTCTACTCAGAGTAGACCCATTTAAATTAACAGGACTAAATTATTCCTGTCAATTTATTTCAATGCATCAGCTCCAAATAGAACTAACCTTGCACTATGGCCCACCATTTCCAAAACCCAAACAATTCAACGTCTGTCATATTTTTGAAGCTCTGTCCTTCATTCATGAAAGAAGGCATGTTTGCTTGTTTTCAAAATAACATTTCCCCAAACATCAGTTCCCCCAGCAGAGGCCTCACAGAACAAACAATCCAAGGGAGTGTGTGGTACAGAAAAGGCATGCTGCCCACTTCTGAGGGATAGTGTAGGTACTCTAATTTATGACATCTAAAGCCACAAATTTCATGGGTGGCATGAAGTTAATTGCTATGTTATGCTGCTCCTTTGTCCAGTGAACTGGCACGCTAAGGGCATGCCAACATTTCCCCTTTTTAACCACCCTTCACTTCCATGACTTTATTGGCAGCTTGTTCCAAAGCATTATCACCATGGAAAACTTTGCCCGCTGATTTCTGCAGCTAAATGTGTGATTAAAGGCAGTTCCATGAGCAGGGCCAGGGTGGATATATTTCTGGTCAGAGCACAACTTTTGCCCCAAACTGGGGAGAGGCTCATGTCCAGCTCCATGCCTGCCCCCATTCACCCTCAGGTTCCCCCAGCTCAGAAAATGCCTCTCAAATTTCCATTCTCTGTCCAACAGCACAACCACTGGTACAGCTGACTCGCATCTTGCCACATTTACCGCAACTTGCATGCAAGGCAGAGCGCTTAAAAGCAAAGCTCACTCGGCATACCAGCTTTGGAAAAGTAGGGATTCTCACACAGTTCCAAGGGGTGTTTCGACAATTTCGGCTTTACGTGCAATCCCCAGAATGTAACCCCCGTGGAAGTTATGAGGTAACTGCATTTCCTCATTTGGCATGCCAAAATGGCCGCCGCAATGCTTTAAGCAGGGCCATAGACGTGCCCTTTGCGTGCCAGTTGTCCTTTCTGAAAGTGCAAGGCAAAACTGAACACGGCTGTGTGTTCTTTCAAAACACATTTTTCCATGCTCATCGTAAAAATCTGTGGAGATGCCCCAGGCTGCTGTGTGGGGAAGGGTTAGCGGAAATCCATATTCTCTCGCTGCCAACACTATCAGCTGCTTTTAAGTTGAAGGTGTCTATATTTCGTTACTAATTGATCCTCCTTATTTAGAAGCAGCTAACTTTGCTCAGAAAAAAAGTTGCATCCTTTTCCTTCAGAGTTCAGTTGGAAGCTTGGCCTAAGTGACAGCTGCGCAGGCCTCGCCCCAGCTTAGCTCCGCGGGAGCCTGAATGTACTTCATTCTGGGGTTGGGAGCTGCTTTTAATCTATCAGCACGACACTGCAGCTGCTGTAAGCTAACTGAAAATTGTCTGCATACAGGGGCTTAAAAAAAATTGTAACCCTTTTGGTGGCAAACTTCACGCTAAGGCAGCAATTCAGACATTCTGCCACAGAGCACTGGAGAGTTAAAGGGGAAACTGGAGCTAACAGCCTCCGGCATAGGGAAGGGGGTGAAAAAAAATGAATCTAAAATGGGAGCCCTTTGAACCATTTGGGAGTTGCCTTGAGTTCAAGAGATCGACTGCCAATTACCATTGGAAGGAAAAATAAAAGAAATCTGACCGCATTATATCAGGCTGCATCTGGTAGGGCTGGTTGTGATGGTTACAGTATCAGACAGAAGAGCCAGCTTCTAATCTTTACTAAACCATGAAGCTCACTGGGTGAATTGGGCCAGCCACTACCTCTCAGCCAAGTCTACCCCACAAGGTTACTGTGATTAGAAGGAGGACATTGTGTGAGCTCTTTAGACAAAAAGATGGCACTCATCCATATACACCAGTATCCTATTCTGACTGCCAGCATCTATCTAGGGTCTCAGACACACCTCCTGGCTATCTGATCCTTTGAAATGGAGATGCCAGAGACTAAGGAACTTTTGCACACAAAATTTGTGCTCTACCACACAAAGTGATGTCCCTCTACCTAAATCAGATCTTGCCCCACCCATAGAGTTCTCAATAGAGTTGGACTAACATGGGATCAGGTCTTTTAACAGTGTTGAGCCTAACCTTCTCCCTAACATGCTACTTTTTTATGTGGAAAGAATCCACTTTAATCAGGTGATGTTTTAGCACATGGATACCGAATATGTGGCCCTCCAGATGTTGTGGATTATCTCTGACCACCAGCCATGCTGGCTGGGGCTGATGGGAGTTGCAGTCTAACAACATCTGGATGGCTGCAGGTTCCTCATCCCTGCTTCAGCAGTTGGGTGAAATTGCCAGTATCAAGAAGGGATTCATCACTGCTGCCACAAATGAATATTGGGGCCTTGTGACTTGGATTGGCAGGTTTGCTACCCTCCTCACCTGACAACTCCTCGTGCACTTGTTTATTAATTTATTTGCAGTGTGTATTTTTATTTTTATTTCATTAAATGTATACCCCACTTGATTGTAAAACACCTCAAAGTGGTTTACAAAAGATAAATATACAGCTTGGATTTGTTTTGTTATTGCTTAAGGGGTTTATAATAAAGATAGGCCACATTTGTTGAAACCAGGAGAAGGGACAGAAAGGGGTGGGAAGGCAAGAAGAACGGGATAAAAACAGAATTGTAGAATATTCAACAACAATGAAAGTCCTACCCTCACATACAGATGACACAGGAATAAGGGGCGCTTTCAGAACCTATGTTCTTTCCTTTCTACTCCCCTTGTCTCTCCTTCCTCACACTAACTCTTAGACTGTAAGTTCCCTGTCTGGAGAAATACTGATATTGTTACTGTGGATGGTGCCACTGCCTGCATCCAAGTGAAACTGCACAGCTTCCATGGTGGGAGAAGGCTCAGTTCCACTCATCCCTAACCCTGTTTTAGCCCTTTGTATTTTATGTAGATATTGTTTTACTATTTGCTTCTAAAGTGCTTGCAGTCCGGTTCCAGCCCCAATTCAAAGTGCTGGTGTTGACCTTTAAAGCTCAAGATGGCATGGGACAACATTACCTGAAGGATCACCTTCTCCAAAATAAATGTACTTGGACCCCTACAATCTTCAGCTGAGACCCTTCTCAAAGTGCCCTCATCAACTGCGGTGCATCAGCCAGGGGGAGACCTTTTCAGTGGGTGCACACAGGTCATGGAATACTCTCCCCAGAGAAGTCCACCTGGTGCCTACATTGTGGTATTTTCAGTGCCAGATGAATATATATATATTTATTTTCCAAGCTCTGAAATACAGGCAACAATCATTTTAGGCGTATCCAACTGAGGCACGGCCACCAATCTGCGAGTCATTTTGGACCCAGAAGAGGGGGGAATGGGGGCAGGAACAGGGTAAGGAGGGGCACTCTGCCAACACATACTTTGACTCGGAATGCAACCCTCATGGAAACAGGGAGCTGCCGGTACTCTTACAATCCTTTAGTGCTTACAGTTACTTCTGGAGTTTTAAGGGATTTTTTTTTAATGCTGCAGTGAGTTTGTTGTACAGATTTAATCTTCTGCTGTCGGCTGTATGCTATTTTGGATTTTATCATTTTATGAATTTATGTGTGCATGTGATTGTTTAACTTTTGTTGTAAACTACCCAGAGAAATGTGTTGCTAATGGGTGGCCCATAAAATTAAGTAAGTAAAGAAAAGCTAGGGAAGCTGCCTTTATTCCCAGCTGGTGAAAATACAGATTTAAAAAATCAAATATACAATTTGTGGATTCTAAAGTTACCAACTACCCTTCCCCTTTCCCCCAAAAATGACTTTTTTTTGTTGCTGTTGATTTTGACTTTGGCCTGGTTTCCAGGAAAACAACTAGCAGGGTCAAGCTCCCAAACCCCAGCTGTTTTTTCTTCTTCGATAGTTATACACCTTAGGTGAATAGGCAGTTTTTGTTCTGGGCTCTGCTTCCAGACCTGCCAAAAATAATTGAACCCTGCTCCCTAGGCCCACTCTGAGCTTTGCCCCATAGCATCACCCAGATACCAGATTTTTTTTAATCTGGAGAGCTGACAATCCTGTGGATCTGCATGTGAGTTTAACATTATTTTCTATGTGAACGCACTTCCCTAGTAGGGAAATCACAGTACACGAAGGAGCCCTTAGATACTAACCAAAAAAGCACGTGATAAAATTTCTTAGCCTGTAATGAGGTAGGGACACAGCAAAATGCCCACCCACTCATACCAATGTTTCCTCTTCCTGTAGCTTGGCATATAAATAAACAAGACACAGAGAGAGCTGCCTAAGCTTCTGTGTTTTTATGAACATAATCCATAAGGAGCGATAAAAACAGGCAGCACAGTGCTCAGTTCCCCAGTTGCCAAAAGCTTATTCTGCTCTCCAGTGAGAAATGGTGTGGGGCAGAGTGGGGGAAGAGAGTGAAGTAATTACACCTGAAAGTCATCTTTGTTATACGCATCTTAAAATTAGCTTGATGTTTCCACCTGCTTTGGGAGGCGCCGTGGAAAAAAAATACCCACAAATCAAAGGGCAACTCCAAAAAATCTCAGATCCCTCAAAGAATTGATACAGCAGCAGCTGTATCTCTTTAATTTGAGTAATTATCATATAATTAAGTGCATGAATTACAAGAGAGCCAAGGCATTAAATTAAAATATTTAATGCTTGTAAATCTGAAAATGACTACTGTGCTGATGTGCAGCTACTGAGCAGTGAGTCTAATGGAGATGTGGCAATGCCACTGGGTTACTCCTATTCCGTGGTAGCACACATTCTTTTGAAACCATCCACTTTCTAAAACATGTGAGAACATGCAGCACAGTTTGCACACATAAGGAGGGCTAAACACATCTACTACGTATTTTGGAAAGTTGTTTCTCTGCTTGTGATGCATTCGCACACCTTTTAAGGAATCCTAACCAAATTCTGGATGATGTCTCCTGAGATCAAGCAGCAGGTTTTCGTCTATGCTTAGGTACAAATGGAATCAACATAGTGGATCAAACCTTTCAAAACTGCACTGATACTTGTTTTGTTTCTTAGAGCAAACTGAACACAGGAACATTAAGAACAGCCCTGCTAGATCAGGCGAGTAGCTCACCTAGTCCAGCATTCTGTTCTCATAGTGGCCAACCAGATGCCCATGGGAAGTTTGCAAGCAGGACCTAACTGCAACCACACTCTCCCCTCCTGTGGTTTCCAGCAACTGGTATTTGGAACATACTGCCTCCAACCATGGAGGCAGAGTATAGCCATCATGGCTAGAAGCCAATGATAGCCTTTGTCCCTCCATGAAATTGTCTAATCATCTTTTTATTCCAAACTGGTGGCCACCACTGCCTTAGGTGAGAGCAGGTTCCATAGTTTAACTCTACGCTGCATGAAGAAGTATTATATTTTGTCTGTTCTGAATTTTCCAATATTCAGCTATATTGGATGTCTATCAGGGGTTTTTTTTTGGGGGGGGGGATACTTTTCTCTATCCACTCTCCACATGCCGAGCATAATATTTATGCACTTCTATCATACCTTACGGACACGGGTGGCGCTGTGGGTTAAACCACAGAGCCTAGGACTTGCTGATCAGAAGGTCGGCGGTTCAAATCCCCGTGATGGGGTGAGCTCCCGTTGCTCGGTCCCTGCTCCTGCCAACCTAGCAGTTCGAAAGCACGTCAAAGTGCAAGTAGATAAATAGGTACCACTCCGGCGGGAAGGTAAACGGCATTTCCGTGCGCTGCTCTGATTCGCCAGAAGTGGCTTAGTCATGCTGGCCACATGATCCGGAAGCTGTACGCCGGCTCCCTCGGCCAATAAAGCAAGATGAGCGCTGCAACCCCAGAGTCAGTCATGACTGGACCTAATGGTCAGGGGTCCCTTTACCTTTACCTTTATCATACCTTACTCACCTTGTCTCCAAACTAAAAAGCCTCAAATGCTGTAACCTTCCCACATAGGGGAGTTTTTCCATTGCCCTGACCATGTTGCTTGCCTTTTTCTGAACCTCTTCTAACTCTTTTTTAAATTCCTTTTTGAGGTGAGGCAACCAGCACTGTATACACTATTCCAAAGGTGTTCGCCCCATAGATTTGCCTAATTGGCTGACCATCAGCAAATTCTTCTCAGAATTCGGCTTTTCTTGGCTCCGTGAACTAAAAGCAATGGTGTAGCTTTCTTTAAACAACCCCAAGAAAACAACCCCAACACTATTCTCTGGGCTTTAATGAAGATGGATGTAACTGGTACCTGTAATTGGATATTAAAGAGTGTCCCCAATTAACCGAATTTCTGACCCCACCAAATAACTAATTGAATTCAGATACATGTTTGATGTTCTATATAATATTTTACAAGTTAGCTCTCTTAAGGGAACATATTGATTGAGGGAGAAAACAGATGTTACGGAAGATGTTTTCAAGATCGGGGGAATGAGAAGGATGTCTGGAAAGTTGAAGAGATTATGCAAGAGCAATGATTTTACTTTATTTTATTATTTTTTTTACAAAGGAGCAGGAGACCCACTTGGGCTTCATTCCCCTTTTCATCAAAAGGCTAATTTCCCCCACTTTGCATTCTGTTTGTGTTTTATTTTATCAAGTCCCTTGTAACAGTTTCCGATTGTGTATTCAAGTGAGCACGTGTAGCAAGAAAGTCATCAAGGGACCACAACTGACATTGCAGCTTGAGTTAGAAGAGCAAATACAGAAAGGTTACCACTGACATAACCAGACAAGGCTGTTTTTTTGTGTGTGTTTTTGTTTGCAAAGCTTCAGGTTTCCCTGATTGACAGGCTAAATTTGTGCAATTGCCACTTTGCCCAATATAAATGCCTATTATTTTAAGGCCAACGGAGGGACAGGAAGGATCGCAGGCCAACCACAGACATGAGCTGTCCACATCTGTGTGTGTAAAAGAAGAATTAAACAATTCATGGAGGTTGGGTCTAGAGTGGTTATTAGCTATGAGAGCTTAATAGAATCTCTGTTTGCAGTCAAACCAGAAGGCACGATTGGGTCCAGGAACAATTCAGATTAGGGGGCACAGCAGAATGAAAAATCAGTAGAACATGCCAGGAATTAGAACTGAAGAGTTATCAGAATCAGAACACTGGAGTGAGCGGGAAACTGGGAGTGAGGACAGAAGAGAAATCCAGATTGCAAGGTGGGGTGGAGAGCCTTGGACCTGGGAACCAAATGTAGCCCTACAAACCTCTTTATCTGGCCCTCTGGACTCTCCCAATATTCACCCTTCCCCAGCTACTTCCCCTCTCCCCAGACCATGCCCCTCACTCGCCTTCCTGCACACCTTTGTTGAGGTTTTTTTTTTGCCTGACGGGAAAGTGCCATTGAGCTGTTCTTGCTTGCCTAGATGGAGGATAGAGAGGGATATGTGAGCATGTGTAGAAACAAGCCTAATGGACAAAAGTAAAATTCACATTAGTTGCTCATAGGGCAAACCAGAAGACAAGGTTGGTAGAACAAGTCAGGAGCCAGGAACAGTCCAAATCAGAGGTCAAAGCAGAAGACCAAACGGGAAGAACAAGCCATGAGTCAGAGGCATCAAGGATCAGATGGCAAACCAGAAGGCTGGACCAAAGAACAAGACCAAAAACAGAAGACACACTAAGGCTCAAGTAGAGCTGTTTGTTGAAGCAAAGCTCCAGTATGACAGGAAGTTCTCTTACACAGTGGTACCTCAGTTTATGAACTTAATCCATTCCGGAAGTCCGTTCTTAAACCGAAACCATTCTTAACCCGAGGCGCGCTTTCCTTAATGAGGCCTCCTGCCGCCGGTGCCCTTCCACCATTCGGATTCTGTTCTTAGACTGAGGTAAAGTTCGCAAACCGGGACACTACTTCTAGTTTTGTGGAGTTTGTAAACCGAATCGTTCATAAACAGGGCTGTTCTTAGCACTGTACTCCTTCCTGTCCAGAAGATGGAAATGGCCAGTCCAGGTACAGTCAGCCCAGAAGGTTCTTCCCCAAGGGGATGTAATGACCCTGCTTACCACAGTCTCCTTCCTCAGCCTGATCCTAAACTAAATCCTTAACACAGTCAGCTGGTCAAACTCTGGAGGATTAAGTAGCAGTCATATATATGTTTATATATCCCTGTATAGCTACATGTGTTTTACATATTTTTAATTACTGATGATTTTAATCATCTGTTGAATATTTTTAAAGACCAGATTTTATAAATAATTTTAATATTCTGCTTTATATTTTTGTAAACCATTTAGTGGTGGTGTGTTGTTGTTTTTACAATCAAGTGGTATATTCATATTGTTATAGAAGTAAAATAAAATAAATAAGTAGCAATCAAGAACCTAAAGGTCTTCAGGAAGCAGCAGCAAGAAGCTGGGTTGCACAGACTTTCAGATCTTCTCTTCTTCCATTAGGAAACCCAGTTCTGCCAATATTCTGAAAGTAGTTGGTGAACTGGCGATCAAATGAAATCTCTCAGTTGATCTGGAAGCCAACATATCCAGCCATGCTCAGCATACCCCAGATCCACGTCCAATAGGGGAAGGAGAGGATTACAGCCTATAGCAGTGCAATGTTTATAGGGTGGGGGTGTCAATCTTGTGGCCCTCCAGATGTGGTGGGACTACAGCTCTCATCATCCCTGGCCATTGGCTGTGCTGGTTGTAGCTAATGGGAGATGATGCCCAACATCTGGAAGACCACAGATTCCCCATCCCTGCCATAAGGCTGAAAGCTGTTGGGCAGAAACCCCACTCACATCTCCATCCCTTTTTCCAAGCACTGTGTTTTCTGCAGGTTCATTTTTTCCCCTTTTTGTAAGGGATAGCACCAAATTGGATGGGCAGGAAAGGTTGGCACAGATACAGCCACAGTCAGCAACGAGCAACACACTTCCTTGCACAACAAGGGGGCTTTGTTTTTCTTTTGTTCTTTCAAGCTTTCCTCCTACTTTCTCTGTCTCTCATTCTCCCCTCTCTTATTTAGACAATCCATTGTGCAGTCTGCTGCTTCATCAGCTCTTGCCCCCAACGCCCTCACAACAGCTGTGGGCTTAATTATCAAAATAACATTTTAATAGTCTCATAACTGAACTCCCTTCAAAACATGCCAGCGGAGAGGCAGCAAAGGGTTCTTTTAACACCTTTCCACTAAACTTACTAATGGGCTACATTTAAGTGATTAAGCTGTCCTGATGCCTCGCCATTTACTAGACGGAGCACCATCCCTCCCACCTTGGATTGCTCCTAACTTCCAGAGCGTCTTTATTACATGTGAGAACTGCAGTGGTCAGATCTCCCACACAATGGGCCTCAGAGAAAAGCACAAGACCAGGAAATTATTAGGAAAGTATCTCTGACTTTCATTATGTAATAGAGAGGTAATGAATTCTTCAGCACCCAACCGTATCTCCCACAAGACAAGGGAAGAGCTAAGAGCATTCAGATGAATCCTTTTGTTTTGCCAACACTTTTAATACTTTCTAAAACAAAAAAAGAATTTGCTCAAATGCCCAGCATTTAAACGGGGTGGGAGAGAGATCTTAAAACTCCATTGTTTCCTTTTAGGAGTGAAATACTTCTAAAGCCAGGGTTATAAACAGAATGCATGACTTCCAGCGACCTATCTATTTGAGGTATCCACAACCTTAAGAGGGATGTACCCAGAGTTAGTTTTACTCAGAGTAGACCCATTGACACTGATGCCTTCCATGATACGTTGCGATTAGTCCACTACTTTTGTGTCACAGCCAAACATAAAGAGTTGTGATGGTACCAATATCAGCAATTAATGGGATAACCTTTCTGTGCCTTAAAGCAGTCCTGATATTCAATATCTATCTCCCCCATTTTTAGATACCCATTCAAAGAGATCATCTCCAAATAAATTTTGCTGGACAAATCACATTTCTAGAGCACCGTCAATGGGCAAATCAATCAATCATACCATGTGACCTTTTGACAGTCATTCATGCCTGTATGACCTCAAGGCAAAGTTAAAGATTGCTTTGGTGATTATCAGCAAGAAACTTGGGTCATAACCTTTTACGTAGGTAGCCAACTTATTCTGGATTGGTCATATTTATATATGATAGTAATTGTGTTCTAGCTGGCTCTTGTGGCCTTGGGCTGAAGCAATGAAATGGGCTAATTAAAAAAACAGATATTTGAAGATGAACTGACATGGAACATCCTCTTGACTGAACCACCTATACAGTGGTATCTCGGTTTACGAATTTAATCCATTCTGGAAGTCTGATCTTAAACCAAAGCCATTCTTAAACTGAGGCGCACTTTCCCTAATGAGGCCTCCCACTGCCAGTGTATTCCGTTCGTAGACAAAGGTAAAGTTTGTTAACCGATCACTAACTCCGGTTTTGTGGAGTTCGTAAACCGAATAGTTCATAAACAGGGCTGTTCTTAAACTGAGGTACCACTGCACATCCTGTTCAAACTGTAAAGGTCCATACAGACTATGGACCTTGCTTGCATTAGATGTGCACTGAAGTCCAAATATGAATATTTCACTTAAAAAACCCTTTTACTCTCATTCTTGCCCCAACCTGCAAACACACACACACCCAGCATTCAATAGCATTTATAGTTGAGACAAAAATGTCTAGATAGCAAACCCATCCATAGCTCCACATAGAAAAGCCTCATTTAATACAATAACAGTTTCTGGCACATAACTATGAACATTAGAGCAGCCTTAAGGAGAAGCCTTCTCTCTCTCTCTCTTTTTTTTTTAAATGATATTTATTGAAAAATTTTTAGAATTACAGAAAAAAACACAGCAGAAAAAGAGAGAAAAAAAGAAAACAAAGAGAAAACAAACCACATCAAACAATGTAAATTCAAAAAAAAACAAAAATACACCACAAACAGATAAAAACAAATCCATCATTCTCGAATCCTCAACTTTCATTACCTTCTTTCTTTGACCTCCTCCTCCTCCCTTTTTTTGTATCCTAGTTATTAATTATCGCAGCAAATCCTTTCCATATTTCATAATATTCTGTCATTACATTACCTTAATCTATTTTCATCTTATCTTATAGAAAACCTTAAAACTTAAAACTTAACTCTTATTTTTACCAACTTCTCATAACCGTAATATTCTTACCTAATTCTTTAGACATTTTTGCTAGTAATTTCGTTCCAACATTTTTCTAACATTCATCAATTTTATAAAACAATCCTAGTAATAAAAAGAAAGAAATAAAAACAATCCAATCTTCATCCAGCGTCCCTTCCTCCTGGTCCCGGGTTTTGTCAGTCCTCTTTATCCCATTGATCTAGCGCATTAACCTGGTAACCTTATATCCGAGGCCCTTAAGTCTCTTCCATGTCCCTTCCGCAGCTCTTCTTCATATTCTCCTTTCACACATGGGAACTCCAGCTTGGTAATGTTTTTGACCCTTTTCAACAAATCAGCCCCTTTTCCAAAGTCCAGATTAAACTCCATGTGGTATTTAAAAACATGTTTCAGAATCTCTCCAAGATTAAGAGCCCCCACAACCCCAAACATCTCACGGCCCATTGCCAGACTTGGAAAGTCCAAACATCCCTGCATAGGGGGGTCTACCCAACCCGCCATTTCCAAACCAGTCCAAACCTTATCTTTCCAAATCTGGCTTTTTCCAAGTTCATTTGTCAAATCCAAAAGCTCATGTTCCTGCAGGGCCACAGCTCCCTCCATCTCTGGCACCCAAGATTCAGCAACATCCTCTTCTCTCATCTGTTCTGTCAGGGCACACTCCTGGTTTAATTCCTGGGTGGGCTCCACATAGTTTCCCACTGCCTGTTCAAAAATTCTGACTGCATTAGTCATCAAATCCGTATTCTCATTTAACTGTTCCAGTAGGGCATTTGTTTTACAGAGAGCACACAACAGAGCTTCTGAATACATTGTCCTACAAGGTCACAAGTCTATTTCCCACGATTGTAATCTGTAACAGCTGCAAGCTCCCTGGAGTTAGTTACAGTTTCACAGTCTCCCTCTAGGGGGAAAACTTCTATTTGTTCTTTCTTTTAAGGACGAATCTAGCAACAAAGTTTCCTTTTTGAGATATTTTGTCAATATTTGTTCCTTTAAATGCGAAAGGGAACAGTGGAATCACTATGTTTCTCTTCTTTTAGCTATCTGTCAAAAGCGTTTGTCTCTGGTCAATGAGCTTCAAACGTCAGTCCTGACACCCCGCTCCAGGATCAGGACGGTGGAAAGTTACTTTACTTTAAACTCACTTCTGCAGGTTTAAACAGTCTGAAAAAGATCCCCCTTCTTCTCCTGCTTCCGAAGGGGGGTTCAACAATTTTAAATGATGAAAGTTAATCTTTTAGAAGCGATTTTCTGAGCTCTAGTTTACGTTGTCTTTGCTTTATTCTGTCTACAAAGAAACGGAAGGCTGACTTCCTGTTTAGACCTTCCCGTTTCAGTGCCAAATTGAAATAAATTTTTAAGTCCAATTCCTTTCTGCTCGCAAGTCCTTATTTAAAGTCCAATTGTCCGAAATTTAAGTACTCACTGGTGATTATTTTAGAAGCCAAATTGTCCCAGGAAAAAGGCAGCGCCTTCCGGCAATGGCTATGCGGCTTCGCTCCACAGAAAAAGCAGTTGACTCTCAGCACCGCGCCACTTCCCCCTCTTCGCTTCGGAGCCCGTTAGTGGGTTCCTTTGCGGGTTGGGGGGGCGCTAAGGGTGCCCGCCGAGTCCCATGGTCACAGGCTTCATCCGCCTGTGATTTTTAAAAGGGTCCCCGCTTCGCCATAGTGGAAAAGACCCGTTTCGCGCGGAGCTAGTCCCTCCAGATCAGAGGGAGTCCGCCATTGCCGATGGCGCCACCCCGGAAGTGAGAAGCCTTCTCTCTCTCTCTCTCTCTCTCTCTCTCTCACACACACACACCAGTCAATCAATGTTCTCACACTTTCTCAAATTAGATCACATTTGTAATCTTATCAAGGTGATGCGGGCTGCAGAAGGCCCTCGTTTCCCATTTGAACCCAACCCCCTTCTTTTCCTCATCCTTTGTAGCTTAGTTTGGAAAGCTGGCTTTGAGCTCTGCTTGCCTGCTCCACAGTATGCAGAGTTCACTGTCCATCTAGCAGATGGGGAAACAAAATTGTCAGACTCTACAGATGGAGTCTTTTTACAGTGCCCTTGCTTAAGTCTGCTGGGAGATGACCCACTAAGAGAGCCAAAAGTCTCTAATTTGTCTTTACCACCATTTGCTATTGGGATTCTTCACACTATATTAAATAGCCCTAGCAATCAAGAGGCAATAAAAAGTGAAATGGCTTCTCCTGTTAGCTAAATAATACAAGCTCCTACCTTCACTCGGGAAGTCATTTTAGCACATCCAGTTTTCTGTGCTATTATACCTGCATGAATGACAAGAGCACCCATTCCATCACGATTGGATTCCATGGGAGAAATTCAGCACATATCTACTCTGCTTCAGCAAAGGTTGTGGAATATCCCCACTCTCAAAAGCCTATGAAATAAACAGAAGCAATGCAGCTTGGTGGCACCCCCACCAACAAAATCAAACAGCACTCACCACCCTAGGATTCTTCAAATTTACAGGAATAAAGCACAATTAGTATTAACACTTTCTTCTTGCATAGGGGGAGTTTCGGCTAACTAAAGAACAAACAAAAGTCTGCATGGAAGGTAATCCAAAAAAATGTAATAAGCTGGGGGGGGGGCAGGATCTGCAACTGCAGAAGTTGAAATGGAACAAGGGGATTAAATAAAATGCATAACACTGGATTCCCCCAAAAGACATTGTGCAGCAGTGACAGATTCAGTTTCGATAACCCCATCAATAATACAGTGGTACCTCTGGACATCACCTTACCAACAAAGGTCCGTATAGTTAAAGCCATGGTTTTCCCAGTAGTGATGTATGGAAGTGAGAGCTGGACCATAAAGAAGGCTAATCATAAAGAATTGATGCTTTGAATTATGGTGCTGGAGGAGACTCTTGAGAGTCCCATGGACTGCAAGAAGATCAAACCTATCCATTCTTAAGGAAATCAGCCCTGAGTGCTCACTGGAAGGACAGATTGTGAAGCTGAGGCTCCAATACTTTGGCCACCTCATGAGAAGAGAAGACTCCCTGGAAAAGACCCTAATGCTGGGAAAGATGGAGGGCACAAGGAGAAGCGGACGACAGAGGACGAGATGGTTGGACAGTGTTCTTGAAGCTACAAACATGAGTCTGACCAAACTGCGGGAGGCAGTGGAAGACAGGAGTGCCTGGCGTGCTCTGGTCCATGGGGTCACGAAGAGTCGGACACGACTAAACGACTAAACAACACCACCTCTGGTTATGTACTTCATTCGTTCCGGAGGTCTGTTCTTAACCTGAAACTGTTCTTAACCTGAAGCACTACTTTAGCTAATGGGGCCTCCCACTGCTGCTGAGCCGCCACCGCCACGCGATTTCTGTTCTCATCCTAAAGCAAAGTTCTTAACCCGAGGTACTATTTCTGGGTTAGCGGAGTCTGTAACCTGAAGCGTATGTAACCTGAAGCGTATGTAACCCGAGGTACCACTGTACACTATTATACAGATGCCCATCTTGTCCACTCCCCTGAGTGCTGGCTTAGCTGCTTGCTTAACTTGGGTATTGAAAGCCACCTACCATTTGAAATTGCCACAATGCCCCAGAGCAATGACACATCAGTGGTTCCAGGTTCTCTGTGGGAAATTCAAAATGGCAGGTGGCTTCCCAGATGTTGACCTCAGATAAGTCTGCTGCTTCTTGCTGCTGGTCAATCAAAGGAGCTGGTGCTTCACACAGCACAATTCCCTTCTGAGACCAAAGGATATTCAGTACTGGGTAGCTAACTAGGCTAGAGCCCAGCCTCTGACCATTGTGGTTCACAGTTCTAGCCCCAGACCGCACCCAAAGGATGTGCTAAGAAAGGCTCAGTGTGTTTCAATCTGTCAGAACATCTCCCATTATGAACAGGAAGAATTAAAAAGGTGATTCTTCCCTCCATCACACCACCATGTGCAGCAAAACAAGAAATTAAGGAGAGAGAAATCTTGTGTTTTTAAAGGTTTTTGCAGTCTGTGCTCCAGGGAAAAACAGGCACTCATCTATGACTGAGATTGCTTTGCAAAGGCGTACTTCTGGGCCCATGTTATCCCCACTCCACAGATGAGCAGAAAATATAGTTTGCTTTGTTTTGTGTGCTGTTGTTTTTTATTAAAATTCCTGGTTTGGTGTCTGTGGCTCATTTAGTACTCCAAGATCCTGCAATTTTATTGAGAATAGCCAAATAATGTTTGCTGCTGAATGCTTTAGTAGAGACTCTGTACCCACTCACTTACTGCCTCTTTATTTTTTAATTTCCCGCCCGACACCCTGCGCATCTATCAAAAAAGGGTTAACAATACATTGATAAGACAGAATGTCGCTGACTCTTTGTACACTAAGGGATACTGTGCCCAAATTTAAAACACCCAGGGTTCTCCCAGTAGCTTCACCCTTGTATGAAAAATCATAAAACTGCAACAGCGCAGACAAAGGAGATGCACAGGGCTGAATTTCAGAAGCGGTTCTAGAATTCATACATAAGAACCATTACGTGTCCCCACCCTCACCCCAGCAATTGTACTGGGGGATATTTTGTCTCCAGTGCTATTTAACAGCTCTGTGAAGCCAGAGATGGGAGCAGTCATTGGGACATTTAGGGGCACAGGACCCTTAATAAGTTGATGACACACAACCCTATTTCTCTGTTAACATCTGAATCAGGAGAGGCCCCAACTGGGCTGAACTGCTGCCCGAATGCAGTGGTGGGTTGGATGAGGACCAAAAAACATATTCAATATTGTACACTGCTTAGCTATTTTAGATATTAAGCGGGTTAGAAATGATTTCATACCAAATAATTAAACCCGCATATAAGAATCATGTAAATTCGAATGCAGAAATGCCTTGGGTGTAGAAATTGTATCATGAATGAAACAGCTCTGGGTATTGCTCCTAAGTATCTCTGGAGTGCAAGATTTTTCATGAGACAGTTCGGGGATTTTTCCTTTCATACTCAGCATGGGTAAGGAGTAGTTTCCCCCACTATCTCTCAAAAGAGATTGTTCTTGATGTGCATATAAAACCCAGCACCATGTAGAAAAAGCCTATGTTTCAAAAAAAAAAAAAATAGTGCCAAAAATATTATAGAGGGGTGGGAGCCCACAGGTGTCCAAATGCCAGTACTCTGACTCTCAACCATTTTGTAAAGCTACCAGCAGCAACATCAGAAGGTCAGTTACTTTTTTGGAGCAACTCACCTAAGACATCATACCAGATTCCTCTACTGAAGAGCTATTTGCTCAAAATGCATTATGATTTATGAGTGAAATCCAGTGCACAGTGAGCAGGCATCAGCTTGCCCAATGGGACTTCTCCATTCTCTCTTCCTCCCACCACCACCGCAGACACGCCTCTCTCCTGTTTGCTTCCCTGGGCTCCTTGGCAAGGAAGCACAGGATGTAAATTCAATAAGTAATAATAAAAGCAAACCAATACATAACACATTGCCGAAATCTAGCACTGGCATTTCAAAAGCTCAGAATGATGATGCTAAGAACCAGTGCCACGTGGTCAATGCCATCGCCTTCATTGTCAAGTTCGTCAAACGGGCACCGTGTTTGCCTTAGTACGTTAAATTAAAATCATTTCCCCCGCTCTCAAGATCTGTTAGCACAGGTGGCGCAGCGGGTGCTAAAAACGGGAAGGTCAAATCTGATCCTTAAACAAAGAACTCAACTTGCAGTTCCAGCAGCAGCAGCAGAGGAGGAGGAGGAAAAAAGAAGGAAACTGAAAGAAAAAGAGAGGAGGAGGAGGAGGAGGAGGAGGAGGAGGAGGAAAGTTTAACTTTCATAAGGCATAATAAAATATTGTTTAGGATGATGTGATGCAGGAGAAAACTCATATGGCGAGCGTGCGGCGATCTCTTGATAGTAGCAAGAGGGACCACCAGAGCTGTGACTGGAATGCAACTCTGCTGTTTGAACTACAGCAAGGTTCTAGGAAGCCCTTGTTGAATCTCATGCAATGAAGAAATACCCTGAGAGCTGAGCGGCAGAGAAGATTTATGCCGCAGCCGTGATATTTATATTAATAAGCCAGTCAAGCCATCGCAAGGATCACTGCTCAAAACCATTTTGCCTTAGGAAATGTGGACAAACACACAAACAGACACACACAGAGGGTGTGTGCGGCCGTGTGTCTTCCCCACCCCAGCCTTACCAGCAAAGGTTTACACATTACTCTAATGTGATCAAACACACACACAATTTAAGTTTCCTCTCTTTTTCCATGGCTGATTAAGCAGTTGGGAGAAGAGAGTTTACTGTGTGTGCGTGGAGGGGGAAGGAAGCAAACAATTATATGCTATCTGAGGTAAACATTACCTTAGTAATGGAAGCGCCGCTTCCAACCCTTATTGTCAGTAGGGATTAGCATTATAATACTTAAAATAACATTTATAACACTTACTGAAATTACAAGAATGAAGTCTGTGGAGACATAGAAATGAAATCAACTCAATGTGTTTTTATAAGAATACTGAAATCTAAGTCCCTTAGAGGAAAGATATAGACATTAACAGGTTTTTTTTCCAGGCTTCCATTAGCTGTTCAAATTTGAATACTCTTTCTTAGGTGAGCCCTAATCTTCTTTGAATCCTCCGAACACATTTTATCTGTTTTTTTAAAAAAATTGTAGTTAAATTTTTCGTTTGATGGAATGATATTAAAGTGCTTTTCTTCATCTACTCCCTAGAAGAAGAAGAAAAGCCCTTGAGAGATGAGGCGTAATTTGTTCAAACGAAATAATATTTTCGTTTTCCCCGGTTCTCTTTGTTGTCTCGTGTGATGAAAGTAACATTTCTTTTCTTTTCAATCCTATTAAACGTGCCTCTCCAAATGTGAGCCACTCAGTTGAAATAGAATCTGGCGTCCTTTCACCGGGCTTTCAAAATGGGAGCTGCCAAATACAGGAATTTTGATTGAAATGTGACATGCCATTGGGAAGAACAGGCCTGAAACAAGGCCTGCTACTATCTCTTCTAAATAAAGGGATGTGGGGCCTGACGTCCAGGAGTTTGGAACTCTCTTCTAAGGTTCTACACAGCATTGGTTCTCAAACTTTAGGAAAACAAGACAATGTGTTATACTGGGTCAAACTACTCCTCCATCCAGGCAAAATGGACTGTCCCATTTCAGGCTGCAAGTGGAGATTTGCATGATGGAACGCTCCTTCACAAAACACATTCCTACACACAGAGAAGCGGCATGGGAGGGTGAAGGCTAAAGCTAAGAACACTTTCATTTGACACATCAGTCATCTATGCAGTGGGGATTTTATTGTATGAAAAACCATCCGATCACAGCTTTGTAAATAAGCCCACAAAGGTAACTAGCCCGCAGAATGTATTATTTCCCAACTTTTTCTCGAAGGAGCTCAAGGTGGCATTCATAGTTCTCCCTCTCCTCATTTAATCTGCACAACAACCCTGTGGTGTTGGTTAGGCTGAGAGGCAGTGATTGGCCCAAGGTCATCCAGGGAGCTCCATGGCTGAGTGGGCATTTGGACCCTGGTCTCCCAGGTTATAGCCCAACACTCTTAACCACACCACCACACTGGCTCCTGCTAGACTGCTGGAGTCTGGCAGAGCACATATATGGAGCTCCATTCCTCCTGCAACAGCATTCTTATACCAAGATGGGTAAATCTTTCAATATTCATTTCTCTTTGTTTCTCATTTTTCTAGTCTTAAGTTCAGTCATCCGCATTAGTTTGTGATTTTCTTTTTTTAAAGTCCTCATGAAAATTCATCCACATTTTAGGGCAAATTTCTCCTAATATGCACATGCTTGCGTGTGTGCAATTTAGCCGAATGCACACATTTCTGCAAAGCGGTTTCCCCTCATAGAATGCATTTTTTTTATGCATTACTTAGCTGGAGAACTGCATCGCGAAACTGAGAGAAGTGCAAATTTTGAAGGATGGTTGTGTTTCATTCTATGCATTGTTTTGAAAAGTGCAAATTAGATAGGTTTGCCAATAAATGCAAACTGAATTGTGTGTCCTCTCCCCAATTCCCAGGTTCACAGGAAAGGAATCCCCTCCTCTGGCAGCCCACCTGTTTCTTATGCAGGATACCCAGGTGGGAGAAAAATGCTCTAGCTGCCCTCCCATCAAGCCCACTCACTCACCTGCACAGAATCCCTTGTCGCCTATGGCTACCAAGGCTAAAACTGAATTACAAGGCTGATTTGATTGCACGAGCCCCACCTGCAGGTATGCCAGCATGAAGACTAGATGTGTCTGCATCTACTGGGGAACAGAGGAAACCACTCAGTCAGAGGGATGGTCTCACTGGCAATCAGTTGGACCATGCCGTCTTAAGAGTATTTCAAAACTGAGATTTATCACCCAGTGGTGCTGCATTTGGGAAGGTAATCACTGTTGAAAAGAAAGACCATCTGGACAACTAATCTATTCTGACCCTGAGGAGTAAAAGGAGAATTTCTTGGAAACTACTGAACACCCAACTCCCCTAGAATTCAGAAGTATTTCCATAATTTCATTAGAGATTTTGTACCATGTGCTCTGCACACAGCATGCAGTGATCACCTGTAAAAATATTTCGGGTCATACCTTACCTCTTTTGTAGGAATCCTTTGTTTGCACAAATAAAATAAGTCAAGTCTACCACATTGGTTTCACCCTCTTCCAAATTTTAGGGTTGAAACACTCAGCAATTTACCTTTCTTACACACCCAGCTCTTTGCAGTAATTCTCAACTAATGAATCCATACAATGCCACTCTTTTGGCATTACCTTTAAACAGAAATAAGAAGGGGGCTTCTTAGTTGTGGTGCCCCACTGGTGAATACTATATGCTTCCCAAGCAGGTTTGCCCACTCAGGATTTACTTTGAATTGTTCAGTACTGAGTTTTGTTTACTTTGTTACCTTTTTAGCACCAGGCAAACCCCTCTTCCTTTTCCCTAGCCCTTTAAAGGTTTTGCTTCCTCTATTTCTTTAGCCTGTTTTTATTTATTATGAATGTATTTTATTATACTTGATATCTGAAAGCCACACTGGAAAACATCTTTTGAAGAATATGATACATTTACCGTAAATAATAATAAAATAACAGCAATTTTTAAGTAAACTTCTGTTACTAATAATTCCACAACTGGAGGCTTACTCCCGGTTATTATCCTGATAGCTCGAAAACGTGCAGCACTATTTACTTTGTACTATCCACATCATCAGGGACGCGGGTGGCACTGTGGGTTAAACAACAGAGCCTAGGACTTGCTGATCAGAAGGTCGGCGGTTCAAATCCCCGCGACGGGGTGAGCTCCCGTTGCTTGGTCCCTGCTCCTGCCAACCTAGCAGTTCAAAAGCACATCAAAGTGCAAGTAGATAAATAGGTACTGCTCCAGCGGGAAGGTAAACGGCGTTTCCGTGCGCTGCTCTGGTTCGCCAGAAGCGGCTTAGTTATGCTGGCCACATGACCCGGAAGCTGGACGCCGGCTCCCTCGGCCAATAAAGCGAGATGAGCGTCGCAACCCCAAAGTCGGCCTCAACTGGACCTAATGGTCAGGGGTCCCTTTACCTTTTTATCCACATCACCATTCCAAAATAATACTTTTCCCATTCCAGAGGATCACATGTCTGTCCACAACTGCCTTTTTTTCTTGCCCCATTGCCAGTAACACAACATTTTTCCAACAGAAAGTGAACAGGACAGATTTGTGAACCATCTCTGGTGTGCAACACACAAAATGAAAACACACTGCAGGCAAAGAATGGTGCAAAGGCCCAGGATATGTTGCATATGAAAAAAGACACAAAGTTCAAACCCATCACCCTGTCCTGATGGAACCAGAGCTGTCCCAAGACATTCGGATGTTTGAGGCCGAAAATCCCACTGGCATCCCCCATAGTAAAACTATGAACTAAACTACTGGCAGGTTTGCTGCCTGAGATGAGCTGCTTCATCTTTCCTAGAGGATCATAAAATTATGCATGGGGTGTGGAGAGACGTGGACAGAGAGGAGATTCTCTCACGGGGTCACCCAAGGACACTGGTTGGCAAGAGTTTCAGGAGGGGGGGAAATATGTGTTTTTTCTACTCAAAGCATCTTTAATGTATGAAATTCACTGCTGCAATTTGGGGTGATGGCCACGAGCTCAGAAGGCCTTAAATGATTAGACAAATGAATGGTAGACAGGTCCACTTATGGCTATTAGGTATGGTGGCCATATGCAACCTTCAGATTCAGAGGCAGTGATACAACGGAAGACCATTTGCTGGAGGGCAACATCGGAGAAGGGCTATTCCCTTCATGACTGGCTTGTTGTTTTCCCAGAGACATGTGGTTGACCACCATAGGAAAGAGGATGTTGGCCTACATGGACCTCTGGTCTGAAACTGGAGGGCTCTTCTTGTGTACAAATAACCCATTGTATGTACACTGGAAGAATGATGGTTTCTGTGTGTTGATAAATACAATCTATAGAGGCCAGTAACATGGTGTAGTTTGGGCCATTCTCTTCCACATATAGAGTACTATAAAATTAAGAGTAGAACATGGGGAGTCCTATACCATTCCAAGTGATTTGTCTGAAAGTATTCTCAAGCACCGTTGTGAAACACGTTGCTACCGAGGGCATATTTTTAAATCTGATTCAGCAAATTAGTTAACAGACTGTTGAGCCTAATGTTATGCTACCATTTTGCCTCTTGTTAGCAACACAAATTGCTAGCAATTAGCTGTCTGCCTGTTCAAAGGCAGTTCAATTTCTTCTATAAAGAGAATTATATAAGGGCCTAATCTATCTATCAAACACAAGAGGCCAAACAAAATTAACCATGTGAATACACTGAGTGCGTCAATGGGATAATGACAAGGTGTCTATTGCCCCAAACCACATTACAGGCACAGCGCTACAATTCCACACACCCCCCAAATGTTTTTAAAAAACCACACACACACACACACCACCCAAGTTATCAAAAGGCGGTTTTGATCTCTCTCTAGAAAGGCAGAGCTAAATGCAAAGTACTGCTTAGCTGTAGCTAGTGGTAGGGTTGGGAGAACAACCGGCCAACCTGTCAGCCAGCAAAATATAATGTGGCTGGATGAATTTCTAGATTCCGAACAGCAGCACAATGCCAAGCAATGCTGCTATTTAATTACCGAGTTTAAAAGGGGAAAGAAAGGTTTGTTGTTGTTTTTTTAAGAGTGGGAGGAAGAGATCGTAACTAAACATTTTGTACGCTCCGTTTCCCCAGAATAGTAGGCCATTCCCAGAGTATTGGTTGTGTATCTATAATTAAATAATACAGGGGTGTTAAAAAGCCATTCTAAGTGCACACAAACACACCAAAGGTTGGGGGACTTCCTAATTTCCAACCCCAGTTTAGTCAAAGTCAAGTCCCTAGCAAAGCTTCTCCTTTCCCTTCCCCCCACTCCTCATGCTAATAGTTATGCAAGGCTGCACAGCCAGCTTTCCCTCTTGCATGCCAGCACACCAATAAATTAAGATATTCCTGGCCGCATCTGCACAGGGGAAATTAGAGCATTACCTGTTCTTCGCCAGTGTGCCAGCTTCCTAGCTGCATGCACAACCCATGCTGAGCGACCAGCTGTCTGGGAATGTGCCACTCCGATCGGTACACACCGAGCCAAGGGATCTCTTAGGAGAGCTGCTCTAATATCACAACTGCTTCGCTGCAGGACTGTTCCCTTCATAGCACAATATTCAAACACTTCTTTCCCTCCCCCCTTCCTTTCTCCACCCCAATCCAGCGCTTCTAACCACCCTCTGCAGCTCCAGCAGAAAACTGGGGTGGGGCAGGGGGGTCGGGATGAGGAACCAAAAATCCTCAGCCTGCTCCCCATGTGGGTGTGCAGGTTGGCTATTTTCCAATGCCTTATAAAGAACCCAAATAAAAAAAAAAAAACTTCTATCCTTAATAATGCGGCTGAACCAACGTGCTCTGTTCCGGAAAATGTTAGAGTGGCTCTGCCACAGAAGCGTGCAGCTTAATACAGCTGATCTAAAACCGACACGATTCTCCCTTCCCAGCCATTAAAAATTAATCATAATAGAGAAGAGGAAACCCTTTTCAAAACGCAAAGCAAAGCAAAAGATAGGCAAAAACCAAACCCCCTTCCCCCACTGTTCTGAAGCATTGTGTTATACACACACATACATATACACAGCCAACAAAAGGAATCAGATTAAGCTCTGCTCAGTAAATGGATGGCACAGAAGGCGACAAATCACAGGCGCAGGAAGTGCCTATGGAAACTGGGCACACTGCCCTGTCCCTTGGATTCACACCTGTACGGGCATGCTGGCAATTTGCATAACCCAGATCTTGCGGGGAAGGCATTTCCCTATCGACATCTCCAAAGACAGCTAATGCAATGACATCACAGCCCCCTCCTGTGCTTTTGTGAAACATGTGCACACAGTATCAGCAAGAAGGTGGGAGAGATGGATGGAACATGGGGGGACAGGAAGCTTTTATGCATGAGGAAGGGGCAGCAGGGGGGAAGAGAGAGAATATGCTGGCTGCAGCATGGGTGTGCCTGGTTCCACAGACAGCACTTTTACTCCTTAGCAGATGAAAAATTTGGATTTCTGTTGAGGGCTGTTACCATTATGCTATTAATGTACTTGGCAACAAGCAACATGGAAAATACCCAGAGGCTTTGCTGACTTTAGAGAACAGAAGAAACTGCCTTAGACTAGCTCAAACTATGGGCCCACCTAGTTCAATATTGTGACCCCAGCAGTGAGCAAGACACAGAGGCTTGAGGAGCCAGTGGTGCTGATAGAGGGGGCTCTGGGACTGAGTGTCACCAGTGAACCAGAGACCCCCAAGCCTGAGACGAGAGACTGCAGCATTACCTCCAAGCACCTTGTATTCTGCAGAGGCAATGTGCCTGTGCAGGTAGCATGCCTGGACTGAAAGGTGGCAGCAAAAGATTTTGGGCCAAGGAGCCCTGTACACCTTGACAAGAGGGTGAAGCTAGAAAAGGCCGAGGGAGCATCAAGGGACTCACCTGAAAAGAGGTTCCTGTTTGGGTTCCTGAAAGGCCTGCCACTGGCCTCCGTTGCCTCTGGACATTTTAACCTTGGCACAGCCCTGCCCATCCACTTTCTGCATGCCTGCCTCTTCTATATCAGACAACCTGCCAGATTTGTACCATTTTGACTTGCTTGTGGACTCTGTCTTGTCAAGGCATGACCCTCTGTGACTAGCAGTGGCCCTCCCAGGACTCAGTCAGAGGTCCTTCCCAGCACCAGGGATTGAAACTGGGACTCTCTGTGTGCAATACCTGTGCTCTAAGACTATGCTGCGGTCCCTTCATACTCGATTTTCTTTGCACTGGTGTGGACAGGCTTGAAAATGCGGGCCCTACTGTCCACCTGTGGCAAGTAATTACCAACAGGTGACCAGGAAGGGGGTTCTTTGTAAAACAGGAATGGTTCAGTTGGTTCTCTGTCACCCCTTCAGCCAAGAATGTGCAGAACTAGGATGGTTATGGTGCTCTCCAGGTGTTGTTGAATTACAACTCCCTTTATCCCTAGCCAGCATAGCCAGTGGTCTGGGATTGTGGGAGTTCTAGTTAAACAACATCTGGAGGGCCACAGGCACCCCAACCCTGGGGAAACTACTTGCACAGAAGAACATCCAAATCATTGCCATACCCTAACAGCAACCCTCATCGATAGCTTTGGCCCAACTGCTTGAAGCAATCCTGAACAGATTCTTTTGAGTCACCACATGAAGGGAATTCTAGAGCTGTAGGTTGGTTATCATGCACATTAATGTACAAACATGTCCCATGGATATTATAAGAAAGTATATTTCTACTGCTGCACTTGTGCACTGCCTTTTTTCTTCTTCCAGGGAGTGAGTTCAGGGTCAGACCTGCTTGTTTCAACAACAAAACATACAGGTGCTACCTTACATCAACTCTGACCAAGAGGTCGTCTAGCTGTATTCAAACTTCCACTGACTTTCAAGATGGCTAACATTTTGCCCTCTGCATATTTTGAACTGCAACTCCCATCAGCCCCAGCCGGATGGCTAGCAGTCGGGGATAACGGGAGTTGTAGTCCACAACATCCCCTGCTACAGCTCTACTTTGATTGGGTGTAGATTTCCAGGGTAAGAAACTGATATCATTCCCAGCACTGCTACCATATTGGAATGCAGTGGTTGCAACATGAATATTCTTCCTGCAAAACATGCCGCCTGGTTTGGGTCATGTTCTTGGTGGAAATGCCCCTGTAATATGGAGTTGAGATAAAGAGAAGAAGAAATATGGTTGAAGAAAATGTTACAGAGAGAAATGATTCCATGATTCTAAGTCTTATTTATCTAGCACCAAGATGGTCTCAGAGAAAGTACAGGAGCACAAAAATGTGAGGTCCTGAGCAGGACAATGGGATTCTATTTGCCCCTCTGCTTCAAACTCTGAAGGGCCATTCCTGTATCATTTTCAGTTATCTCTGCAAATACAAGGTTTAGAGCAAACACACCAAATCATTTGTGTGAAACCATAATTGGTTTATAGAACTCATTTCCCCAATTGGGTTACCATGGGTGTGGCCAATAACTTAAGTGGCTTCTTTAGAAGGCTCAGTGTTCCCCATGCTGGTGACTCACTTTCTGATGAGAGTTGCACATGTTCAAACCTCAAATGTTTACAGGCAACACACCAGGCTTATTATGAACTGGTCAACACTGGTGACTAGAAACTGCCCTCAAATGTACTGCTGGAGAATCAGACCCTGGTTTTCTGCACTTTCCCCATCATCTCTAGCTTTTTAAAAATAAAAATATATAAATCCGCTGGATATACTGTGCTCAGTGTTGATTTGAGTGCCTGTCAATTATTGAATCAATCATATTGCAGCAGAATCCCCCTGCTTCCTTTTGCAAACTGTGGCTCGTATCATTTTTGCACTGATCAAGAACCAGCAAAGTAAGATAATGACTCAAGACTCAATGGATTGTCCTACAAGCATGATTTTTGTTTTTGTTTAAAAAAAGTAAGTTGCTGTTATATTCATCAATTTGCCTATTCTTTGCTCTGAAGCGGAGTCAGAAGGAAATGTGCGAAGTGAACTCTAATTATCTATTTGCATTTGCTACAGAAGCTGCAGCTGTTTCCAGAGAAAACAGCCTGTTAACTGCTTATCTGTATAGTTCAGGGGCTATGAAAGGCTCCTTATGGTTACTCAATGAGTAAAACAATGACAACACTGAGAGATGATCTATCAAAGGTTCATAAGTTCTTGGGCTGAACCCTGGCAGCAAAGGCAAGTTCCGGTCTGAGTTCTCAGTTCAAATTAGGGATGGCGGGGAGAACAGATACGCATGTTCACCTGCAAAATCCTGCAGCTTTATTGTATGCAGATGCTAGTTTTGGCAAAAAGAGATTTTCTTTTGTCTTTGGGTCAATGAGAATCTGTGAAAGAGAATCAGCAACTAAGTGCTCCAAGACAACTATGGCAATGATTTTCTATATGTTCCTTTGTGCTCATTTGAAGTTGTTTTAAGGTTTTTCTTTTCTTTTCTTTTAAAAACAACAACCTCCAAATACTTTTGCCCTGAGGGGAGTCATCCTTTTCTGTAATTCTGCAATCCAAGGCAACACCTGGGTTAGTTAACCTGCCTTTTCTAAGGTCTGAGATCGCAAGCTACCCCCTCGCAAGAAGTGGTTTTAATAATTCACATACATATCCATAGGAAGGCTGCCATATTCTTTTGTATGCTTATAAAATTCTGTGAACATCTTTGCCATGATGCAGTGGACTTCTGATTATCAAACACTGGAATAATAAACAGGTGATGATCAATTCCACGTTTCTCTGCTTATGAACTTCTCAGAGACACTGTGTTCAGAATGTGCTGAGCTTATAGGAAGAAGATTCAGGTAGGTAGCCGTGTTGGTCTGACACAGTCGAAATAAATTTAAAAATTGTCCAGTAACACCTTAGAGACCAACTAAGTTTGTTCTGGGTATAAGCTTTTGTGTGCATGCACACTTCTTCTCCTTATAGGATGAAATTGGCCTGATCCTGCATGACAACTTTCTATGGGCCCATATTCAGTCAGCAGTAAGTACATTTCCTACGAAATAAGGAGGAGCCCTGCACAGTGGACAACTAGATGACCTTCGGGAGACCATAAGAAGGGTAAGAAAGCAACCACTCCCCGCAACGTTTGCTCCCCAGCAACAGGAAGTTGGAGACACATTGCCTCAGAAACTGACACTTGCATGCAGCCATCAGGACTGATAGCCATTGGTAGATTTTATCTTCCACACCTGCCCTTCAGAGGGTGGCCTTAATCAAGCCTTGAATTTAAGCACCCACTTGTTGGCCACCAGGAACCTCATACAGGCTACTGCATGGAATTACATGCAGGCCAATAAGTAGCAGACAGTGGAGCTGCAAGAGGAAGAAAGACCAAGCGCTAAAATGCACCCAGCTGTTCCAGGAAGGAGAACTACCTGTCTCTCTTCTGTCAGCTCAAAGCAAACTGGTGGGGAGGGGAGAATAAACAGATTTTGTGGACTTATTTACAAGACTGCATTGTACTAACTCGGAACTCTGGCTTTCCTCGTCCAATGAATTCTTGCTGGCAGAGGTCTCACCCAGTCCTGCGGTAGCTCAGGCACAGGGAGGAGAAAGTGGACAGGGAGACATTTTTCTGCCTCTCTCTTAATAGCAGAATTGAGGGCCACCTAAGGAAAGTGATCAAAAGTAAATTCAGGAGAAGCAATAGAAATATCTTTGTCACACAGCACACAATTAATTTATGGAGGGGAGGAGGTGGAATCTCTGAGTCAGGGACTAATTGTGGCCCTCCAAGCCTCCCTACCTGACCCCTGGGGACTCTTCTCAGGCACAATCCCAACTGACTTTTCTCCAAGCCCTCCTCAAGTGCTTCTGCTTGACTGGAAAGTGGATAAGTGTGTGTATGTGTGAACAAGAACCTTTGTGTAGGTGGAATGTGGCCTACTTGGCATGCGCCCGCCCCCAAAAAAGTGTTTCAAGAGAATGAATGAAAACGGTTCCCTATCCCTGACTCATGCAATTACCATATTTTTCTGTGTATAAGATGGGTTTTTTATTATAAAATAATACGCCCCCCCCCCAAAGAAAGCTCAAGAACTCTTGGCAATCTCCCCCCATTTTGTTAATTTGGAGTCCCAAAAATAGAGGTCTTATACCCTGGGGCATGTTATACATGGAAAAATACAGAAACTGCCACAAGACTTGGTGGCAAAAAGCCTCTAATTTAGATTGATCTGAAAAGGCAAACAGACAAATTCATGGAGAATGAACAGGTTAACCAACTGCTGTTATATCACAGAACAGGATCATAGAATTGCAGATGCAGCAATATGCAGTTGTTCCATACGGGGATCGAACCTGCAACCTTGTCATTACAAGCACCACGCTCTAACCAACTGAGTTAGTCATGATGGTTGTGAGGAGTGAGCTCCAGCTTCAGAAGCAGTAGACCCCTCAATGCCAGTCATTGGCCCAAGGCCACAGTGGGAGTTTTTGTGCTCAAGTCCGGCTTCTGAGCTTCCCAGAGGCATTGGGCTGGGCACTTTGGGAAGCTGGGTTAGCTATGCTTCTCCAGCAAGGCT
Organism: Podarcis pityusensis; assembly: GCF_964106645.2. Taxonomy (NCBI): domain Eukaryota; kingdom Metazoa; phylum Chordata; class Lepidosauria; order Squamata; family Lacertidae; genus Podarcis; species Podarcis pityusensis. The sequence goes on along the minus strand of NC_138033.1, from coordinate 57,351,380 downwards.
TCTTCTTACATCTTGAGTTGGGGGCCTTCTCCATTCAAATTGGGAGCTCTGCCACTGATCTACAAGCCACCACCCCTAGATCAGCAGGAGCTCACACTCTCTCTTAAATAACACAGCATTTCTTTTGCCAACATTATACAAAATCCAAGGGAAAAGGTATTGCTGCTTAAGCACTGTTACTCAAAACTCAGCAATAGCTCACCCAAGAAAAAGAAGAAAATAAGGATGGAGATGCGCACACACACACACACAGGCGAAGGAACGGCAAGCATCCCGTTTATTTTAAAACCTATATTATTTTCTGATTTTTGCTCGACTCCATGCTTAAGGAGACTGACTCAAGACCTGATCAGAGTATCACTTTTCAAATGCCTAAATCCCTGTAAAGGTTTAGTGTCTGACTGTGTGCATTTTGCTCAGTATTAACATGTTCAATGGAGTACTTTGATTTTTTTTTTTTTTATCTAGACGCCAGAAGCTGGTGAATATATGCTTCATAGCTTCAGATAAACCTTTTGTTCTTCTGGGGCTGATCAGCTGGTACGGCAGTGAGAGGGAGAGGAGGAAGGAAATTCACAGGGGCTCCACGGTTTCAAAAAGTCAAATTACCTCTGAGCCATGGCATTGCTGATAATTTAAATGAAAAAAATGTGTGTGTGCATGGACGCACACCCACACGCACACATAGAGGCTACACCACACAACATCTCTACTGTTAGGACTTTTAATGAAGCCCCAGTTGTGATGACACTGAAGCAGGGAACGCTACGGTGGGATAATTACTTGGCTCCCTCACAGCTGAGTTTCACAGATGCATTATTAACGGCGCATTCCTTGCCATAACGAGCACCGACTGTAGGTGGGATTCGCAAACCCCGGCATCCGCCATTAGCGGGTTGGCGCAAACACAAATGAGTGTTTTCACAAAAGCATGCAAAGGTTGTGAAATTCCAATGAATTCTTTCACCGGGAAGGGAAGGGAAAGGGGGGAGGAACAAAGAGGAGTGCAAGCTTCCATGACCGGGTATGTCACCTCCCAGGGCACCCTGTGCTCTGAGTGAGGCACCCTGGGAAATTATAGAATCAGAATGCATTGATTTCTCTCTCCTTCTCTCTCTAGCAAAAAGAGGCAGCAGCCCTGATGAAGAATTAAGGAGGAAATGTAATAACCTAATTCTTCTCCAATCTTCCTCGCTCCCTAGCCTCCCGCCCTGCGTGCACTTACGGCGCCTGCCCACCTCAATCCCTTTCCTTGTTTTGTCAAACAATTATGAGGCTTAGCAGTGTAAGTGGGTGAGACACCCACCAAGTTCGAAGGGAGCCGCTTGCCCTCTTGCACCAGGAGTCACATTGGCCCACTTTCCGCCTGGATGTCATTGGCTTTGGCGATACGGCATTACTGGGCAATTGCTGCTTTATGGCATCGCGGCTCTTCGTGACATTCATCTGTTCCCTCCCCCGCCTTCCCCTTTAAACATTTTCCCCTTAGATGCAGAGTCCTAACAGGTTTTCTCAATAGAATACTGCATACGGTATATGAAGCTATTAATAATTCTTCCTCAAACCACACTGTATGTGGCTGAGAAGGGGGGAATAAACTCAAGAGACTAAAAGGAGGAATTCTCAAACACATTACAGGGAGAGAGGGGGAAAATAACATTAATGCCTTCCACTCGCATGAATCCAGGCCAGGCTACAACAGCATAGTACACTTTCCTCCCACACCTCATGCCCAGCTAATACGAAGACCAATCAATTGCAAAAAAAATAATTCTTATGGTCAAGCCACTGCTCTCTTGCTGTTTTAAGAAATCTACTTGGAGCAAGGAAGGTGTGTAACCTTCAATTCTTTGCTGTTTTTGTCTTTATCCCCTCTGGAAACCCAGAGTTCAAGGTGACCTTTGCTGAGAGGTAGGTACACCTCTTGTTTCTACGTGCATTCTGAATCTTCAGCCCCCCAATAATTAAAGCCAGAGCTTAATGAAGTCCAGCTGCTGTCATGGCACAGGAGAAGCCCACCCTTATTTTATTTTCCAAAAACATATTTGGGCTACTCTAATTACAGCCTTTTTCTTTTTCCAGACCACCAAATTGAGATACTCTTGGCCTGGATCTCAAAACATGAGTGTTGCCAAATGAAGACAAAAAAGATCAGAAATTAAATTAAACTTTGAAGGGACAGTTTAAAATTGGCAAGAGCTGGAGAAAAAGGACTAGATTGACTTACAATGCTGGGAAACATAATGGCATCCAGCGCTACCAAGTGAAAGGGAACTTGTACCCTTTATCACTTTTGATCAGTGTTCTGATAACCTGCAATACTTGTATTGTGTCAACAGGTGCCACTATAGCGTAGCATGTGACAAGCCATTATAATTATTAGTCCCAATAAAAGACATCTGCAAATATCTGCTTCTTCCATACTACGTCAGTGGTAAAGTAGGAGGGTGACTCCAGTTCTGTGAACAGAGAAAAGCCAACCAGAGGGAGAGTTCAAAGTGAGTGAGGGGCACGGCTTCATTTTCTCACTCTTGCCACCTCTTGCAGTTCAAAGAGGGCAAGTGAAGAGGTATCTACAACAAGCAGAGAAGTAGAATGGCTCCAAGGCTCCAGGGGTCCACAGTAGACCTGCCCCCCATTTCTGTGGTGCATACCTCACAGGGTGCCTGATGATGCCAAACCACTAGCACCAGCCTCAACAGTGACTCCTACTTCTCAGGGAACTATAGTTAGGAGGCAGCGGGGAGGAAGTGGAAGAGAATAAATCTGACAAAATTCCCAGCACACTCACCATTGCAATATTCCCAGGATTCTTTGGGGATTGGCTTTGGGAGAAGCCACAATCATTTAACTAGAACAGAACTCTCTGAACTGTACACGTACTCCTTACATGGGCTTGGGCAACTCTCCCCCCCCCCTCTCCTCTGACAGCTAAGTAGACATGATATCAAAGATCCAAAATTCCTGCAGCTGGGACCAAGGCAAGTGAAGGCTCAATTTTTAAAAACAGTCTAAACTTCCCATCCTCACCACAGGCCTAATAATCCCCCTGCCAAGAGCTATTTTTAAATCAACAATAACTAAGATCTTATTTACCTATCTTCTCCTTCGGCCCTCTGACAGTTACCTGGTCCGCCTCCCAGGACTGCAGTTAAGTTAAAATGAAAGAAGGTCAATAAAGCAATTTGAGCTTTTAAAAGGGTTCTAGATACAATATCTACTTAGCATATCAAAAGGAAATACACTCTGATCTTATCTTCTTTAGTACCTGTTTGTTCCTGGTCCAAATTGAGTTTCTAAACCAACAAACCGATGGTGGCTAAAATCTGGATTACTTAATCCTACCCAATTTGTCATTTTACTGTTGGTAACTTTTACACAAAGCACAAAACTTCATTGACTCTGAGTAACAGGTGGCCTCCCATGAGAAAATGCTGGACCATACCCAGAAGGGAAAGCTACTGGCACCTCAATAGGATTTATTTTCGATTGCAGATTGATTATCTGCACAAAAGATAACAGGCCTGAGTTCTCCTTCATTTAAACTGCCTCTATAATGAAGGGCAGAGCTCAGTCCTCCCCCCCCCCCTTATTCTTTTTAGTTACTGCTGTGGATAATGATTTCTAATGTGATAAAAGGCCCTTAAAGAGGCATCATGGAAGGAAGCAGGCTAATTTACTTTCCTAGGAACCAATTTACACGTAGGAACCACATATTAATATGCATCAGGAATCCCAGCCTCCCACCAACTAGAGGTTAAACTTCAACCACTAACCAACATGGCAACAGTTATTGCAAGTCCAGTTCTACTATGGTTGGCTGCAGTAAGTGATGGGGGGAAGTACCTCCCCCCTCCCCCTGATTAGGTGTAGATATCTGTAATCTTGAAAACACATGATAGCATCAGTTCTGCCAATTCAGAAATCCTACCCTCTGTGCCCTATGCTCTGTTTCCCTGTGGTTTGAAATCTATGCAATGGCTGTGCTTGCTCACCACAATCATTCCTTTAAAGAGATGTGAGACACAAAGCAAGTCATGTTAAGGTTAAAATACTTTGGTCTAGCGGAGCCCTTATTTGAGCTTTGGATGCTAACGGTCAAATGAGACATGGCATTAATTTTTATGTGCATTTAATTTAACATGGAAAAAAGCCCATCCATGTTAAACAGAAAAGGCATCAGCGGGGCAGTGGTGTGTGGTGTGATCATATGGTCAGGATCATAGCAGATGTGGAGGGGGAATTTAACTCTTTCACCCTCTGTTGTGATCCTGATTATAATTGCTCTTCCATAGCTACTATTTATAGCAGCTCACAACTGCAGAGAGGAAAGAAAAATTACATTCCCCCATAACACAACTTGTAATCTCAATAATTATTGTCCCCATTGGATGATATTTGCATTTAAAAAAAAAAAAAAGCCATGTGGATTAAATGCAAAGGTGTATTTAACATAAATCTGGATTGGCCCTAAGTGACCTGGAGCTGCTAGATTCCTGTGTCTGCTAGATTCACACTGCCTAAGGAATGGGCTATGGGACGCGGGTGGCGCTGTGGGTAAAACCTCAGTGCCTAGTACTTGCTGATCGTAAGGTCGGCGGTTCGAATCCCCGCGGCGGGGTGAGCTCCCGTCGTTCGGTCCCAGCTCCTGCCCACCTAGCAGTTTGAAAGCACCCCTAAGTGCAAGTAGATAAACAGGTACTGCTTTATAGCGGGAAGGTAAATGGCATTTCTGTGTGCGGCACTGGTGCTGGCTCGCCAGTTGCAGCTTTGTCACACTGGCCACGTGACCCGGAAGTGTCTTCGGACGCCGCTGGCTCCCGGCCTCTTGAGCGAGATGAGCGCGCAACCCTAGAGTCGGTCACGAATGGCCCGTACGGGCAGGGGTACCTTTACCTTTACCTTTTAAGGAATGGGCTACCTGTTTGTTTCCAATACAATAAAAGTTGACAGAATGTGGATTCGGAATGGCAGCTATTTCCTCTTAACGGAGGGTGAGAAATACCAACATGTGCAATAAGTCCACAAAGGGACTAAGATCAGGAATTAGAACTGTGTCGCTGGCTGACACCAGCCTGAGTCCCAATTCATGTGATTTGTGCAAAACTGCGGCAACTCAAAAAAGCAACACTATTCCCAGCAACTTTGAGCCAGTCCTCAGTATGGAGATGTCCTGTGCCTCCACCCACAACAGTCTGATTTCTAACTATTCAAAGGAAAATGGGTCATCTGTCACTGTGACATCAGGTTGGACAACTTTCCATGGAGAAAGTGGGGGAGATAAAGATCTGGCTTGCTGGCCACATCCAGTTCCCTGCCACTTTTTTTTAAGGGGGCCAGGATGTGCAGTTGTCTAATTTCTGGACCTGCCCACCCACAGTGTCTGTCTTATCAGAATTCAGCCTCAGCTTATTGACCCTCTTCTTATTGATCACTGCATCTAGGCTTCAGTTCAGTCTCTCCTGGCTCAGATGGCAAAGCTGGGAGATATCAGCTTTGGACAATTCACGCCAAATATCCCAGTGACTACTGTCAACAGCTTCATATAGATGACAAGTAGGACCAGGGACAAGATGGAACCCTACAGCACCCCACAGCATAACAGACACTGACGCCAGGTATAGTTTCCAACTCTATTTTCTGGAAACAGCCCGGCATGTAGATGGGGAACCACCATAATGCCATACCTCCACGTTAACCCCACATTCATGCCAACTCTCTAAAAAGCTGTAACCTTTCAATTAATTATTAACCAAGGATTTCCATTTATTTGACCATCTTAAACTTTAATTTGATCAGAAATCATGTGAATTTATTCAACAGCGATTTTAATTTCTTGCTGCAGTTTAGACACTTACAGTAAGAAGCTTCCACTCATCTCTGCAAGCACGCCTAGTCTACCAGATTGAATGCATGCTCTTAAAACAAACATACATTCCTTTAGACTGGGGGAAGTGCGGTTCAGGACAGCCATGAAAAAGTATGTTGACAAAGTAGAAAATTCAGAAGCATCTGTTATCCATAATGAGGCTTTAAGCAGCACAGCTTTTAAGGATTCCTTAGCTCCCCCTTTTGTTCACTTTTCGAGCCTGCACTAATCTCCTGTATGTTTTCAATTGTTTTGCACACACACTATCAGAATAATGAAATAATTTAACATTATTTAAAAAGGCTGACTACAACCATGAAAAAAAACCCCACAAACTTTTCAAAAGCTATATAAATTTCAGTTTAAAAATGTGGCTTTCTTGAAAGGTTGTTTTAAAAAAACCACTTGTCAAGAAATTGCATGAAAATCTGGGAACAGAAAGATGTCATTTGAACATAATACCTCAAACCCTAAACTCCACAGATCAGATTTATTTCTGGCCAGAAAATCTGAGAAGTTCCATTTCATTTTAAAGGCTGGGGACAAAAATCAACTATGCATGTGACTCAATGGCAGAGCATCTGCTTTGCATGCAGGAAGTACCAGATTCAATTCCCAGTACCTCCAGGTACAGCTTAGAAAGACTCCAAAAATCTGGACATGTGCAACTGGTCAGTGGAGACAACACTGAGCACTTACCTGGCAAGGTAGAAGGCAGCTTCATGTGAGATCTATAGTACAATAAGCCTGCAACTTCCACACATTCAGCTTTACATATGTGGCCAAAGAAAAGTTAGAAACTAAAAATGGACAGAAAAAGTGCATGGTTCCAAGGAAAATGACTTTGGCATCCCCACCCACCATTGAAAACCGCCAATGGGCTTTGACCATACACCATTTTGGTTTAGGCGCAATCCCCGGAACGTAAACCCTGAGTAAGTTGCCGGCTGACTGTAGTTCAAAGAAAATCCTCATTTGAGAAAATGCTATGTTTCTCAAAACACCTTTAAAAATATTATATACATATGGTGGGGACACGGGTGGTGCTGTGGGTTTAACCCCCCCTTACTGTAAAATGGGGAAGGGAGGCTTCAGGAAGCTGTCTCATCCCAGGACATTGAGTTTAAGGTGACATTTGGAAATGGGTGGCACTGTGGGTTAAACCACAGAGCCTAGGACTTGCCAATCAGAAGGTCGGTGGTTCGAATCCCTGCAACGGGGTGAGCTCCCGTTGCTCGGTCCCTGCTCCTGCCAACCTAGCAGTTCAAAAGCACAAAGTGCAAGTAGATAACTATTTATCCTACTGCTCCAGCAGGAAGGTAAACGGCGTTTCCATGCACTGCTCTGGTTCGCCAGAAGTGGCTTAGTCATGCTGGCCACATGACCTGGAAGCTGTACGCCAGGTCCCTCAGCCAATAAAGCAAGATGAGCGCCGCAACCCCAGAGTCGGCCATGACTTGACCTAATGGTCAGGGGTCCCTTTACCTTTACCTTTATACATATGGTAAAATGGAAAGCAAGCATCATGCTTGGGACGTTTGAATATATGACCCATGTGAACTCTATACTTACCTTTTTACCTTACCCTCATTTCCTGGTTAAGTTTTAGGGCAAAATTGTTCTCTATGTTCAATCTAACTGTAAGAACTAGAGATAACAAAGCTGGAAGTGTCTGATGAATTTTATAGCTACATATCGTTTAAAAGCAAAGCTGGGCAGAAATAAATATAAAGGGAATGAAGGTAAGAGGGAAGAGTTGCCCACTGGCAAACACGGGGAGGAAAGAGTTCCCACTGGTGGGTAAGGACTGTTGAAAGGGGACCCTCAGAGTCCCATGCCAAGGATCACCTCCAATGCACAGCCTGTCCTAAAAGAAGTCAGTATTAGTCCTCCCCCCCCCCTTACTGTAAAATGGGGAAAGGAGGCTTCAGGAGGCTCTCTCATCCCAGGACATTGAGTTTAAGGTGACATTCATTTGGAACTGGGTGGCACTGTGGGTTAAACCACAGAGCCTAGGACTTGCCGATCAGAAGGTCGGCGGTTCGGATCCCCACGACGGGGTGAGCTCCCATTGCTCGGTCCCTGCTCCTGCCAACCTAGCAGTTTGAAAGCACGTCAAAGTGCAAGTAGATAAATAATTACCGCTCCAGCGGGAAGGTAAACTGCATTTCCGTGCACTGCTCTGGTTCGCCAGAAGAGGCTTAGTCATGCTGGCCACATGACCCAGAAACTGTACGCCGGCTCCCTCGGCCAATAAAGCGAGATGAGCGCCGCAACCCCAGAGTCGGTCACGACTGGACCTAATGGTCAGGGGTCCCTTTACCTTTACCTTTACTTCCAAGTTCAGAGCTCAATCTCTTAGCTGCCGCAATGCTAGCCCAGGCTCCCCACAAACCTGGTTCTATATATTGATTGATTTAAATACTTACAAACCACACTTCCATATAAATTATCACAGAAAAACAACAACATGGTATTACAATAAAAACGACAGACACATCAGTACGAGTTGGCTGGCAAAGAATTTCAAGTTTGAAAGGCCTGTCTGAATAATACAATTTTTCAGAACATTTCTTAAGAAAAACAAGTTGGGGTAGCTCCTGCCAAACATCTATCGGCAAGTTGCTCCATGGGGCAGAACTCTAAATGCTCAACTCCTCCTAAAGGCCAGCCAAGCTCAGGGGCATGGGAGACCCTCAAAAGTGTCCCATCAGAAGACCTCAATGATCGAGGCATACTGATGGATTTCAACTCCCAGATAGCACAGCCAGTGGTGAGGGATGATGGGAACTGTAGTCCATTAAGATTTGGAGGGCCCCATCTGGGAAAGCCTGCACCAGGTTCACATATGCCTAAGATACACATAAACGGAGGAGAGAGAGAGAGAGAGAGAGAGAGAGAGAGAGAGAGAGAGAGAGAGGTCTTCTGCCTTTGGTGCCTAGGAAGCGAAAACACCAATTGACTTCTTTAAAATCTCAATAGTATTTTGTCAATATTTTTTATTACAGCAAAGCAAGTATAAATATTTTATTGTAAACCAAGGACCTAAAATAAACAGTTTAGTAAATAGATATTACATTACAAGGAGGGAAAGGGGAGGGAAAAAAAAAACATCTGTGGAAAAATGTTTGCTATGTAATTATTCTTGCTAGTTTACATTCGCTCACAACGTGCGTCTCTCTCTTTCTTTCTCTCTTGCTACACCGTCTCGCTTGTTCTAAATCTTCTTCCTTGTTGCTATTATTAAAATCTTTAAAAGGTGCCAAATCTTAAATGAGGAAAAAAAATGATTTGCTAGAAATTATTCATATCACAGTGAGCCTCTACTAAACCTGGCAGGGGTGCAATATTTTCGGCGAAATTAACATAAAATATACAACTGCAAATTATCCAGGAAATAGCTATGTTCTTTACAACACGCATTTACATTTGGGGGGAGGGGGGGAAGGAGAAAGAAGTGTTCCACTTATCTGTCTAACACAAAGCTGAAAACCGTCTTTTCCAATGCCTGTTTTAAAGGGGAAAGTAATAGATTTCCATGGGGAGCACAGCCTTTAAAGATGATATAACAAAATATGTGGTTGGCAAAAATCGACCTTGGATAATTACTGGAGACCACAATCAACAGTGGACATTCTCCAGTGCTCGTTGCTCGCAAGTCCATTTTTAGATTTGTTTTTCCTCCCAGCAGGCAAAATGCATTTCCTCTCCTAGGCCTAAGCCTTTCCTGCACATACAAGGAGACCAAAGGAAGAAGAGTAATACCATGTAAAATGCAAATCTCGTCGTAAATATTTTATAAAATTGTTGCATACATCCCAAAAGCTATAGGTCTTAATTGAGAGGAGGCTATGTTTCCAGTCAATATATGGAAATGGAAAATGCTAATTCATGTTTTTCTACTTATGAAAAACCCTAGAGGACAGCAAAACCACAAATGCACTCAACTTTAATATTATAAATATAATTTGGCTCCCTCTTTATAATCCCCAGCGTCCTGGCTTTTATCTCCCAGTGGCTGCAGAGGAAGAATTTGCACAGGCGCTTTTACATCATCTGCACAGGAAGTCAACCTTCGAGCTCTGCCAGCTTGGCAGAAGAGCAAGAGACTGAGCTGAGGAACTTTGCAAACAGGAACTGAAGCAAGATATCCCTGCACCCTTGCCTAGGAAATAAATGATGGGTGACACCAAGCCCGATCAGAGCAGTGCAATGGTGATAACAGCCCTCTGCCACCAAGAATTACCAAACTTCAGCAGCAGCCACCATTGTTGAGCTCTCCTGACCTTCAAAAGCATCGTCCCTTCTTCCAGAACACTAGAGGGAGGCACCATCTCTCAGTGATGGATCACACCCTCTGCATGCAAAAGGTCTCAAGTTGAGGGGAAGAACTCCTACTTGAAACCCTGGAGAGACACTGCAAGTCAGTGTAGGCAAGAGGTGGCTAAACTGTAGCCCTCCGGATCTTGCAGGACTACAACACCCACCATCCTTAAACACCAGACTTGTTGGCCGGGGCTGATAGGAGCCAAAGTCCAACAAGATAGTCATCCTTGGTTTAAACCAATGCCATACATATTTTACAAACTGAAAAGCACCTCAAATTTAGAAAGCCAAACTAGATGCAAGAGTAAATGCATGCCTTTTGCTAAGAACTTCAGTCACATGCCTTCCCAACAATCTCTTCTCTATCATCATTCACCTAGTATGTTCTGTTTCTCCATGCCACCAGTATACCAATAGCTGTTAGTAGCAACAGGGAGAGGAAGCACACAACATTGTGACACTGCAACACAAACTAGGTTCTATTAACCATCATGGAAGGTCAGTGAAGAACTAGATTAGGGTGGCAATGGCACATTTACCAAAGCAGTCTTCATGAAAGAAGGAAGGGAGAAATGGAAGGGCCATTGATTTAGTTACATTCTCTCCATAGTAATAATTATTCACATAGAAAATATATTGACTGTTATAACATATACATAAGCAAATACCACAAATCCATATTAAATTAAAGGGTTGCAGCCACTGTTAGTCCAAGTCAAAATAGACCCACTGAAAATAATATATGTAACTAATTTAGGTCTGTTAATTTCAATGGTTCTACTCGGAGTGTATTTTGGCTGCATGCAGCCCAAAGAGAATAATGCATGCAGTCTTTCCACTATGAATTTCCTCACAAACTGAGTACCATACATTTGTTTTTCTAGTACACCTATAATAAAAATTCATAATTACTGCCGTGTCCTAAATTCTTAAAAAACAAAAACAAAAAACTAATGCAACAAAGGAGATGAAATCCTTTTCCCCCCTTAAAAGCTGCAGAAATTTTGGCAACATATAATAAGTTGACACCATTTCCAAATCTGTTATTTCCAGGAATCCTTTAAATTATTCAGAAGAGGTGTCATTACCCAAGTCCTAAAATCTGAATAGCAGCATTCCCCACCGATCCCCTTGACTTTCTAAAAATATATTTTTTTCCAAAAGCATTTGACCAGCTACTGGTCTTTGGTTGCCTAGTATGATTGAAGAAGAGGCGATACAGGCCCTGGGGCATGGTGCAATGATTTCTTAGTAGGCAAAAGCAGGACCCAAGCACAATAACACTCTAAGACATGGGTAGGCAAACTAAGGCCCGGGGGCTGGATCCCGCCCAATCACCTTTAAATCCAGCCTGCAGATGGTCTGGGAATCAGTGTGATTTTACATGAGTAGAATGTGTGCCTTTATTTAAAATGCATCTCTGGGTTATTTGTGGGGCATAGGAATTCGTTTATTTTTATTTTCAAAATATAGTCTGGCCCTCCATAAGGTCTGAGGGACAGTGGACTGGCCCCCTGCTGAAAAAGTTGGCTGACCCCTGCTCTAAGAAGTATTGCTGCCTCCAACCGTGGAGGCATAGCACCACCATTGTGGCTAATAGCCTTGTAAACTTCCCATCAGTCATTGATCTGGCCATTTGCATTCCTAACAAATCAGTGTCAGCCGGAAGATTCTGTGTCTGCAGAGACCATCTTTGCAACTAGGCAGCATACTTGCCTTGTGGAGCAAGAAAGTTTGGTAGACCATGCCTGGAGATCAAGGGAAGAATCTGTATTTCCTCCAGGGTTAGGGGAGAGCAAACATGTAAAGAGGAAAAGCAGACTGCCAGATGGCAGTTTAGGGAGAGATGGGAGCTATAATCTGTTTAAGTCCATACATGTGATTAAAGTAAGAAATGGACAACAACTGCTTACATTTGTCGTGTCCCAATGGAGAATCTACATTGAATAAAACAAGAGGGTCATATGTGTTCTCATCTATTTGACTCCTCACTGTTTGCACTACAATGTATGCACGACATCATTTGTATCTTGAAAAGTACAGCAGGTGTTATAGGCGTTTGGACACTCAAATGGAAATGTCTTCTAGTTGTATTTCTTTCTAAGAGAGACTGTGACTGTGATACATCTCCCAGTATACTGTTACGTCTTTTCCCCAGTGTGATCTTTTTGTATTTTTCATCATTCTAATTGCATTTCCCATTCATGCACCTGCTAAACAAGACAAATATTTAATCATTCCATCAACTCAAAGAACCCAATCTTTTTTAATCCACTCACATGAAGAAAATTCAGATTTTCAAAGCTGTGGAGTCAAAAGACAAAACTTCTTACAGGGGTCAGAAAGCCACAGTGAGGAGCCTCCTAATCAGTGGAGAAGCAACCTGGGAGCGTGTAACCAGGGTACTTTCCTCTCTGTTTACAACAGAAGTGATGCTGTCATCTGACGAGGATGTAAACATGAGAGGGGGCATTGGACAACAAATCTGGCCTGGCACATGAGCCCTTTGTTTGATAAGCTAGGCTCACAGTGACTGGAACAAGCATACCCAGTGAACTTCACAGCTGATCAGGAATGCGAACCCAGGTCCCTACAGCCAAAGTCCTACATCCTAACCAACACACCACCCTTGCCAGCACACTATTATATAAATCTTGGCTAATCCTAATCCACTGGACTCCTAATCCATTGGCTATGAGGGCTTTCATGATGAGCTCCTGCACTTCAAAATGTATCAATACACCCCTGCACCTTGTTTGTACCCAATTAAGACCCAACCTGGACATTTACCAGTTTCATTTAAGCTGCCCTTTCATCAAGGAAGATGTTTTCATCAAGAAAGTAAGCAACTAATGCAGCAATTCACAGTTTCAGAGCTTCTCTAATGTAAATTAACCAATGTCTTCTAGGAACTGTCTAATAATGTGAAAAACAGAAGACATCTTCTTCCTACAAGCGGGGGGGGGGGGGAGAGAGAGAGAGACTGTACAAACAATATCGACTCCACCCTGTGTCCAGGATGTTGCAGTGAGTTCTTCTGTTCGTATTACACAGTGAAAGGGAGATGAAGAATTGAAAGAAATTGAGGCTTTTCTTCTTCTTCCCAGGTGCAGATAACCATGAAAAACTGAGTGCTTGCTATAAAAGTAGCATAACTGTCTATGTTGCCTAAACTTTGGCAAGCCAAAGCACCTCCTGAGAGGGCAGTTGCTTGAAAGATTTGAGAAGTGCTCATGCTGGTATTTCTAAGCACAAGGATTTCCAGTACCAGACCCTCTCCAAGGGCAAAAGAGTCAAAGTCTCCAATACCAGTGGGAGTTTTAGAGCCACTAAATATTTTAAGTAGATGGGGTGACATGTAAGATGTTTATTTAAAACCCCTGGCTTGCACTTAAAAACCCCTTTCCCCCGACCTAGGTTACTCTGCAGGTGCAGCAAGGTTTGCCTTTTGGATGGGAGGGGGTTAAAACCAATGGTTTCCTAAGGGCTTTTGGCAGGAAAAGCTTGACGCTCAAGTACAGAACCCCTCTTTGCACCATTTGAGACTAATAGCTCCAAGTGGACCCTAAGTTGAAACCTGGAAAATCTGCAAGAGTTACAGGCTGTGACAAGAGATATTAATGCCTCCCACATTGACTCAATAAATCAAAACAGATTTAGAGGAACTATTAAGGCTCATGACAAGAATCCACACTTCACTTTAATAATTCCCTATTAACATATTTAACTGCTGGGCTGTATATTTTAAACATTTCTTACTTTTGGGTATATAAGTAATTAGTGGCTTTTAAAAGATGCATTAACACAGAGAGAGAGAGAGAGGGAAAAACAGATAAAAACATTCAATTGATTTTTCAATATTCTAGTAGAAATCCACATTTGTTACATAACAACTCAGCAACATGGTATGGTGCAGTTGGGTATGTTTTGCTTTGGCTCTGCAATATGAATCAAACTTAAATCTGAAGTTATAGCTGTTCCAGGATGGGGAGGTGTGTGACTATTTATTATTTAAACGAGAGAAAATGCACAAAGGTCATGGACTTGCCTTGGATCTTAACTTCTCTTCTACTAACCGAATTAAATTTAGATCATAAAAAGTGGCTCTCTCACATCCTCCCACTTCTCTTTGCACCCACACACCCTGCCCCTGAGGTGGGGTTGAGGGATCATTCGGAACAGCATGGCTACAAGTGCAGGAGGCTGCAACATGAGGGGGCAGCAGAAATCATCCCCTTCTCCTTGTGCAAGTGTGGGCTTCCCATGGAAATCTGATTGGCCCCTGTGAGAACAGAATATTGGATGGGCCATTGGCCTGATCCAGTGTGGCTCTTCTTGTATTCTTAAATGCTCTCATAAAGGTACCTTGGGTCCCAGAGCAGTGTGTACTTGTGTATGTATGTGAAACATGAATGGGTTTCTCCATGCCACCTCTTTATTTCAGCCAAAGCACACAGAGAGAAAGGATGTAGGTGTAGGTTTCTGTGTGTACAACACTTTCATCATGGAAGCTTTTCATTTTAGCACCTCCCATTTCAAAACATATAAAAACAGCACACTATTCTTAAAGCTAACTGACAACACTACACAAACTAAAATGTCCTGTTAACATATATTTAAGTCTTTGTTCTTTGACCCGAATCATAAGCCCAGGCGCTACAGATGCAGAGCAACCCAGAACTGGTCATATTTGAATACATGACTAGGTCCAACCCATAGCAGCAAAAGAGTTTTAGAGTCTTAGGATCTGTACCTCTGAAATGCCCTTTACAGTTTTAGGGTTCACTTTTTATTAAAAAAATCATTTCAAGATTATGGCGATGCTTGCTTTTGAAGGGAGAATGGTCTGAGGGCTCTTTTAAACATGAATACCATGTTACATCTCCTACCTGTAATAGCATTTTTCATATTCCTCCTCTCCAGTAATCCAGGAGCTGGAAAAGAATGCAAGGCCTCACCATTTGGGGCTGGGGCTGCACCTACAGGAGACAGGAGGCAGAGACACTCAACTCCTCCCCACAAGGCAAGGAGTTGTTCATGGGTGAATTCAAAAACAAAACCAAGAAAGGGTGCAGAAGAAGAGGCATGCGGAAGTGACTGGGTTAGGGGAGGAGGCCTATGAAAAACACCATTACTGGTTTCCTTGGGCTTTAGTCGTCATCCATTTCAGATATGGAAACACAGACCCCAGAGCCCTCGCTATGGATGGTGGTGGAGAAACATAACTGATAAATGCAGCATGCAGTAGCCTCTTACCTTCTCATTCTGGATGTATTTTAAAGTTTCAGTCCATGATGTTTACAAGTTTACGACAGGAATTTTAAAACAAAAAACGAACTATATGTAGATATTTTCCAGGAGGATAGCTGTTTAAGTCTGTTACAGCGAGAGCAACAGAGTATTGTGGCACCTTAAAGTCTAACAAATGTATTCTAGCATAAGCCTCCGTAGACTACTAGTGTTGTGCTAGCATCTGAGAAAGTGGGTTCTAGCCTGCAAAACCTTATGCCAACATAAATGTGCTGTTTTTATATGCAGACAGCTTTTCTCCCACACTTCTGTTCAGAGCGCATTTGTCTTTGGAACCGTTTACACACTCCAGGTATAATGAATCTCTTGTTCAATGTAGAGCCTAACAATGGAGAAAGATTATGGTACAACCCTCAACAGGACTGCACCACTTCAGTACATAAGAACAATGTGCCGAGTAAAAATGGCAGTCCCATTTGAAATTAAGGAGATGGGACCCGCCACAACCACCAGCACACTCAGAGCACCTCAAAAATATAGGTCCTGCTTGATTAAGTAGGTGTGGGAGCTGCCAGAGGCCGATGTGAACTGCTTTAGCCCCCTACCGCAGGGCAAGACCACTGTGGGAGGAACAACAGCAAAAGGAAAATACAAGGGTAAAACCAGGGAGATAAACTTTTTAAAACTGTGTGTGTGTCTGTGTGTGTGCGCGCACGCCTGCATGCACACATGCGCACACGCACACACACACACTCCTGGGAAAGAAGGAGGAGAATGTCAAGACAAAAAACCCAGGGATATCAATAAACAATATAGCAATCTCACCAGATAACACACTCCCAACCCCAATACTATGCCACACAAAACAAGGATAAAAAGAACAAACCCACAGACTAAACTATTAAAGAAATTTGCTCCCAGAGAAGATAAAGAGCTGACCTATCTTACTGGAGGCTGGGAAGATCTGGAGGACAGGAAGAGGAGGCAAGATACCATGAAGTCCCTGCCTATCAAGTCCAAAAGTGGGCATCATCCTACTGACAGCGCAGTCATGTAAATCAATGTGTCTGAATGCCCCTTCATGTAAAAAAAGCCTTTGGCTGTTGAAAAGCAGCAGCCCAGGGAGAAAGGTTTCTAGATTTCTACATGCAAGAGGGCTTGTTTTTGTTGTATATGTAGGGTCACATTAGAAAACATTCAATTACCCAGGCTGCTGCACTTTGAAGCGATACTGTTTCAGGAGCGCTTTCTCTAACTAGCTATGCAGGTTGCCTCTGAGAAATCTGATGACCAGTGGTGCAAACTAGCATTGATTTTCATCTACTCTTCAGAAGGCCATGACCTTTGGGCTAAACTGGCATGTTTCCCTGCCCTACAAACAACTGTTTCTTCTTTAAATCACTTTGTTCGTTAAAACAGGTTTTGAAATTACTCGAAAGAGTAAATTGGATGGCAATTCTTGCCAACTCTCGATAGCGTTAGAAAGAATGAAGCAGCCTCCATGCATCAGGTCTTTATCAACTGTTCATGACTGAAAGTGGAAGGGGGGCAAGTAAAATTGACTAAGGAGAAAAGCTCCTTGATGATCAGAAGCACTGGCCAACCTTGCCTGCAAACCGAGAGCAACATTCTACTTTAACTTGCACACAATGAGTTTGGCAGCAATAGAATAAAAAAAACGCAGTAAAGACCATCTCTAACAGGCAGCCTCGTAGCTTAAAGGACCAGTTTAAAGTCTCCCCGAGGTTTGCAGTTCAATTTCTGTTGACCTTTAATTAAAGACGATACAGCAAATTGACACCAAGAGAATTAAAACTACAATATAAATTCGGGTCTATAACTAGCATCCAAACATTTTTTGTTTGCTGCTGAGTGCTCAGCCAAGTTGCAGGCTGAAAATCCTCTTGCTTTAGTATAATGGTTGTAACAACAACATAAGAAATCTTTACTCATCCTCATCCTCAGAAAACGTCCAAATTTGGCTACGGCTGTTCTGTACCATTGACTGGGTGGGACAAGGGGAAAGGTGGAGGGGAGGACAGAGAAGATGGTCCCCAGTTATTAAGAATGGGTCTCTTGTTTGCTCAGACTCGAGAGCAAGTGTGACCCAGAGGCTTTTATAGGGGACAGGGAATATCACCTGACGGGCTCTACCCTACTGGTGCAAGGAGACTTCCTTGGTGGGTGAGACTAATCTCTCTGTGGTACCCTCACTTGACCAGAGCTAAGCAGTGATTTATTGTAGAACTCCCCACCTGACACCTCATTATTTGCCAGTTCAAGAGCAGTTGTAGACTTGTGGGCTACGGGGGCGCGGGGTACACATACAAGTCTACAGTGGTACCTCGGGTTACATACGCTTCAGGTTACATACTCTTCAGGTTACAGACTCCGCTAACCCAGAAATAGTACCTCGGGTTAAAAACTTTGCTTCAGGATGAGAACAGAAATCATGCTCTGGCGGTGTGGTGGCAGCTGGAGGCCCCATTAGCTAAAGTGGTGCTTCAGGTTAAGAACAGTTTCAGGTTAAGAATGGACCTCCAGAACGAATTAAGTACTTAACCCGAGGTACCACTGTATATGTGTGTAAGAGAGAAATGTGCCATTCTCACTCTACATTGTGGAATTCCAAACTTTCCAAACAGGGTTCTACTACATCATCTTTCTGGACATGTAGAGTAGCCATTTCTCGAGCCAGAGACTGACAACCTGCGGCCCTGCAGATGTTTCTGAAGCACAGCTCTCATAACCTCTGCTCATTGAGCATGCTGACTGGGGCTGACGGAAGCTGAGCTCCAACAACAACCGGAGGGCCAAAGATTCCCCCGCCTGCCTTACTGTAAGCAGAACTTCACAAATGAGACACAGCTGCTTTTCTCTGTGTTGAACAGAAAGTCTTGCTGGAAACCAGCAAATGAGAAGTTGCAAGTTATTTTTCCCCTTGCAGGTTCCAGTGCAAATCCCTCATGATAAGAATCCACCTCCCTTCCCAGCTGGTGAGTTGTGGGGCTTATGAAGAAACGTATGATTTATAGTCACATAGCTTTGATAGTGATAACGAAACTTGCAGAAAGCATCTCCCTCATCCTCCCCAGCAACCCATAATTTTCATAGTAAATAGTGGAAGTAAAAAAGAATAGGTTAACACATTCTTGGTTTGTTTGTTTTTTTAAAAAAAGTAATAAGAGAAAACTCAGCAAACTTTAAGGGAAAGTCTCTGTTCTGCCATACTAGTTAGCAGATGTCGAAACACCCCACATTGATGCGGAGATATGTGCTTATGCTAACTTCAGACTCGTCACACTGAAGACTCAAACCTGATTACAGAAAAGGTGTTTCATCAGCCACTCCGCCTTCCCCCACCCCCTGCATTTATGTGCAAATATGAAACCACCAGGAAAATGTTTAAACAGGTGTAATCACAACTGCACATGAAAATTGGGTTGGAGGGCTGGAAGGAATCTTAACGTGGTTAGGAGGGAGCAGAAGCAATATGAAGCTGTGATCACGGCCGATTATGAATGTATCATGCAAAAGGAGAATGTTGTCATAGCAGCTATAAAAATGTCAGTGAAACTGAGCAGCCATTACCAAAGTAGTAAATGAAAGGGGATGGGGGGGGGTAAAATGCAAAAAGGAAAATGTGACTGAATATATTAAGGTAAATTATGTTTCACTCCCAGAGTAGATAAAGAAGCAAAGCAAAATAATATTTGCTCTGAACAAATATGCACAGATAACAACAGGAAAAGAACGCACACAGTGTGACTGGGTGGTACAGTTAATATTTTAAACAATGAACTTTGTTCCAGAGTGGAACAATGGCAAGATGTGTACAGCTAGAAGTGAAGTCTGCATGCCTAACACCATGTGCACAGATTGCTCTGCCATACCCTCCCAACATTTCTCTGATGAAAATAGGGACGTCCCATTCCATAATGATGATTTTACTATTTATACCCCACACACTGTACTGGGTTGCCCCAGCTACTCTGGGCAACTTCCAACATACATAAAACATTAAACATTAAAAAAAAACCTTCCCTATACAGAATTGCCTTCAGACGACTTGGGAGTTGGATAACTCCACACCCTCCAACATTTCTCCAATGAAAACAGGGACATCCAAAGGAAAAGTGGGACATTCCAGGATAAAATCAGAAACCAGGATGGCTTCCCTAAATCAGGGACATCCCTGGAAAATAGGGATGAAAATAGAGAGGGCAGTTGTGTCTGTCTGTCTCTTTCCATATACAGTAAATAGCTGCCTCTTTCAATTAAGTTAAGGGGCGGGGAAGGTACGGGCAACATGAGCTGTATGCACTGTAGACTTGCTCGCCCATCCCTATTGACAGCCAATCTTAACAAAAGAAAGTAAGAAGAGGTCGCTGGATCAGGCCATCTAGTCCAGCATTCTGTTCTCACAGTCGCCAAACCAATGTGTCTGCAGCCCAGTCAAGAGATCCCCTGATGTCACATCCTCTTTGGTCCTTAGCCTTCAGGAAAGTGACCTTGCTAAGAATACAGAGAAAGCCAAATAGAAATTTAGCAGATCTCATTCTTCAGTATAAAGGGCATGAGAGCTGCATGGCTATAAGATTTGGGTGGTGTTTTAAAGTTGTACAAAGGATTTCCTTAGCGGCAAACCACTGTATATGCATTGTTATCACTGCCAATTAACATGTCAAACAGCTCAAGAAATATATGGTTTTCAAAATGAGAAATTTGAGTGAAATGTATTATTCGGTCAAACTTTTCCACTGATGATTTAAATTGCCTTGATTTGAAAACCAACCCACTCTAATCCCATTAAAGTTCACAGCCAGGACCCAAAATATATTAAACCCCCCTTGGGCACTTCCAGCAGGACTTTCACCATCTCCCCCACTCCCCTTTGACCATACCATATCAGAAAGTACCAATACTCTAATACATAATATTTTGTATAGCACTTTCAAGTGTTCAAAGGGTTTGGCATGCCTTATCCAACTGTAATAATTTCAACAAGCCTGTAAAATATTATTATCCCCCATATTGCAGATGGAGTGACTGAGAGAGAGTGGCAAAGGGCGCCTTGTGACTTCATGCTATAGGAAAGATTCAAAGATTCCCCCCACCTTCAAAAGTTTGCAATACAGCATGACATTAGAGAAACACAAGGTCAAAAATCCTTTTGCAAACATAATACCTGTTACACAACGCTTTGGATCTCAGTTAACATATTTAAACCTGTAGATTGCATGAACTACTGAAGTATGCTAATTGTGATGAGCCCCCCAAAACTGTACATTTAAAAGGAGCAACAATTTGAAATATGCATTAAAGGAAAAAAAAACACTGGAGAGAGATTCAGAGTTCTTAATGTGTCCATAATTAATTCACACATTCAGCTGTGGAGTCCAGAAAATATGTTCCTGCTGATCATTTGCATGTAATACTTCAAAAACAAATCTGTTACACTTTTTATTTTTATCTGCCTTAATGCCTAAACGCTATTACAAAAGTTATTGCTTTCAAGCATCAGCCTCAACTGCTACCACATACAACTATTAGACTAAAGAGTTCTTCAGACATTTGACACAATCAGTGAATATCTCCAGGAAAATTAACTTATTTTAGCAAATGGCATCTTCTAAAATTGCAAGAAGTTGAAGTAACCAGGAACAATGGAAGGCTGTTTAATAAACAGTCAAGAAACCAAGGATAATGTTCACCAGCCAACACTGACTAACTATCCCAATTTTAGGATCCATTCCAAAGCTACAATATTTCCATATGGAAGGAAATTCCTTGCTGGAAACAGTATATCGTATGAATCCTGCTCATGGCCAGTCATTTGCAAATAATTACACCTGAAGATTTTTTACTCTATAGGCTGGATTGCACTATCATATTTCAGCTGAATGAGTAAAAATATGAAAGAGCCTTGCTGGCATACCTGCAGGCCCTTGGCTCCTCCCTGTGGAGCAGGACTGAACAAAGCAGGAACTCTTAAATTAACTACAGTTTCCCATTTCATCCAAACTGGGAAACTATGGTTAACAACTTCATAAAAAGCCAGAATATGACACAAACTTCAAACCATATTTAATATATTGTCTTGTTTCAAACCATTAGCCAGTTTCCCAGAAATAGGAAACTATGGCAAACTTAAAGAGTTTCTGCTTTCTTCACTTGTTCATATAAAGGGAGGAACAAAGAAGTTGTGGGTGCAGCCAAAAGACTCATTCATACCTCAATATTAAACCAATATGTGACCTATAGGTACACATTCTGGGACACTATAATTGCACATAGAGGGAAAACATGACATGCAATTGTCATATATGACTGTCACAGGATGCATCTTTCCTACACAGAAGCAACACCTGTGCACAAGTTTTGTAATGTGAGGCTTTCCTAAGAATTGCTCAGTATCTTCAGTTCTGAATAATGTTAACATTAAATGCTAAAATAACCTTCCTCAAACCGTTCAAAAATCCTACAAGCATATAAATTGAGGGCATAAATTGGTCCTTTATAAGTCCCTCATCTTGCATTCCCCTCAATTGTTCCTGGAGACTCAACATTGGAGAATGCAAAAAAGCCATGTAGATTCTGCGGTGCAAAGACAGAGTGGGGTGGACAGCTTGGTGAACTGTTTGCACCCTACGGGCTATTCACAATCCGCCCCAGGTGAATTCACAAGGCTTAAGAAGTTCTCACTTAACAGGCACCACATACATGTGTCCCTGAAGACTACTAACACGTAATGCATATGCATTCAATCTGAGGTACTACAGTAATACATTAATGCATTAATGCATAGGTTGTGTCAATTAGCATTTGGAAGGCAAAACAGAAACTGAAATGCACCACAACTTACTTCCTATTAAATGTGTTTAGGATTGGAATGTTAGCCCACTAAGGAAATGGTATGAATGGGCTTTAATTCAAGCATTTCTATTTAAATGGAATGTACCTTTGCAAATGATAACTGACAACACCAAAAGGACAAACTATATTATTATTATTATTATTATTATTATTATTATTATTAATCAATCTAATTTCGGTGCAATTACTTCACGCTAACCACTGTTAGATTTTGGAAATGGTGTTTCCTGCTCAAAGTAAGTACACACTATGCAACAGTTAACCTGCAGATTTAGCTATTCTCGCAAGAAGACTCCAGGGATTAAAATCTTTATAGACTTTGTGTGAAACTGCACCATCTTTATGGCC
The DNA here is from genome assembly GCF_964106645.2 of Podarcis pityusensis. Lineage (NCBI taxonomy): Eukaryota > Metazoa > Chordata > Lepidosauria > Squamata > Lacertidae > Podarcis > Podarcis pityusensis. The sequence continues at coordinate 57,328,711 of NC_138033.1, read as the reverse complement.
CGACGACTTAATGTAGTGGAAGCCCAACAGGACTACTACCAGACGGTCACACCATTTATACCAAAATATTCAATCAGATTCGTTTGGTTGGAGTCACTTAAGGATCGCAACTTGTGTGCATAAAGAAGACCAATATCAACGACCCTTACTCCAGTTGTTCCAGCTGTGAATGGCATCACTTACATAGCCAAAAGGACACTCACAACCCAGGCACAAGACAGAGAGATGTCCACATTTCAAGGAGCACCAAGGTTTGCAAAAGTGAAACAAATCTTCTCAACGACAACAACAAAAAGGGCTCCCTAAGCACCTTCGTGTGCATGACTATGGACAATGGGTTGGCTTCCCACATCAGTAGCCAAAACATTTATGTTCAGTTGCTCCCTCCACCACTGGCACGGGAGGTACTGTGTGTCATTAAGCGTCTGCTGTGATCCCTTCTGCAGTGTGGCTGTCCTCTACACCCCCTGCAGAGCCAGCTACTGAGCATGCCCATCCTTCGAGGGATCTAACAGACAGCACACATCAGAGGCAGCGGAAGGTGGTGGGAGGGAGGAATAAGCGGGTGGGGGGGAAGAGAAGGGGAGAGAGAGAACAAATATACTTTAAACATTACCAGGTCAGCACAGGAGGAGGCAAGTAGAACAGAGGCAGCCAGAACTGCTCAAAGTTTTTTGATATACTCCTGGGCAGACTCCCCAAAGTCTGAAAATGTTTCAAAGAGGAGAAGGGAGGGGATCCCTTTTCTCGACAAATTAAAACTAGCCTCCAATCAGCTAAGTTCTTTCAGGACTCTCCTGTTCTCTAGGTGGATTTTAAAAGGAGTGTGTGTGTCTGTGTGTGTCTGTGTGTGTGTGTGTGTGTTGCTCATCAACACTGAAAAGCTATGGTTGGAAGCATATTCCCCAACAGCCCTCTTCCATCCAGACCGATCATGACTAAGAAGGGGTCTGTTCTTTCGTTAGAAATGTTCCCAGAGGCCCCGGTATGAAAACAAAGCAACATGTTTCCCACATCTTTCCTCTAGGGATACAGCCAGTCTGTTCAGACTCTAGGGATGACACACAGGACCCAATATGCCACTGTGTTTGTATGCGCGAACGTGTATATTATAGATACACAGAGCAAAAAATGCAGAAGGGTAATTTTTCAAAAGGACATGTTGTGAGAGTTACTGAACATTCCTTGCATGCTATTTTGATAAATGTAGCCATATGACTGGGGAGCTGCGAGGGGGATGCTTTTCTACAGGGAGACACCACATCCAGGCTCCCAAAACACTTGATTCTCATTAGGCTGAAGGGCTGTTTGGTCACAAGGAAGCAGAGCTTCCAGCGCAACACAGAAAGCTGCCTTTATGCCAGACAGACATGCTCTGCCCATTGGTTTAGCCTAGTATTGTCTGCTCCAGGGATGAGCAATGTGGTGCATTCCAGTTGTTGTGAACTACAGCTCCCATCAGACCCTAGCCAGCATAGCCCAAAGTGTGGGATGATGTAAGTTGCAATCTGCAACACGCAGAGGGCACTAAGTTGCAGCAGCTCTCCAGGGACTTTCTTAACATGCAGACCCCTCTTAATTAGAGATGCCAGAAACTGAATCCAGGGCCTTCTACATGCAAAATGTATGTTATTCTACACAGCTACGATCCTTCCAACTCAGGCTCCAGAATACTGGGCCCAGGCTATGGTACATCTGCATTTCTTAATGACTTCAAATAAATGGGGCTCCTCAATTGTTCAACCTAAGACAACAATGTGTATTCCCTAGCATCAAATCTGAATCTGTGCCACTTCAATCATACCCATGTTGGGCAAGGGAAGGGGCTCCCTCCTACCATGGGGGAGGGTGAGCTGGAGTCTCTGGATCAAAAGGGCAAAATGAGCATCATTAGTGATGAGCCTTTACAAGATGGAGGTCCAGTTTGAATAGACGGGCCAAGCACAGTGGGCCACAGCCAGCCCTTACTAACCGAAGGGCACTGCCAACAAGGGCCAACGGCAAAGCCACTGTTAGTTCTATATATCCTTCTCGCCTCCAACGTGACAATTTAGGTGGTAAACATGTTAGAAGATGGTGCCCATGGGTGGAAGTCAGAAAGGGAGCAGCCACAGGAGAAGGCTGTGGCCAGGCAGTTTGGGATACATGCAGAGCCAGTTTAACAAAGTGGCATCACATTGCTGCTTCACCAATTGAGCCCAACCACAGAGCATAATCTGCAAAATAATGTGTTCACTACGTATTTCTAGATCACGAACAGCCCCACCACCCTTTCGCAGTTTTAATTTAAAAATACATAGCCAGTTGTCTAAGGATACGTCTCTTTCATATGGATTTTACTAAAAGAGTGGGATGAGGAGGGGAGGGAGATAGAGAAGGATGGCGGGAAGGAGTTGAAATCACCATGGTCCAATTAGCAAAGCTCTCAACCTTCACACCTGCAAACAAGAGATTGCATTAACACCTGCCACAAAAGCAAACATTTTTAGATAACTTCATTTTAACCTCCCTGACACTGCCTGCAAGCTCCCTGCCTAGCGCTACTGTGGAAATTACGATGAGTGACAGTACCTATTTTTCTTCCAGGGAAAAAAAGGTTTTCCTCTAATCTTCAGTGTCAGCGTTTCAAATCCTCCCTTCAACATTTGTGCATAATTCCCATTAATGATAATGGGCGCTCCATACGTGGAAGAATACTTCCTTTAAATGCTAAATTGTTCAAGGGAAATCATTATGATTATCAGAGATGGATGTCGCACGCGAACACATAAAGAACACTGTAGGGCCCTTGAAGGATCTTCAACGACATACGTCTGGAGTGGCATGTGTAAGGAACTCCTCTGTGGTCTATGCATCAAAATAAACTAAGCTCTTGAGCCTTCACATATATTTATAACATCTGTGCAGATAGAAGAAGTAGTTCTCCGCATTTTTCAGGAAAGGGGAAAAAAAAGAAAGTCAGCCCTTACAGCTGCATCAGAAATACAGCCCTTTTGATTGCAGTAACATTTTTTTTACTAGATCTCATTCCCATTATGACCAGGCTTGAAAACAAAAAAGGCCCAGGGCTCAGAAAACAGGAACACACACACATATCTCAAAAATCTAAGATGCTTAGGATATATATATATATATAGCCCCAAAAGTGGTTAAAAAAAAAAAGGTTGGCTGGAATAAAACTTCTTAGGCATTTTGTTTTGACAATGTGCCTCAGAAATTCACCACTTTTAAGCTATGGAAATGTGAGCAATTCAATGTCATGACACACAAAATTGAAGCGTAATTGCTTCTAAGTGGTTGACAACCAGCAAGCACTTTTCGTAGTCCTCCCCCCTCCCCTTTCCCAGATAAAACTGAAAATGTATGGCATAAAGTGGAAGCTCTTGTCAAAAGTTTCATTTTAACATGAGCAAAAATGGGGCACGAAAGCAACAACGTGGCATTGAGACATTTTAAGCGGCTTTTGAAATGAGGAGAATTGCTGCCTTCTGAAAACCAGGTGATACTTAAACACTGTCAGTGGGAGACTCTTAAAGGCAAGAAGAACAACTGTTTGAAACACATATCCCAAGTGGCAAAATTTAAGATTGGGAAAGAGGAAGGAAGATAAAATGGATATATATATAATGGCATGAGCCTGCAACATAGTTTTCAAATTCCTGGAACCTCAAGAAACAAAAGTTTGTGGGGGAGAGATAACTGTCACATTTCTTAGTTCAGTTTGGATTCTAAGGCAACCTTAAACTCTTGTGAGGACCATCAGACTTATCTAGTGGTTTAACAAACACATGTACTAGGGCCAGAATCAAACATTAACACAAAACCATGTTTTGTTTAGCCATATTCTGGTTTCTTTTAATAACTTACCCAACCCTGTCTACAAACTATAGTTTGATTGGGAACAAGAAACCAAGATCTGAAAGCATAGTCTGAAATGAGTTTATGCTAAACCAATTCACAGACAAGCGACAAACATCAATTATGGCCACTGCTTTCCCTCCAGAGCCTGCTGATGTGTGGTGAAGATGGGAGCGAACTTAGGAACCAAGCAGATGCGAAGCAAAAGCTAACAAGCAGCTCTAAAGCATGTTTTCCTTACAATACATCTGGAAGCTCCAACTATGGTGTGAGCTTTTCAATAGGGTTAGCACAAACCATTGTTGCTCATTACATGTGAACCCAGGCTAGAAAGGATCAAGGTAAAACTCAACACACAGCCCAAACTCTCCACATCTCCCTAGTGAGCATAGCCTCACATTCTAAAAACTACCCATACAAACCAGATGTCCCGTGAGTGTTTTTTCGTCCAAGTGCTGCAATGTTGACATGGGAAGTAACTACAATATTCCTGGCTGGTGCAGCATGGGGGCCAAACCAAGCAGAATTGGCAACCACAGTCCATATTAATCAACCCCGGGGCTGTTTGCATTTATCGCAACAATGTTTGCAGAACAGCATAACAAAATATAAAATAACTGAACAGAGAAGTCAACCTCAAACATTACGTAGCCTATGAGCGACAAAGCTGAAAGGGTTCTTACCAATCATATGATTTGCAACATGGATCTGTATCTCTCTTTCATTCTCAAAGGTCATCTGACACTTGATGCACTGGTAGGTCTTTTTCTGTTTAAACAAACAAAAAGAGAAAAGGTAAGAGAGCTTTGTAGGCAGCAGAAAGTAAAATCACACCTCATACCACCTTCTGTGTTTTAATAAGAGTTTAAGAATGATGCAACGAGCAATGGAAGATGGCTTGGCTACTGGAACTTGGAAAAATCACCCTGCCCCAACTGGCTCTACACAGGGCACTTTGTATATGTGTGTTGCAAGATGTTTGCGGCCATGTCTTGTGTAAAAGCAGACTACCAGGTTTCCTTGCTACCAACCAAAATGCCTGCAACCTGGTTTTCTCCATGAAGCATCACTGTCCTTGTTAGTACAACCAAAGACCAGAGGTAAATAGCCATTTTTGCACTTCTTTTTATCACTGTCACTGTTGTCAAACAAGGGACAGAAACTGAAAAGACTGTGGTAAAGCAACAAAGAATTATGCGACAACAAAATGAATAAACTTTTTAAGCTTTCATAAATAGAGCCCACTACCTGAGAGGCATTATGTGTTGTTCACAGCCAGCAGGTATGCGTATGTATGTATATTCGTGTATGTATGGGGAGAGAGAGAGAGAGAAATGTTGAAAGCTTTTGCAGCTGTTCAGATGTAATAAGAGTAAGGACCATGGGTCAGCAGTAGAGCATCAGCTTTGCATGTAGAAGATCCCAGGTTGAATTCCCAGCAGCATCTCCAGGTAGCGCTGGGAAAGACTCCCCATCTGAAATCCTGGAGAGCTGCTGCCAGTCAGTGTACACATTACTGAGCCAGATGGGCCAATGGTTTCACACAGTATAAGGCAGCTTCCCATGTTCCAATAAAACCGAGACATTTGTTTAGCATTATTTTCAAAGTTTTATTAATGTTTCAACGTATTAAGAAACCGAAACAAAAATGTGCCATTGCTGATGGCAACAGAACAATTGCACTCTCTGGTCTCCCCGTGTACACAGCAACCATAGATGTTTTAGTTGCAAACTATATTTTGCTGTTCTGTCAGATCCCAGAAAACAATAGGCTGCATAAACCACCATTTGCCTACAAGCTAGCAAAACAAATCAGGCTGAGTCTTCAATTTGCAACCCTAGCTTCCAAACAAACAATGGTTTAGCTGAAGCGGCAAACTATAGGGTGCCACTAAAACAGGAAGCAACAGCTAGGAAGAGGAAAGAGAGGAGGGACTATCTAAGCCTGGGGGCACATACTCAAAATGCCTAATTGTGCACAGGTGGGAAACCTGTGTAGCCCTTCAGATGTTGCTGCACTATCCCTGACTCGATCTGACTGGGACTGATGGGACATGAGAGTCCAGCAGCACTTAGAAGGCAACAGATTTCCTACTATTAGTTTAGCATTACTGAATGCTACCAGTGTACATTCCAGTAGGAGAAAATGGAGTCAGCAAACAGCCAGTTTTAAGTGGAATACTAGGAAACACAAATCTTTTAATTGATTGATCATGCACTATTGGTAGCTGAATGCAGAGATTTTTTTAATGGTTTTGTTATAATTCAGAAACATAGCATTCAAGTTTATTTCCTGGGAGAGGAGTTGCTGACCGTCACACTTGCACACACTTTAGTGGGGATGTTTAATTGATCAATGTGCTTGCAAAATTCATAAGATGCCTTTTCACAAAGTTTAAGGTGGGGTCAATAAAGCAACTGTACTAAAAGCAACTTGATTAAAAATTAAATGGAGAATTGGCTAAAAATCAGCAACAATAAAGCAATGCAAATGATGAACAGAAAAAAAGCAGGAAAAGTGAGTAACTAAGAATGTTTTGTAGATTAAAAAGGTATGATCCATCTATCAGAAAAAAATGATATAATGACACTGGCTGAGGCATGCTCGACTGGGATGCAGCAGTAGGCCTTCCCTAAGGCCATACCTAGACTTCGGAACTCCCTGCCAGTGAAGAGCCATTCCGCTCCCTCTCTCATGGTCTTCCACCACTTTTAAAGTTGCTTTTATCTGCTATAGGCACTGCAAGGACTACAACTGCAGTGAAAGGGGAGGATGTAAATGTTTTCAAATGTATCAGCCAATAGCCAAGCCAACAGAATGGGTGCTAAGATGGAAAGGCCTCCGTTGTACAAACCAACATGCTTCACTTCACAAACAAGAAGTTCGGCATGAGATCTGAAGGAGAAGGCAGAACATATGGCGGAGGGAATGAACATTACAGCGCTTTGGGTCTAGGCCAGCGGTTCTCAACCTGTGGTTCCCAGATGTTGTTGGACTACAATTCCCATCATCCCTGAGCTCTGGCCTTGCTAGCTAGGGGTGATAGGAGTTGTAGTTCAACAACATCTTGGGACCTACTGGTTGAGAAAGGCTGGTCTAGGCCAATGGTAGTATTAACAGAGGAGTATGGCAACATTCATGTTTAGACACAGAGTTGTAGGACCAATTCACCATCTCGGAAGACGGAGGATGGAGCAAACACCACTCCTGGCTTGCCATTTGAATGACTATGCACCAGAATGCCAATGCAGTAAAGTTGTTCAAAGTGCAAACCTGCATTTAAAATGCTGCATAACCAAAAAAATTCTAAGAAGGCTGTAATGAATGAAAGGGTGATGGACAAACAGAAGCCAGAACTAAGCATCAACAGCCCAGCCCTACACATTGAGTTCAATGGGCTTAATCACTATGGTTTTAGTCTTAGACCAGGGAACGGGGCCTGGGTCCAGATGTTGCTGGACTCCAACCACCTCTCCATCCAACATAGCCAATGGACAGGGATGATGGCAACTGCAATCCAGCAACATCTGGAGAGCCACAGATTTCCCCACTCCTGCTTCAGACAGACAGTGTAATCAGATTCATTTATATGTTACAGTAAAATGTGCTTTTCAAGGAAACAAGACTTCTGGGCAAGAAGAGTGTAATTCCAGAAAAAGAGCATGAAAGAAACCTCATATCACCCATGGACCAGTGCAAAGGAGCACTTGCAGAAATAGAGATATACATTCCAAAAACCGTGGAAATCTGCAGTGAAACACGACACAGATTTTCCTTCACCAATTGCTATACACTTCCTATGTCACGCTAATAAGCTTAGCTGCCGAAACAAGGAGATAGCATTAAGAAGCAATTACATGAGCCACTCGTTCTATGGGAGAAGATTGGGTTTGTATTTAAGAGTGGCAAGGTGTGTCTTCTTGGTGATGAGACATAGGGAGGAGGGAATCCTAGGACTAATTTATAGGGATTAAAAGTTAAAACGGTTCTGAAGGGAGGAATTCCATTAAATAAACAAAGCCTGTTGCTCTCCCCCCTTTTTTTAATAGATGGCTAAATCATGGCTAAGTCAAATGGCTGGCATGCCTGCTGCTTACGAACAATGCAAAGGAAAATACCAGATGTAAACTGCAGCAACTCACATATGGCTGACAAAAGCAGCAGAGCTGCAGGACACTCGCAGAAGGGTACAAAATTCACCTGTTTTGGCCCTGTTGTCCAGTCCCAGACATATCTTGGGTATGGACAGCAGAAGACACACAGCAGAAGGCACACTGAGCCAACCCCAAGGGGAGATAGTGCCTCTACCCTTCTGTTGCATAAAATTTGTCTCCTATTCAAGACAAACTCCTATTCCAAGACAAAATTTGTTGTGTTCACTTCAGCCTTCTCCGAATCCAGATATTTTGGACTCCCAACTCCCATCAGCCACAGCCAGCATGGTCAATAGGTAAGGACTATGGAAGCTGGTGCCCAAAACATCCGGAGGGCACCAGGTTGCAAAGGGGTTTGTATCCCATTGAAATTAATAGAACTAAGTTAGCCATATCCATTAACTTCAATGGCCCATGTTGCAGATCAAGGCTGAATGAGAAAACGGCAACTTGGGCTACCCAGTGAATTTAAAAACTGAAGTGGGATTTGAAGAATGGGGGGCTTTCTAGCTCAAGACATGCAACCTTTTTTTAAAAAAAACCTTTTCTATTTAAACAAGAATTGGCTGTTGTTTTTCATTATAGAAGTATCTTTCCTCATCTGTTCACCCATAATTATTTCTCAATAGACTCTCCCGGTAACCCATTTTACTTCAGTGTTTACTAGGGCCTGGGGTGGGGGGACGTTCTCTAAGCCTCGTCTACAGGATTACAGAAGTGCACTTATTAGCGGAGCATTCCTGGCATCTAGAGGATCTTCTATATTCCGAACGTACCTTTCCCTCTTGAGCTAGAGATATCAATACATCCTGGTGCTTACTGAAACATGTACTTCTATTGTTTTCAATGTAAACTCAATGTAGCTTCTCTCTGACTATATATTTTTCTAATCCTCTGCTGTTAGGCTCTGGGTAAAAGGGGGAGGGGGAAGCAGGGGGAGAGAAGAAGAAAAATCAATAACGGTCCAGAAAGAAAGAAAGAGGAACTGGTCAAGAATTATAGAGTAGTAATGTCGTTTGGACAGCTGCAGGCTGCTCAGTTTGTATTACACACATAAGGCAGGCAGCATAAAAACTGCATTTTACCTGTTGTACTACAAATCAACAAGAGATTACAAAACAGAGAACAGCATGTTGTTCAATTTAGTTTGCCTGGCTATATATGAGACATCTTTTTTTTTTAACAAGCTTCTGAAAGCTATGGTTCTTTGGAAAGGATATGAGCATTCAGGGGCCTTTTCTGTAATCATGAAAGCTTCTAAATCTATGGGGTTAGTTGTGATCAATGAGCTTCAGAAATGCAGTGTGTGTGTGTGCGTGCATGTGTGAGGAAGAGGGTAAGCATCGAAATGAAAGAGATAAATAATCTATTGAAATTATCCTAAAAGGAAAAATGTGTTCCTGCCTTAATTGCACACCCCACATCTTTTCATCTGGCATTCATTTGCCTTCATCATGTTAAGGTTAAGTGTTACCAACAGTGCAAACCTTTCGCACGCTTACTCAAACATAAGGCCGACTATACTCAGTGGAACTTACTCACTGCTAAGTGCTTACAGGATTGTCACCTAAGTCCCACTGAAACCAAAGGAGCAAGATGGGAGGCTGGAGTGAAAACCTCTCCAGAAGATTTCTATTCTATTCTATTCTATTCTATTCTATTCTATTCTATTCTATTCTATTCATTCATCAAAATGTGTATACTGCTTACTAGGTCCAAGACCGCTAAGTAGTTTACAGTAGACAGCCTAAAATATTCATTAAAAATACCCAAAACAAACGAGCAGACATTAAGAACAAATTACATGAGAATATTATTACATGAGATTAATTTTTTGGGTAGGCAAATTTTGATAACTGGGAAAGAGGAGTGCCTTGCCTTTAAAAAGAAGGTAGTCAGAGGTTTGTCTTCTTCCCCCAACAAACAAAAGCCTTTCTGCCACCTGTCCAGCCACCACCTGGTACCTGGGAGAGGATACCCCTGGGAGCAAGATAAGTAAAGGGACCCCTGACCATTAGGTCCAGTCATGACCGACTCTGGGGTTGCGGTGCTCATCTCACTTTATTGGCCGAGGGAGCTGGCGTCCAGCTTCTGGGTCATGTGGCCAGCATGACTAAGCCGCTTCTGGAGAACCAGAGCAGCACATGGAAACGCCATTTACCTTCCCGCCAGAGCGGTACCTATTTATCTACTTGCACTTTGACATGCTTTCGAACTGCTAGGTTGGCAGGAGCAGGGACTGAGCAACAGGAGCTCACCCCATTGCAGGGATTCGAACCGCCAACCTTCTGATCAGCAAGTCCTAGGCTCTGTGGTTTAACCCACAACATTGCTAAAGCAGCAATGCTTTCTTCTTTCTGCTACTGGTTAAAAAAAGGGGAGAGGACTCAGTCATTTTATCTTTAAAAGGCAAGATGCTTCAATGCAAATTCTTAAATTCTGCCCACCCTCATAAAATCCACCTACTTTCATGAAAGAAAAAATGATCCTACAAAAGTAAGGTCCGATTACTTTCACTGGAACTCATGATGAGTTGGGAAGTTTGTTCAACGGGACCTCCATGCAACAGGAGCTAGGTGAACTCAGCCTATATTGCCTGTTACTTGTGAATAGGGACATCCTGATTGGGCAGGACGTGCACGTCCTGACAGTTATGAAAAGGACTTCTTCCAAAAACACAGCAAGCTGACTTATACCCAAGTCACATCAGTGCACTAAACATCAGGAAAGCTTTCTGACAGTAAGAGCTGTTCAGCAGTGGAGCAGATTCCCAAGAGGTGGTGGACTCTCCTTCTTTGAAGATTGGATAGCCATCAGTCATGGATGCTTTAGTTGAGATCCCTGCATTGCAAGGGGTTGGACTAAATGACAGTCCGGGCCCCTTCCAACTCTACAATTCTATGATTCTTTGCAAGGGGTGTTTTAAATGTATGGTGTGCACACAGGAATGATGAGAAATTTAGACCGGGGGGGCATGGCCAGGATGGTGAATAGAGTGGGGGCAATATGCCCCCTGACATTTAAAACTGAAGCCTTCTGGAAAAAAGGGGCATCGCAAAAAGGCTGGGGGCAGAAGCCCCTCACTGAAATTCAAGTGTTCTTGCTAAGGGAGGACTCCACACATGGGCCATGGCTCCTCCCCAGGGAGATGGGTCTTGCTTATGTCCTGTCATATGTCAAGGTTGACAGTGCCTGTGGATATAGGGCAGAACCTAGAGCAATTTTAGGTCCAATTTTAGTCCACAGAGAACACCAAGGGGGCAGATAAATAGGGCAAGGGGCATTGTGGGTTTGCATCCATCAGCCTGTTCGCGGGATAGTTATTGTTTAACAGGAAGGTAGAATGGCAGATCTGAGGCATTAGGATATATGCCAATCGCAGGCTCCTGTGTAAAGTGTAATTTGGTGCAGGCCTGAATTCTGATTTTTCATTATCTTCTACAAAAGAAATCTGCCCTCTTGGGGCAAGATTCAAAGCATTTACTTTGTTGAAGAACTTAAATTCTCTCCTGAGGGAAGAGGAGGTATAGAAGCTTTGTTGAAGAGACAGAGTTAAAAGTAGGAGTAAGGAGGACGGCAACCATTTCCATTCACGATAATGGTGAAGGGGGGGGGAGTGAGTACAGTGAGAGGCTGGAGCATTTTAGCCTCTGTGTGCACAGCCATACGAAATCAGAATTAGCCTGGCATAAAAGAATAGGGCTGTTCTTCAAGAGGAGCGTGAAACACAATGAAGAAGCAAGGAGGAGAAAGGCGGCGATGGGGCTAATAAGTAGTTTTGGATGATGAACTCTCAAGAGGCATCACGCTGAAGGGAGAGGTGTTTCCATTTCGTATTTTATTCTCTGCAGAATTAGATGTATAACACAGCTGGAGGCAGGTCTAGTCACCGATTCGCTTGACCCCAAGGGAGCGAGTATGTAGTTGCAGTGCTAAAGCAGCAAGTGAAACAAAGCAAAGAATCTTTCGCTCGGATTGTTTCAAGCTCCGAGAAATCCTTTGAACCCAACACATTGTCGCAGATCAGCAAGATCTACAAGACAGACTTTTAACAGCTCTATCCCAGCCACCTACAAGATGATGCTTCGTCGGGGCAGAGAGGGGCAGGGCGGGTGGACTTCTGGCTCACGTGGAGTGGGGGAGGAGGACCTTCGAATAGCGCCAAGCGAGTCGGGGGCTTTATGCGATGAATCAAAGGTAATTAAAAACGTTTTGGGAGGGGGGCACAACGGATGTTATATGTGCAGCTGCTTTGCCCGTCAACTGAGAAAAAAGTGCCGAGCCTCGCTAGTCCATCCGATTTTATTTGGGACACCCAGAAACGAGCAGCCTTCCGAGCCACAAATAGTAGTTTGAAGAAATTATTTCCAAAGGCCACAAACTGCAGACATGAAAAGCTCTCTCAGAAGGTTGCCGATGTGCCGAAATAGCCAAGAATCCTATTAGTACAGATGCCAGTGGCAGACTTATCTGCAGAAACTTATGTAAGGAAGCAGCTGCTGGTTTGATCATGAGGTAGTCTGGGAATAGCTGCTACTTAATCAATGTTTTGTGTAAAGGCAACCCGGGGAAAAAAATCACTTTTTAATACATGCAACATATTGAAGAAAGTTCTTCAAAGATAAAGAGCCTACCTAACTGAACGAAGGACTTTGGGTGTTTTTTCCCCTCTTCTGCTACCCAAAGCAATATAGGAGCTTTTGTTGAGGGAGGGGGCAGAGTTCTTATCCTGGTTTGTAATTAAGCTGGAGAGTGGCATGATAGAGGGTTCTGACTGCATTTTTTTAAAAAGCACCAGCCCTGTGTCCTCTCTTCTTCTCCCCCCTGGAAACATCTCCTACTGCAAAATATAGGACATGGCAGCAGCACTCAGCATGGCTGATCATCATGCCAGAAGGGCCCATCAGTGCTTGAGGCAAGACCCCCTTGGCTCAGATTCGCCCAGCAGGTAAAACATGAAGCCACCTTTCTGATCTTCCCACAATGCCCCAAAGTGGCACTTGGGCAGGCTATATTGTTAGAGCGTTAAAAGGGGTAGGTTTTCTGCTGGCCACTGTAGTAGAACTGCCTGTGCCAACAGCTGCACCACCACCAGGTCTTCTGGTGTTCCAAGGTGTGCCAAGGTACAGGGTGCACTGAGTAGCCCTTTGCTGGGAGGGGGGGTAGAGGAGAGGCACACACCTGAAACGATTTTGCATGGCATATCCCCTCCTAGTGGTGTAGCAGTAAAACTGCTAGCTCATTTGCAAAGCTAAGCAGGGTGCAGCATGGTTTCAAACTGAATGGGGCACCACATGTAGAGATTCCTGCATTGCAGGGGGTTGGACTCAGGGTCCCTTCTATGATTTGATGATCATCATGGTGCACATTCCCTCACCTCTGCTGAATTCCACTAGCTTCTGTTTGTAGAGGTGGGAAAACAGGCAAAGAGGTACCATTGTGATGCGTGTTTTGCAGCTGCTGAAATCACTAGAGAAAAAGAGATGTGTGGTCGATGCTTTCGCCCTCCCCCATCAATCCTCCATAATAGCCTACTTCCAGCCTAAGGTCAGGAATGTTTCAGTCTCCCTTTATAGGACATGGTTGAATAGATGGGAGAAAAAGCATAGAAAGCAAACTTTATATGGAGTCAAACTACTGGTCCATCTAACACATTGATATCTACATTGACTGGGATCTTAGAACCACCTTTTCCAGCCCTACTTGGGAATGGCGAGGACTGAAACTGGGACCTTCTGCATGCAAAGCATGTGTTCTACCACTAAGCTACAGCACCTTCTTCTGGCATTGAGCTGCCACATTCCTCTGTGCAAGGCCCATGCTCAACAGTGTCCTACAAAATCCCCTGTCCAATGCCTGAAGAAAGGTTAACAAGTTTTTTCTTGTTGAGTCATTTCAAATGTTAGAAAAAGTGGCATGGGGATTAATTTCTGCATGGGGGGCAGGGAGAGGGAAAGATGCACGGCATATATTTTCCACTGCTAGCATATATAGCCATTCAAGTTGCCATGTCTATGAGCTGGCCTATGAACGTACCAATGGAGGAAAGCATATTAGTCATAAATTCCCAATCCTATGAGGGGTAGGTTGTGGCCCCTTCCAAAAATGCTGTCTACATCAGACACAACAACTGGGTGGTGTTTTCACTGCCTGCTGGCTGGGCAAAGCCTACTAGCATACTCTGGAGTGCTCTAGGAAGCCACCTTGTGTGCCTTGATCATGCCTAGCAAAAGGCCTAGAATCTGTATTATGTATGTGTATTGCATTTATATCTCACCTTTCCTCCAAGAAGAACAAGGCAGCATACAATTTATGTCCCTCTCCCATTTTAGCCTTACAATAACCCTGAGACAGGTCAGGCTGAGAGTGAATGACTGTCCAAAGATCACCTGGTGAGCTTCATATCCAAATGGAGATTTGAACCCTGGTCTCCCGAGTCTTAGTCTAGCCATGCTCTAGCCATTGCACCACACAGGTTCTCTTCATCTGAAGTGGTCTCTGAGAGTGGTGTCGCTTCACAAGGCTCTGAATCAGACATTTGCAAGGAGGTCTTTTAGGAATCTATTTCTAGCTGCTATGATCCACGCTGGAGTTTGGGCAGAGACAATAAGGTTCATTCCACACTCCGCCAAAACTTTGCTTTGTGGAGTCGCTCACCTGTGAGGCGTACTTTCCCACTCTTCATTGTTGGAACGCAGACAGAATGGCCTGTATGAAGCAGTATCCAAGTAGTGCCCAATCAATTTTTATATGAGAGTTTAAGTGAAATGACTAATTTGAACTAAAATTTATTTATTTATTTATTCCTTTATCTACCTTTCTAACCTGCTCAGGGCAGTTAGCAGCAATTGTTGGAACTCCATTTAAAATTGCTTTACAAAGGAAGGATGCTTACCATGAGTCTTTTATGGATGTAATGCCACTGCTAACCTAGCTAAGACAACAACTGTGCTTGCCACTCTGTGAATGAACCAGTAGCTAAATGAGGTAGCTTTGACAGCAGAACCCTATAACTCTGAAGCAAACAACAACAACAACAACAACAACAACAACAACAACAACAACAACCAAGAATACCATTTTTCTCTAAAAACAATAATGTAATGTTATATTTTTATAGTTGGGGGGGAATCACCTGTACTTTGTAGTTAATTATTGTAGAGCAAATGTTTGCTGAGTTCCAACACTCACATGGAACTCCTGTATAAGCAGAGGTTCCCTTATTCCCTCCTGAGCAAGGGAGAGCCAGACACACATAGAGGAAGTTTTCAATACTAAAGAGAATGGAAGCTTCAACTGCACATTGGAGCCCTATGTGCAATGTGAGTTTCTGAAGTCAGTATCTATTCTTCTTACTATTATTCATTATAGTAAAGCTAACCTGTGGCAGTACTTACTCTGGGAACAGGGGATGTCTGGGTACCCTTCTTCTGGCCACTGGTCTCAGGCGTCAGGTCTCGGTGGTCCAACTGAAGGTGGCTTTCTAAGTCTTCGGCACTTTCAAATTTGACACTACACTCTGGGCACCTCAGGCTACCACAAGGTCTTTCGCTAACTTCTGGTGGGGTCATGCCCATGGACTGTCCATTGGTGCTCCTGGTCATGCATCCAGCACACAGGCCATACGGCAGACCGTTAACATCCAGCTTCACCAAGTCTTGCTTGTTCCTGAAGTCCTTCAAGCACAGAGCACACTTGTAGAATTTCTGCAAGGCCTGGCCGTTGGGAGAAGATGCCGCAGAGTTCCCTGCCAATTTTTGCATATGGAATGTTCCGTGGATTTTCAGCTCGAGAGTCGAGGTGACCGTCTGCATGCAGACAACACAGCGGAATCCAGTGAGGGAGTTTCTGAGGTCGGGGTGCATCTGGCAGTGCTCAATGAACTCCTCTTCGCTCTGCAGGGGCATTTTGCAGATCCGGCACGTCCCTGTATCCAAGCTCTTGCTGTGAGTTACTTTGTGCTCCGTCAGGGTCAGGAGGGACGGGAAGCGTTCCCCGCAAATGGGGCACATGTAATGCTTTGCTGGGCCTCGGTGGGTCTGCATGTGCTCCCGGAGGCCGTTCTCCGAGAAAAAGGTCCTTGAGCAGATGTTGCACTTGTGGCTCCCTTTGATGAACTCTGCTTTCTTCCTGGAACAGTCATCCTCCCCTGGCCTGATGTTATGGTCCCTCAGACGGTGGTTCTGCAAAAGCACCTCCATCGTATAAGCTGCCCCACAGATATCGCAGCCGTACATGGGCTCCGAAGCATCCACGTCATCCTCGCTAGCTTCATGGCTGTTTGAAGTGTCTGGATTTTTCATCAACATGTTCTGGATATCGGCAGATTCTGCCTTCTTGCTAGCCGGCACTGTGCCATTGGCTGTTCCGTTCTCAGTGCTGGCATCAAAGACACAGTGCTTCTCCCGCAAATGTTTTTCAAGCAAGATGATGGCGTGGAAGGCTTTGCTGCAGAACTTGCAGTTGTACTTTTTGCTGTGGGTCGTGATGTGGCACTGCAGCTCCACTTCGGTGCTAAACGTCTCTCCACAGAAGATGCACTTGTGAGACTTTGCAGGGTTGCCCAGGTGACTGTGCTTCACGTGGATCTGGAGGTCCACCTCTTTCCGAAAATCCCAGTTGCAGGCTGTACACCGATACATCTTTTTCTCATTGCTGTGCTTCACTGCCAGGTGCACTTGGATAGATACCTTGGAGTCAAAAACCTCTTGGCAAAGGGTGCAGTGATACAACACAAAAGTATGCATGTCCAGCAAATGTTTCTGCAGATCGTCCACCGATGAAAACTGCTTGTCGCAGCTCTCGCAGACATAATGAGTTGAGGTTGTCATGTAGTGGACAGTGAGGTGCTGCAGGAGAGATTCCTGGGAATCAAAGTCTTCTTTGCACTGAGGGCACGACTGCTTCCTTAATAACAACTCCAAATGCAACTTCAAATGAGTCTGGAAGCTTTCAAAGCTGGAGAACTTCAGTTCGCACTGGTTACACGGGTACTCGCCGTTCGAAACTGAATTGACGCTGGCAGAAAGCCGCTGCCTTTTGGGGGAAGACACTTCAACATCAGAAGAAACTGGACTCTGCTCACCTTTGGACTTTTTGTTGTGTGCCAGTGGAATGTTCTTATGGTTTTCTTTGATGTGTTTCGTTAACTTGAGAATAGAGCCAAAAATGGGCGAGTTTGTGCAATACGGGCAGGAATATACCTCCATAAAAGACTGTGATGGCTGAACAACAGGGGAATCCAATTTGGAGTTTCCTATGTTGCAGTGTGTTTGCTGGATGTGCTCAGTCAGAGAGGCTTCAGTCAGAAAGCCCATGGAGCACTGGTTGCAAAAGAAGGCGTTGTTGCCGTCTTGAGTTGTGGCTCCCGGCCCACAGTGAGCGATACGGATGTGTTCCTGCAGGCTGTTGATGTCCGCAAACATCTCTGGACAATAGTTGCAGTGGAAGGCCGAAATGTTGCTGAACTGCATCATGGGATATGCGTGGTTTTTATGCACCTTCCTCACGTGTTCGTTCAGGTTATACAACGTGGGCATGGATTCAAGGCAAATCTGGCACGTGTGGCTTTGCTGAGGTTTGTCCACATGGATGGTTTTCAGGTGGATCTCCAAGACGGCGAGGCTATTGAAATCACGTTTGGTGCAGTACGGGCAGCTGTAGGAGACTTTCGACCAGGACTGGCCCTCTTCTCTCTCCAGGGACCTCATCTTCTTTTGCCCTCTCAAGGGTTTCAGAGTCGAGTCGGGAGTGGAGCCCCGCTCCACCGAAGCGCTGGAATCTGGCGTGGCGCTGCTCATGGAGGCCACACTGCCCAAGACAGGGTCAGGGCTGATGCTGTGGTTGCTGGAATCAGGCTGCCGGTGGCTATCCAAGTGGCAATATACCTCCTCCACCGAAGAGAACTGCTCTGGGCACATGGGGCACTTGTGTTTCTTGTTGGCGTGGGCTTGGTGGATGTGGGATAGCAGGGAGTTCTCGTCAGCAAACACCTCAGGGCAATGGATGCACTGCAGGTCAGCCTTCTCGGAGAGCTGCGGGTGGCGCGTCATGACGTGCTTCTCCAGCTCCTCAGTCTGGCTGAAGGTCTCCTCGCAGTAGTCGCACATGAAGTCGTCCTTCTTGCCATCCTTCTCACTCTTGGCCAGGTGCTCCTTGTTCTTCTTGTGGGCCTGCATGTGGCTCTGCAGGGAGCTGGTGGAGGAGAAGCCCCGCTTGCAGACCGTGCACTTGAAGGGCTTGCTGGAGCTGTGTGTCTTCAAGTGGATCTTGAGGTGGTCGCTGCGAGAGAAGGCCGCCTCGCACTCGTGGCAGTGGTACTTCTTGTCCCCTGTGTGCAGCTTGATGTGCCGGTCCCTGCTCCTCTTGTGCTTGAAAAGCCGGCTGCAGTAGGTGCATTTGAAAGGTAGCTTGTCGCTGTGGATCTGCTCGTGCCTTTTAAGGTAGCTCAGGCGAATGAAGGACTTATCGCAAAACTGACAGGGATACGGCAGGCCGGTCCCCCCTTCCTCCTCCCCGATGCCGAGATCACACCCATCTCCTATCATCTGAGTGGGTGATGCAACGTCTTTGCTGGAGGGAGATGAAGCCACCCAGGAGAGTTGTGGGTCGTCATCGCCATCTGTAATGGGAAAGCAGAAAGGAGATTAAAAACAATTCCCAGTGCATCTGTGAAAATAGGGACAAAGCCGTTCAACAACACTATGGCCCTTCTGCTACTACAGCATTTAAAAGAGAGAGGAAGAAAGCAGAAGAGGGAAAGATTCAATTGCAGAACAAAAACAAAACTGAAAGAACCAGCGCACCCCACAAATGCCTCCTGAATCTTAACAGGATGTTGGAGCAAAAGAGAAAATGCTGATTAAGTCTGCTGCACAAATCTATTCTTTTTAAAGTAAAATAAACAAATATGCCAAATACAGAGCATCCGTTATTAATGTTAAGCAATTTCTCCTTCTTCCACCCCCCTCGCAAGTCCCCCAAGCAGGTTTAACACCTGTCTACTGTATTGCCAAGCAATAAACAGCGAGTCAAGAAAACAAAGCGCAACATGCCTCAGAGCGATACAAACATTTCTAAGAGCTGCTGCGTTAAGTGCTTGTACGTGAGCATTTTTCAACACATACTTGTCGGAACGGTTTTCAAATAATATGGCCTGGAAAAAAAAATCCGTTCCGGCCCTGCCTCAAAATGGGAAAGGCTACACGGGAGCAGTTACAACCAGAGAATCTCCCTCTCTCAAACACACACACAGAGAGAGAATCATTCAATAGTATTGTGACATAAACAAGATGGATTTCCCCAAAGCCCACTTGCACCTGAAACAAAACTGAAATCAATGGTCAGAGGCTGGAAAAGGTAAGGTGTCAGGTGGCTTTTAAACCACCAATTAAAAAAAAAGGCACCCCCCCCTCGTTGGGGCTAGTCATGCAGGGTGGGCAGCATTCTGCACTGTGCACCCAACTCTAAAGGTGATTCCATGCAGTCAGAGTCAGCCTGGCTCCGGCGCCAATTTCATGCCATGTGTGTGCCTGCCAACTCTGCAGCAAGACGGAAGATACTTCGTTGGCAGCAGGGAAGGGAAAGCAGTTCCACATCGTAGCTCAGAGCCTCTGGGCCTGGCAGTGCCACGGCTTTGGAGGGGGGCACCTCCACCATATTGTGGGGGGGGAGGTGGGGGTTGAGCTATTGGTTTTGCCAATTTCAGATTTGCAAAGATCTTTTTTCCCTTGCACACGCACACAGTTCAACTCAAAGCGCCAGGAATAAAGGATTGATTTTCTTACACAGCTGCTTTTCCCTACAAATTCATTGCAGCTGTTTTGATCCCTCTTCGTTTTCACGTTTTCCACAAATGCAAACACGAACGGTAACAGCTGCTGGTCCTTCCCCCCCTCTCTGTGAGCTTCTACTGTCAGGCCCCCCGATTTAGTGCTAACACTCAGCCACTTGTAGTTGACCCCAGTGCTACTGAACTTTTCCAGCCACTTGGTATACTTTGCTTGGTTCTTAGTCCATAACTTTTTTGGAGAGCTGAACAGAACTCTGCTCTGTCAGTAGCTCCCTTACCTCAACAAGTAGGTTGCCCCTCCTCTACCATGCAAAGAGTGCACCAAAGTCCTCTGCAAATGGGTCCAAGGAAGAGTCTGGAAGGACCTAGTGCCACAGAACTGCTGAAGCTAAGCAGGTTTTGACCTGGTCAGCCCTGGGATGGGAGGCCACTAAGGGCATCCCTTTCAGAGTGGGTCATAAAATGCAACATTTTAAATGATGAATTTTTTTTTAAAAAAAAGGTTGTGCCCTCAAACATGGCTACTTGGGCCTCACCAAAAATCCCAGTACAATAAAAAGGTTTGCGTATGCTAATAATGTGTGTGCACAGGTGCAAATTTAGAAATCATCTTTGTAGTTTTAAAATAACTACAGTTAAGCTCCCCTTAGCAAGGAAGACTGAAACCAGGTGACTTGTCTGACTTGTCTGACTACTCAGTCTGTTATCCAGGTGCTGTGGATGGGCAACTTCAGGGTCCCCCATGCGTCTCATAAATGTTACTAGCCAGTTAAATAAATAAATGAATAAATGCACCTGCAGAGGGCTGGGAAAGGAGAGATAGAGGGTTCCCTCCTTCCTCTGCAGCCTGTAGAGTACCTACCGTGAGTGCAGAAGAGGATCAAAGCACCCACATGTGATTCAGTGCCCATACACAAAATCCCTTATCACCAACGTCTACCAGGCTACTGTTGAAATGCAAGGCTGTTAACATATATTTCATATGCATAAATCTCAGATAGCTCATATGCTTAATTATCTGAGGACCCTTTCTGTTTTGTGCACCCCCATCAGATATTTACTAAAATATGTTTACTCTGGATTTCTTATTAATCTAATCACATTCGGTATGACAGGGAGGCCCGTCAACTACTGCCCTTGTCTGGCATCTGTGGTCTTTGCTGAAGAATAAGGCCTGGCCCTATTACCTAAACCTTGGGCTTGCACTTAACATTAATCTAATTTTTTTCCATCTTTATTACAAAAAAAAAATTGTTGCATTTTAGTCCGCCTTACCTCCTTTTCACTCTATTCCGTTTTACCGCCAGTACCTATTGTAAACTGCTTTTGGCATAGCTCCATCAGAAAGCTGTATAACATGGCTTGGCTTGGCTTTGGTTTTTTTATGAAGCAAATTAAGAATAAGGTGTGCTCTCTTGCGCGCACGCCATAGAAAGATCTGGTAAGTGTTCAATAGAATTATATTTTTTTTAATTTTTACTTTTGAAATTCATTAGCTACCTCCACCCCCACCCTCAGCCTACGATCATACCTTGTGCAGATGAGAAATTAAACCTAACTCTGCAGATTGTAAATCAACGGCACTCCCCATAATGAGCAAGCTTTAAGCCTTGCCCTGGACAGCCTCTGTCTCGCTCTCACGCCAGCTACAATCACAGGGGGCCTTTCTCACCAAGCAAGAAAGGGGGAGGCTGCCTCTTCCCCCCCCCCCAAGGACTTGAATTAATGGGCTCTTCTGACTGGAAGGATTCAGCTGGCTGCTTGCTCCCTGGATTACATTCAGCAGGGAAGGACCAGCAAACCGCTGCACACACTAATTCCCAGCTCATGCCAGCTGGGCTCCTCAAGGGGGATTCAGGCAAACGGGGGGAGGGGGGACCAGGGAGGCACAAGGGGGCTTTTAAACTAGGGCAACAAATGGCGAATTGGCTCTCAATGTGTTTCCGTATTTTTAAAATATTACTCCACTGTAATATTATTAGAACAACAGGAGTCCATCGAGCCATCACTTAAAAATACAAGAACTTAGGGCTGTACATTTGCAAAACACTTTAAAATGCCTTGCTCTTAAAACACAGCGATTGCTTTAAAGCAGCCATGAGTCTGCCAGAGCAATTTTATGCACGTTTACTCAGAAATAAGTCCTATGGGGTTCACTCCCAGGAAAGTGTGCCAAGGACTGCGACCTGCAAGGAGCTGGCCACTGAGGAAACGAAATCTTGGGAGAGTTGGGGTTCAGTCACCGTGGCTCAGAGCCAACACAGGTGGCTAGCAAAGCAACAGAATCTACTGACATGGTTGTGTTCTTTTAGGAATTACTCAGGAATAGATTGGCCTCCAATCCAGTCTTTAAATGAATAAAAGTCCAGTGTAAAAATTTGGTGGCAAGATCGTCCCCTTGCATGCCATCTGCACCATGTTTCCAGTCGAGACCAGCTGTTTGCAATGCTTTCAGACTTGGGCCCACCTTTAACACTAACCTTCAACTACAGAACCCACTATTACTGTATTTTCCACTCTATAAGACGCACCAGACCATAAGACGCATCGAGTTTTTGGAGGAAGAAAACAAGAAAAAATATATTCTGAATCCCAGAAGCTAGAACAGCAAGAAGGATCGCTGCGCAGCGATCCCTCTTGCTGTTCTGGCTTCTGAGACAGCTGCACACCCTGCATTCGCTCCATAAGATGCACACACATTTCCCCTTACTTTTTAGGAGGCAAAGTGCTCGCTTCGGCAGCACATATACTAAAATTGGAACGAGACAGAGAAGATTAGCATGGCCCCTACTTTTTAGGAGGCAAAAAAGTGTGTCTTATAGAGTGAAAAATACGGTAATTTCTTTCTCCTCCTGCTGTATCCTTAAAGAACATCTTAAACAAGAAAAGTAACAAAAATGGCAATGTACAATCTGCTTTATGTCACTTAGGAGTCGCCAACCAACCAGTTGAATATCAGTGATCTAGAACAGCCTGTTGTCTTCCAGCCACTATCCCTGACTATTGGCCATGTTGTATCGGGAAGTTTTTAATGTTTGATTATGTTTTATATGGGTGTTGTATTACTATTAATTATTAATTAATATTAAAAATTAATATTGATAATGGAAGGTGCTGATAGGAGTACCTATAACAGGTATAGTGGTACCTCTGGATGTGAATGGGATCCGTTCCAGAGCCCCGTTCACATCCAGAAGTGAATGCAACCCGTGTCCGCGCGTCCGCGGGTCACGATTTGCCGCTTCCGTGCACGCGCATGACGTCATTTTTACCATCTGCGCATGCGTGAGCAGCGAAACCCGGAAGTAACACACTCCGTTATTTCTGGGTCGCCACAGCACAAAACCCAAAAATACTTATCCCGAAGCTACTTCAACCCGAGGTATGACTGTATTTCTATACCCTCCTTCAAATAAAATAGCCAGGGAGGTTTACATTTTAAAAAATACAAGATACACTGAAGAGTACAAAATATTGAACAAAGCAGTAAACACAAAAAGCAAAAGACATTTTGAAAACAGTGTTCAAACTACTAATAAGCTTGGGGAAATAAAGAGGTCTTTGCCTAACACCCAAACACCGCAATGCACCAGGTGAGCCTGTCTAGAAAGAGAATTAGTGTACCGTGGTCAAGGCGCCCCTGTTCCTAGTAGCCACCCACCATACCTAAGAAGGTGTAAATACCTGACAGGTAAGCACACATGGAAACAAGCAGCCCTTGGTTCTCAGCCATGGAGGGCTTTAAAATAGGGGTAGGGTACCATTTTTCTGCCAATAGAAAAACTCCCTTTGGAGTCGCACGCTAGGGTGGGTGGGTAGGGCCGGATTTCTAATGGAAAGGTCCAGACAAATGTGAGTCGGCCCACAGTCCAGAAGGCCACATGCAACCCTTTAGTCAGAGATTCTCAGCCATGGCTTTAAAAGGTCAACAACAGCACTTTGATTTAGGAGTGAGATATGTATTGAAGAGTGTTGTAGCTGGCCTAGTATATTGCAAGGAGGGACATGAGAAAAGCCTTGCTGGATCAGCACAAAAGCCCATCTTGTTCTTCACCAACCTGTTCTCACAGTGCCAACCAGATGCCTATAGGAAGTGCAACAATGCCTCTCTCCACTTATGAATCCTGGTAACTGGTACCGAGGTAGAACATAGCCAGTGATAACCTTATCCTCCATTAATTTGTCTGATCCTCTGATCCTCTTTCAAAGACACCCAACTTTGTTGGTGGCCATCACAACATATTGTGGGAGTGAGTTCCACAGTTTAACACTGCACTGTGTGAAGAAGTACTTCCTTTGGTCTGTCCTGAATCTTCCAACATTCAGATTCATTGGGTGGCTCCCAATTCTGGTATAGGGAGGGGAAAAAATATCTCTATCCACTTTCCCCCACACCATGCACCAGTAAGAGTGATACTGTTAAATTGAGATGAGGTTTCTTTTCCAATGGAATAATGATTCCACATTAATGCAATCAAAGGAATGAAGCAGAATAAGGGGGGTGGGGGTGGGAATAGCTTCTCCAAAAGGAGATTAAAGTCATTAAAAGTGGCTAATCCTGCAGAGTGGGACTATTTGAAAACAGAGGAACCATGTGATTGGTGGAAGGCCTTTGTCATCAACCACAGGCTAGCATCAGCAAGTATGAAAAAGGGGAAGGAAATTCAATAAAGGTTTAATTAGGAGGGTGGGTGAAGAACACTAAGCAGGTTTGTGAATGCAAACCTTCTTGAGGATAGATGCGCAGGTCACGGAGCTTCCACGAAGGAACTCGATAATCAATCACGAAACAGAGCAGTCATTTAGCCACTTAATGCTCAGTGCATTTTACATGCCTGCGTGCATTCATCTTCATCACTGAGGAACTAATTCCAGAAGGGATGAATCCCATAAATGCATTTCTTTATCTAATAAGAGCAATTTGGCCCAAATTGTCATATAAGTTACATATGTGCAACATTTATCTTTCAGATTAACGTTGACTCTGAACAAAAACCTACGCAGAAACCAATGAGGACCATGCACCGAATATGACATGGTCTGCTTTCCTAACATAATAAAGACAGACATGAATGGCTGCTAAGACTCTTTGGTTGTTTGAGTCAGTTGGATGTTCTGTTTTCGCTACCCAAATATTGGGTCAAATGGGAAAATCGAATTGCTGTCTTTGCCACAGTTCAGCTTTGCTTGCTTTATGATGGAGCTGTTCATTTATGTTATTTAAGGGCTTTTTTGTAATTTTTGCATATTGTAATTTTCTATTTCCTTTTATATGTTTTTATTTCATTGCTCCCTACTCTCAACTGAAATACAGTGGTACCTCAGGTTACATACGCTTTAGGTTACATACGCTTCAGGTTACAGACTCCGCTAACCCAGAAATAGTGCTTCAGGTTAAGAACATTGCTTCAGGATGAGAACAGAAATTGTGCTCCAATGGCGCAGCAGCAGCAGGAGGCCCCATTAGCTAAAGTGGTGCTTCAGGTTAAGAACAGTTTCAGGTTAAGTATGGACCTCCGGAACGAATTAAGTACTTAACCTGAGGTACCACTGTATTCAATGGAGAGTGAGGGTTATAAATACTTAGTTAATTAATGCAGTTACCACCACCACCCAGGAGAGTGGGCAACAGTGTAATTTTCCAAAGCAATGCAGGCTTCAGCCAGATTTAGAGAATTGTGCAACCAGGACCTTTGTGCAACCAGCATTTTCAGTGGATCCAATTCCTTCTTTGATTATCAAGCTACTTGGCTGAAGACTGTGCAGACTTTACCAGATTCTCTACCTAGAGCTGTAGAGCCAACAGGGAAAGGGAGTTCCCCTTCAGGGATGTTTAGTTATCACTTGACAGTAAAGGTATTTTAATGGCTCTAATATTTTTACAGATGACCAGGCAGAAGAACGTCTATAACACTGGACAAGAGTTTGAATGTTTCAAGCCACCGATATCCCACAGCTGATTGAATTCAAATATGCAGATACACAAGCTGAATGGAAACGTAACATATGTGATATTATTTGCAAGTCTGGGGAGGAACAAGGAAAGGCAATGTTACCAGTGGTTCAACCCAACTTTGGATTGTGTTACAAGGACTCTTTGATTAAAATCAAATGCACTGCTGGGTAAACCTTCACACCACATAAGGTGTCTGACGACACCACTCTGCCGTGTGAATTAATGCAAATCATGTTTGCACAAACCAAATGTTTAAGCTTCCATGTTTTAAATTAAGTGTAACACTGATGTGTTTTCTGTTTACTGTTTTAAATAAATTTGCATTGTCTATTCATGGTTCCCCTTCCAACTTTAGATTCACAGTGGTACCTCGGGTTACGTACTTAATTCGTTCTGGAGGTCTGTTCTTCACCTGAAACTGTTCTTAACCTGAGGTACCACTTTAGCTAACGGGGCCTCCCGCTGCCACTGCCGCACGATTTCTGTTTTCATCCTGAAGCAAAGTTCTAAACCCGAGGTACTACTTCCAGGTTAGCGGAGTCTGTAACCTGAAGCATCTGTAACCTGAAACGTCTGTAACCCGAGGTACCACTGTATTGTGATTACTCAGTGGTCTGGGGCTAGAAACAGCTTGATTAAGAGACTAAGTCTTTAACAGGCTTCAGATATCAACATGGGGGGGCACGAGGAGTCTGGCAGTGCCTCCAAGTGGCTCTGCATGTGACACCCCCCCCCCCCCAGATTCAGAGGCAATGTGCCTATGAGAATGCCGGTTCCTGGGGAGCCACAACAAGGGGAGAATTATTGCTGTGCTTCCTGGGGGCATATGGTTGTCCCTCTATGTGGAAGAGAATTCTGACCTAGATGAACCTTTGATTTATTTGATTTATATACCTCCCTTCATCGAAAGATCTAAGGGTGGTCCACTTGCATCAGTTTCAGAGATCATGGCATACTTCTACATATGCAAGCAAAAGGTCGCAAATTCAATCCCTGGCATCTCCAGGAGACAAGTTTAGGTTATGTTTCTTAAATCTGTTTATCACTTCCCACTAAAAACTCTCAAAGTAGTTTACAAGCAAATAAAACACACAGTAATAAAATTACTAAAAAGGATTTAACAATATTGCATTCTTATTTTTATTATTTACACTTTCTGCACTCAGGCCTCTCAAAACAACTTAGACAGTAAAAATAAAACAACAGAAGACAATGACGTAACTAACTACCCTCCCAGTTAAAAAACGTAAGCCTGGGTAAATCAGAAAGTTTTCGCTTGGTGCCTAAAAATACGATAGTGATGGCGCCAGGAGTGCTTCCCTGGGGAGAGCATTCCACAGTTGGGGAGGTCCCACTGAAAATGTCTAAACTAATGTCACCATCCTCTGTACGTCCCTTGGAGAGGGCACACAAAGAAGGGCCTCAAATGATGAACATGGTATCTGGGTTGATTCAAGTGGGGAGAGATAATATCTGCCCAAAGGTCTTTGTCTAGTGTCAAAATGATGACAATGTTGGTACCAGGCAGATCCAGTAGGAGGAAGATCCAGTGGCAGGCCTTAAGACTATGTAGAGCTTCTGCAAATCAGTACAGACAACACTGGGCTAGATAGACCAAACAGCCTGACCTAGTGTAAGGGAACTCTTATGTTCCAAAGTCATACCTTTAGTAATTTATTTCACTATATTACTCATCCTCTCCTCTGGACTATTAAGAGGCTTTAAACACACGACACCACACACACAGGAAAGGGCCAGACTGACAGATCCTTCGTCTGCAGACCAGATTTCCTGGTTACTTTTGACACCACAGCTATATCTTATTAAGAGTGGAAAAAATGACAGCTACTCATAGGAAACAATGTAGAAATCCAGGATTTTATCACTGCAGCAATTTGGCAGCAAGGTTCCACTTCCAACATCGCCAAGTACAAGCAAAAACAGAAGTTCGTGCTCTTTGAAACTCAGGTCTTGTGTAAAGAGGAAAATGTGGAATCTTTGAAAATGAATCCTGTTCTAGTAGAGGAGAGATAGATTGGGACTAGGTGGACATTCCATATCCATATTGTGTGCAACAGAGGGGTTGAAGCTGAGAGTTACTCACAACAGCCCTTCAATACAGTCCATGTGTGTTATTTTCTCTCTACTGCAGGATTTTGGAGGGGAAGGGAAGATTAGTGTCTTGTAAAGATTAGCCCTGTAAAGTAACATAAATGCAATCTGCACTTCAAAACCCCAGCACTGCAGATTGGAAAGTGGACAAGATAGTGATTAACAACATTCCCTGTGATGCTGCCCACTAGAAATATCCCCACATATTAATTAGTAAAACTGACATTATTGTCTCCCTCCTTCCTAAGCTTGCAGTGCATGTAACTACCCTGCTTTGGAAGATAGGAATCTGCCATAAGGCCAGTTAGACTATCTACTGATCTAGTCCACTATTGTCTGCTGTTGACTTGCAGTGTTTCTCCAGGTGGAATTCTTTCCCATCACCTGATCCTTTTCTAGGTGGAAATGCCAAGGACTGAACTTGGGTCCTTGTACCTGCAAAGCAGGTGTTCCACCACTGAACTATGATTCTATCCATTCCCACATTATGATCTCCATGTTTCAGATGGGAACTGAAGTTGACAATGGCATACAAAAACTCTCTAATAAATCACTATCACCTCCTTGACCTCCTATCACATAACATGCCATCAAAGATGCATGTATCTGCCACACACTTACAGGGGATGGGAATGCAAAGTAACACTAGAACAATTATACAGGATATACAGATGTTGCAAGTGTACCCATCTCGCTAACCACTTCCATGGGCAGTAGCCAATTAATTCAGTCTGTCAATGCAAGGATTTCGGCTTACACAATGGAATTGCCCTTCTCCTCCCCTGTGCTTGCCCATGCCCTCCCCAGAGGTTTGTGGAAATCCCCAGAACAGATTTAGGGGGCACATGGGAGAGGGGAATATGTTGTATTTCACAAGCAGAGATCCTTGTGCTGATGGAACAAGATAGTTGGATGCCGCCACATGTCTCTAAGTTGCCTGAAATAATAACAGCTGTGCTGAAAACAGACAGTACAGCAAAAGATTTCCCCACAAAATATATCAGGTTGCAGCAAAGGTTAAATACGGTGAATCTGCCAACTCCAACACCTTCTCCAAAACTTAAAAACAAATCAAAAGCCACTGTTCAATTGAATGTAGACAAGGCTGTTGTACATCCACTCGCATGTAGGCACCTTGTGCCTTTTAGCATTCTGTGCAAACTGGACAACCCTAATCAATCTAGAAACCAGCGTATGTGTGTTAGTCCAGTCAGTTTCTCTCTTCCTCTTTCTGAATTCCACAGTTATACTTTTTTTAAAAAAATCAAGGAAAAACCTTCCCCACAATTAAATTTGTTCAATGAATACCTCAAGGTATTTATCTGCATAAAGCTTATCTGCAAAACTAGGTAGGTTGCATTTAGTGTTAGTAATACTCAGAGCTAATCTACTGAAATTAATGGACATGACTGACTTAGGCCCACTAATTTCAATGGATCTGCTCTGAGTAGAATTTAGTTGCTACAACCTGTATTGCTCTGGACTGCAGCTTTATCTTATAGGCTTAGAAATTCAGACCTTCACAAACGGGGGGGGGGGGGTCCTCAAATCCCCTCATTCTCACACCCTAACCTGTTTTGCACATAACGATAAGCCAAACTACGGATTACTAAGAGCAAGGAAGTTAGCTTGTGGAGAAATAGAAAGCCTGGGCTGCTTCAGTCCAGTTCCGCTGCCGCCGCACTTGATTTGACTTAGTGTTCCATTCAAACCTGGGCTCATGGTTTGTCCCACTTCAAACAAACCATTAACTTGGCTTGCTGGGATGGGACAAACCATAAACCCAGGTTCACACATCAATGCTAAACTAATCCATGTCTTGCTTCGTTCTGGGCAGAACCATACCAGCAGGAGGTGGAGAGAGCAGCAAAGTGTCTGCAATTTGTTCTCCAGGCCCCAACACACTTCCTTGCTTGTGGCACTGCTATGTGCAAATTAGGCCATTCACTACAATAGCCCCCTTTTCCTTCCTAAGGAAAAAAATTGCATTGTGAGTAACTTGGCACAAATGATTCACTGAATGCCAATGTGGAGGGGCAATATGGTGTCTTGTAAACAAGGCATGGAAGTCATAGGGATAGGAAAGTTGCTTAGTCCCATGCCAGACCTTTGGCCAACCAGCTCAGCATTGTCTACACTGACCAGCAGTAGCTCTCCAGGGCTTCAGACAGAAACCTGTCACACCCCTACTTAGAAATGGAAGACATTGTATCTGGGACCTTGTGCCTGTAAATCCGTATGTAAATTCAGTGGATAGAGTAATAATGTAATTGACTAAAACCCATATGGTTAATCATTCAAAATTTCTTTAATTTGTTTGCCATCTTATTTTTTTACCTACCAGCAACACAGTAAGGCTGCAACCAGATTAAATGACTTTTGATTGACTAATCATATGCATTTTAGCCAATTAAATTATCACTCTATCCATTGAATTTGTGCCTGTGTTAAAGAGAAACAGGAGGATACCTCTTTAACAATATCAATTGCCAGTTTTAAGTTTTTGTATTTAAAAAAATAAAGAAAAATAAATCTACCACTTGAGTAATCAGGGATAGCACTGTACTCAATTAAAAGGTTTGTTTTATGTATTTATTCTTGGCATTTAAAAGAACTTATATGCCGCCTGTTCCAAGGCAGCCTGAACAGGCTGGTTTGTTTGTTTTTTTAAAAGCCTGATGGTTCCAGTTAGCATGCAAATAAAATATACATTGCATTGCAATCCTACACAAGCTTCCCCAGGGCGTGAATCCATTGAACACAGCAGGGCTGATTTCTGAGTAATGCACATGATTCTGTAGTTAATCAATTAATCTAACCGATAAATTGATTACATTTTGCAGCCCTGATACAGATATAAATATAAAAGTTAAGTCACAATCTGTGTGCAATT
Source organism: Podarcis pityusensis (assembly GCF_964106645.2). NCBI lineage: Eukaryota > Metazoa > Chordata > Lepidosauria > Squamata > Lacertidae > Podarcis > Podarcis pityusensis. The sequence continues at coordinate 57,297,946 of NC_138033.1, read as the reverse complement.
ATCCTGCAAAAATCAATCTTATTTAGCAAGCATCACACTGCAATAAAATGACTCAGAGAGGGGTGGAGGAGAAAAGTTTTATGTTAGATCTAGGAATAAACTAAATGCTTTCAGGGTTGAATCACTGTTTTCGTGCACTCCCTTTGGAACAGCAGCAGACACTATATTCTGCTGTGCATCGTGGACTTGGGACTGCAAACAGCTGCACCCTAATTACATGTAAAGTGTACCAAAACATTCCTTTTATCACAGACTGTAAATCTGTTAGCATCTGTCTCTCCTTTGTTTCTTCCACAAGATACAAGCTTGTTTCTACATTTTTCTCACCTGTAGCGGTGATTAAAATTCATTATAAATGAAAGGAGTGAACACTAAAACAAGTTCCTCTGTGTACAGTTCTAAACTCAAATTAGAAACAGCTGTTTGCTAATTCATGCAGTGATGTTTTGTCGTGCTCTGTGAATCAATAATAACTCAGCCGATTTCGATGGAATTCTTCTAGGCTTATCCACATATTATTGCTGTTGTTGTTATTGTTATTCCTCACCCATTTCCTCCACTAACACACATGTGAGCAACTCGGTGATCCTTTTTTTGCTTGTTTTTCTTCCTTTCATTTTGCAAAAGGGTCAGCAACTCAGCCTCTATGCCTGCCAGCACGTTGGTAGAAAACAGTGTGCCACTCAATGGCATCACCGAGAAGACATGGAACTTCTCACAAATATTTATGTGCTAACCATGTGCCCATCACTGGGATAGGCAGGAATGGCGGAGTGGACAGAGGACCAAGCTGTTTCTGAGGGTGGAGCACTCTGCATAGACACACATGGAACCAAAGCAAACCCCTCTACGTGGACTCTTGCGTTAGCAAAACAGGTCAGTTCTTAATGTTGTGCAACAGAGGAATCCAGAGCAACAGTTGCACTAGTGGAAACTCAAAAAGTAACAGATTGTGCAATATATTGTGCAACAAAGTTAACAGCAACAATAACATTCTGCTAGTGCAACATGTAGCTAAATGACTTTATTAAGCACTACTTTGGATACAGAACTTACTGTGATATCCCCTGGGAACTCCTCAGTGCCCAGGGGAGGGCAGGAGGGTGGTTTTGCTCCCACGTGCCAGGACTTTCCACCTCCCATGCATGAGCTGAACAGAACTTTCTTGGGATATGTAAAGGGTACCCCCGGAAACCCAACTACAAGAAGATTCAGCTTCTTGAACTAGGGGAGGATAGGATGCACTACAACCCGTTTTTATCAGTTGCACTTGTGATATTTTTACATTTCTATGCCACCTTTATCTTCCAAGGATATCAAGGTGGTGTACATAGTTATCCTTCTCCCCATTTCATCCTCACAACGTCCCTGTGAGCTAAGAGATGGTGACTGGCCTAAGTTCACCCAGTAAACGTCATGGCTGACTGGGGATTTGAACCCTTTTCTCCCATGTCCTAGTCCAGCACTCTTGCCATTACACCACACTGGCCACACACTGAGTTCCTCGTGGTTTCTCATCCAAGGGTCTGCTTAGCTTCAGCAATGGATGCTGCATGTCACATGCTCCAAGGCCATTTGGTAGGGCACAGCTAGCCACATCTTAATGAAGCGCATTGTCAGCCATGCGCACTACCCCTTGTGGGCATTGTTACCTCTTGATTGATCCCAGCATGCTTACCACTGCTACTAAAACTTTCATTTGTTGCCAAGTATATGCTAATTGCTGTAGTTAGTATCATTTTTAATTAAGTACAAGTAATTAAAAAAACCTGACTATCTTACATTAACCATTAAGACACTCCAACACAGCCAATTCTGCATCATGTGCATTTTGCACTTAGTGGTGCATCAGGGTTGTAAGGTGATCAAAAGTACTCTGGCATAATCAAAGGAAGCTTATCATCCTGTGCCTCTCACTTTACCATTTGCTTGTCCTGCACTGATAGGTTATACGCATGGCCCCAAGAATGCTGAATGGATGCATATGTTTTAACCTACAAGACACAGAAGTTATAGCTGAATATTCTAGCTGCCGTGCTGACCACACAATCTATGCTTTTCCTGAACCAGCATTGTTGACCTGCAGAAATTAGGTGCACAGTACAATCCCATCAGTCCCACACCCCAGTTGACCTTTGCAGATATACCCTAAGAATTGTACTGGGTTGCCTGATGTCAAGGGCGTCCCCCGACCAAAGAAATACACGCAGCAGATAGTTAACTCACTATTGTCAAAGATAACATAGCCATTTCTGCAGCTCTGGAAAACTACACACATCAATCTAGTATCGTCAAGTATTCCCAGGTCTGCACTCTATGGAGCAGTTGCAGCAACAGGGGACCATTTTCTCTCCATCAGTTTATTTGCATTCCCCTGATGGGCTGCGCACACGCACCCACAGACTATGCCTACATAAAAACTTCCTCCGCTCATCCTTTTTCAATCCACTGCTGGTTCTGGGAGAGAGTGGTGCATAAGAAAGTGAGGAAGCACTTGGCCCTCACTTGCCTGACTTGCCTCTTTTTCCTCTTCTTCCAACCAGTCCTATGCTCCACCTTGCATCTCTGAAGCTTCCCCTGCCTCCAACCTTTGCCTCCTAGCCAGTATAGGTCCCCCTCTTCTGAGTCAGACTCCAGTTGCTCTTCCTCTGGAGTACATTCATCAGTATCCTTCAAGTCTTCAACATCTAATCACAGGTGCAGTTTGTGAGTTTGGACCTGTTGCACCAAAAACCAGGTGAAGTCATGCCAAGGTAACATTTTGGTTCACTGTTTTGATCAAAAATGGCACCAGGCATACAAACATTAATAAAGACACCTCTCTCTCTCTCTCTCTCTCTCTCTCACACACACACACACACACAAACACCCCTTGAGAACCCTTATGTTATGTTTGACGACAATCTCTCAAGAGGTGGCCAAGCCAAAGTCACATTTTGGTCCACCATCGTGATTCAAAATAGTGCCTGGTGTCCAAATGGCAGTGAAGTCTTCCACTTCCACCTCAGAAATTCTCATGCCAAATTTAGCAACAATATATTGAGAGGGGGCCAAACCTATGCCCTAAAAGGGGCAAAGTACTGCCAAAGCGATGTTTTGGGTCGCCATCTTGGGAACCTTCATGTCAAGTTTGGTGATGGTATCTCAAGAGGCATCCAGACACATAGACAAACAAACCACTTTCAAAAATATGTTGCCTTGCATGTATGTACCACCCAATCCAGTCTGGAGTTGGTATGGGAATATGAACTTTAAAAGAAAATAGCCTAAATTCCCCCTCTTATTAACCCAGAACAGAGAGAACAGGCTCTGGGGTGGGGGAGAGCATAGAACAGATTATGCCTGAAAGGTGAAAACAAGGACTGCCTGCTTGCTTAGGAAAGCTTTACGTTCCTGATGTATGGATCTGTTACCTACTTCTTTAGGAACAGCATCTGTCACTTTTAATGAGAGATTGGTTTTTTTTAAAAAAATGCCACCAAAAACAAACAAACAGAAATCCCTGACACCTGTTAAAAGACCTCCTTTCTTCTTGAATCAGCACTTGGCTTGCAAGAGGTGTGTACTATCAGAGGCCTTTCATGTATAAGCAGCAATGACCTGATGACTGTGATCTGAAGACTCATATTGCATCGCACAACAAAACACTTTGTAGAAAAGACAAGTTCCTTCTTCCAACAGATCTCTGGCCTTTTCTCCCTTTTTGTTTTTGACGGGAGGAACCAATAATAAATCGCAAAGGCTCCTCTGACAGGAATTTTATCCTTCTTCTTCTTCTTTCCAAAGGTGGATGAGCTCAAGTGACAAGTACAATCTTTCTTCTGATGACACTGCATCCTCATTATAATACCAGTGAAGTCTGTGCAACAATCATTCCCAGCTGAATCAGGCTTATTCAGAGCCTTTTTCATGGTACCTACAAGGGAGGTACCGATTGGCTCAATGGACTGCATGGCAGATGATGAAGCAGCAGTCCAGGGCCCTGCTCACATCTTGTCTGAGGTAATTTACACATTGCACATAGCAGTGGGTCTAGCCAGCACACAGGGGACCCTGCTAATTGCCATATATACCGGTGTATGTGTGTGTGTGTGTGTGTGTGTGTGTGTACACACACACACACACATATATATACAGAGAGAGAGAGAGAGAGAGAGAGAGAGAGCGCACAGATACATCTAGCCTTGAAATTTGGGGATTTAAAGTATTATAATATTCTTGCCTAACAACCAGGCCTGTGTGAGTATAGGAACAGAATGACTTATAAGAATGTGGCACATACAAAAATGTGGTATTTCTCCCTGACTAGAAGATGCAGAATAATGTATGGAAATCTACATCCCTATAGGGGCATAATTCTGATTCATATTTTCTTTTGTATATCAGAAAGTCAATCCTTAAAAAACTGGGGTTAGAAATAGCAAAGGCCACAGTGGCTTTATTTTTTTTTCATTCTGCCCCCCCCCCCATGTCTTCTTTATCCAAAATATGACTATGGAGCACAATGCCCATTAATTTATAGACACATTCATGAGGACTAGAAACTTGATTTAACAACAACAGAACAGACTCTCAGGATGGTAAAAGAGAAGAAGAGCTGTCTGAGCTGTAAGAGCTGTAAGAGCTGTCTGACAGTGCAACAAACTGTTTTGGGAGGTGGTGGGCTCTCCTTTGCTGGAGACACCTAAGCCGAGGATGGATGGCTATCTGTTAGGAATACTATAGCTGCATCCTGAACCACTGATCCTGTATTGAGCAGAGGATTTGGATTAGATGACTCTATGCTTCTATAGCAACCATATAAATCCCGCCTCAGACAGCATGTCTCCAAGCTGTGCATTTCTCCCAGGAAGAATACCAAGGAACACAATTGTGCATCCCCCTACAAGTTAATTCCCCAACCCTCAGCACACCTAATGGAATAGCCCAGTAATGGAGAAGCTTTTTGGACAGAGGGTAGGAAAGGGGAAGATGACCCATATTTTCTGGAGCCTTTTTAGCACTCAGAAATTATTGTAAAAGGAAGTCTAAGAAGTGGTCTACTCCTGGGAAACCACACTTACGCCATCTCACTTGCAACCTGCATCGGTTTAAAGCATCTCGTTGGCAATTTGAAAATAATAAAAGGTGCACATTAAAATGGCAGCTCATAAAATACATTAAAAAGGCAGGGGGAGGGCACAACATGATTTGGGGAATCTTTTGTACAGAAAAATGGATGTGGGGGAAAGAGTCACAAAACCTCCCCTCTCTCCCTCTGTATGCAAGTTCACTGCCTCCGATTACATTTGCAAAAGTACACCTTGATGATAAAAAGCATCAAAAAGCAACTTAAAAGCATAATTTTCTTTATAGGCATTTCACTTCAGAGTTCTTCCTAAGGGGATCGAAGTAGAAAATTTAAAACACACACACACAAATGCACCTCACACATTTCTAATGTACAGGTAGGCTAACTTGGAGAACAACCTTTAAGCAACAACTACCTTAATTCATCCTCTCAGGAGAGGCAAAATCTTCCTTCTGTCATTAAAGCATAGCAGCACACATTTAAAGAATGTGGCACTGTCAATTCAAGACTATAGAAAGCTTCAATTAAAAGGCCATTTTTCCTGGTCACAGCAGAACAGGATGTAAGATGTGTGAGAATTCTCACATACACAGGAGAATACAGAGCATTCATATGGGGTGCAAGCCTACCTATGCAAACGGATCCCTCTACCTAAAGGACCCTTTTTCCCCCATATAAGCTTGCTGCGGACTCTAAGATCATCATTTGAGACCCTTCTTTATGTGCCAGCAAGAGAACAGGCCATCTCTGTAGAAGCCCCACATTTATGGTATGCTCTGCCCAGGGAGGGTTGCCTAGGACCAACCCTGTCATCATTCCAGGATCAGGCCAAGGCAGTTTTGCTTTCCCAAGACTTTGGACAGCACCAATGATTATATTATACAGTTAAATCTCTTTTTAATGTGTTTTTGTAATTGCATTGTGTGTGTGTGTGTGTGTGTGTGTGTGTACACACACACACACACACACACATACACACACGGATTCAGGACCTTTTAGTGGGACACAATACACAAATTTAATAAACCTAACGGTGTGAGAATTCGGGCTTACTTGAATGTGGAAGGAGTTCTGAGATATTCTATGTGTTTATGCCCTGTCCCTTTATTCATGCTCATCCTCCACCCAGCCACTCTTGAGATTCACCAAGAACTACCCACTCATGTTCAAGCCTAAATTCAGAGCCATAAAATGCATCTTTGCAAGCATGAGAGCTAGGAACTTGTTATTTTAAATACAAGATTTTGAAACCAAGCTTTCCAGGGTGCTGAAGAATGTGTCCAATGTAACGAACTATACCAGCATGGTACAACAGAAGAAATGTAGGACACATGCAGCATTGGGTATTACCATCTAGGTGTCTGGGCTGGGGACTATGATAGGTTTGATTGGAGAGAATGGGTGGGGGTAAATATTATTCATAAAGTTTGCTCCAATCGAAATAGTATGGTCTGCTTCAAGCCGAAATTCCCTGCATTTGCATTTCCACACGCTCCTATGTGGTGGCATAAAGCCTGCTCCGCTGCTCTTAGCTTTTGAGCAAATTACAATTAGCTATTGTAATCAGTCCTTAATGGTTTAATTCTCCTGAGTCACAGGGAGGTAAAGGAAAATTACACAAGAGAAATATTGGGGACAATGTCAGCTTATCCAAAAACAAAGGCACTGGCTGAATAGCAATCCTCAAAAAGCCAGTCAAGGCCACGCAGGTATGCAAAGGAAAAAGAGCAACGCTCCATCCCCACGTTGTACCCAGCCTTGTCGCTTTGAACTGTGGCATTCTCCTGGCTGATAATCCAAAATATTTACAGGCCTCTTTTGCCCAAAGGGAGCTTTTTCACAAACAGCAGTCGACTCCAGCAGCAAACATATGTTTTGCTGCCTATCACAGTCATTCTTGGTGACTGTCTCCTTTCTATGCTGCTATATGAACACACAAAGCTGGTTTCTATAAGGTCAGACCACTGGTTCCGTCTGCTCTGGCTGGCAGCAGGTCTACAAAGTCTCAAGCAGGTCCTTTCACCAGTTCTGTTATCGGAGAACCTTTTAATTGGAGCTGATGAAGATTCAAACTGGGACCACCTAGATCTAAAGTGTGTGTGTGTGTTATCACTACAGTACAATCCATCTAACCAACTATAGTCTACGCAAGACTTCCCCGAACTGGCATTTTGGATTGCAACTCCTGTTAGTCCCACCTACGATGGCCGATGGCCACACACACCACTGCCAAGCGAAAGCAAGATTCCAGGGTGATTCCAGGCGCTCACCCAGGGTTGTGTTTCTCTTGGGAAATCAAGGTGCAGCAGAGTCTACAGTGTCTTAGAAACATGGTTTACTCACATATATTTACACCTAAAGCCTTCAGTGGAGGAGTTGCAGAACATTATGCTTCAACAGTATCTCACATTGCTCCTTTCATAGCTTCAGCAAGCTTGGGTCCAAACCACACATGACTCCCTGTGGCACAATGGATCTGTGTGTCCAGCTGTTAACCAGAAGGTTGGTTGTTCAAGCCCACCCAGGGATGGCTGTGGGCAGGGTTCCCGCGTTATGAAGGGTTGGAGTAGATGACCCTCAGAGACCCGTCAAACTGTACAGTTCTATAAGTTTATGATTCTCCTGTGGGGAAGGAGGAAGCACCATAGCAAATTCAGTGACTCTGAAATATTATTTGGGTTTTTTTATGGACACAGTCAACCATCTGGGTTAAGTCATTACTACAATGAAGCAGAAAGAAGAGGCAGGAAAAGGAAAAGATTTTTTTTTTAAAAAAAGCCACTGCATCAAGCATCATTAAAGCTCATCAAAAGTGCATTAGAGAACACCTGATAATATACTCCAAGCATTAATGATCTTTACAGTGTACCACATTAATGCAGATGTTGTCATGTGAATTCAATGAAACTGGGGTTTGCCCACTCAGGCAGACATATTCAAAAAGTAGACCTATTTAAAATGCCATCTCAAATTAATCCACGGTTGGTGGCTTCTGTGTGAGAGCAACATTTCCACAACATGGAATATCTGATCCAACAATATATCAGAAAATGAAAATCAAAGATTGCACAAGCCTGAAGTCTACCCACCCCTGAACTAACCAACTAAATTGACTATAAACAATGGAAACCTGTTGATTCTTAGTGGAGGAATAGCATAAGAATTAACTGCTAAGAGTGTTCAAGGTTCCTCACACACAATGATCTCAATAATCCATAGGCTGTTCCATGATGTAGGCCAGCATTACTATCCCCATATGTGTGTGGCAGAGAGAGCAGCACCTCAGACTGAGAGATTGTGGCTTGCCTAAGACCACTTGCTAAGTTTCCGGCAGAAGTGACATGTGAAACAAAGACTTCCTGGTTCCTATCACAGTGCTCATCCACACTTCTGCTTGTCCCAGGATTGCTAGGCATGGGTCTGAGATGGGTTTTCTTTCATCCCATCACTTTCTCTGGGGAAACCCGCTGTTTACAGTTGAATCAGAACCAATGTCAATCGGGTTTTCTGTGGATTGATGTTTGTTCTAATTCAGCCGTAAACAGCGGGTATCTCTTTTACCATTCACCAGCCCACAAGAGCAGGACCTCTCCCCACAACCAGGTCCAGTATTGGCACCCAGCATCCTTGAACAGTTGACAGGCTCCAATGCCCCACTAGGGGCCACTGCTCATGCCTGTTTTGGATCTCCCCTGTTCTGGTGAGTATACTGAGAAGCTTTTAGGTGTCATTAAAATTTTACTGGTATTAGCTCCAAGTAACCCAACACTCATTCCAGCACCGCTACTGCTGTCTGCTACTAATACATAGGAGGAGCCCAACTGCATCAAGCCAAGAGCCCAACTAGTCCACCATCCTGTACTCATAGTAGCCAACCAGATGCCCCTTGGAAGCCCTGAGTGCAACCAAGTTCTCCCCACTAGTGATTCCCAGCAACCTACTGCTTTGGACTCTGCAGGTAGAACATAGCCAACGCGGCCAGTAGCCATTGACATGCCTCTTTTCTATGAATTTGACTAAACCTCTTTTAAAGCCATCCAAGTTGCTGGTCATCACTACTTCTTGTGGGAGCTGTGTGCAATATTTCCATTCTTTGTCTTGGATCTCCCAAGATTTGAATGGTTACATTGAATTGTTAGCCAACAGGTTAAGCCTGCCAGAGCTCATGGAGAGAGGGGTGTCATTGCGGAAGGAGAGCCACCAGATGGGACAATATTGAGGTCCCCATCAGACTCAGAAGCAGCCCTTCCAAACATGGTCAGGTAATGCGGCTGAAACATATTGGCTCCAGTTCCCAATAATGATGCGGCCACAGCATCAAGAAAGAAGGAAGCATCTGTATCAATTAAATAGATGCAACTATCACAGGTTTTGTGCTATAGGTATTTGCCTCTGCAAAGTGCTTTATAGTTCTTAGCTCTCCATCTCTCACAACCTCTTTGTGAAGTAGATCATTCATGACCCCATTTTTGCAGATGCGAGATGAAGATCAGAATGATCTGCACAAAGGCCACTGAGGGGTCCTTTTTATGGTTAAGTTCTTAACTGCACCAAAACTGGCACTCAAGATACATTATGGAGGATTTTGTGAATTTAAGTCAAGATCCACAGAATGCACAGCAGATTCCACAGCCCACAGTGCAGATTGAATTTACCCGGGCACAAATGCTTAAGTGACAGGGACAATGAAGCATAAAATCTGAGCTGTTCTTCTCAAAGTTTCCCATAACAACCACACTATTAAAAAAAAATAATACACTCCTTTTATTGGGATGCTTTTTACACACAAATACTAGAACAGTCCCTAAAGTCCCTAAAGAATATGTTTCTTTAAAAATAAAATAAAATCATGGCTAAGATTCCACAGTTCCTCAGAACAGTTTACAGAAATATACAAAGGTGCCACCAAGAAAAGTGAGAATTATTGCTACTGGAGAGCAGGCAGTCTGAATATTTTCAAGCACCCTCTCCAAGTCTGCTTTTTCTGCCACATGGGACATAACCCCACAAAGTATGAAAGCATTCCAAAATTAAGTTATCCTGTTTCAAAGACAGATCTATTATCACTAGAGAAAATGAATCCTTCATTTCTAAAAAGCTCAATAATGGAAACTTAAAAAAAAAAAATTAACAGGCTGTCTGTGCCATGAGGAATAGCACTATTAAACTATTGTCTTCTATTTAAAAATATGTTTTTCTGCAAACCTAATACACGCTGGGACACTGGAGTACATTTCTATTTCACTCGTGTAAGGTTGATAGAAACTCCACTGAATGGATGGCAGCAACTAGATGACCCTAAGCCAAATTTATGTCTCTTAAAGGGGCAGCTCCCCTCACCCCCCAAACCCCCAGCTAAAGATAAAAGATGGATAGGCAGAGTGGAATCAATGGCAACAGAACTTACAGACAGACACTGCTGGAGGGGAGAAGGCAGCTTGGAATGCTGGCCAACCGCTCCCCATTCAGTTTTTCAAATGGCCTTCCAGGAAACCTAGCTGCTGACCAGAGCCATTAAAAAGCAGCCCAGTTTGATCATCACAACCCCCTAAATCCCCGATAAAATTCAACCCCAAGCACCTTACTGCTGGTATCTCGGTTCACGCTTAGAGAAAAGGAGCTGCATCTTAGCAGCTGCAGGGTGGTAAGCCTGCCATCTTGCACCATCTTTGGCAAAGGGAGCTGTACCACAGTGGCATAGTCTCTGCTTTGCATGAATAAGGTCCCAGGTTCAATCTCTGGCAACTCTGGGTAGGGCTGGGAGAGACTCCCTTTCTGAAACTTCAGAGAGACACCGAATCAGGGCTTATCCAGACTTACCTTTCCTCTGCTCTTTCCGGGCATGGTCCGTGCTTTAAAACCATGTCTGAGCACATTTTGGTGTTTTTTTGCTCCAGAGCTTTGCCTGTCCCTGCAAAAAAACTGCTCTTTAAAGCTCAGCCAGAGCAAATGGCAATCCACTGAAAACCCAAATTGGCATTTGCTCTGATTGAGTGCTAAAGAGGGGGTTTTCGTGGGGAAAGTTCTGAGGCAAAAACAAGCAAGCACTTGGGCAGAGAGCTTTTTAGTGTGGTCCCCGGCCTGGAAAGAGTAGAGCAAAATGTAAGTGTCTAGACAATACTGAGAGGGTCTAACTCTGTGTAAGGCAGCTTCCTATTTCCCTATGGGCTAGCCAAATATCAGCTTTGGCCATTCACAGAAAAATGGCAAATCTAAGGCTAGTCATCACTTGCTTATCTTTCTTTTTTAATTATTGAACTGCTTGTTTGTGCCAATCTTTCCATTGATATATAATTTTATGGTATTACTCAGAAAAAAGTGGTTTTATGAGCCATCATTGCCAAAACAAGATGACACCTGATTGACTCTCTAAACACTCCTTTTTCTGGTTATTTGACTATAACATTTGATAGAATACAGATAACTGAACAAACTTTGTTGCATTACATTCTTCATTAAATTATCTTTCCATTGATATATAATTTACTCCAAAAAAGGGGTGTTATGTGCCATCCAATCTTTGAAATACAATTTCTCCAAAAGGTTTCCACAATTTTTGGCTACTAGTGTATACTACCTTGCTATCCATTAAGGATGGTCTAGAAATATATATTTTAAAATGAATGAATGAATGGCTTATTGTAAGCCACCTCCTGAACATTTGGATCCAAATACAAGGTATAAATCCAACAAATAAATAACCAAACAAATTCCAAGTTAGATAATTTGGGTAATGACATTTCCTTGCTTGATAGCCCTAATATATGTCCAAGGACACAACCAGAGTAATTTATTCGCCCAATCTGGAAGTTCTGCTTGTCAAGGGAAGCCTTTTGAGCTCTGTTTCTGAAAACTTAAATGGCAGGGACAGAAGGCATGCATTAGTGCCCGAAAAAAGCCTCATTGTCACCAGATTCCCCCCCCCCGCCGCCGCCCCCTTGCAAAACAAACGTGCCTAGTTTTCACAGACAAGACCATCAGTTATTTGTACCTACCAGCTTTGATGATAATTGCAACCCACTTGACACTTGTGTTGAAAGGTAGTTTTACCAGCAAGGAAACTGATAAATATTCAACGGAACGGGATTAAATTATTCTATTTACCTTCAAGCTACTCGCCATGAAAGTGTTTCAAAATATTTGTGTATGTATAAAGAGACTGGGATTGAAAACGGGCGGATGGGGGGAAAGGAGCTGCCTCTTTTAAAAAAACTGAAATGCCTAGATCACCAAGTTAATGAATCAAAACTTTTGTTTTGTTTTGATACAACTATTTTTCAAGTTTCATGAAAGAATGCCATATATGCAAAAATTCTGATCCCACATTACAAAATAATTACATGATAATTACAGGCGCATTAAGATGTCTACCCCCTGAGTAAAGCTTCTGCACCCAACCGCTAACTGAGGCGGCCCCGGAATGTTTCAGCTTATTAAGGAGAATTCCAGCATTGAGCAAAACCTCCAACTAAAGCAGATTTCGACTCTGTGACTCCTCTGATTTCTAATTAATTTTTTTTAAAGAAGCTCCATTCTTCTGAAACCCAATTATACATGGGCATTAGCCTCCAAACAAACTTCTCATAGACTAACCTACTTCTTGCAAATACACTGGTGTCTTTCTGCACAATTTCACTGACACAAGCCGACCTTCAAAATTGGCATGATTGGGTTGATAGTTTTTTTTATTGTCTCTCCCCAATAATCCAGCCTCAAACAATAAAATTGTGAAAATTCATACAGGCAAATTAGCATGTTAACAGAACGGATTAGTGACCTTTCCACTTCCTTCTTCCTTAGTCAGTTGCACTCAACCAGTTGACGATGAAACAATGAGCTTGGTGGCCTACATGTTTCAAGCTGGAACAAGACGCTACAGAGCCTGTTTTGTGGCTGGTGCCCAGACAATAGCAGCCCTAACATTTCCTCTTTCCTTTCTCTGCATCTGGATAACAAGAGAATTTTAAAAAATAACCTTCTGACAGTGCATCACAAGCCTGTCTGCTCCCAAATAGACAACCAGTGGGAGGGGCAGGGAAATCTTAACATGGTGATGCCTTGTGATGCATTTGGGGGTAGACTGTTCTCACAGTGGCCAACCAGATGCCTATGGGAAGCTCAAAAACAGGACCTGAGCACAACAGCACTCTTTTAGAATAAGCCAAAAAGGCGGTGTCCAAGCCATAGACAGTATTACTAGGAGCCGACTCTGGGACCTTTTGCATGTGAAGCATGTGCTTTACAACTGAGTTACAGCCCTGGGATGACTTAATTCCCTCCTCCCTTCATGGACCTCCTGCATTGCAGAGGGTTGGACTAGATGACCCACAGGGTCCCTTCCAATTCTAGAATTCTATGATTCTGCAGACTCATTCCCTTCTTTCTTTCAGTTATTCGGGGGTTTTGTTTTGGGGGTGGGGATAGGAGCAGGGATACCAAATTCCCTGAAAATTCAAGAAAAATAAATTCTGTAGAACTGTAGATCTCGGTTTTGTTGAACTGTTAAAGTGTTGTTGTTGTTTCAATTAAAAGAGGAAGAAGGAGACGTAACATTTGCACTACAGGAAGCCATTCCATCCAAACACAAAGAAACATCGACCTCACAAATGAGAAAAGAGAAACAAAATATTCAAAGGGCTGAACTGCTAACCCAATGCAACTCTTGTCACCAACTAACTCTCCAACAAAATCAGAAATGAGTTCCACTCGACTCAATGGAAAGACTCAGCGAAGCCAAATTGGTGCAAATTAACAGGAAGCCAATGCTACGGTGTCCGTTGGAGCCGCTTCCTGGCTCTGTGGCGTTTCACTCTGGGTAAACAGATTTTACAGTCAATTTATAAGAGCAGGAAATAATATGAATAGTGACGGCTTCATAGCCGGAATGGCACTAGCAGGGGTTGCTCAAATACCCAGTCATCTAACCAAATCACAGCGGAAGATAAGTCCAGACTATAAACACAATTTTTGACAATCATTCCTACAGGATTCAGCATCACGGCAGTTCATGCGTAAAGCCCACACATGTATCCAATGGGTAGTTCATGGATTCTAGTGACTTACAGCTATCCGTCCATCATCCTTCCTTCCATAGCCTCGAGCAAGCACAGCTGGACCTCAAGGTGCCAGATTAGGGGAAACGGAAAAGGCTCTGCTCCATCTGCCCCTCCCTCCTCTGGGAATAAGAAGCGATTGCCTTTCCCAACTAACCTTGATATGTGAGCTTACCCACACACGGAGACGTGAGTCAAGCTTCGTGGGTTTTGATTATTCCCCACAATACAGCCATTACAAAAATGTGTTATTGCAGAGATCAGTTGCTGCCTAATTTTGGGGGGGGGGGGATTTTCTAAAACAAGAGAAACAGAGATATACCAAGGCAATATGGGATATTTAATGTAAAGGCAAGCAACCAGTGGCTCAGCATCTTAAGAGGCGGGGAGTGGCATAAATGAGAACTAATGTGATATAGGAGCATTTGACTTAGACTTAGGAGACCCAAGTTCAAATCTCACACTCAGCCCTTAAAACTCACTGGGTGCTCTTCGTCCAGTTGCATGCCATCACCACCCCCTCTCTCAGACTAACCTGCCTCACAGGATTGTTGTGAGGATAAAATGCAGAGTGGGAGAATGATGTGCGCTGCTCTGAGCTCTTTGGAGGAAGGGTAGAATTAAACGTGGTAAACAAAATACATCATCTATTTTGGGCTTGCGGTGGACTCTACTTCACTGGAGGTTTTTAAACAGAGACCTGTCACATAATATTTAACTCTGATTCCTGCACTGCGGGGGTTGGACTAGATGACCCTTGGGTCCCCTTCCAACTCTACAATTCTATTACTTTAGTTATTTGCTAACACGGGGCAGTCTCCAGGCAACTTATGAGTTAATTTAAAAACACATGAAACTGTCAATATAACAACCATCAAAATTTAAATAATCAACACATTTTTTAAAAAAGAACTTTTACATGGGGAGGGGGCTTAGTAGCAGCCCTCTATCCTTAAAGCCTTGACTTGGCTGGATCAAATTCCATCAGTTGCCTGGGTAAAGAGGAAAGTCTTAACTATGTGCTGAAAAGATGTCAATATTGGTGCCAGGCAGGCAACACTCGAGAGAGTGCTCTTTAGGAGAGGGGCTCCAAACAAAAAATGCCTTTTCTGTTGTTGCCACCCTGAAAATAGGGAAGAGGGGCTCAGATGATGCCTCTAAAGTCCAGCTATATATATTCACTGGGAGAGGTAGTCAGTCCAGTGTTGTGGAAACTACTAAAACAGTACAGTGGTACCTTGGGTTACAGACGCTTCAGGTTACAGTCTCCGCTAACCCAGAAATAGTACCTCGGGTTAAGAACTTTGCTTCAGGATGAGAAAAGAAATTGTGCAGCGGTGGCACAGCAGCAGCGGGAGGCCCCATTAGCTAAAGTGTTACCTCAGGTTAAGAACAGTTTCAGGTTAAGAACGGACCTCCAGAACGAATTAAGTTCTTAACCTGAGGTACCACTGTAGTCTTCCAACATTTTTATACCTGAAACATGCATTCTGGGCCCCGCTCCTGGGTGCCTTTTTGCCATAGGTCTGTATAGTGCTGAAGCAGCTGGTATGACCAACCAAAAGGCAGGCTATGACTCAACAGTAGATCTTGTTTCACCAGTGGCCTAAATGCCCCAGACACGTTCCTTCCCACAGAGTTGGTGCTACCCATGTGTCTTATTCCTCTAAGCACTCTCCCAGCCACACGTGAGTAGCCTGAGCATAACGGGCACATACCTGGATAAACTTCTGAATAGCACCTTTGCATAATGTCAAACGGCTCTGACATCCTGGAATTCGAGGGCTTTGAGGTTGAAGAATCTAAATCCACCACTTTGGATGAAAGAGCAGAACAATGCAAGTAGAACTTATCTGGAGCAGGTCAAAGACCCATCTAAGTCCAGCATCTTGTTCTCACACTGGCCAACCAAATGCCTGAACGGGATATGGGAAGCCTGCAAACCGGACCTGTGCAAAAGTGTACTCTCCCAAATTGTGTTCCCTAGCAGCTGCTATGCGGTGGCTCCTGGCTCTCCAACCAGCCACGCCTAGCCACCCCTCACCCAATACTGCAATAGAAGACTACACATGTGGGATAACACTCATCTCACAATTGCACTAAAAAATGATATTGAAATGGGATGTTGCAAGCATAGGCTTTCTTTGGATTTCTGAACAGAATTATAGAGTCTTCTGCTGTTATAGTGGTATTACATGACCACCTCTGCCTTTATTTTCTTATATGTAAAACATCATTTACATAGTTGTGCCTGTCTGTTAGGATGTTATATAATCTCTCTTAATCTGTCATTTTATAGGAATTTTAAAGGGCCTAAATATCTTTAAAAAAACAAACCTAGGCATTTCATACAGGAGCATTCAAAACTAGCTGCCACTGGACAGCACATGATTTTTAAAAAAAAAATTAAATAAAATCACTGAACATGACTACAGGTTTAAAAACTGCATATATACCTTCGCTACTGGGGCAAACAACATTAGGAGGTCATGATTTTCATCAGGATAAGAGTAAAAGAGAAAATATTTAACCCCAACCCCAACCACCACCCTACCTGCCACAGTCCTGATCTGGAATGCCACCCTGTCGCAGTTGATATTTGGGGAGATGGGGGGATGTAAAGAGACAGAGAGCTATTCATACACCTCTGCTTTAAAGTGCAGCTGGAATATAAGAATATCCCTGATAAATCAGGCCAGAGGCCCATCTAGTCCAGCATCCTGTTCTCACAGTGGGAACCCTGCAAGCAGGACCTAGAATCATAGAATCATAAAATTTATAGAGTTGGAAGGGACCACAAGGGTCATTTAGTCCAACCCCCTGCATTGCAGGAACATTTTGCCCAGCATGAGACTTGAACTCATGACCCTGAGATTGAGTCTCATGCTCTACTGACTGAGCTACCCAGTGGTTTTCAGAAACTGGTGTTCAGAAGCCTATCACTTCCAAGAGTGGCAGTAAAGCATAGCCAACATGATGAGTAGTCATTGATAGTGTTGCTCTCCATAAGTTTGTCTAACCTTCCCTTAAAGCCATCCAAGTTGGTGGTCATCACTGCCTCTTGTGGGAGCAAATTCCATAGTGGAGTGCTCTTCTGCCACTTGTTCATCTGAAAATTGACACCACCACCCCAAGGAACCTTTTTTTAAAAAGTGGGGTGTCGGCCTGTTACACATATGCATACATGTAATATGTAGTTTGTCCATAAGAGCAGATTTAAGTGTGCAATGGTTCACATTAGTACACATCCCTCACATACTACGCACAAAAGAAGTCTTGCAAGTTGTACCATAGCTATATGAGAGTTTGACTTGGTTCTTGAAATACAGATGAACAGGATTGCAGGAAGCCATGGGAGCTAAAAACTTTGATCGATAATTGAAACAAATATCAGTCTTTATCTTAACTGCAGGTGAAAGATTACAAAATCCCTTTTCAATGCTGGAGATCCATGTTTTCTGGCAAATGCTGGTGACTCAGAAAAGAAACATAAGATGTTAGAGAAGCTCCCATTTGCATCGGTGCCCCTGTTTCTGTATGTAAATAATCACTTCCTCAAGCAGCAAACTTAAGTGGCTCCACGCCAATTCTGGGCCATGGGGAGGGGGCAGGACCACCCGCAAATGAAAAACAAAGGCTTCCATATACCCAAGGGAATCTCATGATATGTTGAAGTATACTAAATTTTAAAAGAACCCCCACCCCAAAAAGGGAGTCAGATTTGACCAAGAAAGGGGAACTGAGGGCAGTGCAGGTATGCTGTCATAGGACAGAATGAATCACACTTCCACACTATACATTTAAAGCCTTATCACACCACTTTTACATTCATGGCTTCCCCCAAAGAATTCTGGGAGCTGTAGTTTATTAAAGCTACATTTATGTTTAAAGCCATAAACTACATATGTCCCAAATATCTGAAATGGTGCCTACTTCTCTACAGACTAACCTAGTAATTCAGAACTAAGGGAGAGATCCTTTTCGTTGTTCCACCACACCAGGTTTGGGAGAGGGGCAGAAAACAGCTCTTAAGAGGGCCTTTTTGGTGATGGCCCCAAGAATGCTGTACTTGTTCCCCATAGAGATGCACCAGGGACCATCTTTATAAAAGTTCTCATGGGTTGCTCAAGACACACCTCTTTATTCTGGCCTTTGAAAACCAGCATTGATTTTGGTACCTTCCTTTTAATATGCTATAAACTTTGAGGTTTTGGGTACATAAATTTTATGAAATAAATAAAAAATGGATATTGATCAGGGGCAGGGTATAGCTGTTTTAATTGTGTTTTTCTCTGCTATAACCTGCCCTGGGACAATCTGAGGAAGGGCAGGCAATACATACAATAAACAACTATATTAATGAATATAGATCCTTCCACTATAAACACATTCCATCAAACACCTTTTCTGCCCTAATGACTAAGACTAGTTCCAAGTTTTGGGCAGCCCTTTTGATTTTTGGTGATGGAACATTTGCTTCTTTTTCCCATGAGTCCAAATCAGTACCATCTCTGTGGGAGGAGAGATAAAGAAGTTAAGGTCTGTGATGGGGTAGGCAACCTAAGGCCCAGGGGCCAGATGCGGCCCAATTGCCTTCTCAATCTGGCCTGCGGACGGTCCGGGAATCAGCGTGTTTTTACATTAGTAGAATGTGTCCTTTTATTTAAAATGCATCTCTAGGTTATTTGTGGAGCCTGCCTGGTGTTTTTACATGAGTAGAATGTGTGCTTTTATGTAAAATGCATCTCTGGGTTATTTGTGGGGCATAGGAATTCATTCTTTTTTTTCCCCCTTCAAACTATAGTCCGGCCCACCACATGGCCTAAGGGACGGTGGACCAGCCCATGGCTGAAAAAGGTTGCTGACCCCTGGTCTATGAAGGCTGCTGCTTCCTCTCACTGTTCACTTGTTGGGACAGGAGGGAGGTTCTAGTGTCAAGAGGTTCCAGGGATTCCCAATAGTCTTGCCTACTGACCTATTGGGGTGCGGCCCTCATCAACTGGCCAGCGATGCTGAGCCTAACGCTAGCCCGGAAGAGACATTTTCCTAGCAAGTATTAAAATAAAACCCATTGATACGGAGTTTTCCTTTTCTTTATCCAGACATAATATTTCTGTATTGAGAAAAATTGCAGAGTAAAGTGAGAATAGGATTCAACGCACTATGGAGGCACTGATTAATTCTTACTATCTCACACAAAGAAAGACAAGAGGTAAGAATGCTTCACATCATCATATATAGAGAATCAGACCATTGGTCCACCTAGCTTAATAGAGCTACACTGCCAGTACAGTGATTGGAAGCAGATTGCCAAGATTTCAGACAGAAGTCTTTCCTGGTCCTATGTGATGGAAAAGGTAAAAAGGAATACCTGCCCCACACTCCCCAAGGCAGACATTCAAGAGTTTGGGCCCAGGGACTGAATTTAAGAGAGTGAGGAACACCTAAAATTGGAGTGATGTATATTTTTGGGAACTCACCCCCCACACCACCCCAAACCCTGTTTGTGAATTTCTTTGCATAAAAAGCAGTCTGGCATGTGGGTGGGTGGGTGTGGGTGTGGGTGATTGTGGTTTGTTTGGGGGGGCGGGGTGCTGTAGGATAAATTCCATGTCAGCCTCTGCCAACCAGGTAGTCTGAGAGATTGACGAAGGTGGTTTCTGTGCAAGCTTGGGACAGTTCCTCTTTGCAGTAATTCTTGCACCAATCATATAGCTAGCTTGCTAGATCTCAACGAAGTTTTAAAAGTAAGTCTGGGGATGAGAGACACTTAAAAGCACCTCAGGCAAACCCGTTTCCTTGCTGAGTCTCAACCACTGCATTCTCCCCCCTCTCCCTTGGGTAAGTGATATTTAGCACCCACAGTTTCAAAGTCAAAACTTTTGTCGTCTTTAATTGCAAATGAGTCCTGCAAATGGTGCACAGATATCTTTTCATAGCTCCGCCAGGCCGCCACCCGCACCAATACCTTGTCAAGCTTAACACTTTCAAGGTCTGGAAAAGTGGCTATCCATTGTTCTCAAGGTCCTTGGGGACAGGGTGTTGCCAAGGCAGATGGGAAATGCACTAACTTGCAGCTTCCCTGGGGCAACTTCTATCCACAGAAGGGAACACACACTCGCACACACAGAAGTAGCAGCAGCAATTCTAAGCTGTCCTCGCCTTGACAACAACACCCCCTCCCCAAGACAGAAAACTGTGCAAACACCACCTGCCCTCGCCCAGGGGGAACTGGTGACCCCCCAATGGCCCAGGGGGAAATTGGAAGAAGTGGGGGATGTAATTTCTGCCAATACCCTGGGGGCCAAGCGAACTGGGGCCTGTGCTCCAGCACAGTTTAAAGACACACACACACACCATTCTGATGTTCAGGACAACAGCCTGCAGAGAGCTAAATGTCACTTGGCGACAACCAAGGACAGGAGCCTCCACCCTTCCGCCCCTTCCAATCTTTACTAATGGCCTTCACATCGCTATCTCACCTACCTGAGTTAACATTTCCTTAAGCTACCACCTGCAGTTGATCCCTTATAAGTTTATTAACATACACTAATAAACAGCACCACTACACTCCCACTGCGCCTGCCAAGTGAAGCCAGTCAGAATGAACTCCGCTGTTCTTTTCCAGCACATTGGCTCTCTCATGTGGGAACAATTAGGGCAAACTCCCTCCAGATTACACATAGTGATAAACCTCACAACTTTTTTTTTTTTTTAAGTTTAAAAAATATCTTAGATGCTTGCGGGGGCACAGTGACGGCAGGGCTGCTAGCAACCCCCTTCTGACAGTTCACAAGAGAGTTGAGACTTGCAACATTCTCAGCCTTCACCTTTGGTACTCAAGTTTTGCACACTGTCCCCCTTTTTCATTGGTGCCTGCATGTACATAAATAGAAAGATGTGTTAACCGCTGCCATTAATGCTATCTATCTCTCCCCACACACACACACACACACACACACTCCTTCCTCTACCTTTATTTTGGAATTAAAGATCGTCATTTCTCACATCAAAGGAACTGGTGGAGAATAAAAGAAAAAGGCAGGAACAATGAAAATAGCTGGCCGACACAAACCAGATCAAAGAAGCAGGCACAGAAAATGAGGAACTCGGGGGTCCTTTAATTACTGTCCACATCCTTCAAGTCATGTGGTGAAGAAGAAGGAGGGGAGGGTGGGGAGGGGGTAGAAGAAAAAGTTTTGAAGGCCACTCGGTTTTGTCTTGCTGTGGGCTCCCATATTCAGCCTGTAGCAGCTCCCAACACCCCCCGTTTTGCTTATTTCATTTTTTATTACAAGAGCAAGACAAAAACAAAAGCAGGAATTCCTGCGTTCTCAGAGCTCCTCCCTTATGCCAGGAAGAGGAGGTGGGTGGGTGGGTAGAGGGGGATAAGATGATGGGTAGAGGAGGGTGACTGCACCAGTGATGGAAATAGTTGTCCACAGCAATGGTCTGAAACAATTTCAGGAAGACTGCCCCAGGCAGTGCCTCGGGAGCATCTTTAGGAAGGAGAAATCTGGCTACCTGAGGCTACGCTTTATTTCCAGGCCTCCCGGGTTGGGTAGGGGGGTGAGCAAAAAAGCCCTGTGAATTCACACAGGACAGTGCTCCATGGGGCAGCACATCAAAACTGGCGACTGGCTGTTCAAGCTCAGCAGCAGAAAAAAGGATTGTTCTGGGATAGAGCTTAAGCAAGAAGCATTATTAAACTTCAAACATTGGCCGTTCTCCCCAACCCCGAACCCTCCTGCCCCCACCCTACACACACACACACACACACACACACACACATTCTTTTTTTAGGCACAGACAGTTATGGCTAATGTTCTCATACTGACTTAAAACATACATGCGCACACTGCAAATAATTGGCTCTAAACGGCATGGTGGAACGTTTTTCAGCTTTTCTTAAAAAAAGCATTCTAATAATAATAAAATGACACTGTGGAATGCTCTGAAAAAAAGCAAATATTCAAGTTCAACTTTTTTTTAAAAAAGCTCACACAGGGTCAATTTAAGAGGTGCATTGCTTTAAAAAGAATTGTTTTTAAGTTTCTGGTTAAGGTGTGAAATGTTAAGAATGATCACTGGCTGTTAGATAGATATACAGATGGTATAGGTATAGGGAAAGGGAAAGGGAAAGGACCCCTGGATGGTTAAGTCCAGTCAAAGTCGGCTATGGGCTGTGGCGCTCATCTTGCTTTCAGGCCGAGAGAGCCAGAGTTTGTCCACAGACACATAACTAAACCGCTTCTGGTGCAACAGAACACAGTGACGGAAACCAGAGCGCACGGAAACACTGTTTATCTTCCCGCTGCAGCAGTGCCCATTTATCTACTTGCACTGGTGTGCTTTCAAACTGCTAGGTTGGCAGAAACTGGGACAGTGCAACGGGAACTCACCCCATCGCATGGATTCGAACCAGCAAGCCCAGGAGGCTCAGTGGTTTAGACCTTTACCTTAATACAGATATAGATCTATACAATAAAATAAGGTTTCCCACTGAAAACATGCCTCACAGAATGTTGTTTAATGAAGACGTCCAGAGAAAAACAAATTGTATCAAAGGTGTGATGACTAAGCTTACCAAAGCTTACGCTAGTGCGACTATGCATGTGATTTTTTTCTTACTCAAAAATGCAAGGGCTTGATCGAAATTGAACATGCCACCACCCTAGCCTCAAAATTCCTAATACACATAAGATACCCAGTGTGGCACTTACCAGTATATTTTTTCCATGTCGTATCAATGAGAGCTTATTGTACTGTTATGAACTGCCTTGGGCGATGGGAATTTTGACTTGCAGCTAGGGAGGAAAGAATCAAATCTCCCCCCCTACCCCCGCCACTTCAGTCTGGGACCTTTTGCATACAATACATGCAACACAGCTGCAGCCAGCTCTTTCCTTATGCAGTGAAGGCCTATTAATGCAAAAGCAGAGGGACAATGAAGCCAAGGATGTCTGTAACCAGAAAGTGCCAGTCCCTTTGTTCCTCAAGCCATCTAATATCCTTGACCTGCAAGTTTTCCTGTTGTTTGCAGCTCTGAGCATGTCAGTAGAAGCTCAGGGTAGAAATTAAGATATTTATTTATTGCATATTTTTTTCTCCCCTTCACTCCTCCTTTAATCCCCACAGCAACCCTGTGAGGTAGGTTAAACTGAGAAGCAGTTTCGATGCATTTGCTTTTTTATTTTTATGGGAACTGGGGAGTAACATCTAAGCTGGTGCAAGGCTTCCCAGACCAGTTTCCACCTTTAGCCATCACAGGCATGAATTCAGACACCTCTCAGGCTACTAATTCAATATCTGCTACAGGCTCAAGTCCAGACCATTCTCAGTGTTGAGTACTACCCACTCCAGATATGTAATACAGAGCAGTTGGCTGGGCTCCTGAGCAGCTCTAGAAAATAAACTAGTGGGAGACCTCAGCCCATCAAGAACTTTGTACAAGACTTCCACCCCAGCAAACAAGGTAGTGAAATGTATGAAAGCTCAGGTAATCCTCGCTCTCCTACCCAGCATCCATTGCTAAGGAAGCCTTAGATTGCTGAACCTATGAGAGATCTTGTTTTTCCTAGAGGTAGAAAGTGTCTCATATCAAGGTTACACAACAAAGGAAGAACCAATAAGGACGTATGATTGATTTGATCATTGTGAATTCTGAAACAAACTAATCTGATCCACACCTCCTGGACTAATGTGTGAGTCCATCATTTCCCAAGACAGATGGATGCAAACCAATATGGAAACAGAATGAAATGGGTTTATATGTAAGTGACACAGACCAAAAATAGACTGATCTTTTCAGCTCTTAAGAGTCTATAACAATAATAAAAAATCCAGTCTTCTTTAGCTAGAGAAACATGTCTGAACAGACATTGTATGTATGTATGTATGTATGTATGTAGAATGGGATGGGTCCCTTTTCTTTTGAATGACTGCAAGTCCCACAGCATAAAAGCAGTAGTGATCAACAAGTCTCAAAAGGAAAAGGAAATTTAGTCAATACAGAACACAAAATTTTCTTCAGGCATTCAGATAGATCATGGGTAGGCAAACTAAGACCCAGGGGCCGGATCCGGCCCAATCGCCTTCTAAATCCAGCCCACTGATGGCCCAGGAATCAGCATGTTTTACATGAGTAGAATGTGTCCTTTTATTTAAAATGCATCTCTGGGTGATTTGTGGGGCATAGGAATTCATTCTTTTTTATTATTATTATTATTTTATTTTATTTTTATTTTTTTTCAAAATATAGTCCGGCCCCCCCACAAGGTCTGAGGGACAGTGGACTGGCCCTCTGCTGAAAAAGTTTGCTGACCCCTGAGATAGATTATCGGGGGGGGGGTATGGATCATCCTCAGCCCTTTGTTGGCATGGATGCTGGGTCCCTAGAACCTACCTCCATACATGGTGGTCCTAGGCAGTGGCTTCTGGGTTTTGGACAATGATTTTTGATGAAATTTAAAAAATAACTCAAGAGCCCCTGCAAAGGACTTCACAGTTCGCATTACTGAATATTTTTTGACTGGCAATAAGAATTTTATTTGTAAATAATTAATTGACAATTACTTAAGGCTGCATGCTTAACAATCAATATGATCCTGGAAAGAGTTGGATGGTGTCACCCTGGAATATTGATATAAAAGGGTATAGAAATTAGCACTAATGGAAGAACTTACCTATAGACTGAATGGTGCTAGGGGCTAGATGAAGAGTGGTTATTTTGTAGGGGAATTGCTTACTTTTATTACTATTGTTAAAAATGGAACAATTAAAAATGGTATCATAACTGCAATATTTGGAACCACTGTTGTTATTAGTTGGGACCTTTTTCTACCTTTAGATAATAGATCATAGAATTGTAAAGTTGGAAGGAACTGTTTTAATATGTAATGGGAGGGTTTACTCTATTGTAGAGGATATGTACTTGTGTTTTTACTGAGCAATGAGATTTTTTCAATATCGGTATCTACCTCTTTGTATTTTGAGAACTTTTAAAAAATATTGCCAAAGGTGGGGGGGGCAGCAAATATGAGTTCTCTGCGCCCTGCGCCTCCGATCATTGTTCCAGCCACCTTCCAACTTAGGGAGGCTCAGGCTCCCCACACATTTTAGAAATCTAGCTTCAGTATGTTGCATTTGGTTAAGATGGTATTCACCGTTCAAGGTATGCAAGCATCTCAAATGGAAATCTGGCCCAAGTCATCAAAGTCACCAAATCTTTGCTGGAACAAGACTTGGCAACGTTGGGATGGGGATAGCTGCTTCCCTGTAATTGGTCTCCAAGTGCTGAGTTCAGAGAGTGCTTTGATTGAAAATTAGTTCTCTTCTGGACTTAGCCCCAAACAGACAAGACTATTTGAGATCCTCTCCAGGTAATGCATGAAAGCTGATGCCTGTCGTCTAACTTCTGATGGATGATTGCATTTGGCAAGAGGAGGCTAAGGAAATAAACACAGCCTAATGCCAATGATTGGAGAAGAAAAGAGAAACCCCCTTGGGGAGATAACTTGGGGATACAGTCACAGAATCAGTGGGCTTTCTACTGTGGATGGACTAAGAGGGGGGCAAACACCTTAAAAGACTGGAACACCTTCAAATGCTTTGGCAAAGGAGACTGGCATAAGGAATCAATCAGACTTCAAACAGTCAGGAAAGCCAAAGAAATGGCAAAAAATGGGTTCAATAAAGGGGCCAATTTTTTTTTTACACAGCCTTACATGGGGGGGGAGGACAATATTAATTGTAGTGAGGAAAGAAAAGGGAATCACTGGAGGATGCACTTCAGTAAATATCTTAATGGAAAATGAATCTGTGCGTTGCTGCACAGATCTCAAGAAGCCGTTTTCTTATTAAATGGCGGGCCACTGTGGGTGACAGGACACTGGACTAGACAGGCCTTGGGCCTGATCCAGTAGGTCCCTTCTTACTTCAAGGCACAAAAGAACTGTTATAGGATAACCTAAGCTTTAGTGCAATTGCTGTTGAGCTTCAAGAGTGGCTCCAATTCAGTGCTTGAATTACTGGGGGGAAGGTGCAGTGGGAATCTATTGCCATGTGTTTTGTGACAGCCTTCCCAGCCATTTAGAAGTGCCGTGGGGGGAAATAATTTGAGGAGAGTCAGTGGAGAGGCTTATAGGTTTCATTAAGAGCCCTCTAATTCTCCCCACAATTTGAGCTCTACTTCAATTTTGATCAGACCAGCACCGCTGGAGAATGATATTAATATTACATACACATGCCATTTAAATTCCTCTTCCTTAAATTTGCTCTTACCTTCACAAAGAGGGTAAATTACACCATGCCTTTGTCCTCTCACCCAGCCATTGCTACCTATCATCAGAGCTACATTGCAAGGGGGAGATTTAAAGTGGGGTAACAACACATGGGGGAAAGACCCTCCAATAGTACTGTTGTTCCGATCAAGATCAGAGCCACTGTCCACTTCATAAAGCTGCTTTGAAGTAAATATAAAGGGGAGGGTTAAACAAGGGATTCTAAGCATGGAAATCCTTCATTTATTTTGGACATAAGTCTAAAAACATATACAGTGGTACCTCGGGTTACATACGCTTCAGGGTACAGACTCCGCTAACCCAGAAATAGTACCTCGAGTTAAGAACTTTGCTTCAGGGTGAGAACAGAAATCGTGCTCCGGCAGCACGGCAGCAGCAGGAGGCCCCTTTAGCTAAAGTGGTGCTCCAGGTTAAGAACAGTTTCAGGTTAAGAACGGACCTCCAGAACGAATTAAGTACTTAACCCGAGGTACCACTGTACCTGGATTTCATCTCTTATACCCAGTGCTTTTTTGTGACAGTATTCCCTGGTATGGAGTACCATCAATTCCCTTTTGCTGCCCATGGCAGCCATTTTGTGTTGGCACCCTCAACGCTTGTTTCAAGGTGAGTTAACAGTACCTCTCTTTTTTTCTTTTCTTTTACCAAAAGCAGGGAGGGAACTGTTTATGCCCTTGCCTCCCCATTCCTTGTCTGTTATTCTCCAACCCCCACTAACTGACTAGCAGGGGAAACTTGTCTATACAGGTTTACTCAGAAGTAAGTCCCACAGTGTTCAATGGGGCTTATTCCCTAGTAACTACAGTGGGGATGACTGCCTAAATCAGGACTGTAAGCTATTTGGGGCAGGCACCTTTCTTTTGCTACAGACACCAACAGCATCATATAAATAAAACAATATTAACAACAAACTGGAATGAAACTTGACAAAGGGCACTGGTGCAGGCACCCCTCCGCAGACCTATTCAAATCAAGACCCAGGCAAAGGTATTTTTCTTTCTTTTCTGTAAAAAAAAAAAAATCACATTGAGGACCAAGAAGCGAGACACATTTTAAACTTTAAGGAGTATTTGTTTGCTGTTTGTTTGTTTAATTGTGTCTTTTTCTTGGCCCGCGTTTCCCCTTCGAAAGCCGAAGAGGGCATGTGCTTATTATCTCCGAGAGCAGCTTATACACATTGCAACCTGAGCTCCTAGGATACTTGGGTTTGGAAAAATCAGGGGAGGGTGGGGGGAATTAATTGCAAGTGGAAGGAATGGCAGGGGAGGGGAGAGGAGAGAAATACCCTAGGCCTGCTCTGCTACTTTGATTCAATCAATTACCATTATCTTTCCTAACAGCCCTCTCCCCCTCCACACGCCCCCACACCACCTCCCCCAAACCAGTTGTGTTTAACTTTCTTTGCCAGTTGTGTTATCCTGTCAGATTTCTGGTGGAGCAAAGCTGCCGGTTCTCTCTCCTTGCTGGGCCCTTATCAGCTGCTCCCAGTCAGTGCCGGCCCAGCACAGCTGTCAGAGAGTCCCTCACTCCCTCCACTTTATCTGCTCACACAGACCTCTGCCTGGCAAGAAACAGGCCAAACGGCTGCTCAGCGGTCCCTGGGAACTAGGCACGGAAACAGCGCTGTATTACTCCCACAATCCACTGGGAGTTCATTACTCAGCTAGGGTTCTCCCACTAGTGAGCCGGAGAGCAGGCCAGCGCATTCCAAGTCCTCTCCATCGGAGCTTCATCATTAAAACTCAAACCTTCTGAAGAGAATAAAAGAACAAAACCACAAATTTAGATTAATAAAGCATTTGTTGGTTCTACAGAAACTTAGCAGGCCCCTAAGAAACCCACCAGAGACCCGCGCAGCTCCAGTAATTTTCTGTTATATTATCTTTCTTGTAAAATACTTCCCCAGACACAGCCCCCAAAGGGGCTCAGATATCACTGTGACTAACCGAAATCAATGTGCACTCACCTATTGACATTTTTACATAGTTTTTGGATTTAGTATCCGGCCCAAAACACAATCAAATCTTCTGCCAAGGAAATAACAGGCACTTAGCTAGTCAGCTATTAGTGTTACAAAGGAAAAAATGTGGGCACCCAAGGGAGATGGGGAGAGACGGCATTGACGTCAGGGGTAATTGGGTGTCTGAGAGAAATTGCCAGCGGCTGGCCAAAAACCCCAGGGGCCCACACAAAGCCTGAGTTGCAACTCTAATAAAGGAAAGTAAATTCTAGAAAGGAGCTTTGCTGCAGAGAAGCCTAGCAGGAACCAAAAATATCTCCCCCACACATACACATATACACACACACATACACAAAGTAAAAAATAAAAAATAACACTGAGGAGTTTTCTTTTGCACATCTGTTTTGGACTAAAGTGGTTTTTACTTTTTTATTATCCCCCCCCCTTCCCCTTCCCTGTACCACATGGATTTTTATGTTGTACCGTATGTTCACCATCTATTTTTATAAACCAGAATTCAGGCCTTTTTTTAAAAAAGGAAAACGTATTTTTAATTACCGTGGCACTAAACTGTAATGTCTTTATCATCTACCCCCAAAAGCCATTAAGAGTTGCTTGGAGATCATTCCACTACTGCTAGGTTTCTTTGTTGTCATGTCATGGGGAAAAAAGAAAAGAAAACGCTAAATAACTTTCTAAACAAATAAAAACTGCCGTGAAAAGGAGATGAGAGTCACTGTGTTTTCAAGATACATATCTGACAGAAGAGATTCCCTCTTCAAGGAATCATGGCAGACTCTAGAGTGGAACTGCAGAAGTCGCCAGTACAAATCTTGCCTCAACCATGAATTAAACTAGGTAGCCTTAGGCAAACCACTCTGTTTCGGCCACACACACACACACATCTGCAATGCGCTGGCCTACGTTACAGGATTATTTTAAAGATTACTGAGGTAGGGACCTAGAACCCTGAAGGAAAGTGGCACGTAAATGTTAACTTCTACATTTGTTAGCAACCTCTCACTTCCATCTTTTTCATGCAAAAGAAACAGAAAAACAGAAAACTTAAAAGCAGCAAAATAAATAATCAATTGTTGTATCCCTAGGGGAAAATGCATATTTATCTACAAAAGCTCTTTGGACCCATCTGCACTATATAGTTAAAGCAGTATTGTGCCACTAACAGTCATGGCTTCCCACTCAAACGATCATGGGAACTGTAGTATATTAAGAATGCTGAGAGTTGTTAGGAGACCCCTTTTCTCCGGGAACAGCTACAATTCCCAGAATGGTTTAACAATCAGTCCTTTTTCCTGGGGAATTCTGAAAATTTTGTAGCTCTTTGTGGGTCTCTTAACAACTCACAGCCTCCTTAACAAGCTACAGTTCCCAGGAATCATTGGGGGAAGACATGATTTGTTTATCAAGGCATGATACTTTTAATGCATAGTGCAGGTGAGTCCTCAGTATCTAAAGGACCAGAATTCCATTTAGCTCATTCAAAATAAAAATGTGCAACTGTTGTCAGGGTTACTTCCTTGAAGCTTTGTAAGAAAACATCCTCACATAGCAAACATGCCTTCCTACACTGAAGTCAGGCTCAAAACTTAAATGATGATTAAAAAAATCTCTTGACATTCTGTTGTAAAAGATTAAATCACTTGTCTTATCTCCTCCTGTTGTGTCAGCTATTGCAGATAACAGTTCACTACCAGAGAGGTCTCAAAAGATCAGGTGGCCATATATATGAAATACAAGCTGTCATAATAATAGTTTGATTTTAAGCTGTTTTATGGCCAGTACACGCCACTCTCTTAATGAGGGGATGCCTGTATCCTTTCTACCCCGGCATCTAGAAAAGAAGAAGCCTTTCATTCTACAAGCAACCAGTCTGGGTGGCAGCATCTGGAAGCGTACATTGGGTACTTTTTGAGGTACCATCTCCATTAAAGTGAATGTGGACACTGAGGCAGTCGGGGGAAGTAATGAATCAGAAGTTGTGGCTGCAATCTACTCCAACAGTTAAAAGCTGCTACATTTCACTGCAATTTTAAGACTGTTCATTTTGTGTTAGAGATTCCAACCCTGTCTATGCATCAAGTATGAACTGGTAGAATTTTGTAAGAAGATGTAGTAGAGTCGACTGCAACACTTTAGGCTGCCATCTGAAGTGGCAACAGTCCACCTTACCTTCTCAGAACTCTGACATTTGGTACCAGCCTTAATCTGCATCATGTGTAGACTAGGCCTTCATATGATAATGTTGCCAAACAGGAATGGAAGGAAAGTGGGCAATCCCAATCAGCAAATGTTGGGGGTGGGGGGAGATTCATGAATTAAGCTCTGTGGTCTCCCACAAGCCATTAAATTAGTGAACCACAATCTGCAAACATATAAAAAGGTGGAGCTTTTTTAAAAAAAAAATAAGCATAATAAATAAATAAATAACCCACTCCCATTACACCCTCAAACGCCAAACACCTTCTTCAATAAAAGGGGTTTCCTTAACTTCCATAATCTCAACTAGCATAAATTGGGCTGGTTCAGAAGTAATGGTAAAGTGTGGTTTAGTGTTACGAGAACGAACCATAGTGAGCCCCAGGGTCACACACTACATCCTGACTTTGAAAATTTCATTTCTGCTTAAGATTAGCACACACCTTGTCATGTCATATGAAACCAAACAAGCTTAGTTGAAGCCAACCAACCTCAAACCATGGTTTATTAAATTGACTTATTTCAACTAGCAAAGATTAACTAGGGTTCAGACAACATGTTAAACTGAGGTTCACGCAGAACAGAAACTTACAATCTCCTCCCTGCCACTGCACTAGAAGAAAATTGGAGGAAGAGGAAGCACACCAACCCAAGGCTTTCTCTCATAGTATTAAACCAAAGTTTAGTGTTTCCTTCAAAGTGCAGCCACTTTGGCAGAACTCCCAAGGAAGGAAAGCCAAGCAACAGCTGGGGAGAAGTTACAGAAATGCCCTGTTTTGTAACTTTCTTGTTCACACAAGACACATGAGGTCCCTGCTGGTTGCTGACTTCAGTCCACACCCATCTATTCTGAGTAAATTTCTCAGTAATTTTTACAGTACGCAGCATGTATTGTTATCA